>NC_138521.1:54581787-55781787 GCF_000230855.2 Cajanus cajan
GCTAGTGACCCAAAGGATTCGGAGGATAGATCATATAGGGTTCGGGACTTACAAGTTAAAAGAAAAAAATTATTAGCTAGTCCAACACAATTAAGTGTTAACAGTTTCAACTAATATTTGCATCATATGCATTTAAAAATGTTAATTTATAAAAAAAAAAGTTAATAACAATTTATTGCATATCATATAAAATTTAACTACAGATGTATTTTAATTAGGACCACCTAATGAGATTTTAAGTTTTGATCGATCCATCATATTTCAACAGGAGGAATGGAATAAAACCGTACAAAATAAATACAATATAGCAACTAAAATATATAGTCGCTAAATCATCAAAATTTGTCACTAATTATGTCGGTATCGAATATTAATGAAATTGCAAAGTCATTTAGCGAACAAAATATACTTTGTCATTACTTTACAAGTGGATACTTTCATTGCAAACAAAAATGTTCATCGTTGTGTTTGATTGCCATATTACCGTGTGTTTGCATCCGCGTTTTAACGTGGTTTTTCACGTTCAACTTGAAGTAATGAATAGCTGCTTCTACGTAAATCCGTATATAAACGTGAAGAGACGAAAGAATTGCGTTTCAAAATGAAAAGCAAACACCCACTTAGTCGGTCTCTATATTTTACAATTAAACATCATGGTCTTCGAACTTTAATTTACACAAGTGTAAAAGCTTTCATTTTTCACGTGATTTGTCTCGTAAATTCTTTGGGGTTTTATTGATCGAATATTTGCCAAGAGATTTGTGGCGTGAAATCGTTTGCTTTTGTAAAAAGTGGGACATGCAAGGGAAAAGGAAATCCACTCGTCCGACATTTTTTCTTTATTGAGAAGAGCAGTTTTTTTTTCTTGTCCACGTTGCATATCACGGGACAAATAGTGTTCAGATAATTGAAAAGCTAGTTGTGATAGACTTTCAATAAAACGGATGTATAATACTGTCCATACAAGAAAGCAACATGTTAACCAGACCAAATTCAGGATTAATTAATCTGCGTGCTGCCATAAAAATAATTGATAAAAAATAATACAAAGCAGAGCTTTTATGAATTATTAAAATATGAATATTACTATTCAATATTTTTATTCATCAAATTCACTAAATTTTTACGGAAACCTCTTTGAAATTCAAACAAAAAAAATAATGTAACTCAAATTATATACAGTGTCAATTTCTTGATTTTTCAAATAATGTAACTCAAATTATAACAAAATAATTATTCAGTTCGTACATAGAAATGTTGGATCGCCCATCCGATCTGCTTTTAACAATAATTAGGGCAATGAAGTAGTTTATTTATTTATCCTGTTTTGGATCGAATAAGTAGTTTGATTTTTTATTCCTTACATGTAACTCCAAAGGAAGAAACGACATACTTGATGCCAATGGTTTCAGATAAGCAATCATGTACAATTGATAAATCATTATCACCAGTTAATTTCTCCCTCGTAGTGAGCATTAGTCATGGTCTATTTAAATTGAGGGTAAATGATTCAATATTTTAATGATAATATCGTGGAGAACTTTGATTGACAAGAAAGTTGTGTGCTATATAGCATCATGTTTTTTTGGCATATGATTCATTGTCGTATCCTAACGGTGATCTGACTTGTAGGACACTTCTATTGTGGTAGAGGGACATAATTAGAGTGGAGGAATATGAGAGAATGTTTTGTGATCTCTTTAGCCTTGACTAAAATGATAAAACTTGAAGTCGAGGTAAAATTTTGCCTGAAATTTGGATTAGAAATGTATGTTTAAAAGAGACTTTTCTTCGGTTGGTCCTCATCTATAACGATAAAGGGGTTTGAGCGGATTTATAGAGAACATGTAGTAGTGAATATATATATATATATATATATATATATATATATATATATATATATATATATATATATATATATATATATATATATATATATATATATATATATATATATATATATATATATATATATATATATATAGACGTGGATTGCAAGGAAGAAGCAAATATTCATTGAATTATCTAACTTAATTTCCTTAAGCAGAGAATGGGTGTGGCCAAGTTGGATTGTTCTTGAATTTCCAAGTAAAATTTGCATATTTTCTGCTCTAGAATATGTTAGCTTATCACTCCTAAGAGATCTGTTGCCGAAGTTTTTTCCTTAGTTTTGGAGCTGTATAACTCTATTAAAGGTCCTAATATTTTCATGGCGTTTTTTTGTTTAGATAGCCAGCTACGATGAGATTATATAAGAGAAATATTATTCTCAATGTGCAGGAGACTAACTGTGTTTCATTCAATCTGAACTACAAGGACACAAATCATCTCTTATTTTCATGTTTAGAATCCTTTAAGGCATGCTAAGATATTTTTTTTGTTTAGATTGGTTTTGACGTGTCCTTTGTATACGGGTACTTCTACTACCTTCAACATAGAGGGCAGATGAGTTGGAAAAAAAATGAAAAGATAGAGTATGGATGTTACTTTGACATGTAATTTTTGATACTATATGTGAAGAGAAATAATATTATTCAAACATGCTCACCTTTATTGACTTCCATCGGTTGATGAATTCTATTAAATCTCTCTTATGGATGGTTTAAAGAAAATCGAAAATTTTAGTGTATTGCTCTTACAATTATATTAATTAACCCTTTAGGATATATGTCTCACAGTTGATATGACAATTGTATGAGAAGGTAAGTGAATCGCCATAGCTAAGTGGCTCTAATTAGTTGTAGGAGTATGTGACATTATAGCATGTTATGTTATATGCTCCCATGTTTCTATTATAATATGTTGGGGAAAGCTTTTACTACATCCGTATCATTTTACCAACTTATAATTAAGCATGTTTTATGCTTAGTTGAGTCTTAATAAAAAAAATATCTATAAAATACTATTCATGACATTTTTAACCAACACTCGATTAGTTACGTGTACCCTCTCCTAATAAATGTATGGCGGCTATTAGAAATAAAATAACTCATTAACTAATAACGAGCTCATTTGCAAACGCGTGTTACCGTTCCTTTTTTATATTCTTTGTTATCCTCTTGCTGGGGCTGGCAGCAGTGGACGAAAGTTAATTAGAAGGGTCAAGTAATTTACCTGATCAGTTGCTGATCTCATTCACCAAAAGACAAAAAGAAATGGCAGAAATAAACTAAGAACTATTTTGTAATATAGTAACACCTCTCAATCAAATAAATAACACACAAGTTCATCATCTTCGATCTTCGGCTCCCCTGCGATTTACATAAGCAAGCACCGAAACTTTATTCATTGCAACACTAGTACTCTAGTGAATAGCCATACAATTGAAAAACACTAAAAGGAACGAATAACGACAAGTTAACCGTCCATGCACGTACAAGAATCACACACGCTGGTCAATCGAATTCAATAAAAAAAAAAATAGAAAGCCACATGACTAGCAAATCCGAAGCAAAAGTAGATGGCATGATATGATTAGGCACATTGGAAATCATGCGGGACTTTCCTTGAGCAAACATTGAGGAGCAAGCTGAGTGAGATGGGAAGGTTAAGGTTGATGCCCAAAATGTTAGCTTTGAGGGCAGTGCAAAGGCACAATGCAGCCTCAAGGTCAACGAGACCGTCGAGGAGGGTGCAGCAAGGGGTGACCGGTGGTTGACCCAAAGTGGCGTTGAGCAAGCCGTTTAGCACGTTGGCGCATACACCTAGTTTGAGTGCGTCACGGGGGCACGATCCACTAGGACTGGGGGTAGGGTTTGGCTTTGGCTTTGGCTTTGGACCAGGGCATGAATAGGTACCGCATGCAGAGACAAGTGAGAAGAAGAGGAGGTTGAGCGTGAGGAAAAGAGCGAGGGTGGAGCAAGGTTTGGAAGCCATGGCGTATATATGTTTATACTTTATACTCCTAGTCACTAGCAAGTATATATGCTAATATTTCTGGTTAACTGCTAGAGCTTAGGAGAAGAGCTAGCGTTTGTAAAGATGGGAGTAATTTGCAATGGATGGGGTGGTTTATATACTGCTCATGCTGCTTTCAATTGCCTAGGGGGATACCATTACGAGTCTCTTAAAAAAATGAGCAAGTAGTTCGTCCTACATACAGCTAAAATATATAAATAAGTTAAAAGACATTTAAAAATTAAAATTGATTTAATTGATTGTATAATTCTTTTACTGATAATGTGAAATTTTTTTTAAAAAAATTCTTTTTTTTTTATGATAAAGTTTTTAAACTTTTTAATTTTTTTTTATCTAATTTAATTTTTATTTATTTATAAATTAAATTTTAATATATTTAAATAAATTATCAATAAATAAAATTAATATTATGCTACAATATATATTATTTATCATAAATCTAAAATATAATTTATATATTATTTAAAAAATATAGAATTTATATATTTAAAATAAATATTTATTCAAATCTAAATATAATTTATAAATTTAAACAAGGTATTTATTTGTATATATAATTTATAAACTACTATATATTATTTATATAAATAAATTCTATATACAAATAAATACTATTTTGAATATATAAATTATATTTAAAATTTATATAGATAGATAATTTAAACATATAAATTATTTTTTTTTTGACAATAATATATAAATTATATTTTAAATTTATAATCAATAATTTAGATTTTAGTATTTTATTATTTTATTTATTGATAATTTATTTTAAAAATATTAAAAAATAATTTTTAAATAATTATGATAAATAAAAATTGAATTGGATAAGAAGTTAAAAATTTTTTAAAATTTCTCTTGTCGAAGAAAAATTTCTAAAACTTTTTTATATAAGACAAAAACTTATATTTAATATATAAAAATTGATTTATCATATCATGTATGCTATAATACAGATTACATATTAGTATTAAAACTTTTAATTAAAAAAACCTGATTTGAGTGATAGAAATAATTTTATGGATAATTTGTAAATATCTTGTAAGTTTAATATTAATTAAATGAATCTAGATATTGATTAACAAAACAAAAAAAATATTCATATCTGGATAAATAAGTTTATTTATAATAATTTATTATTAAAGAAACTTTATTTATAAGCTTGTTTATTAATTTATTTTAGATTATTAAATAAGTTTATTTATAATAGTTCTTATTAGAAAAAAAAAATATGCATGCATGAGATTGTAAAAATTTTCTCTCTTAAAAGTAAACTAAACTTAAATATGACATAATTACAAAATAAATTGGTATATAGTGACACAAAAATTGTCACAAAAAATTAGTTTTACCTATATAATAAATATAATATATGTTAGTATATTGTTAAAAGGTGAGGAAAACTATATTGACACATAAAATATGTTGTTAAATCTCTTTCTGAATCAACACTAAAATTGTATGTAACTATATGTTAAATAGATTTATACATACATATATTATATATATTTAGTGACACTTTTTATGTCACTATATGTAACATTTCTTATAATCAGAGTAATTTTTCAATCAAAATAAAAAATTTATTTTAACTATTACAACTTTTATTTTGATAACTAAAAATTAAGACTAATTATCTAGACGAATTTCTAATTATTTTAATTAGATAGTAACATATTGTAATACTTTAAATGATACTCGATGTGAAATATTCTATTACCTAATTCATCAAAAATTAAAAATTAAAGATTAAAAAAATAATTACTCTTTTTATAGCTATATTATTAGTGAAAATTATTAATTATATGTGACTACTTTTCTTCTGTAAATTTAACTGTCCATTTTCAGTGAGGTATCTTCTTCCAATCACATTTTTTTTTATTCACAAGGCTCAAATATGAGACCCTAGATGATTCACTTTCATACACAACACAAACATGAAACTTTACCTAAAGTTGAATCTAATTTCACTTGGATTAATGACTTTAAGGATGAGCATGACTCAACCCGGCTCACTAAGATGACTTAACATAAGATTGATTCGAATGTGATTAGGTTTGAAAGTTGAACTCAATGCACTTCCTTTAATTTACAATTTAACTATACATAATATTCAAACTAATATAGTGTTTTGACCCAAATATTTTTGGACCTGATTGAGTTAGATTTTTTTTTTGCTAAGCAAAATTGAATTAAATAAGAAGAATACAAGGGGTACTCCAACCCATATACACGACATAACCAAAGTAAGTAGTGCACCTCTGACAATAGGAGGTGTTTAATGAAAACAACACAATAACTACATACCTCCTAAAATCAATTTGCAAACATCATACAATAAAAGATCTTGCACTAATAGGTGGAACAACCAAACTAGCAATCCAAAAAAAGACTATTAACTGCAAAGTGAAGCCAATCAGCATTGTCAAAAGCATTACCGCAACTAAGTCGGAATCACTCACCCAGATAGCAATAATCACCAACAAAATCACTTAATAAAAATTAAGGCATACGGTAGGGGACTCAGCCCAAGAAGAAAATGAGTATGAAAAAGAATTATCTCTCGCTTTTAATCATTTCCAAGTGCGCAGTTTTACCAATTCAAGCACGTCTAAAGTAGACATGCACCTTGTCAGAAAAAATAAGAGCGTTTCTTGCTAGCCAAATACTCCAAATTACAGTCAACCAGATCACAACTCATCTATACCTCATTTTAGAAGTACAGAGAAATTAGAATCAAATTTGGACTAGAATGAACATTATCTAAGGTAACTTATACTCACACCTAATTGACTTATTGTTAAAGAAGTTGGTTAATTTATTATATTTCTTTTTTCAAAATCCCTAACATTAATAATTCACTTCATCAACTACTTATTAAATAAAGAGAAATTATTTGAATTAAAGATACTTTAATTTTGTAAACAACAATGATAATGCAATAGATATTTTACATTGGTTCTTATAAACAAAAAATAAAACAATACTTTTGATTTGAATTTTATAAAAATTACTAAAAGAAATACAACATTTAAGTTTTTTTACTAACCACTTTATAAGCGTAAAATATCAATTAGTTTTATTCATGATTAATAAGTCACCTCTTCATCATGTTACATATATATATATATATATATATATATATATATATATATATATTTAAAATTTTAATTAAGAAATCTAAATTTAGTTTCACATAAGATCGGTTATAATGATTTTATGTTTTGACAATAAAAAGTTAAAACTTAAATTTATTAAGGTTAAATTATATATTTTTAATTTCTATAATTTTACTTACTTTATCTTTTAATTTTTGTAGTTTAAAATATATTTTTTTGTTTCTATATTTATCCTTTTAAGTCTTTATAGTTGAAAATAGATTTTTTTAGTTCTTATATTTGTAATTTTTTATAATTCTTTTATTTTATGTCATTAATTTTTTTATTTGTTGTCTCTTTTATGTTAACATGATAGAAGTATTAATTTAACTTTGTGTGTCTGATGTTAATTTTATTTTGTTGAAGTTACTTTAAAATTAAGCCTCTCATACTCGATGTCTCTTTTATATTTTGAGTTATAATGTTCATTGTTAAGACACTTTTTCTATTTTCATAAAATTGAAAATATCCATCACATCAATACAAAATAAATAACGTTAAAAAAAGTTAATAATTAGGATTTAAAAAATTTAAAAAGTATAAGTACAAAAATTAAAAACATGTATTTTAAATTATAAAAACTAAAAGACAAAGTAAGAAAAATTATAAAGATAAAAAATATTTAAATCATTTATTAATATATAAAATGATATTAAGTTAATGAAATGATCATGTGTGAACATGAGAATTTTAGCTGGCAGGGGAAGCCCTTAAATTAGGTTTTGAATGCTCGTGACTTGTGATGTAGGGACCGCTATCAATCGGTGGATCTGAGAGCAAAGTTTTGCGCCCTTCTTGCTGCTCGATTCCATGTAAGATGGTTGGAATCTCCATCCCCATAATTATTCAAACAAAGGCTAACTTTTGCACGTGGATTAGCGGGTCCCATTATGAGATGTCACTTATTGTGGTTGCAAATTAACGACACCCATAAAGCATAAAATTTAAGTCTAGTAATTTAAGTATAATTACTCTGGTTTTCTAATTAAAATTAAAATTTTATTTGAGTAATATATATGTATATTTAATAATTAAATGCATATTATTAAAATTTTTATTAATTATAAATATATATTATGAATATAAAACTCTAATTATAATTGAAAAAATATTAATCACACTTAAAAAATTGTTGTCTCTATAAGTTAAGGGTGTAAATAGGTTGGGTTGAGCCGATTTTGAATGAACTTATTATTCAAATAGATCAAAATTCAATTAGTTAGGTTGGATTTGTATTTTTTTTCTTTTAAATTCAACCTAATCCAATTACGAATAAGTTAGAATAGGTTAAGTCAATCGGATCAATATAATTAAATTTATTTATTTATTATAAAATTTAAATATTTTATAATAGATATAAATTATTTGATATCTTATTCCAAATTCAATGTTATCAATCAATAAAATAAATAATGATACAAAATAATTTTTTTAATTAGATCCATTGTTATCGGCTCAAACAATATTAATACAAAGTAAAATTTATGATAAATATGTGTATTGTTATAATATTATCAACTTAGAAACACAATATTTGTTATTGAGTAAGAGTGCATGAAATATTGTCATGATCACACTATCTTATTATTATTATATATGATCGAGCCATGTTAGGTTACAGGTAAAAAAACATAAAATCCATTATCCAATCCAAATAGTGTCGATCTTTGATTGGGTTGAGTTGTATCTAACTCAAACATTAAAAAAATCCAATTCAATCTCGATTGATCAGTTTAGATTAGCTATAATTTGCAAATTACTTGTACTCGCTTACACCCCTATTATAAATCCATCACATGTGATTAATTTGTTGTTTTTTTTTTAAATTTTATAACATTAAAATGGGGAAGAATTTAATTAAAATTTATCAGATATTTCAGTCACCATATTGATATAAGATAGTAAACATTAATTTGCCCCACAAAATTTACATACCATCTCTCATTAAAATATTTTTTTAATCAATTTTTTTATCTACAAAATTTGATTTAAACGAACATATATATGTATTAGTTGTATTTGATAAAATTGTTAAATTTTATAATCATTATATATGATTTTTAATTAATTAATTATGTTTTTTTATTAAAAATGTGAAAATTAAAATTAAATAAGAAATTATTTATATAATCATTGGTAAAAGAATCAAAGTGAATTTTTTTTTACTTATTATATATATATATATATATATAAAATCATAATAATCACAGTATTTTAATTATGAATTTTTTTTCAAAACTTTACGATTTATTCTCGTATTCCTCTTACTTTAAAATATAGAAACTCCATTTTGTTCGTGTATCCCGACAACCTACCAAATCTTCACATTGCCACTAGTTAATAGGCTAATAGCTATTACATAAATTTTAAACACATCTCATATTACCACAAGCTAATTGGCTAATGTCTAGTATTATTAAATTATTAATAGCTGTAAACTTAGGCAGTTTCTTAAATGTTTGTTGTTTTATTTTTAATTAAAATAAATTTTTTATTTCAAACATCCAGGTAATATAAGCTTTAATTAAAAGATATGGAGTTGGCTTTCAAAATAAAATCTTAATTTTAATTAAAAAAATACTACCGAGAACAATTTAAGGAATATACAAATTTTCAAAGTTTTTATTCTTTTAATTAAAGTACAAATAATCAAATAATAGAAACGTTTTTATTTGAAAGTAGAAGTAAATAATGAATATTAGATCTCTTCATTATTAAAAAAAAAAAAGGTAAAACTAATTGTGTTTACATGATATTTCCAAAATTTACTAGTATTTTTTGGGTTGTAGATTTCACATGCTAAATATTTATTATATATATAAAACTAAAATTTAGATTAAATTATATATATAAATAAATATTATATTTGAATATATAAATTATATTTAAAATTAGTATAAATATATTTTTTAAATAAATATATAAATTATGTACGTGTAACTTTAACAATTATTATATTTTTCAATAAATTTTAATTCGATGATGATTTTTCAAAATTCACTGTTAGATTTAAACTTCATTTGACTTAGATCATATATACAAAATTTAATATCAATAAAAAATTATCAAATATTTCATTCATATAGATCAAAATTGACCTAATAATACTTTTAAAAATATACTAAAATATAAATAATTTGATTATTTTTTTTTATTTTTGTTTAATTTTAACAAAATTTAGTACACACATTCGAGATAATAAAAAATTTTAGTTTTACAAGAAATTTTGAAAAAAATCATCAAATTAAAATTTATTGAACTAAAATTACAATAGTATAATTTGATTCATCTTCATAAATTGTGTGTTAAATTAAGATAAATAAATATATTTAACTTTAGTAAGCGTCAGGATCCCTTATTCTTTTTGTTGCATTTGTTATTTGTCTATATATTGTTATTGCATGTGTCTTGATTTGACATGGAAATGGCCATCGCTGTAGAGCTGTGCAAGAAATCTATGGAGTAGTGAAGAGCAGGCGCCCGGGGCGGGTTCGGATTGAAAATATCAGCACAGTTCAAATCGACAAAAAAAAAAAAAAAAAAATAGTTCATTTTTGACCGCTATAGTAATTTGGGTTTGTTGGATTCGTGTTGGTTTATCTCGAATTAGGCGGGTCGGTTTAATCGAGTCGGGTCATATAAGATCCAACATTTTTATTTATTTATTTTTTAAATTTTAAATAACTATTTAATTAACTTAGACTGGACCTACAATTTTTTTTTCTCTTTTATTCTCAACTATTTAAATTAGTGGAGTTATTATTATGGACCTTTTTTTAGGAAATTATTATAATTAGAAGAAGATTTTCAAGAAGATACAAAGAAGAAGACAAATGAACCAGATCGTTTTTGTAGTAGTAGATGGAAAAGAGCAAACGATTACATGGTGGTAGCCGTAGATGAGCGAACGGTGCTAGGATTCGTATTTCAGAGAAATTAAAAGTCTCTCGTGGGGCTAGGATTTCTACAAGAAAGAACTGAACTAATAATTTTCTACGTACCTTTTAATTCTTATCTTATGTCTCGGTCGGGATCGATGAGTACAAATATTTTAACCCAAATCTGATAAATAAATAAAAGCCCATTTCAAACCTAAACAACAAACTCAAAGCCCCAAAAATCTGAGATTGACCGTTCGAAGTTAAAAGAAATGCATGCGATTACCTTGGATTTCGGTCAGGCCAAAAAATTTTGCTCACACCTAATATGGAAAGGGTGATACAAAAAACAAGGGAGAGTTGAGCAAGATGTACTTATATGTACTCGGTGACAGATTTGATAGTGACTAAGGAACGGTCGTTATTTATGGTTATGCCTTCATAGTTTGATGCATTCACTTTCTACATTAGTTATAACAACTTGTGTAAAAATGTTTAATGCTCTACATTGGCTAAATGTACATCAATTCAACAACCGATGTAAAATTCCAGAAACAACCAACGTAGAAAATCTAAACTGTTGTAGTAGTGAATAAAGAGAATAAAAAAAAGTTAAAAAGAGAAAGTGATAGATGTATATAATATGACGAGAAATATAGAAAGACATAAAAAAGAAAAATGAGATAAAACTATTTAAGTAGTAAGAAAATGAGATGTTTGTTAATAAGCATTCCAAATTGTTTAGCTAAAATAGATTTATCTTCGGATGTTTTCAATTATTCGTGACTCATTACTTCATTATGTTTCTTCTATACTGTTCCTGTATTGGTTTTGATATATAATTTGGTTTGAAGTTAAACTCCAATCCATTCACTTTTTCTTATAGGATAACTGATCATTTATGGCTGTCAAAATGGATCATGGTCGGTAAGTCAATTTAACCTATCATGGGTTCGAACTAAATTAGATTAAAAAAAAATTTATAAATTTCAGTATATATTGCTGGAAATTTAATATGGTTTATAAGAACCCGGGTTGAACTTGTGGTGATTGGGTTGTCTCACGAGCCCACTCACACAAAAAAATAAAAATAAAAATAAAAACCTATAGTCCACTTATGTAAAAAAAAAAATTTTAAAAACTCATGGTCCACTCAAAAAAAATTAAAAACTCATAGTCCACTTATTCATTCAGTCAAATGTTACACTAGGGGGTTATTTATTGTGCCAGAGACTTATTTTTGTGGAAGAAAAAGAAAAAATATTAGAAAAAAAGAGATTGTGTGGCTGGAGATTAGAAAAAAATATATATTTTTTTAAAAGAAATAGATTTGATTGAACAAATATTTAAAAATTAATTTAAAAAATATGACTAGACATTAGAAAAATAAATAATTTTTAATTTTTTTTAAAAATTAAGTGAGTCAACTCGTTCAACTTACTAACCCGTGGTAGATCGGATCAAGCTCATTTTTTGTCAATTCACTTGAAGGTGAGGTGGGTAGGGTTGTCTCACTTATTGGCCAACCTATGGTGAGCCAAGCTAGGTCGAGCCAAGTGACCAATTTTGACAGCTCTAGATAACCCTCACACTAATAAGCATGATAAAGTGGACCTGAGTATTATAAGTATTCATAAAAATATCCATTAACGAATTTCATATTTATCTACAATTTTGAGTCTGGTATGAGATAGGTATATATCTATAAAATTGTGTTGGTATGGCTTCGTAAATAAGATCAAAACTACAAGAACGGAGATAAGATATCTCACATGTCAAGCTCTTAATTTAAGGAGCCTAAAAGTATTGTTAGGTTAAAGTGTTGACATTTTATTACAAATAGGAAGTGCCTAAGGCATAATGGATGCTTGCTCTTCAGAAAACCACATCGTATACTCACTGTGTGTCAAAACCCTACTAGTTATTTTGGTCTTGTACATAGCTAACACTATCGTCGTCTCTCCTTGTCATGGATCGACAAGGAAGCTTTTTGCGTGGATTTGATACATTACAACGTTTTACTTCTTTAACAATATTTACCTACTTACATTTATTTAAATGTTACTATAGATTGAGTAAATAAGTTATTTTGCAACATTTTTTTCTAAAAAATATTATTATAGATAGAGTTTTTTTTTTATATCTCAATATTATTCTTTCTGATTTTTTCTAATATTAAAATCTCACATGAAGTAAAAAATGTCACATAAAGAGTACATCTTTCTAATCTTTAATTGTTTCCAAAATCAAAGGCTCACATCGAGTAAATGAATAAGACATAAAAAATATATGTAATTATAGAATTATACTTAAGATAAATAAACTTTAATATTTGATATATATTTGGTAATTTAGAATATCTTCAACCTTAAAGAACTTGTAAGAGATTAAGAGACATAAAGTATAATTGGTATAGTAACATCTATATTAAAATTAATTATTATTTTATAAAATTAATTAAAGCTTAGCAACATTATTAAAATGTTACAAAAATACTATTTTGATAACATTTGAAAAATGTTACCTAATTATATAAAAATATTATTAAAAATTTTTAGCAACATGAATTATATACAATATTTGATAATATGTCAAAAAAAAACAAATTGATAACATTTATATAAAATTAGATAATATTTCTTAAATGTTGCCAAAACTCTTTTTGCTGTAGTGATAGAGGTCCAACTTTCTTCTATTTGACCATGTGATTGATCACACAAACTTCTATGCAAAGATTGCTTATGCTCCAAGAGATAATTTTTATCATCGTGTTATGCTATTTTATTTTAATTCAATGGTAGAAATGTTTTCTTTGTGACTATTTTTGGTTTGCGATTCTCAATAGATCCAGCAGTGACTCGTCAGAATATAAAGTCATGTTAGGTTCACCTATCATTCATCGGTGAGTCTAGAGAGTGATTCCAAAATCCAATTTATCTTCAAAGTCCCAATTCTTAATGTGACCTCTCTAACAGAATTCCATAAATGATGCTTCAAAACTCAGGTTTGATACAATTCTCAAGAAATTATATCTCGTTTCTCATTCTTTCATGTCTCAAACTAGAATAACATCATGTTCCAAAATGTACTCTCGCGGCTTTCTTCAATTGCAGATGAAGCTTATTAAGTTATCGTGGTATTGGTCTCGTGCCGGTCCAACCATAAAAGCAAGCCTTAACTTACATAGGATTAATATTTATACTATTTTTACTATTAATTGATTTAGTATAATAATAATTAGTGTGTGATTTTTCTTGATAAATAGAGTTTGAGCTTTACCATTAAAAAAACTATTTTATTTTTATAAAGACTTAACTTTTTAATTACTTTTGATTAATTTTATAAATATCTCACGTCAAAATCTACTTTAAACACAAAAATATGTTGGGCTGGCGTGATTTATTCAAAACTAAAGTGTGGTGTCTTTCAATTTTCATACTGGTATATCAATTCTATAAGGTGTATTTTTGCTTGAATGCTATAAAGATGAGGGCGGCCATGTGCTTTTTACATTTTATCTCACATTCTTCTCGATCTTGGAGCAGACTGCTACTTATTTTGGGCTTCAGATTGGGGTTGTTGTTGCATTCTTTTATCCATTTCAATTAACTCTTTTCTGACCGACTTCAATTACATTGTTGATACTCTACACTCTTCAGTTAGAGGCTAGATGAATATATTTCGATTCGGGCTATTCAAGTAGGTCTGCTGGCTATAGTCCATGCTCATTTCCTTCCCTTATCTGTATTGCACTTTCTTTTCATATTATTGGCGCCTCATTTAGGTTGGAGATGGTTTTTGTAATCATGTATTAAAGTTTGCGGTTTGCAAGCGGGTTTGTTCCCCTTTTTTGTTTTCCTTTTTTAATTCGCTTGTTGAATTTGATTTCCACTTATTGGCGACGGAAACTAATTGGAATGGCGAAGTAATTCACCATATCAGTTTATGTGGTCTCATTTAACAAAAAGACAAAAGGAAAAAAAAAAGCATAAAAAATTTAAGAAGGATTTGCAATCTAATTAATAATTTCTTTGGTATCTTACGATTAACACAACCAACCATGGGGAACATCGTTATCTATCGCAGCACCCTTAAGATAACTAAAAAAACACTGAAACGAAGGAACAACGAGAAGTTACCCTCCATGCACGTACAAGAAGCACACATGGAATTTGGGGAAAACAGAAAGAAACGGAAGCTAAAACTAGCAAACACGAAGCAGAAGTACATATGATGATAGATATTATTATTTATTTATTTATTTGTGTATAAGATAGCATTAAGACCACGTACAAATTATTCCAACTCAAACTCACCCCTAGGCCAACCATAGCAGGTTTGATAGATGATATACTTTATTTTTTTCCGGTTATAACGGTAGCACTAATTAACCACTAAGATTACGTGCAAATTATTTTAATTCAAGTACTGGCCGATGATGATGAGTTTGATGATATATGCGACATTAAAGACACTGAAAATTACGTGGGACTTGCCTAGAGCAAGCACCGAGAAGTAAGTTGAAGGAGAAGGGAAAGTTGAGTTTGGGTCCCAAAATGTTTGCTTTGAGGGCAGTGCAAAGGCACGTGGCAGCCTCATGATCAAGGAGGCCATTGAAGAAGGAGCAGCAAGGGGTAATTGGTGGTTGACCCAAGGTCCTGTTCAACAACCCATTTAGCACACCGGCACATTCACCTAGTTTGAGTGCGTCACGAGGGCACGGCTCGCAATCGCATGCAGCGACTAGGGCAAACAGGAGGAGAAGAGCAAGGGAGGAACAAGTTTTGGAAGCCATATCTTCAACTATTGTGGCTAGCGTATGTTTATATTCCTAATCACTCGCAAATGCTGATATTGCTCAAGCTTTTGAGAAGAGTGTGAAGATGGGAGTGATTTGATGTGGATGGTGGTTTATATAGTGCTCCTGGTGCCTTGAAGCGCCAAGATGACGAATCTACAGGTAAAATATTGAAAACTTTTAAATTTTAGAAAAATTTAAGAAAACAATTCAACTGATAATTGATTATTTTATGAATAATAAAAATACAAACTAAAATAAAAATAAGAGTACTTTTCTGGTGAATATATAAGTATTTAAAAATTTTAATTTAAAATAAAAATTAAGTAGATAGATTTGTTTTTAATTTAAAGTATCTAAATAGTTTATTATTAGTTAATTTAAGTATTGATTACAAAATTTTATAGAGAAAATTTTATTCATGTTTGAGTAAGAAACTGTTATTTAAAATTGTTTTGAAGTTAATTTATAAATTTGTGCATGAAGTTAATTTAAATAAGTTAAAAAGAGTGTATTTTCACAAGAGTTTAATTTTGATATGAGTTTAATTTCAATGCATTGTTGACATAAAAAAAAAATTATTGAGTAATTAATTAAAAATGATTACACGTATAATCTTTAAATTAGTTATTATATAAGTTAATAACCTTATAATACATAACAATATTAGACTACATGCATGACTGTATTAAAAAAAACTATTATAAAATTTTTAAATAAATTATTTTCATAAATGATCAAGAAATAATAAAAAAATAAAATCATAAAGACTTAGATTTAAAATAAATAATATCATATTAATGAAAAAACGTGTGTTTGAATTTTTTAGTGTACAATAAATTGGTATCAAAACCAATAGATTTGACTTGGTGATCAACAAGATGAATATGATGAAATTGGCATGTGGATTCAAATATAGAATCTTTTGTATTGAAATTCTTCCTACCGGTGGATTAATGAATAAAAAGTCTTCCCGTTGTTAACATGGAGAGTTAGAAATTGTGTTGGTACAAGTACCTAGAGCATGATAAAATTCTATAAGTCGTCATTGGATTACTCATGGTCTGAAAAGTTGGAATACAATGGCCCTTTGCTTAATGGAAGAATTGTTGAGAATAAAATTCGAGTCTTAAATCATTAGGATGAAAATGAGTTTATATACATTTATAGTCTTCATTATAAGGTTGTTTGGGAGATAACAAAAACTAAAGCCATGAGAGATTAGGCTCATAGTGGACAATATCATACCAATATAAAAAAACATGTGTATATAAATCCCTTGGTGCATAACAAACTGGTATTAAAGTAGATGGTTTTGACTAGGTGATTAACAAAATGAATATAATGGAATTGGCAGGTAGATTTGAGCATAAGATCCCTTGTATCAAAATTCTTTATCCTGACGATGGATCCATGTATATGGAAAGTCTTCCTATTGATAACATGGAGAGTTAGGAAGTATATTGGTGCAAGCACATAGAGCATGCTTCTACTGTAGGAGATGTTAAATTAACAACAATCCTTTGTTTGATAAAAGAATTGTTGGGATATATATAATCCAAGTCTCACATCGTTTGAACAAGAGGATGAACATGAATTTATATATACACATAGTCTTCATTGTTATATGAGACCTTTTGGAAAATGATCAAAAACAAAATCATGAAAACTTAAACTCAAAGTGGATAATATCATACCAATATAGATGTGTTTGAATCCAATGCACAACAATGATGACAATTAATGATGATAGTTACAATAGTGGTGTTAATAAAAACAAGGTTTAGATTTCATCGTATTATATTTCAATCCAATCAGCCCATAACTAAAATCAAGAGAAAGAAAAATTAAATAATAAAACAAAGGGAAAATTGTATTGACCTCCCCTAAAATATGTCTAAATGATACAAATCACTCCTTTAATTTTTGAAAAACAAACTTTTTAAATTATAAATTAACTAAAAATTTTATTTAGATAAAAAAATAATAATTCTTTAATATGCACGACTTTTCTTCTTTGTTTATTAACAACTCCCTATTTACATTGTCTTTTTTATATTTTATTTTACTTATGCAAACAAAAAATGTAGTTTCATAAATGTTACATAATTGTTCTTTTTGTGGTTCTGGCATTTAACATGGGAACATATTGTTGAGATTACAAAATATCATCCTTAATTAATACATCTAGAGTTATGTAAGTTTCTAGAAGTTAATTGTGGGTGATCAATATCACAAATATGATTTTTAGATGGAAATAAATAATCACTTGTGTCATTTGTACAACTCACCAATAAATAACATTCTTTTTATATTTGTACTATATCACAATAGAATGAAGCCAATAGTAGAAATACATACTAATGACCCCATGCACTTTTTCAACCATAGAAAAAAGTTCAAATAATAAAAGAGAATGCATTTTAATAACATTTAAATAAACTATTTTAAAAAAGTGATGGTATGTAAAAGCTAAATTATAAAATAAAGGTGAGTGTCAACTAATAAAATAGAAGGAAAGTCAATGTCATTTTAACAAACTTCAAGAGATATTATAACAATTTCCCCTAAAACAAATAGGAAATGGTCATTCTCATGTAATTGATGTAGAAAGTCACTTTTTTTTTTTTTTATACATTTGTGACATCTATATCAATTACAAAACATATATAGAATATCTTTATAATTGATATAAAATCACTATTATACTAGTGTGCAACTAGATTTTTCTTTTTTACTCCATAAATATGATCTATGTAGTGTCTTAAAATTGAAAACTAAAAACTAATATACACTTATGATGTAACACTCCATTTTTCATAAAAAGATAATATAAGTATTTTATTAATAATTTTGATATTTTTATTTTATTAGCAAAGTTTGTTAATATTTGTTTTAATTATTTAATATATTTTATAATATATTATATGATATTTTATTAAATAATAGTGTAATATTTTATTAAAAAGGGATGGGATTTATAATTGTGGTTAATATGCTTTGACTATAGTTTTTTTTTAAAGACGAGTTTTCTTATCAACCTTTTTTTTACACCTCTATTTTCACCAACACGTTTCAAAGCTCAAAGAACAAGAGCAAAAAGGAAATCACCTTGAAGTCGTGCACCTATCGCCTAGAGCTTAATTATCCAAGGGGATTGAGAAACCTCGCTTTGGGTGTGAGTTTGTATGTCGGATAGTGGAATTGACTCACAATCATGTGTATGTTGTGTTCCTATGTATGATGGGTTTCCCCTAATATTTATGTTTTTATCTTTATTCTTCTCACTCATAATTGATGACATGAATTATTTGAATGTATGCTTAATTTTATGTTTTGGGTGATAGTTGTATAATTGAGATCCCTGTGGGTTTTCCATGGGAAATCCTACGGGAACTTGATGCGCTTTTGAGAAAATGTATTGGTTATATATGTAAATTGAATGATATGGAATGTTAATTGCTTGCTATAGAACACTTTTACCAATTGAATTGTATGTTTTGGTGATTTGAGGTGTGACTCACAAATTCTATGTTTTTGTTGCATGTTGTTTAATTATGATACGTCACCAAGTGCTACTTGGGGTGCATCAAGCGTCGTCAAGGCCTAGAGCAAAGTTTGCTCTCGAGGTCTCTCATACCAGGTGTTGGATGACCCTTGTCGGGCACAAAAGCTCTAGGGCTTCCCTATGACGCTTCTATCAAGCGTGAGTTGACTCTCGTTGGGCATGGACACTCCAAAGAGCTCTCGGTGGTATTCTCGTTGGGCATGGACTCAATCACGTTGGATGCAATCCAAGTAGAGACCAGAGTAGTCCTTTAGAGGATTCATGCCAAGCATGGGGTGTGTGCCGCTAGACATCATCCTTCCTGTAATTCGTATATTGTTCTATTATTTGACCGTATATTATAACTCTTGTAATGTGATGTTAATGTGATATGAATTGACTTTGATATATGACATATGACTATGTATGAGGAGTAATGTGATATTAGGAGAATGTTAAATGTGAAATTATGAGGTCATGTGAATGTAATACATTGGGTTTGATTGACATGCATCATATATATGCATAAAAATGTTTTCAAAAGGGTATGATATGGAATACACCATCAGGAAAGATCCCTTGTGTAAAAGCTTGGGAACCAACCTTAGAGATGACTTGATTCGGAAGTCTCAATCTTGCCCTATGAGCATGAGATGTATCTTTCACGACTTAGCTATCCCAATGAGATCTTAGTAGTATGTATTCTTCTAGTGAGTATGCAAAGGATGTGATCCGGTATGTACTCTTAGACCACTCTAGTGTCTTGCTAGCAACAATGTATGAGTGTGATGTTTTATTGACGTCATATGCATGATAACATATAAACCATGTCCATTGCATATGTATTATGATCTTATATATTGTTGCTTATTATGTTATGAATGAGTTAAACATGATGATATGTAATTGCATATGTTATTTCTTATTATATGTGTTATTTTGTTTGGCTAACCAGTTTACATTCCTATACCGTGAGTCAAAGTGAGATGTTTCTCACTCTCTTTTTCTTTTATATTGTTTTCCTGTGGATCAACATGGTGTTGAGGATGTTAGACCTCAATGTTAGATTTTGCTCTAATAGGACATATTACATCGAGAAATTAGTTTGGACTAGTTAAAATTTGATTCATGTTATTTAATTTGAGTAGTTTAATTTTTATTTTTGTTATAATTTTTTATTTTCACTAAGTCTAGTTTATGTTAAAATGTGATACTTTGTACCTATATGAATTTTGAGTTTATTTATTATATTTGAAGTTATCCAATTATTTGATATGTTATGTGTATGTTACAGGATAAAGGATGTCACACATGAAGCATGACTTTCACTAAATAAACATTATTTTAATACTGAAAAAATTAGTTTTTTATATCCTTATATATGTAACTATATATATATATATATATATAAAACTTAAAATATATATTTAAAATTCTTAATTTTTATAATTATTATAAACATAATTAAATGATTATAATAATATTATAAGAAAATTGTTATATATATAGTGACACACATCTTATAGTAATACAATATGTGTCACTTAAAATTACTTTTTACTTACATAATAAAAATAATATATGTTGATATATTGTTAAAAATGTGGATATAAACTATGATGACACATAAAATATATTGTTAAATTTTATTCAAAATTAACACTAAAATTATATATAATTATATGTTAAATAAATAAATAAATAAATATATATATATATATATATATATATATATATATATTTACATATATTATATTTATAACGATAATTTTTTTTTATATATTATATTTATTGTAGTGTAATTAAAATTTGATGCAGGATGCTAAAAATTTAAAAAGGAGGCACTCGTCGGTCGTAAAGCTCATTTCTATGCAACGTCACATTGGGTTCAATTTAGGTGTGAAATATAATAAATTGGTGTTGTCCCATACCTGTACGTTGGTGGCTAAAAACATGTATAACACCGCATCAATTCAATTAATCACTTTGTACGCAACATCACCTCCATTCAATATTTTACCGATTTAGATGATTCAAATTAGAAAACACAAGTTGGTGTTTTTGGTAGTCACGTCCTAAAGCATATACAATTTAGACGCTGAAAGTGAGGAGGGCAAATTTAATATTCATCACCACATTAACCAATTTTGTTGATAGGTCTTGTGGTTCTTTTTGTAAATTATATTGGGATATCTTGATTGGAGGGGCAGTGTTATGCTTTGTTATAGTATGTTAGGTAATAGGCACTCTTATTGTGTGTCGGGTCTCTGGAATGCATAATATGAAACAAACCATGTGTCCCCATGTTTGGATGATTCTATTTTTTTATATTATTATATTATTGATATAAAATCTCTATGAATTTTGTTGATGATTAATTACTATTGAAGAACATTACCGATCATCTTTAATAAAATCTCTCTTAATCACATTCTTTTTCATACTTGAATCCAATACTTTATTTAAAAATATATAGTCTAATATCATTCAAATCAATATCTTATTAGTATAATGGACCATTCATTGTTCAACATTCATCTACATCTTAATATAATAAGATTTTTTCTAATGAAAAATAAAAATACAAATGAAACTATATAATATATATAAAAATATAATAGGTTTAAATATATGTTTATTCTCTTAAATTTGTAAATTTATTTTTAATTTCTTAAATTTAAAACTAATTTTTTAGTCCCTATAATTTAAGAAAATTTGGTTTAATCCTTATACTCATTTTTTAAGAAATTTGATAAATATTATTGTACAAAATATACCTATCAGCATCTTTGTTAGTAAAAATATAATATTAAATATCATTAATACTGCATAACTATTTTAATTTATCAATTTCAAATATGTTATTTGTAACTTAAAGGACTAAAACAAGATTTTTAAAATCCACATGGATTAAAAAAATAATTTTAAATTTAAGGAACCAAAAATAAAATTATCCAAAATTTGAAAGACTACAAATATATTTAATTTAATATAATATAATTCTTGAATTTTTATTTTTATTATTTATTCATTTTTGTATAACTTTTAAATTAAAATGTAAGTAATTATATAATTTATTTAAAAATATATATATAAATAAAATAGTTTTAAAAAAATTAAGGGTCCATTTAGAGGTTAGGATAAGATAAAATGTAACGTAAGAGCAAAATAAAATAAGAGTAGAATATAATAAAAGTAAGATAAATTTTAATCTTAACCAAAATTTGGTGTGTATCATGATAACAAATTAATCAAATAATATTATTAGATTATATAATTTGTATTTAATATAAACTAATAATATATGATATAAATTGTTGTTTATTAAATCTGCATATAACTTTCTTTTGAAATAAGTATTAGTTTGATTACTTAAAATTTTCAAATTAAAATTATAATTATAATTATATTATATATATTCAAATATTTTCTTAAAACTTATTTAAATAATAAATTTTTTTATAATATTTTATTTACTAATATGCTTTTAAATTTACATTTCAAAATTATTATAAATATATATAAAATAAAATGTTGAAAGCGGACTTTATATTATATTATATAAAGTATAATATAAAATATAAAATATAATATTATATGTTAATATAAAATTTAATGTTATATAATATACATTGGCATATTTTAGAAATTAATATTTGTGAGACCCGTGGCTTTCTTTCTCACTTTCTTCCTCTCCACTTTAAGACTCTCACTCACTCTCTTGTTCTTCTCCTTGTTGTTGACTCTAGGTGGTAATGCGGAGTAATCGTGGACGTCTAGCTGAGTATTTGGAGCCTTATCTTCTTCTCTTTCGGTTGATCAAGCTCTTCTTCAACTCTCTTCTCTATTTCTCCTTCCCGGAAGCTCGGAATCCTTGCCCGAGGTAAGGGAAGCTAGGTTCTCGCTGTTTTTGGCTGTAACAGAGTCCAGGAACTCATTTGCTGTTGGATAATTGATGGTTTTTGGCTGAAATTGCTGAAGATGGGGTTTCGGGGTTTTCCGGGGTTTGATGAAAATTTGGTGATCTTTCCTTGTTTGTGGTTGCATGTTAAAAAAGTTGGTATTTTCGGGTTGTATGATGAAAATGTGATGTTTTGGACCGATTGCATGTGCCTGGGGTGTTGATTTTGCAGGTTTTGGGTTAAATTTTTGAACTGGGGAAGGTTCCTGTTTGAATTTGCACCGGGCGCATTTCTTCGCACCGGGGCGTGAGTTGATATGGGGAATCCCTGGGTGAATCGCGTCGGGCACTGGGAGAACCACGCCGGGCGCAATAGACCTCTGTAGGTCTCTGGTTGAGAACTGCGCCGGGCGCGCTTTTAACGCGCCGGGCGTGAATTTGATTTTCAGAATTGGACTTTATAGTCTTCATGAAAGTTTTAGCCTTGGATTTATCTTTCCAATGGTGCTGGAATCACCCAAAAAGGAGTTTTAGAACTCCAGATATGGTTGTTTTAGTGAAGAGGGGTCAAGCTGCCAGCATTACTTATAGCGGTTGCGGTTTTTAGAATTTTTAACAAGGTAGAGGAAGGAATTAGGACTTGGTGTCTTCATGAGAGTTGTAAGAAATCTTCTTATCTTTTATATGAGATGAGGATGAGTATGGTAGGAGTAGTATAACTCCTGATGCGCTATTTTCTGTGAAGGCTGCCATTTCCCTTTCAGTGATTTGGTTAAGTTGAAAGTTGTTTATGTGCTTAGGTGTACTCTTGTTGTTTGGGTGAGTAATTTGACAAGATAGATGAGTTGTAAACAAGATGGTTGGGTCGTATTATGTGTTGATCATGTTGTTTTAAGCTGTTAACGATGAATGATTATTAAGCTGAATGATGATATTGATGTGCTGCGCTAAGCGCGGCCCTTGTCGCGCTGGGCGTGAGACTCCTTGGGAGTCTCTGCCTCGAGGACATTGGGCACAATTTGGTTTGCGCTGGGCGCGAGACCAAGGGAGGTCCCTGCCTGGCCTGCACTGGGCACAATCGGGTATTGCGCCAGGCACGAAAGAGCTTTGGACTCTCTGACTAAGTCTCGCCGGGCGGAGGCACGCTTTCACCGGGCGCGCTGGCCCCTGGAGCCCTCTGGTTGTGCCACGCCAGGCGCGACCATGAGTGCGCCGGGCGCGTATGAGGATGTGAAGTTATATGCTGAATTGCTGATAATATTGTTTTATGCTGAACTAAGCCGAAATTGAGGAATATGATGTGATGACTAGCTGAAATTGTTGTTTGACGATGTTGAGTTATGTTAGGTGTATATTGCTGTAAGATGCTTAGAAGTGCTGTAAGACGATAGGCTGTGCTATTAAGCTGAGCTGTGCTGAATGTTGTTTATGCTGATTAATGCTGCCAATGCCGTGTGATGAAAAGTTGTGTTGTGCGGTATGTTGTTAATGATGTAACGCTGAGTTGTGATATGTGATGCTAATGCTAAACTTTATTGTTTGAGTCGAGCTGAATTATATGCTGATAGTTGTTGAATTATGCTGTAATTACTGAGTTGAGATGTAATTGATAAATATGTTGTGCTGACTAGATGTAAATGCTGAAAAATGATGTTAAGTTGTAATAGATGTATCTCGCTATGCTGAGCTGGGCTATTATTGATGATTTTAAATGCTGATTTATAATATGGCTGTGCTCTAGAATGATGA
Organism: Cajanus cajan; assembly: GCF_000230855.2. Classification (NCBI taxonomy): domain Eukaryota; kingdom Viridiplantae; phylum Streptophyta; class Magnoliopsida; order Fabales; family Fabaceae; genus Cajanus; species Cajanus cajan. The sequence continues at coordinate 54,606,737 of NC_138521.1, forward strand.
GCTGAGTTGTGAGTAGTAGTTGTGTTGAATACTACTTAGCTGTGCTGTAGGCTGATTTTGTTGTGTTGTGCTGTGCTGTGAGCTGTTTTGTTGTGCTATTCATTGTTGAGTTGTATGTTGTGTTTAGCCACTGTGGTGGTGCTGTTATAGCCGCTATGTCGGTGCTGTTAGCCACTATTGTGGTGCTGTTATAGCCGCTAAGTCGGTGCTGTTATAGCCGCTAAGTCGGTGTTGTGCTCCGTGCTGATAGGAGCTGCTGTAGGCCGTAAGGCTGAGCTGTGGTAGGAGATCTCCGAGCTGATATGCGTGACGACACATTGTGTGTTTACTACTATTTATCGATGTGTACTGTTGTTTACGGTTGGGATTGCTAATTGATGTTCTGATAGCGGTAGCTGTTTACTATTCTTAAATTATATATTTGTATGTTGTTTCTTTTCACTAGCTTACCCTTGTTGTTTCCATGTGGTTTGGACTGCGATGATCATACTACGTATGGGAGCAGAGCAGGGATAGGTTGGTGGCTTACGGCAGGTCTGCAGCTAGCAGATAGAGCTTAATTCTTGTGGATGTTTTGGTGTTTTAGCTACTAGGTGTAGTAGCGACTGATGTATTTTGTACATTTGAATCTAGTCATACTTGGGCCATGTATATATGTATATTCTAGACACTATATATATACACTTGTTCCTTTCTGTCCGGTTTTCAGGTGTACTGTGTAGTGTGTAGTGACCAGCCGGGTCGTTACACTTTAGTGGTATCAGAGCAGTTCGAGTCTAGTGGACACTCTTTGGGGGTGGTTCCTTTAGGCTTTTGTTGTGCTGAGCCCTGTGTTGTGTTGTCTTGCTGTGTTGTTTGTTGTGCTGATTGTTGTGTTGTTTTGTTGTGCTGTTGATGGTTGTTTGGTTTAGTTATTGTGTACTGAAGATGCTGTTACTTCTGTAGACAATGACTATAACCAATGAGCTGATAGCCCGTGCCATAGAGATGATGGCTATGGCTTTGCAGCAGCAAAATGCTTATTTTGCTAGGATGGACGCTGATAGAGCTGCAGCTGTGCAGCAGGGCCCTTGGGGTCGTAGGAGAGTCAGGATCTAGCTGAGTTCCGGAAATGACGTCCTCCTCAGTTCAAGGGAGATGCAGACCTAAAGGTAGCTGACCACTGGATCTTTGAGATGGAGAAGATCTTCACTGTGTTGGGATGTTCTCAGGAGAGGAGGCTGACATATGCTGTCTACATGCTGGTTGGGGAGGCTGAGCATTGGTGGAGGGGTACAAGGTGAACTTGATCTGTTTACCTTGGGTGGATATTGACATAGTCTTAGGGATGGATTGGTTGTCTGCCAATCGCATCCTTATAGATTGTGCCAATAGGCGGTTGATCTTTCCTCAGGTGGAGGAGGAGCTGTTGATTTCAGCTGGTCAAGCTGAATCATTGTTGAGGGATGGAGCAGAGTGTTGTCTTCTGCTTGCTGCTATGAGTGTGGAGACCGAGAGGGTCATTGTTGAGACTGATGTGGTGAGGGATTTTGCTGAGGTGTTCCCTGATGAGGTGCCTGGGTTGCCTCCTGTTAGGGAGATGGAGTTTAGCATTGACTTGGTTCCAGGTGCGGGGCCAGTGTTGGTGGCTCCCTATGGGATGGCTCCTGCTGAACTGGTTGAGCTGAAAGGTCAGTTGGAGGACCTGTTAGAGAAGCAGTTGGTGTGACCGAGTGTATCGCTGTGGGGTGCTCCCGTGTTGTTGGTGAATAAGAAAGATGGAGGTAGTCGATTGTGTGTTGATTTCTGGCAATGGAGCAAGTGACCATTAAGAACAAATATTCACTTCTCCGGATAGATGACTTGATGGATCAAATGAGGGGAGCATCTGTTTTCTCGAAGATTGACTTAAGGTCAGGCTATCACCAGATCAGGGCGAAGGAGGGTGACATACCGAAGACTGCTTTCAGGACTAGCTATGGTCACTACGAGTATGTTGTGATGTTGTTTGGCGTGACCAACGCCCCTGCTGTGTTCATGGATTACATGAACAGGATCTTCCGGCCATTCTTGGATAAATTCGTTGTGGTGTTCATTGATGATATCTTGATTTATTCAAGGACCCTAGAGGAGCATGGAGAGCACTTGAGGTTAGTGCTGGAGATTTTGAAAGCGAAGTAGTTGTACGCTAAGCTTTCAAAATGTGAGTTCTAGTTGAGTGAGGTGAAGTTCTTGGGCCATGTGATCTCAGCTGAGGGGATTGCTGTTGATCTGGCTAAGGTGGAGTCGGTGTTGCAGTGGGGACGTCCAAGGACTGTCACGGATATTCGGAGCTTTGTGGGTTTAGTGGGTTACTATCGAAGGTTCATTGATGGATTCTCTATGATAGTAGCGCCTCTAACCCAGTTGACAAGGAAGGAGCATCCGTTCATTTGGACAGGTGCCTGTGAGCAGAGTTTTGATGAGGTGAAGAGGAGGTTGACTACTTCTCCTGTGCTGGTGTTGCCGGATTCTGGTGAACCTTTTGATGTGTACTGCGATGCTTCTCACCAAGGTCTGGGGTGCGTGCTGATGCAAAACAGGAAAGTAGTGACATATGCTTCAAGGAAACTGAGTTGGCATCGGTTGTTTTTGCCTTGAAGATATGGAGGCATTATCTGTATGGTGCTCGGTTCAGCGTCTTCAGTGATCACAAGAGTCTGAAGTACTTGTTTGATCAGAAGGAGCTGAACATGTGGCAGAGGCGGTGGATGGAATTTCTGAAGGATTATGACTTCCAGTTGATGTATCATCCTGGGAAAGCCAATGTTGTGGCGGATGCGCTGAGTAAGAAATCCATCCACATGTCTTGTATGATGGAGAAAGAGCTGGAGCTGGTTGAAGAGTTCAGGGATTTGAATCTCTATGTGGAGTTAACTCAAGATCACATTAAATATGGGATGATTACCATAACTAGTGAGTTCTTGAGGCAGGTTGGACAGAAGCAGTTGTAAGATGTGGAGTTGGTGAAACTTCTTGGTTTGCTGGGAACTGAGAAGGCTGTTGGTTTGAGCTGGGAGGAGGTCCTACCGCTGGTTGAGTTCGCGTACAATAATAACTTTCATGCTAGTATTGGGATGACGTCGTTCGAAGCCTTGTATGGCAGGAGAAGTATGACTCCTCTGTGCTGGTATCATGATGGTGAGTCAGTGGTTGTGGGATCGGAGCAAACCCTACAGAATGCTGAGGAAGTATGTTCATGACCCTGGTCATGTAGTGGAGTTGGATGATGCACGAGTGAAGGAGAATCTGACGTTTGAGAAGTTGCTAGTAGCTATATTGATCATAAGTTGAAGGAGTTGAGGGGCAAGTTCATTGCTCTGGTGAAGGTGTTGTGGGACGCAGCTACTGGTGAGGCTACTTGGGAGGTGGAGCAGCAGTGCAGGGAGCGGTACCCTTTTCTTTTCCCAAGTAAGTCAGTTTTCGAGGATGAAAACTCTTGTTGTTGGGGAGGTTGTAAGACCCGTGGATTTCTTTCTCACTTTCTTCCTCTCCACTCTAAGACTCTCACTCACTCTCTTGTTCTTCTCCTTGTTGTTGACTTTAGGTGGTAATGTGGAGCAATCGTGGACGTCTAGCTGAGTATTTGGAGCCTTCTCTTCTTCTCTTTTGGTTGATCAAGCTCTTCTTCAACTCTCTTCTCTATTTCTCCTTCCCGGAAGCTCGGAATCCTTGCCCGAGGTAAGGGAAGCTAGGTTCTCGCTGTTTTTGGCTGTAACTGAGTCCAGGAACTCATTTGCTGTTGGATAATTGATGGTTTTTGGTTGAAATTGCTGAAGATGGGGTTTCGGAGTTTTTCGGGGTTTGATGAAAATTTGGTGATCTTTCCTTGTTTGTGGTTGCATGTTAAAAAAGTTGGTATTTTTGGGTTGTATGATGAAAATGTGATGTTTTGGACCGATTGCATGTGCCTGGGGTGTTGATTTTGCAAGTTTTGGGTGAAATTTTCGAACTGGGGAGGGTTCCTGTTTGAATTTGCACCGGCGCAGTTCTTCGCGCCGGGCGTGAGTTGATATGGGGAATCCCTGGGTGAATCGCGGCGGGCGCTGGGAGAACCACGCCGGGCGCAATAGACCTCTGTAGGTCTCTGGTGGAGAATTGCGCCGGGCGCGCTTTAACGCGCTGGACGTGAATTTGATTTTTAGAATTGGACTTTATAGTCTTCATGAAAGTTGTAGCCTTGGATTTATCTTTCCAATGGTGCTGGAATCACCCAAAAAGGAGTTTTAGAACTCTAGATATGGTTGTTTTAGTGAAGAGGGGTCAAGCTGCCAGCATTACTGATAGCGGTTGCGGTTTTTAGAATTTTTAACAAGGTAGAGGAAGGAAATAGGACTTGGTGTCTTCATGAGAGTTGTAAGAAATCTTCTTATCTTTCATATGAGATGAGGATGAGTATGGTAAGAGTAGTGTAACTCCTGATGCGCTGTTTTCTGTGAAGGCTGCCATTTCACTTTCAATGATTTGGTTAAGTTGAAAGTTGTTTAGGTGCTTAGGTGTACTCTTGTTGTTTGGGTGAGTAATTTGACAAGATAGATGAGTTGTAAACAAGATGGTTGGGTCGTATTATGTGTTGATCATGTTGTTTTAAGCTGTTAACGATGAATGATTATTGAGCTGAATGATGATATTGATGTGCTCCGCTAAGCGCGACCCTTGTCACGCTGGGCGTGAGACTCCTTGGGAGTCTCTGCCTCGAGGGCATTAGACACAATTTGGTTTGCGCTGGGCGCGAGACCAAGGGAGGTCTCTGCCTGGCCTGCGCTGGGCGCAATCGGGTATTGCGCCAGGCGCGAAAGAGCTTTGGACTCTCTGACTAAGTCTTGCCGAGCGCAGGCACGCTTGCGCCGGGCGTGCTGGCCCCTGGAACCCTTTGATTGTGCCACGCCAGGCGCGACCATGAGTGCGCCGGGCGCGTATGAGGATGTGAAGTTATATGCTGAATTGCTGATAATATTGTTTTATGCTGAACTAAGCCGAAAGTGAGGAATATGATGTGATGACTAGCTGAAATTGCTGTTTGAGGATGTTGAGCTATGTTAGGTGTATATTGCTGTAAGATGCTTAAAAGTGCTGTAAGACGATAGGCTGTGCTATTAAGCTGAGCTGTGATGAATGTTGTTTATGCTGATTAATGCTGCCAATGCCGTGTGATGAAAAGTTGTGTTGTGCGGTATGTTGTTAATGATGTAACGCTGAGTTGTGATATGTGATGCTAATGCTAAACTTTATTGTTTGAGTCGAGCTGAATTATATGCTGATAGTTGTTGAATTATGCTGTAATTGCTTAGTTGAGATGTAATTGATAAATATGTTGTGCTGACTAGATGTAAATGCTGAAAAATGATGTTAAGCTGTAATAGATGTATCTCGTTATGCTGAGCTGGGCTGTTATTGATGATTTTAAATGCTGATTTATAATATGGTTGTGCTCTAGAATGATGAGCCGAGTTGTGAGTAGTAGCTGTGTTGAATACTACTTAGCTGTGCTGTAGGCTGATTTTGTTGTGCTGTGCTGTGCTGTGAGCTGTTTTGCTGTGCTGTTCATTGCTGAGCTGTATGCTGTGTTTAGCCACTATGGTGGTGCTGTTATAGCCGCTATGTCGGTGCTGTTAGCCACTATTGTGGTGTTGTTATAGCCGCTAAGTCGGTGCTGTTATAGCCGCTAAGTCGGTGTTGTGCTCCGTGCTGATAGGAGCTGCTGTAGGCCGTAAGGCTGAGCTGTGGTAGGAGATCTCCGAGCTGATATGCGTGACGACGCATTGTGTGTTTACTACTATTTATCGATGTGTACTGTTGTTTACGGTTGTGATTGCTAATTGATGTTCTGATAGCGGTAGCTGTTTACTATTCTTAAATTATATATTTGTATGTTGTTTCTTTTCACTAGCTTACCCTTGTTGTTTCCATGTAGTTTGGACTGCGATGATCATACTACGTATGGGAGCAGAGCAGGGATAGGTTGGTGGCTGTCGCCACCGGCCCGAAACGGGCTTTCGGCATTCGCGAAGGATGGTTGGACTCTTTTATTTGTTTAAAAATATGGATTGCTAGAATGACTTATTCTCAAACTGAGACCTTGTCAAACGAGCAATTTTATTAAAAGGCTCACCAATCCATGTTAATCCCAAGCGGGACCCTCCATGGATTAGCGGTTTTCATAAAAAGGAAGGGTTCATGGAGTCGCCACCAATGTTTTACTCAAAACATTGGAAAAAGAAGTTTAAGGCAATCGATTCAAAAATCGACTTCGGCCATGACAACCAGAGTCGGGTAAGGGAGTCGGTTACGCGTGGGGAAGGTGTTAGCACCCCACAACGCCCCTTTCGGGTTCCCTATGACAGATTATTTAAAAATAATAGTGCGAAATTACTAAATTACCCCTATTTATTCTAAGCAATTATAAATTAACTATCTACATGATGACAGTTTAAATATGTACACACAGAAAGCGGTAAAAGAAGGGACTTTAAAGAGATAAACCTTTGAAGCGTGCTTTCTTATATATCTTGACAGAAATTGGGAAGCGTTTTGGCGTTCCCTCCCTCTACAAGACCGCTCGCTCCCTCCTATAAAATTTTAACTATGGAAATCCGGAGGATTTCCCTTCGACTAGTTTCGAGACTCAAGCAAATGGCTCGTGACTCAAGAACTTCGTCGGATCAACTCTCCGAGTGATTTCTAGGCAGAGCACTGCTCAAAAAAACCCAGAATACTCAAGAAGAGGGTTAAAACTCAGTGTGAAAGTGTCGAATGACGTCCAATTGACGTCATATTTATAGGGATGAGGCGCAATACGACCTCTGGGGGTCAATACGGTCCGTATTGAAGTTTTGAACTACAATACGGCCGTACTGAATTCAGTACGGCCGTATTGAAGTTCAAAAAAACTCAATACGGCCGTATTGAGTTCAGTGCAGCCATATTGAAGTTCAGAAACTTCAATACGGCCGTATTGAGTTCAGTGCGGCCGTATTGTAGTTTAAAATGTTCAATACGGCCGTACTGAACTTTTGGGAGGCCGTATTGGGCTTCATTCCCTCCACTTTCTTATTTTTTGCTACTCTAAGACCTCTAAACCTACAGATTGTCATCCCACGGTCTTCTAAGAGTCCCTTTGGCTAACTTTCCTTTGATCTTCGAGAGTCTTCGAGCTTTATTTCCGACCCGGACAATTTTAGGGGTCTACAGCTGCCCCCCCTTTACTTAGTCAAACGGCCTTTTGGTGTACCGTTTGATAAGTAAAGGAGTTGACTCAATTGTCCGGGGAATAGGCCATCCTTCCGACTTGTAGTGTCTTCCGGTGGAAAAATGTTGAGTAGCCTCTCCAGGTTGAGTATTAGTCGTCGCCTCTCCAGGCTCGTGCATACCTCGGTGCTTCTGATCACTTTGGTAGCGTGAGTCTTGCCCTCTCCAGGGTTGCGTACCTCCGTGCTTCTAGTCACTTTGGTAACGTGAGTCTTGCCCTCTCCAGGGTTGCGTACCTCTGTGCTTCTAGTCACTTTGGTAGCGTGAGTCTTGCCCTCTCCAGGGTTGCGTACCTCTGTGCTTTTAGTCACTTTGGTAGCGTGAGTCTTGCCCTCTCCAGGGTTGCGTACCTCGGTGCTTCTAGTCACTTTGGTAGCGTGAGTCTTGCCCTCTCCAGGGTTGCGTACCTCCGTGCTTCTAGTCACTTTGGTAGCGTGAGTCTTGCCCTCTCCAGGGTTGCGTACCTCCGTGCTTCTAGTCACTTTGGTAGCGTGAGTCTTGCCCTCTCCAGGGTTGCGTACCTCTGTGCTTCTAGTCACTTTGGTAGCGTGAGTCTTGCCCTCTCCAGGGTTGCGTACGTCCGTGCTTCTAGTCACTTTGGTAGCGTGAGTCTTGCCCTCTCCAGGGTTGCGTACCTCCGTGCTTCTAGTCACTTTGGTAGCGTGAGTCTTGCCCACTCCAGGGTTGCGTACCTCTGTGCTTCTAGTCACTTTGGTAGCGTGAGTCTTGCCCTCTCCAGGGTTGCGTACCTCCGTGCTTCTAGTCACTTTGGTAGCGTGAGTCTTGCCCTCTCCAGGGTTGCGTACCTCTATGCTTCTAGTCACTTTGGTAGCGTGAGTCTTGCCCTCTCCAGGGTTGCGTACCTCCGTGCTTCTAGTCACTTTGGTAGCGTGAGTCTTGCCCTCTCCAGGGTTGCGTACCTCCGTGCTTCTAGTCACTTTGGTAGCGTGAGTCTTGCCCTCTCCAGGGTTGTGCATACCTCGGTGCTCTCGACAACTGGGTAGCTGAGTATTGCCTCTCCAGGCTCTGCGGTTTGCCCTCCCCAGGGTCTGCGTACCTCCGTGCTTCTAGTCACTTTGGTAGCGTGAGTCTTGCCCTCTCCAGGGTTGCGTACCTCTGTGCTTCTAGTCACTTTGGTAGCGTGAGTCTTGCCCTCTCCAGGGTTGCGTACCTCCGTGCTTGTAGTCACTTTGGTAGCGTGAGTCTTGCCCTCTCCAGGGTTGTGCATACCTCGGTGCTCTCGACAACTGGGTAGCTGAGTATTGCCTCTCCAGGCTTGTGCATACCTCGGTGCTCTCGACAACTGGGTAGCTGAGTATTGCCTCTCCAGGCTTGTGCATACCTCGGTGCTCTCGACAACTGGGTAGCTGAGTATTGCCTCTCCAGGCTTGTGCATACCTCGGTGTTCTCGACAACTGGGTAGCTGAGTATTGCCTCTCCAGGCTTGTGCATACCTCGGTGCTCTCGACAACTGGGTAGCTGAGTATTGCCTCTCCAGGCTTGTGCATACCTCGGTGCTCTCGACAACTGGGTAGCTGAGTATTGCCTCTCCAGGCTTTGAGATGATTTTGTCTTCACAGTCCACGATGCTGCTTCGACAGTTGTTTTTGATTTTGATGCCACTGAGGGCTGGATAACGCAGGGATCCGTCTAGGGGATGTGCAGTCATTCATAGGTTTTTGTGCCCCAACTTGCATTGCTTAGTTGGTACCCATGGAGAATTTCTGACTCCTTGAGGTGTAGACACAGATGCTCTCTCTCTGAGTTGAGCGATGCCTTATGTTTGGCTGTCGTCCTTTCGACGTTCTGGAGTATCCCGGTTGTCCTTATTCGGGTATCTCTTTTGGGTTTTTTGATTTTTGTCGCCTCTGTGTAGGCTATTATCCGCTGGGGATTTTGTCATTGATTTTGTCTCCACAGTCCACGATGCTGCTTCGACGGTTGTTTTTTATTTTGATGCCGCTGAGGGCTAGATAACGCAGGGATCCGTCTAGGGGATGTGCAGTTACTCATAGGTTCCTGTGTCCCAACTTTCCATTGCGTAGTTGGTACCCATTGGGGAATTTCTGATTCCTTAGGGTGCAGACACAAAGATGCTCTTTCTGAGATGAGCGGTGCCTTATGATTGGCTGACGTCCTTTCGACGTTGGTGGAGTATCCCGGTTATCCTTATTCGGGTGTCTCTCTTTGATTTTCTGATTTTGTAGCCTCTGTGTAGGCTTTTATCCACTGGGGGATCTTGTCATTTGATTCTTGATTGACCTCTTCTGTTAGGCAAATCATCTTGATGTTTAGTGGTTGGCTGTACGCCCAAATTCCGCTTGGGGAATACTTATCGATATTTTTTATTTTTCTCCTTTTGTAGGGGTGCCTCTTGAGTAGGCGACTGGGGATTTGGGGATCTTATGTATCCCAGAGTATTATTTAGGAAGCCTCTGCAGGCTTAGCCTCACTCAGCGCTTGAGTCAGAGAGCTATCTTCCACTGAGGAAGTTTCAAGTCCTTTGACTGAATATTTTTCTTTGGATGATCGCGCTTCCATTGGGGATTTTGACGATCTTGCTTTGATAGCTCTCGCTGGGGATTTGTTCCATGAGCTTAAGCTGAGGTTTCTCTGGGGAGTATTATTTCTGCGAGCCTCTCCAGGCTCAGTTATTCTGAGAGAGTATTATTTCGGCAAGCCTCTCCAGGCTCAATTATTCTGTACGAGTATTATTTTGGCAAGCCTCTCCAGGCTCAATTATTCTGTACGAGTATTATTTCGACAAGCCTCTCCAGGCTCAGTTATTCTGTACGAGTATTATTTCGGCAAGCCTCTCCAGGCTCAGTTATTCTGTACGATGCGGAATCTTTTCCTTTTTTGTCGAATTTTGACTTTTTCTGTATTTTTGCCTTTTTTGTCATTTTTTGGCTTTTTCTTGTTGACCGCTGCCATACACAAGCAATTTTTCCTATTTTTCTATTTTATGCAATTGCCTCATGAAGAGGTCTTTGAAAATTTCTTTGTGGCTAATACGGCCATATCCATTTCAGTACGCCCGTATTGAGTTGAAAATTTGTTCATAACCCTATTTTTAGTACGGGTGTACTGAACATGATACGGGCGCATTTGTTTTTTCTGAAGTTTGATTTTTTTTTATTTATTTTTTATTTTTTATTTTTTATAAACAGAGAATAAGCGATCTTCCATTACACCTATCATCTGTATGCATGTATGCGGTATGATGCACCTAATTCTATTTGATTCATTTTTCAAAAGAATTAACCGATGCGTTTCTCTGTTTGGATTTTGCCATTCCTCAAGACGGACTGTGCGCTGCTGACTTCTATAACCGAGGAATGATGCATATTATATTGAGATTTGGTGTTATCAACCAAGTGATTCTTCCCTTCCTTTAGAAGATATGTCAACCCTCCTATTGACCACTATATCTCCATGTTTCCACTAGATTATCCTAAAATCGCTTGGGACAAGAGAGAAAAGAAAGGAAAGGTATATATTTTTGAAAGTTTGTGTTTTAGAGGGGTTTTTATTTTCATTTTGAAAAATGGTTTTTGTAAGAATGGCTGGCCAAGGTAGGCTTATTGTGTCTAGGCTTGTTTGTTTAAGCATTTATGAAGTTAATCAAATCTTGTTATTGACGTTGTGATTTGACAACTTAGATAGCTTCCCTTGAACCTTTTCTTTTTGAATTCTGTTCATGGTACCATCATGGATTTATTTTCGTTTTTTGATTGTCCTTATTTTTGCCTAAAACACCCTTTTGTGGCGTCTTAGCGGACTTTTGTTTTTGTTCATTTTTGCAACCCTAACTTTTGCCTAGGTCACCCTTTCGTGGGATTCCTAGCGGGTCTTTTGCTCTTATTTTTGCGCAGCCCCCTTTTTGGGTTTCCTGCCGAGCTTTCTTTTATTTTAAAAGATTTCTTTTTATCCATGATGGCACTTGTCGAGGCCAAGGAAAGGTGCTCTAAGTTGTCACGCACACTTCCACATAAAAATGATGTGGGTTTATTGTTATTAAGACAATTTTAACCTCATTCATGCTTATTCAAACAGGGTTAAAATAATGTGGTCTAGAGATTTATTGCAAGCAAGAAAAGAAGCAATAAGAAAGAATAAAGAATGATTTTATTATAATCATAATGGAAACATGTGCCCTATCGAGGCTCGGGGGTCGGGCTGTCCCCGAGGAGTAATCTCTAATAGTCATCAGGTCTATACATCCCTATCAGAAGGAGAAGAACACTTGATGACGACGACCGGCCTTGACGCTTGTGAATCGGCCTTCCTAAAGATCTGGCTTAAAGAACGTCGAGAAGGATCTTGGTTCCTCTTCGTCCTTTGATCTTTATTAGGGTTGTATCCTAACCCTTGTTTCCCCGGATTATCCTTGATAACGGGTAGCTCGAGAATTCCTTGGGAATCCTTGCCAAGTCCTTGTCCAGGCAAGTATCCATTCTTGGTGAGCATATGGGCTACCTTCTTCATTTCTCGGGGAAATGTCTCAACATTGGCGATCTCCAATGCTTGGAAGGCGGTTTCTAAAGCTTCCTCTGCTGCATCCACATAAGGTATGTTGGATGGCTTGCTGATGAGTATGTCATCTTCAGCTTGTACAGTCACCAGTTTGTCACCCACTATGAACTTGACTTTCTGGTGGAGCGTAGAGGGTACAGCTTTTGCATCATGAATCCAAGGTCGGCCAAGGAGACAGCTGTATGCCGGAGTAATGTCCATCACTTGAAATTCGACGTTGAAGATAGTGGGTCCAATTTGGATTGGAAGATTGATTTCTCCCACTACTTCTCTTTTAGATCCGTCGAAAGCTCGAGCGATCATGTTGCTCGGGCGCATTTGGACTCCCTTGATTGCCACTTGATCGAGCGTTCTTTTTGGCATCACGTTCAAGGAAGATCCATTATCTACCAAGACTTTAGCGATGTGATACTCCTTGCACTTTACAGAGATGTGCAAGGGCTTGTTGTGGTTCGGTCCCTCAGCGGGGATCTCTTCATCGGTGAAAGAGAGGTGATCATTAGCCGTAATGTGACTAACAATCCCCTCAAATTTGTCTTGGGAGATAGTATGCGACACATATGCCTCGTTCAAGACTTTCAACAGAGCTTGCCGATGCGGTTCGGAGCTTAGGATCAACGACAACAGTGTAATCTTTGCTGGCGTCCTATGAAGTTGATCCACGATGGAGTACTCGCTTTGTCGGATAAACTTTAACAGCTCGTCTGTCTCCTCCTCGGATTTTTTTTCCTCGGTTTTCGTTTCTTCTTTTCCTTTATTCTTGGGAGCTTTATCCTGAAGATCTTCGGGAGTGTAGATCCTGCCACTCCTAGTCATGCCCCCAAGTCCAGCGATGTTGGAGATATTGCTGTTGGCAGAAGAGTGGATGTCGTATATCCACGGCACAGCCTTATTTGATTCGTAAGGGAAAGGCCTTGGAGCGGTGATCCTTAATGGTGTTGGACCTTCCCCTTTGTTTGTCTTGATTACCAACAACGGAGTTGACGTGTGTTCGCTTGGCGCGGTTGTTGGCTTACACTTGATAACGAACGGCGTGCGATCCATTCTTTGAACATACGCATCGATTAATTTTTTCTTTTTATTAATGTTATTAATGGATTACTAGGAGAGATGTATGAAATGAATGACTCCTAGATCCCTCCATGATCTATATGCATGATATGAGATGATGATGTTGAATATGCATGCATTGTGTTTATTGAACTAAGCATTATCATGTTTTCGGGATGTCCCTAAGATGATGCATGATATTGCTTGGTTTTGGGTAAATATCATTTTTCTTTGTTTTTTGAATATATATTTTTTTTGTATTTTTAGGGTGAAAAGGGAAACTACCTATATGAATGTGATGAAGGTAGATGTTAACACCATGTAATGGAAGATTCTTATTTCTATTTATTCTTATTATTTAAAAAGGAATGGTGTATGTTTAAAAGGTGCAATGTATGCTCATACAATGTCACATAAAAATGCACAAACAATTCACTCATCCACGAACAGTCACGAGCGAATCACGAGGTAGGGGTATCTCGCAGAAAGGTGCATATTCAAGGTGGTTCTAACTGTTCTCACCAGTCCAAGGCCCCCAAGGTGCCCCCATTATAGGGACCCAATTCCTCTCGTCGTAAGTCGATGGAAAGCTCCAACGCACTGTCGGACTCGAGTTCATGGTTATCACCTTGAGTGATGCTTTCCGACAACGGTCTACGGGCACCTATAGACCCATTCGACAACCAGCCGTACTAACATCCACTCCCTATGGCTTACCACTCATGCCCCCGGGTATAGAGGGAACTGTTGTGTGCAAAGGTTTGTGTGCAATTTATATTTCAAACAATTGCAGAAACTAAACATACAACAGTTATTAAAGCCATATAAATAAAGCATGTTATCATACAAACAAGGGGTAATAAAGTAATTTTAACTATTATTTGTTAATAATAATTTGTCACTAAATGGGACTGACTCTCGAGGCTTCCCCAGTGGAGTCGCCATCTGTCGCCACCGGCCCGAAACGGGCTTTCGGCATTCGCGAAGGATGGTTGGACTCTTTTATTTGTTTAAAAATATGGATTGCTAGAATGACTTATTCTCAAACTGAGACCTTGTCAAACGAGCAATTTTATTAAAAGGCTCACCAATCCATGTTAATCCCAAGCGGGACCCTCCATGGATTAGCGGTTTTCATAAAAAGGGAGGGTTCATGGAGTCGCCACCAATGTTTTACTCAAAACATTGGAAAAAGAAGTTTAAGGCAATCGATTCAAAAATCGACTTTGGCCATGACAACCAGAGTCGGGTAAGGGAGTCGGTTACGCGTGGGGAAGGTGTTAGCACCCCACAGCGCCCCTTTCGGGTTCCCTATGACAGATTATTTAAAAATAATAGTGCGAAATTACTAAATTACCCCTATTTATTCTAAGCAATTATAAATTAACTATCTACATGATGACAGTTTAAATATGTACACACAGAAAGCGGTAAAAGAAGGGACTTTAAAGAGATAAACCTTTGAAGCGTGCTTTCTTATATATCTTGACAGAAATTGGGAAGCGTTTTGGCGTTCCCTCCCTCTACAAGACCGCTCGCTCCCTCCTATAAAATTTTAACTATGGAAATCCGGAGGATTTCCCTTCGACTAGTTTCGAGACTCAAGCAAATGGCTCGTGACTCAAGAACTTCGTCGGATCAACTCTCCGAGTGATTTCTAGGCAGAGCACTGCTCAAAAAAACCCAGAATACTCAAGAAGAGGGTTAAAACTCAGTGTGAAAGTGTCGAATGACGTCCAATTGACGTCATATTTATAGGGATGAGGCGCAATACGGCCTCTGGGGGTCAATACGGTCCGTATTGAAGTTTTGAACTACAATACGGCCGTATTGAATTCAGTACGACCGTATTGAAGTTCAAAAAAACTCAATACGGCCGTATTGAGTTCAGTGCAGCCGTATTGAAGTTCAGTGCAGCCGTATTGAGTTCAGTGCAGCCGTATTGAAGTTCAGAAACTTCAATACGGCCGTATTGAGTTCAGTGCGACCGTATTGTAGTTTAAAATGTTCAATACGGCCGTACTGAACTTTTGGGAGGCCGTATTGGGCTTCATTCCCTCCACTTTCTTATTTTTTGCTACTCTAAGACCTCTAAACCTACAGATTGTCATCCCACGGTCTTCTAAGAGTCCCTTTGGCTGACTTTCCTTTGATCTTCGAGAGTCTTCGAGCTTTATTTCCGACCCGGACAATTTTAGGGGTCTACAGTGGCTTACGGCAGGTCTGCAGCTAGCAGATAGAGCTTAATTCTTGTGGATGTTTTGGTGTTTTAGCTACTAGGTGTAGTAACGATTGATGTATTTTGTACATTTGAATCTAGTCAGACTTGGACCATGTATATATGTATATTCTAGACACTATATATATACACTTGTTCCTTTCTGTCCGGTTTTCAGGTGTACTGTGTAGTATGTAGTGACCAGCCGGGTCGTTACAATATTTAATTTATATATTTTATATTTTAAAATATTATATACAATAATATATAATATTATATTATATATGCATTATTACGTAAATTAATATTATATAATATATATTTCTATATTTTATAAATTAATATTGAATATTATATATATTATAATTATTTTGTATAATATAATATATTATATGAGATAACATATAGAAAAGAGAGAGGGCTATTTATCTTATCTGGTTACTTCCTAACTCAATTATCCTTCACGATAAAAAATACACTACAAAAATAGAATATGATAAGAGACATATAACATTATCATATCTTCTTGATGTAATAAATAACAAATTATAACATAATAGAATAAAATACCATATTCAATTTATCCTAACATATGCTTGCCACCAAACAAATCCTAAGGTCATTCCCAATGAATGTGGTGGTGCTTGACAAAAAAACAAAAATTTAAAAATAGTAAACATGATCATATGAAGATTAAAACTTGCAACCCCTAGCACACATCAAGTCACTATATATTTAAATTATAAATTTAAATATATTTTTAGTCTTTTAAATTTAAATTAATTTTATTTTAATTTCTCAAATTTTAAATTGATCTTTTTAGTTCTTATAATTTAGAAGAAAATTTTTTTTGAACTTTTATTTTCAAATTTTGTTATAAAAAATTGTTAAATATTACTGTATAAAATTTACCTATTGATGTTTATATTAGTGAAAACATCACATTAACCTAGCTGATTATACATAAATAAAATGTCCCAATTTGTTACTTTCTGATATATTATTGATGATTTGAGTGATTAAAACAAGATTTTTAAAAATTGTAGAGACTAAAAACAAAAATTTTAAATTTGAGAGACACAAACAAATTTATCCTAAATTTGATATATTAAGAATATATTTTAAGTCTAAATTATACTATTTAAGTTATTTGATTTATAATAAGAGCACTATATTATACTAGTGAGGTCAAGATATTTCGTGTCTCTATTAAAGATAAAATAAAAATAAAAATTAAGTAATAAAAGTACATTGATCTAACTAGTATTATAATTAGTCTATTAGTATTAGGTTCTTGAATTTGATTAAAAATATTTTTTTTTCTAATTTTTTAAAATAGAAGGGTATAATGGTCAACAAAATATGGAGACCAAGGTGGTTACTAAAAAGAATATCCCTTTCATATATTAGTATAAATAAAAGAAAAAAATAAAGTAATAAAAATATATTGGTTTAACTGATGTTATAATTAGTCTATTAATTTCAAGTTCTTGAATTTGATTAAAAATATTTTTTTTAATTTTTTTAAATAGAAGGGTATAATAGTCAACAAAATGTGAAGATCAGATGGTTACATAAAAGAATATCTCATTTATATATTAGTATAGGTAAAATATTACGGAATGGGTTAGTTATTTTTAAAATTTTATTTAATGTTAAATGTAGTTTAAAATAAATAAATAATAAATTTATATAAGAAAATTAAAAATACATTTTTAATTAATAAAATATATAATTTATTATTTAATTTAGTTTTATGTAATAAATATAAACATACAAACATTTTTTATCATTCATTTCTTTTTTAACTTCATTTTCTTCTCACTTTTTAACACATCACTAATATTTTATCATTTATTTTACTTAAAATTTTATATTATTTATTTTTATTACTTATAATAATTCTATTTGACTTGAACAAAATTATCTCTATCATGAAAGATACTTATTGTCTCTAAAAGAAACTATTATTTACTTTATTTTTATATAATAAATTTAAGTTCTATTATATAATGTATGTTTCAATCAATAGATATGATTTATTATTAATTAACTTCTCATCATATAAAATATAAAATATGAAATAAAGTATTTTAATTTATATAGAGAGGATAAAATCATTAATAATTTGAAATTATACTATAATTAAAATTTTAAATAAATAAATATTTTGATCAAATAAAATATATTTTAAGTTTATGGTGAATAATTTATACTGTGATACAAAAAATTTTAATTATTGACATTTTTAAATATTTAAAATTTAATTTATAATTAAAAATAAAAATAATATATTAAAAGAGATAAGTGATTAACAAAATGTCTAAAAAAAGTTCTTTTTGAAGAAAAAAATACCATTGTTAATGATAGATGACATGTGTAAAACTCCTATTTTCATAAATAAAATAAATTAAGAGGTCTTAATTAATTAAATAAAAATACTTTGGAGATTATTGGTTAAAAGTTAGAATTTTATTTTAAAAAGTCTTTTAAGAAAAATAAATAAAGGTTTAGTTAATAAAATTAGTTTCTAAAGCTATTGGATTTTTGTCTTCGTAAGTAGGGATGGCAAGTGGTGTGGATGGATGCGAGTATAGTAGTCATCTGCTACCCCCATCTGCATGTGAGAAAATTCACTTGCACTCAACTTGCGAATCTATGGGTACCATTTTGATAACTACCCAATAGTTTGATAATCTTTTTAAAACATAAGTCCAAAGAAAAATAAGCTAAAATTAGAAAGATTTGAGTGGCTTGTTTGAGAACGTAATAGATATGATACCAAAAAGAACTTATTTCGGGATTTAGAGCATCTCAACATAGGGGCATTTACGTAATTTCATGGGTTGCGGGTACCCGTGGGTGCAGGTAGCATGATACGGAAATAGATCCCCTGACTTTGGAGGGGGAAAGTTAGGGTAACTTTACACATTTAAACTATTGGATTTGTAATAGTAGATCAGATTGTGACACGTGTACATTTAAGTTAAAATATATTTTGTACACGTGTCACAATCTGATCTATTATTACAAATCCAACGATTGAGATGTGTTAAGTTACCATAACTTTGATATCTCAAAGTTAGAGGATCCGGATCCAGCATGATACCTACCCTCGCTTGTATAGTATGTGGGTAAAAAAAATCAGTGTTTACAGGTTGTGGATACTTGTTTGAAAAACGCATTAAAAATTCATTACTAATTTTACTTGCATATATTTGTGGGTGTAAATTTTTTTTTTGTCATCCTTACTTGTAATTCCAATGCACTTTTTCTTTAAAAGAGACCTATTAAGTTTAATCTAATTACTCTTTGTTTGTTGTGCCATCTTGGAATCCTCATCAGGATCATAATGAGGAACCTTAAGGAGGATATGACTATTGCACTTTTCCTTGCACTCTTGCCAAGAAAAGGGAAAGTGAATTTTGTCTCACTCATGAATATAGTAAGGATTGTGGATAAATGAGCTGGTCCTAGATCCCTATAATTTTTACTCCCTCCATTTCTTTTTCATAGTCGTTTTGTCAGATTTTGTTATTTTTTTTTCATTGTCATTTTACTAAAATTAATGACTTATTAATTTTTTTCTCCATTTTTATCCTTGATAATTAATACATATTGTACTAACCGTATTTCGCACCCGGGCTCCTAGCCCGGATTAGTAATGCAAATAGGTGACCTCGGGCACACGGTGCATAACGCCAGCCCGGTATTTGAGCAAATCATACCTGATTCCGAGGATCTCGTCCCAGACCGGATCCGCCCTTCAATTATATCATATCATATCATGATATATTTTATCTCAAGCCCAAAAGCCCAAGGCAAACCTAGATCACCTCGAGGTACGTGCATTATATATATATATATATATATGAGACTATTACTCATGCAAACCCTAACTTTGGCATCGGAGTCTCTTTTGCAGGTACCTCCCCCATCTTGGAGCACCAATACACCGGGCAAAGGAGACTCACCGATCTTACTGGACAGACCAGCTCTACAGCAGATTTCCGGTAAGAACATTTGGCGCCCACCGTGGGGCCAATCAAGACAACTCTTATTGGCCACCTGCATGGTTTCTACTAGAAGCCATATCAGACGAGCGACAGACGACGCAAGCCACTCAATCAACATGGACAGCGACGCTGCAACCCTAAGGCGGCTGATCGACCAAGTTGAGCAGATGCGACAACAGCACGACGCCGACCTTCAAAACATGCGCACCCAGCACGAAAACGGCCTTGCAGCGATGCGGATCGCTAATGAAGCAGACCTCGCAGCGTTACGTGCCGAGAATGAGCGCATTCGCGCCCAGCTCCCTCGACACCACTCCGAACAACCTCCGCACGAGAGCGACACTCATGAGGAGGAGGCACATTCAGCCTCCCAATCCCGAGCGACGACCAAGGCACCGACTTCACGGCCTGCCACGCACCGGTCTCATGCCTCAACACACAGATCAGGGCAGGGTACTAGCAAGGCCCCCACCCATGTCTCCGAGGGCCAAGAACCCTTCCGCCGTCATCCTTTTGTGGATGGCATCATGGAGACCCCACTACCCCGCGGGTGGAAGCCCCTCCACCTCGACTGCTACGACGGCACCACGGACCCCGACGAGCACATCGACTCGTACACAACTTAGGCAAACCTTTACACTAACAACGACGCTATATTGTGTAGGTTTTTTCGACCTCACTCAAGGGACTCGTGCTTCATTGGTACACCCAACTACCAGCCGGATCTATCGACAACTTTGCCACCTTGATGCGGCGATTTGTGGCACAATACGCCACCAGCCGGCCTCACCACACAACCTCGGCCGCCTTGGCCAACCTCAGGCAGAACGATGATGAATCTCTGCGAGCTTTCATGGAGCGCTTCTCCAACATCTCGGTTCGGATCCGGAATCTAAACCTGGAGGTTGTCCTGCACGCCATGCTCATGGCACTGAAACCCGGATCGTTCGTCGACAGCCTATGCCGCGACGCCCCCCGCGACATGGATGAGCTACGTGCCCGCGCCGCCGGCTACATTCAGATGGAAGAGCACTCGGCCTTCCGCGACCAAGTTCGCGGGAAGGGCCCCGCAAAACCGGAACAGGGCCACAAAGATAAGGTAAATGTCAATAATGACAGCCAATTCAAGAAGCCAGCCAGAGCCAACAGAAGCGGGAGGTATGACTTCTACACTCCCCTAAACGCCCCGAGAGTCCACATCCTGGAAGAAACCAGTAACAATAACCTACTAGCCCTTCCACCACCCGGCCACACCCCCAACAGCGCCGATCAGTCCAAACACTGCCGGTACCACAGGAACTATGGCCACACCACTGACGAGTGCCGCACACTCCGGGACCGCATCGAAGAGCTCATCCAGGCAGGCAACCTCGGCCACTACATCCAGCGACAGCCAGGTTCCCGAGGTGGCTCTGGAGGCCGGGGACGCGGGAGAGGCCGCGGGTCAGGAGCTCGCACAGATTTACCCACAAGGTCCCAGCAAAATGCTAACAGCGCAATACAGGCCGAAATAAGTTAGGAAACAGCGTCGGCTCCCTTACGGGGAGTAATCAACACGATTGCAGGTGGTTTTGCTGGAGGAGGCGCCAGCAACTCGGCCCGGAAAAGACACTTGCGGAACATCAATTGCGTCCACTCTACCACCTCGACCCCGCACCTAAGTTCGCCGCCGATCTCCTTCTCCGATGAAGATTACGCCGGCGTCAGCCCTAACTAGGATGACCCCATGGTCATCGTTGTGGAGATAGCCAACTGGAAAGTGCAGAAAACACTCATTGACCAGGGAAGCTCGGTTGACGTCCTGTACTGGCCGACCTTCCTCAAACTAGACGTCCCTCACTCTCTCATTCAACCTCACACGGAGCCCCTAGTCGGCTTCGCGGGAGAACGAGTTCACACTCGGGGATACGTAGACTTGCTGACAACTTTCGGAACGCCACTAGATACAAGGCGGGTCATGGTCCGATACCTCCTCGTTGAAGCCAACACTTCCTACAACATTATCATCGGGAGGCCAACCTTGAACCAACTCGGAGCGGTAGTGTCAACCCCACACCTCACTATGAAGTTCCCGGGCAAGGACGGTCAGGGCATCTCCGTCAAAGCTAATCAGAAGATAGCTCGGCAATGCTACGCCGAGAGCCTGAAGATCTCCTCGTCGAGCAAGCAAAGCGAGGAGAATCCCCCCACTATAGCTCCTTAAGTTTTTTGCTTAATCTTGTTTTACTTTCAGTACGAACAAGCTGTGCACTCTTTTCCCGCCTCAGTCCTCGACTGAGAGGGTTTTTAAAGAGGCATGTAAGAACAAATCAATAAAATTATACGTTTTGCTCAATCCATTTCCTCACGAATTGCTTTTGTAACACTCGAAGTTAAATTGGCCTCTTACATGAAAATCCAGGGTCGAGTACGAACTTTGAAACTCTCAGCATAAGGTCGAATTCGAACCTTAATTATGTTGTTCATTTTAAAGCGAGGTCGAACACGAACCTAGAACATGAAAATCCGGGGTCGAGTACGAACTTCGGAACTCTCAGCATAAGGTCGAATTTGAACCTTAATTACGTTGTTCATTTTAAAGCGAGGTCGAACACGAACCTCGAACATGAAAATCCGGGGTCGAGTACGAACTCCGAGACTCTCAGCATAAGGTCGAATTCGAACCATAATTACGTTGTTCATTTTAAAGCGAGGTCGAACACGAACCTCGAACATGAAAATCCGGGGTCGAGTACGAACTTCGGAACTCTCAGCATAAGGTCGAATTCGAACCTTAATTATGTTGTTCATTTTAAAGCGAGGTCGAACACGAACCTCTAACATGAAAATCCGGGGTCGAATACGAACTTCGGAACTCACAGCATAAGGTCGAACACGAACCTCGAACATGAAAATCCGGGGTCGAGTACGAACTTCGAGACTCTCAGCATAAGGTCGAATTCGAACCATAATTACGTTGTTCATTTTAAAGCGAGGTCGAACACGAACCTTGAACATGAAAATCCGGGGTCGAGTACGAACTTCGGAACTCTCAGCATAAGGTCGAATTCGAACCTTAATTACGTTGTTCATTTTAAAGCGAGGTCGAACACGAACCTCGAACATGAAAATCCGGGGTCGAGTACGAACTTCGGAACTCTGAGCATAAGGTCGAGTTCGAGCCTTAATTATGTTGTTCATCCTAAAAGCAGGGTCGAATTCGAACCAGACATATAGCTTAAAAATGCGCAAGTGTCGAAAAATCAGATACGGTCGCAAGGAAAAACAGAAAACAAAGGGGCATATATACGTACATATAAGACAAGTCCTCAAGATACAATTCACAAAAACAAAAACAACTACGCTACTACAAAGGCAACCTAGGCGGAGGCATTCTCACTAGAGCTGTCGTTGACATCATCCTCCTGAACCAGCCTCCCAAAGCGAACCACCTTCTCCACATGCATGGAGGAGATGTCAAACCCGGGAGCAAGGAGCCGTGCCTGACGAACAACCTTCTGAAAACCCCTCTTGTGCTCGGCCACAACGGAGTGTTCGACCTCCGCGAGCCTCTCTTTCACGGCCGCCTTCCCCGCCGCCAACTCTGCAAGCTCCGCCCTCAAGGAAGCAATCTCGTCTTCTCGGCCACCAAGAACGACCTCACTGCGGAGGCGCTCCTCGGCCGCCGCCGCCAATTCCCCCTTTAGAGAAGAGACGGCGTCCTCTAGAGCCCGCACTTGACCACGAGAGGACGTCACCTCATCCTCCAAGGACCGGACGCGGCCTCGGGAGAAGGCAGCGAGCTGCTGCAGCTCCCCCACCTGAGTAGCATAAGCCTCATTAGACCGCAAAGCGATCTCCAGAGACTTCTGCACCCTGGCAAGATCGCCACGCACAGACCGGAGCTCAGTTTCCTGCCGCTTAGCCTCGCCGACGGAGGCACTGAGAACTTTATTCTCCTCCCTCAGGATCTTGTTCGCCTCTTTCCAAGGATGAAGTCGGCCCCTCAACTTGGCCAAATCCTCCTGCTGCTTAGCCAGGTCCTTCCGCTGCTGCTTCCACTTAGGCTTCCAATGGCCCATTATGCCCATAACCCTCTGCAGCATGACCTTGGCAGTATCAAAACTATCTTCAGGGCCGACCTCGTCTATCAATCCTTGGTCGTTGGAGCCCAATGAAACCTGAGGAAAGAACTTCTCAGCGGTCACCCCCGCGCTCCACAGCGAGTTCATGTCGGCGGAAGCACTCACGTGATCCAGCCGCACCTTGTCCAAACCCTTCCCGAAGCGATGCACCAGATAATGGGTCCGGGAAGGCCCCTACGACGAACCCGTCGGCGGCGCCGAAGCTGTAGCAGAGACCGGCGTCCCCTGCTCGGCATCCTGAACGTCAACGGTAGGGACCCCCGACCCCACCTGCAAAGACCAACCCCATGTCAAGAACAAATAAGATGACATACGGGGAACCACAAAAACAAATAGAACAAACACTTCTCACCTCGGCAGCATGAACAACATGCTCGGCGGCCGGAACCCCCTCCTCGGCAGCTTGGGCGGCCAGCCCAGTAGCCTGCGTTGCCACCTCGGCAGCATTTCCTTCCTGCAAAAAACGGTCCCAGGTCAAAAGACCAAAGATTGTAACAAGAGACGATCGAAAAAACACGATACTCACCACCTCGGCAACTCGAACAACTTGCTCAGCAGCCCGAGTCACATCCTCAGCAACCACTGAGAAAACCTCTTTGGACGGCGGACTCTCGGTAAGGTCCACCGTATCAGCATCAGCGGCCCTGGAGGTCACCTCCTCGGCACTACGAGGGGCAGAGGTCCCCCCGACCTCCTTCTCTCCCCTTTTTCTTTTGCGATGTGTCCTCAGGGGGGCGACATCCTCCTCCGGGAGCTCGGGAACCTCGAGCTCAGCCACATTGTAACGGTGCTTAAGCTCACGCAACAAGTTCTTCCCCATAATGCCTGTATATAAGAAACAGAAGCACATCAGTAAGAGGAAACTACACAAGCCCGGCAATCTATTGAAGCGTGCAATACTCACTCTCTAGGCCCCTCTCCCTATAAGGCGAATTTGCAAGCGACAGAACGAGCTTGCAATCCAGCGGATGAGGGAGCGCGACAAGATTCTTAATGGCGGCCGCCTCCGCGGCCGTCACCTTCTGATCTCCCAAACTGTGAAACCTAGACGATTTGGGACGCCAATAGAACGGAAACCTCGACAAACCGCCGAAGTAAAACACCTCATCTTCCAAAGGGTCAACACCCACGAGGGCGACCCGGAGAAAGTCCTGCTTGAAATTTTTATACGATCGGGAGTAGGGAGTAAACAATCCCCCATCCCTGCTCCCGCTCAGGGACAAAATGTCATAAGGCGGAACGCCCATCTTCAACTGATAAAAATGAAGAAAGATGCGAAGAGACACCTCTATACCTAGAACTGCACACAGAATCTGAAAAGCCCTCAAAAAACCCCAACTATTGGGATGTAACTGGCAAGGAGCCGCGTTGATGAAATTCAAAAAATCGCACTCAAACTGAGTGAAGGGAAGACAGACACCCAAATCCCTAAAAAAGCATTGATATACATAAAAATGGGGGGATCAGTAGACCTCCCCATGTACACGCCCTCATCGGCCTGACAGGGCTCAAGCCGAATCATGTGGGAGATGGAGGAATCGCAAACCCTATGCGCTCTGCGAAACGCATTCACTTTGAGGAAAGAGCGAAAAATGCTCTGAGCCTCAGCCACCTCGCGTTCGACCCAGTCGTAACAAGGAACGCCCGGCTCCGAGCCCCTAGGCGGCGGCGGGTCTTTCTTCTCAACAGTGACCCTTCCGACGCCACCCGCCTTGCCACGCGCCTTGCCCCTGGAAGACGCAGAGGATCCGGCACCACTTCCACCGGCCATGAAAAGAGAGAAGAAGCAAATAAAAAGGAAGTACCTGGTACTCCTCCTCAGAAAACAACCCTAACAAAGAAGAGGTTACCAGAAACGGCGATGGAAGCGCAAGGGCAAGAAAGCAAGAAAAGCTCTCGTACTCGACACGTGTCGGCTGAAGAGGCGCGAGTGGAAGAAAAGGAAAAACTCTCTCCCAAAATTCAAAACCGACGCAACACGTGTCGGCTGAAAAGCATAACTAACAACACATTTATTGCAAAACCATCATTACACAACCGTCACTTCCCTTAACGCGTCGCTCGAACGCCCTCGGGAAATGAACAGTCGTGACACATGGCAAACCTTTGGACAACGTATAGCGAAAAGTCGCTCCCCTCCAATGAGCCCGGTCTTAACTCCTCGACCTACGACTTTCAGAGCTCGGGGAGCTAGTGTACTAACCGTATTTCGCACCCGGGCTCCTAGCCCGAATTAGTAATGCAAATAGGTGACCTCGGGCACGCGGTGCATAACGCCAGCCCGGTATTTGAGCAAATCATACCTGATTCCGAGGATCTTGTCCCAGACCGGATCCGCCCTTCAATTATATCATATCATATCATGATATATCTTATCTCAAGCCCAAAAGCCCAAGGCAAACCTAGATCACCTCGAGGTACGTGCATTATATATATATGAGACTATTACTCATGCAAACCCTAACTTTGGCATCGGAGTCTCTTTTGCAGGTACCTCCCCCATCTTGGAGCACCAATATACCGGGCAAAGGAGACTCACCGATCTTACTGGACGGACCAGCTCTACAGTAGATTTTCGGTAAGAACACATATTTACTGAACAATGTGTGTATTTATTTTTAATGTCTACCTATTTTTTCTCCAACTACCCATATAAAGTTAATATGCATTTATAAGAACAATATATTTCCAACAAAATACTATAAAAAAACAAAAAAAAGGGACAACTATTTACAAGACTCTTTAACTATAACCATTAATTCATGGACAGGTATAATTAAATACAGTAGGTTACAGTTCACTTGTAATCAATGCATTAATAATTAACGGAGTAGATTGCAGTTCAACAGTCTCAAAAATGCAAAAAAAAAATAAAATAAAGGGTAAAATAGGAAAGTAAGTAATAAATATTTTTGAAAACTAAAATATGAATGATTTCCTTAAGTCCCGTGCAAAACCTTAAACGATTATGAAAAAAAAAAACGAAGGGAGTAATTTGTGTCTTTTGGATAAGTTGTAAATACTTTGATTGTGTGGTCAAATATGTGAAATTTGTTGTTGTCAATTGAATTGTCTCCATTGATTGTTTTGTTGTTTGGATGTTCTTAATGATTAGGGTTTGTGGAGTTGTGCTTGTATTTGGTATTCATGATTTGAATTGTTTGAATGATGTACTTATCAAGACTTTCATTTTTAAAATAGAATTGATGTTGAACATGAGATGATTAAAAAAAAATTATGCATAATTGGGTATTGATGGGGATAGGGTTCTTAAATGATTAAAATCAATTAATTGAACTCATTAAATTAGGATTGTAATTTTCATTTGAATGTGATAGGATGGGTTTGTTGAACCTATATGAGAAGAGTTTTCAAAGATTTTGCATAATCACAAATATTATCATCGGGTAAAGTCGGGGTGGACATAGATCCAAATCAATTATATTATCCAATGAATATAAAGCAAACCAAAAGAAAAAAAATTGGATTGGTTTACATTTGAAAAATCACAATCTAATAAGTTTGGTATGATTCTTGAATTTTGATTTTCAAGAATTGAACAATCCCATCCAAATAAATAATATCTTTTATTTTATATTTTTATTATTAAGTTTGGTTTGAGTTGTAAAGTTTGGATTTTTAATGGAAGAGAAATCCATTCAATATATGGAGTAGGGCACTTATAATGTTGACAAGCATATTTGCAATATTAAATATTTTATCAGTTAGGACTTGATAACATGACAATATATTTTATGAGTTATTTAACGTAATTTTTTCTTTTTTTTTTTAATTTTATTTTTCATTAATTCAATAATAAATTCAATAAATCAATCCAAATCAAAATGAATATAATTGGAATACAAGATTGGTTCGAATTAGAAATTGAAAACAAAAAAAACTAACAAATCGAAACCAATTAAAGTATATCAAATTGAATGAAAATATTTCACAAATCCAACCTTGTCTAATATTTTACCACCCTAGGAACTAACCGTGGAAGTCCTAGAGAGTTCATGTTTCTGTTTATCTCAACAACAATAAGCGTCATTGAGACGACACTACACACAAGACCTCTAGCTAGTGGACTATTAGGAGGTTGGCACTAAGTGAGATAGTATCTATGGTAAGTGTTGAAACCATAGAGGAGATAATTTTTTTGTGACACCAAGGGTGAGATCAAGCTCCAAAAGGTAAAACTTACTCTCTTTATGCTTTCGATGTTAAGCATATGTATTATCATGCTAAGCATGGATGTTGTGGAGTGCAATATCTATCACATTCGTACTGATATGATCCTAAGTGGGGGATTTTGTGATGCTAAGTGCAAGACCTTATTTTTGTGTTTTGTTTTTTCTTATATAGTATTGTGTTGTTATTTATTTTACACATATCATGATAATGATGACTATTATGATGTGAATGTCATGGTAATATGTTATGTTTTCAAAATGAATATGAAAACCTAGCTTTGAAAGGTAGGTGTCTCTTAAAATATTTGTGAAACCATGGATAATATTTGTGACATCTATCATGTGCATTATAAATTGTTTTATAAAGTTCTTAGTATACCCATCTAGTGGAGATCATAAAGGATTGTTAAGGTTAGCTTTGGGGAGATTACTTCTAATTGGGAAATCTCAACGAGCAATGTAGATTATATGGTGATTGAGATGTACCATTATAGTTGGATGACTTTCATGAGTCACTAAGAAAGATCTTACTAGTCGAGGGTGAGGTAAATGATCGTTTGCTTGCCTTGAGTGACATATGCTTCATTCACTCCTAGTTGATATTCACAATGTTGTTTAATGGTAGCTCTTGCATATGCATTTGATTGATGATTAGGGGGGCATTGCATTAATCATATGTATGTGATTGTGTTTGGTTTAATATGCTTGAATGTTGTAACAACTTTTGTGTGTTTGTTTAACTTACAATTCTTATTGTATCTTGAATATGATATGAGATGTATCTTACTTCCTTATTTGCTATTGTTTGTGTTCTGGTTTATTGATATTTTCTAGTGAGTTTGAGCTAGATGTTGAGGATATGAACATAAACAATGGTTATGCCTCTTAGTTCAATTATGTTTGGATAAATTCTGACAAGTTATAACATCGAGGCTGTTGTTTTGGAATGTTTTATATACTTTATTTTTTGGTTAATTTCAATTGGTTTAACTTTGTATTGGGCTTTGGAGCACCAAAGTTTATTTAGTTGAGATATTTGATTTTGGTTTATATTTAAGTTTTTGTTATCAATTGTCATGTAATTTTGTTATAACTTTAAATTTTCTAACACTATAAAAAAAAACTAATAATGTAAAACTACCATTTTTTTAATTAGTTAAATTACCAAAAACTTGAAAGAAAAAAAATGCTTTTGTATTCAAGAAAATGAATTAAATGATAACTTTCATATTTCCCAGCATTCTATGCAATTAGTTTAAAATATTGCAGCAAGTCATTGTCACTACTAGGATTATCAACACAAATCACTAGTATAAAAAAGTAATGACATTCAACCTACAAAATCGATTACATGGGAACCAATTTAATAGGAACACTAGTGCAAAAAGTGTTTTTTATAATGGAAAGTTTATGACATGTGTAATTCTCGCAACGTAAAAAGTGACATGGTGTCAAAATTGTAAATAAAATAAAACATTTTATGATAGATATTGATTTACATGTCATAGAAAGTTTGTTCTATATCGGGTGAGTCAACACCATCATAGAATGTGTTGAAGAGGATTAATTTTGTAGTTGACCCCAATCTTTTTATGAAAAGTGTAATACCACCTAACATAGAAAAACTTTTTTACAACGGCTGTAACAACACCTAACATAATAAGGGGCTTAAAATTTCAGAAAACACAATTCGCACCTTTCAATTCCAAACTCTTATTTTTGGTTTTGTTACCTTTAGTTTTTCTTCGTTCTCCTTTTCTTCGTACATTCAAGTAAATTATTTTCCTCATTTACTTTCAATCTTCTTTTCTTATTTTCTAATTTTGGTTTCATTGCCTTTCCCTTTTCTTTTACTTTGATATTGTGGTGATGGAAGTGATGAATGTCGTGGCAAAAGTGGCGAACACAAAATACAATAGCAAAGAAACATGATGATGCAAGAGAATGAGAGAGAAAGAAAGTAATAGTGAATTGCAAAGAGATGCAACAATAATGAGAAGGAAAGAGTGCAACAATAATGAGAAGGAAAGAGTGCAACAATGAAATGTAAAGAAATGCAATGAGAGGAAACAAAGAAATATGACATCAAGAGAGAAAGAATGCGACAAAAAAATGTGAACATAGAAGAAAAATGCATGAAAGAAAAGAATTGTTAACTTAAAAAATAAACTTTTTATATCAGTTATTTTTATAATCAACATAAAAAATCAAGATTTTTTATGTCAATTATTTTTATAATCAATAAATTCAAAATTTTCTATATTATTAGAATCTATGACATGCAAATAAGCATGGATATTTTTATAAATAATATTATTACTTTTAAAATTGGTTACACTAGGAACGATTTTAAAAATAAAATCAAGTATTAAGTTATCAAATTTTACATTGGAGACATTTTAAATTGGTCATGAATAATCAAATTTGTATACTACATACCAAATTTATTAGAAGTAACCAATTTCATATGTAGTTAACAAAATCAACTTCTCGTGAACCAATTTTAAATGCTTATTATAATTTGTGAAGCATTCCTTTTGTCCCCCACTCTCATCTCACTGATAGTTGTTCTATCTTACATCCAAGTGGAGAAAACATCTAGCACCTTCTCCTCACCATCCAATTCGAACCCAACATCGCCACCACTTACCCCAACTACAAACTAAACCCCTCCCAAACCCAAATTCCACTTCTCCCGCGCCCACACATCGCTGCCACCAAGTTCGAACCCTGCGACGACGATTTCAACATCGACACACTAGTTCACAATGAATGTCAGTCTCAGCTCCTTTCTTGTTTACGCTGGAGTTTTTTATTGGTTTTTTTTCTTCTTCCCTTTCTTGTTTTTGACTGACTTTTGATATGGAAATGGTAGAGTTAGTTGTCTTGTTGACAACAACTCGTTGGTGGCATGTCGTGGCTTTTGGAATCATGGACCTGCAGGTGTCATTCTTGGTTCGGCGGTGTTCTTATTTTCAAAGTATTTTTCTTGTTGCTTTAATTGCTTTTGCATTTGTGTTGTTACATACTTATGGTTTTATGCAAATTGCATTATTACCTAGTTAAATCTAATTTTGTGCATTCTCATTGATGTAGTGGAAAACATGAAGCTAATGGAGGAAATGGGTTTCTCTTTGACTGGGTTTTAAGGTAAAGGGGCCAAGAAAGATTGAATTTTTAGGAGTGGTGGGGTTTTGCATGTTGGAATATATGGAAGCACAGTACCGACAATTTGTCAAAGAAGGGGCTGAGGGAGAGGCCGAGGATGTTTTTATTAATGTAAAAACTTATAAATCGGTTAAAACCCGATTTCAAAAGGTCACCCCTGCAACATTGGTTGTAAAATAGGTCTTGTAATCGATTTTAAAAATAAAAAAAAATTATTTAAAAGCTTATTTTGCACAGTAAATCATTACTTATAAGCTACTTTATGTTATTCGAAAAACACAAACTCTACAACTTTGAGATTCTCCAATTTAAAGTTAATAAGAATTAATTGGTGTAAAAATTTAAAAGAAAGGGGAAATTGTAAAGTAAAAGGAAGAAGAATGTGTTGATGAGAAAAAATATATATAAAAGATGGAAACAAAGAGGAAAAGGGGAAAACGAGAAAGAAGATATGAGAGAAGTGTTATATATAGGTACTATAACATATAAAATATTTCTTGTATAATAACTTAATCAAGTTGTTAATTCACTACTAGATTTTAACCTTTTAACAACATTTTCTTGTTTACATTTATTAAAATGTTATTATATATTATATAAATTAAATTTTGTAACACTTTTTTGAAAAATGTCATTATAGATATAGTAATATTTTTTATTTCAATATTATTTTTTTCAATCTTTTTCAAAATCAAAGTCCCATATCGAGTAAAAAAAATTTACATAAGTTATTTTACAACATTTTTTTGAAAAATGTTACTGTAGTTGCTTCTAAAATCAAAGTCCCACATCGAGTCAAAAAAAATATATTTCTCTTATATCTAATTGTAACCCATAATTAAAGTCTCACATCGAATAGATTAATAACTCATAAAAAGTATATATACTCATATAGTTATATTTAAGATAAATAAAATTTGATATTTTATATATAATTAGTGGTGACTAACTAAAAATTTTTTTCCCTAAAAACTTAAGGAATTCCTAGAAGTTTAGGAGACATATCAATATAATAATTGATAGTAATATTTAAATTAAAATTAATTATTATTTTATAAGATTAACAAAATATTGGCAACATCATTAAAATATTACAAAAAATTATTAAAATGTTACAAAAATACTACTTTGATAATATTTAAAAAATGTTACATAATTATGCAAAAATGTTACTAAAAGTCTTTAGCAACATTGATTATATACAACATTTGATAATATGTTACTAAAACAAATTAGCAACATTTATACATAATTAAGTAACATTTTTCAAATGTTGCTAAATACCATTTGTGTTGTAGTGATTTTTAGGTACTCGAATTAGAATGTAAAAATTATATAAACATAAAGATCAAAATGTAAAATTACCTGTACATAGACTAAAATGTAAAGTGTAGCACACACATCAACATCAAGATAGTGTCATGTCTTCTATTATTATCAAGGTTAACTTTTTTTTTTTCAAGACTAAAATAGATTTGAAAGTATTAAATACCAAAATCAAATTCGTATCTTTTATCATCTAAAAAAAATTACATTACTTTTAATTTATATTTTTTAAAAATCAATTTTACAAATTTAAATTGATTTAAAATCAATTATATAACGCATATCTAAACACACTAACACGTTTATAAATGTTTAGGTTGAAAGTAGGCACGGGTGCATAACACAATGTATATTTAAATGAACGGGTTGGCCAAAAGCCGTAAACCGATAATTATGATTTGCTTTAATTAACTAATTGTTCAGCGTTTATAAAGTAAAATAATAGTGCTGGCACGTGAAGTAGTACATTAGTCACGGGCTCATTGCAGTGTTGAAGCCTGTGCATGTTTGCTTTCTTTTTTATTATTTAATTGAATCTGTTTTCCTCTAGTTGGGCATGACAGAAGTCAGAATTAGAAGGACACAGTAAGCTGTTGATCTCAATCACCAAAAAAGACAAGGAAGAAATAAAATAAGTACTTGTAATATTAATCATTTATAGGTCAAATAAATAACACTATCATCTTTGATTCCTTTTGCTAAGAAAGCATTGGGGATTTATTTAATGTTACACTTTGGCCTGATAAAATAAACACTACAGGGACAGAATAACGAGAAGTTAACCATGCATGCACTACTAGAATCACACCTTGATCAATGGGATTTGGAAGAAGAAGAAAAAAAAAGCAACGAAAAGGCACAAGTAGCAAACACGAAGCAAGTTGTGCTTAGACCATGCCATGATTAGGCACATTGGAAGTCGCGTGGGGCTTGCATTGAGCAAACATTAAGAAGCAAGCTGAGTGAGATGGGAAGGTTGAGGTTGATGCCCAAAATGTTAGCTTTGAGGGCAGTGCAAAGGCACACTGCAGCCTCAAGATCAACTAGACCGTTAAGGAGGGAGCAACAAGGGGCAACTGGTGGTTGACCCAAAGTCACGTTTAGCAACCCGTTTAACACATTGGCACATACACCTAGTTTGAGTGCATCACGGGGGCATGAAGTACCAGAACCACCCGAGCCACCTGAACCACCAGAGCCACCTGAGCCTCCCGAGCCACCTGAACCTCCCGAGCCACCTGAACCACCTGAACCGCCAGATCCACCTGAAGGGCTTGGCTTGACATGCTTGTGATGCCTTGGCTTTGGCTTTGGGCTAGGGCAGGTCCCGCAAGAAGAGACAAGGGCAAAGAAGAGGAGGTTGAGTGTGAGGAAAAGAGCAAGGGAAGAGCAAGTTTTGGAACCCATCTTAAACCCTAGTAGTAGTAGTTGTTGTTTTCTTCAACTCGTGACTACTTAACTACCAGAGCTTTGAGAGAAGAGTGTTTGTAGGGATGGGAGTTATTTGCACTTAATGGTGGTTTATATAGTGTTTTCGAACGCCAAGTGGGGTGAATTGTTTAGGTGTAAAATAGTTAAACGCGCGAGTTTGGAAAAGATGATTTAAAAATAAAGGTTTGGGAGAAATGAAGTTACGGAAAAATGAATGATTTTTAGCTGGCTGGGAAAACCCGACTTAGGTTTTGGATGCTTGTATATTTTTTTATTAAACTAAATAATTTATAGTTGAAGCCTATTTTTTTTAATATAGACATTATTAAAATGAGTTTTTGTCTTTTATGACAAAGTCTTTTCATCAAACCTCTCCCTCGGCATGTTTATATATATATATATATATATATATATATATATATATATATATATATATATATATATAAGGAATGTTCAAACGATACCGGTGTAACTTTTATTAAGTGTTACACTGCTCAATAATTTTATATTAAATGTGAATTTTGAAAATCTAACTGTTAGATTGAAATTTCATATCTCTTAGATCATATATATATATATATATATATATATATATATATATCAAATTTTGTTTAAATTGAACAACAACTTGAAAGTAATCAAAGTGTTTATATTTTAGTATATTTTGAAATGTATATATTATGTCAATTTTGTTTTATGAGAATGAAGTATCAAATCATCTTAGATTAATATAAAATTTGATATATACGATCTAAGAGATATGAACTTTCAATCTAACGGTTGAATTTTTAAAATTCACATTTAATATAAATTTATTGACCGGTGTAACACTTAGTAAAAGTTACACCGATATCGTTTGAACCCTTATATATATATATATATATATATATATATATATATATATATATATATATATATATATATATATATATATATATATATATATCCATTTTACTAACCTTGTTAATTTTTGGATCAATGTTTGGTAATGTTGTCGATACTCTCGTTAATGAGTGGTTCCATAGTAAATTTTGCACCTACCGAGTACTTTCAATCGCAACCTTTTGCACGTTATAAGAAGTTAATAAGAATCGTATAATTAATATATATCTACGATCAACATTAAAATTAATTATAAAAATTATAATTATAATTAATTTTAATCATTTATATAAATAAGATTTATATGATCATATATAAATATAAATCTTAGTTATAAAATCGTGTAAAAGATTAAATCTGAATTCTTAAATTAAAATGAATAAAATAAATTAAAAGACTCACTTAAAATTACAATTATTATCAACATTGCTGCTGTGATATTCATCATCACTATCTAAAGGCGACCCAATAACAAATGCGACATAAAGCATATTTTGAAAGATTTTTCTTAAATAAATTAAAAATAGTATATGTTAAGGTTTTTCTTTTTTATCATCTAAGGTGATTATATATATATATATATATATATATATATATATATATATATATATATATATATATGGTCCTTTTTACTTTATAAGAATTAACAGAAATTATATATATATGTTAGAACGTAAAATGTATATGTAAAAATGTATATTGCAAAACGAGAGAACCACAGTATTTATACAAGAGATAAGGAACAGAATAATTAAAACAGAATAACCAACACAACAACACTCCCTCTTAATTCTGTTTTACAAGATTGATCAAATTCAATTGATTTCTCAAAAATCTAAACCTTTCTCCTTTTATTGCTTTAGTTAGAGCATCTGCAATCTGATGGTTAGTACTGCAATAGATCAATTCTAATTTCCTTCTATTTACTTGATCTCTTAGATAATGAAATTTGGTCTCGATATGTTTTCTTCTCCCATGCGTCACAGGATTGTTAGACAAACTAATAGCTGATTTATTGTCTATGAGCAATTTCACACCTTCTGTTCCTTTTAGCCCCAGTTCTATCAGCAGTTTGTCCAGCCAAGCTGCTTGGCAAGCACACATAGCAGCGGCTATGTACTCAGCTTCACAAGTAGACAAAGCCACCATCGGTTCCTTCTTTGAACTCCACGATATCGGAGCTCCTTCAACGAAGAATACAAATCCTGCAGTACTCTTTCGATCGTCTTTGTCACCTCCCCAGTCTGCATCAGTGTAGCCAATGACTTCAACCTCCTCCTTTGATTTATTATTATTCGGAAACAAAATACCAATCGCAATTGTTCCCTTGATATATCTCAAAATCCTTTTGGCAGCAAGAAGATGAGATACTCTAGGATTCTGCATGTACCTTGATATCAGCCCAACAGAAAACTCGATATCAGGTCTTGTGTGACAGAGATAACGTAATGAACCAACAATCTGCTTATACTCTGTTTCGTCGACATATTCATCACTCCCATCCTTCTCTAGAATCAGACCCACTTCTGATGGAGTGATTGCTGAATTACAATTTAGCATGTTGAACCTCTTCAACACTTCTGTTGCATATCGACGTTGATGCATCACTATTCCTCTTGTTACTTTTGTAAATTCGAAACCCAAGAAATAAGACAAGGGTCCCAAGTCAGTCATCTCGAATTCAAGCATCAACTCCTTCTTAAGATTGACAATATCTCCTTCATGATTTCCAGTAATCAAAAGATCATCAACATACAGACAAATTATAATCAAGCTTCGTTTCTCTCGAACATAAACTCCAAACTCACATGTACACTTGACAAAACCAAGTTTTATCATGTAATTGTTGATTCTTTTATTCCAGGCTCTCGGCGCCTGTTTGAGACTGTAGAGAGCTTTCTTCAACTTAAACACCTTCTCCTCTTGTCCTTCTATTATAAACCCAGGAGGTTGCAACACATACACCTCCTCTTCAAGGGGCCCATTTAGAAATGCTGATTTAACGTCGAGCTGATGCAATGTCCATCCTCTTGAGCTTGCAATAGCGACAACTGTTCTTATCGTCTCAATTCGAGCAACAGGAGCAAACACTTCTTTGTAGTCAATATCGGGCCTTTGAAGGAATCCCCTTACGACCAACCTCGCTTTATACTTTACAATCTTACCTCCTGGATCAGTTTTGATCTTAAAGACCCATCTCACACTAATGGCCTTCTTTGATTTCGGTAAGGATACTAGCTCACATACTTGGTTTTTCTCGATCGACCTAATCTCCTCTGTCATAGCATCAACCCACTTCCTATCCTCAATAGCTTCTTTAAAACTAACAGGTTCAACCTCCGAAAATAATGCAAAGTGTACAATGTCACCATCTTCATTGACATTTGCATCTGACGTCATTTCAAAGCCTCTGAACCTACTGGGAACTTGGCTGTTCCTTTGAGATCTTCTTTGAATTGGGGATATGCTTCTACCTCTTGCTGAATCAACTTCGTGATTCTCATCAATTTCAGCCTCCTCAGAATCAATGACAACACCATTATATCTGTCATTTGAACTTGACTTCCAATTCCATCTTCTCGATTCATCGAACACAACATCTCTACTTATCACAATTTGCTTACTAATTGGATTAAGCAACTTGTAACCACCAGTTTTATGGTATCCTAACAACACCATCTACTCCCCTTTGTCATCCAGCTTTCTTCTTAATTGGTTGGGTACATGTCTGTAACAGATTGAGCCAAACACTCTGAAATGGCTTACGTTGGGTTTATTTCCAGACCATGCTTCTTCTGGAGTCACTCCCTCCAGCCTCTTTGATGGACTTCGGTTCAAGATGTAGGTGGTTGTTGACACAGCCTCACCCCACAAATACTTTGGTAGCTCCTTACTCTTTAGCATACTCCTTACCATGTTCATTATAGTTCGATTTTTCCTCTCTACAGTCCCATTATGTTGAGGTGTATATGGTGGGATAACTTCATGCTCAATACCCTCTTGATCGCAAAACTTTTGGAATTCTCTTGACATGTACTCACCTCCTCCATCAGTTCTCAAAACTTTGATCAATTGGCCACTGTTGCGTTCCACCAGCACCTTAAACTTCTCAAAAACTTCCAAGACTTCACTCTTTCTTTTGATTAGGTAAATCCATAATTTTCTATAAAAATCATCAATGAAAGAAACGAAATACCTATTTCCTCCAAGGGACTCAGTTTGGATTGGACCGCAGACATCTGAGTAGACTACTTCCAACTTCTCTTTTGATTTTATCGACACATGCTGTTTGAACGAGTTTCTTGACTGTTTACACTCCAGACACTCTTTACAAACTTCACTAGGTTGATTAATGTGGGGCAATCCTTTCACCAAGCTTTTTGATTTCAAGGTATGTAAGTCTCTGAAGTTAAGGTGTCCAAATCGATAGTGCCAAAGTCATTCCTCTTTATTGATTGCAGCTGCAAAACACTCATGATCGAGTACATCGATATCGACCTTAAACGTTCGATTCTTGGTCAATGGTGATTTTAATAACAATCGATGTTGACTATCATATATAGTAAGCATCTTATCTTCTAACTTCGATACATATCCTTTCTCAAGAAGTTGTCCGAGACTAAGTAAATTACTTTTCATCCCGGGAACAAACAATACATCAGTGATGAAAGCCCGACTATCATTCTTTCTCCTGATCAGAATTTTTCCAACCCCTTCTGCTATCATGACTCGATCATCAGCAAATTTTACTTTGCTTTTAATTGATTCATCAAGATTTACAAACCAATCCTTCCTTCCTGTCATATGTGTCGAACATCCCGTGTCAAGATACCAGCAATTGTCTCCTCCACCTTCCTTTTGAGTCGTGGTAACCATTAAAAGGACTTGTTCTGAATCATCATCTTCCTCTTCTCGAGCAAGTCGGGCTTCGTCCCTTCTAGGATTAGGATACCGACAACTCTTGGCATAGTGACCGAGCTTATTACAATTGTAGCATTTAACGTTTCTTATGTCAACATTACGCCCTTTCTTTTGTTGATGATCAACGTTCTTTCTGGTATCTTGAACCTCTTTTCCCTCAATTTTGCCTAAATCTTGCCTCGGTCTATCTTTATTTTTCTTTTTCTTCTTTGATACATCCTTTGGGTTAGACTGAGCTTGAAGGGCTTGTTCAGCCTTTCTTTCCTCACCCCTTTCGATCATCCTTTGTTCATGTGACTCTAAAGAACCTTGAAGCTCCTCAAGACTCAACTCCTCAAGATTCTTTGACTCCTCGATCGTCACTACAATGTGATCAAACTTTGCAGGTAGTGTACGCAACACCTTTTCAATCACCTGCAACTCAACTAGTTTTTCCCCAAGACCTCTCATTGTGTTCACAATTGTTTGAACACAAGTAATATACTCAGCTACAGTCTCATTATTCTCCATTGACAAAAGTTCGTATTGCCGCCGTAACGTTTGAAGCTTTACTTTCTTGGTCTTGGTTGCACCACCATGCACTTTCTCAAGAATATCCCATGCCTCCTTTGATGTCTCATCTTTTGAGATCCTCTCAAAGTTGGCTGCATCCACACTTTGATGCAAGATGAACAAAGCCTTGCAATCTTTCTTCTCATTCTCCCTATCCGCAGCCTTTTGTGCCTCTGTCCCAGTTGATCCGACGTGCTCATAGCCTTGTTCAACGAAATTCCATACACCTTGAAATCTCATGATAACTCGAATCTGTATCTTCCAATTATCATAGTTCTTTGTCGTGAGAATTGGAAGATTCGTGGGAATGGAACCAGATATTGTTGCCATTGCAACAATAATCCCTTCAAGTCTCAAGCCTTTCTTGGTTGCAGGGGGACTTCTTTCAAACCACAGCTCTGGATACCAGTTGTTAGAACGTAAAATGTATATGTAAAAATGTATATTGCAAAACGAGAGAACCACAGTATTTATACAAGAGATAAGAAACAGAATAACTAAAACAGAATAACTAACACAACAACAAATTATATATATATATATATATATATATATATATATATATATATTAATTTTTTAATAGATTTAAAATTTAAGCTTTAATAGACTTAATCCTGACTCAACTCTGTTTCATTAATGTTGTCACTAACACGGTGATTACCTAATCATGGCAGCAGCGAACAATTACCCTTCGTTTGGCACACTCGAAATTGGCAAAGAAATGGGAAAGAGGACAGTGAAACAACAAAGAAATTAAATTAAAAAAAAAAGGGACAATTGTTTGGTAGCAAAGAAACAAACGAGAGAAGAAATAAAAAGGCATAATTCTTTTTTCACAAATCAATGGAAAAATAAACATTACATACCTTAAAATTCTTTCATACTCGATTAACTGGGTGCCGCAATCGGTTGAACCATTTTATATACGTGCAATTGTAAATGTTTTTTTATTTAATTGATTTTTTTTTTCTTTAATCGATTAAACAAAAAAGATAGTTGATTATTGCTTCCTACTTTTTTAAATTGAATGTTTTTTGGTTAGTTTTTTTTTATCGAATAATTACTTTTGTTTAATCAATTGAATATGCTACACATATTCAACACAATCGACTGGCTATATTTTAATTTTTCAACTTAATATTATTAAGATAAAAAAAATTAATTAAATAATAATTAAAATGATTTTTATAATTTTTCTTTCTTTTTTATTTTTGTTTATTTCTCTTTTTTTTTATATTATCATATACTTTATTTCTTTTTTTTTTCTTACCAAACATATATAATATTATTTTCCATCTGTTTCTCTTAAACAAATAACTAAATTTCTACTATATTTTTTTACTTATTGTTTTCACTCATTTCTATCTTCTCTTTATCTCTTATATATTCCTTTTCTCTCTAATATATATATATATATATATATATATATATATATATATATATATATATATATATATATATATATATATATATATCTTTAATGACTCTACAAGAAATGTTACATATAGTAACATACAAAAAATGTCACTATAGGTATAATATCTGTAGGTATATATCTATTTGACATACAGTTACACATAATTTTAGTGTTGATTTTGAATGAGATTTAACAACATATTTTATGTGTCACTATTGTCTATATCCATATTTTTTAACAATATACCAACATATATTATATTTATTGTGTGGATAAAAATAATTTTTAATAACATGTATAATGTCACTATAATGTGTGTGTCACTATATGATAATTTTTTTATAGTGTGATAATGGTTGTAGTAGAGAAATGACCATAATATATAGTAACGAAGGTGAAGACAATAACTATTTAATAAAAAAATTATAATTAACTTTTAATCTCAATTAAAAAAATATATTTTCTCATTTTAAAAGTTTCTCATTTAATATATATATACGAAAATTTCTATGTAAATTATTTCATTCATTAACTTTTGACTTATGGATAATACGACTTATGAATAACACGCCAACCCATGGGGTTATTTTTTTTTGTAGTGGCCACTATCAAT
This sequence comes from Cajanus cajan, assembly GCF_000230855.2. Taxonomy (NCBI): domain Eukaryota; kingdom Viridiplantae; phylum Streptophyta; class Magnoliopsida; order Fabales; family Fabaceae; genus Cajanus; species Cajanus cajan. Next base: position 54,647,450 of record NC_138521.1, read on the forward strand.
AGATCATTAGAGTGTTTTGGTTGATGGTAAGTTGAACACAGGGACGGAGCCAGGATTTCAATACTGGGGGGCCGAGAATAAATAATATATAATTTATAATAAATGAAAATTAAAGTATCAAAAGCATATTATCTGACAAAACTAGATAATAATTAACATAATTTAATAAAAATTATTTCTCATATTTACATTTGAAATTGGTGTATTAGACAGTGTTTCTTCATCATCTCTCTCTTTTCTTTTGAAAAATGATTCAATAGTTGTCTTCCTCATCTTCATTGAACCTAAAAGAATTTAAAACTATAAAAATCATACGAAATAGGCAACAACACTAACACAGTAACACTCTTAACAAATTCTAATTAAATTGAGGGGAAAAGGGTTTTCAGCATAATAGCAAAGGGGAAAATATTAAAACAATTAAAAGAAAACATTCATTAAAATATTAGTAACAAAAAAGAAGTGTTAATTTACCTTTTGAAGAACTAAAATAAAAAGAGAGATTGAAGACGCAAGGAGCCAAGGAGAGATTGAAGAACCAATGATGCGGTGCAGGTGTTGTTATGAAATAAGAATCAATGACGAATTGATGATTATTGATTGACGTGGTGCAAGCTGTGAATTGTGATGCTAACTAGTCAATAGTCACTACCCAATCCTATTCCTATTGCCAGTGTTACTTGAGAATTGAGAAGGCAAGAATTGGAATGATCAAATGAGGCGCTACATTTTTTTAAAAAAAAAAAAATTCCAAAGTGATACCACATAGCAGGCCGTACCAGAAGTCCAAAAGTTGAATAAAAAAATAAATTTGGGTTATTCATTTAATTATACATATGAGTTTATATTAAAAATAGGGGGTGCCATATAGTAATATATATGTATATAAAAAAAAATTAAAATTGTTGGGGGGCCGTGGCACCCGTAGGTCCCCCTTGGCTCCGTCCTTGGTTGAACATGACTTTTTATGCAACAAAACAAATTAATAGATACTAAAATTCTTGAGAATTCACGGCAAAAGTAAGTATTTATTACCTTCAATTTCAACTGGGCACAAATCCAAATACACATTGAAAGACTCATTTTTACAGTTCACTTAAGTACGTAGCATCAGCATCACCGGCCACTGCTACCAACCCCGCCAATGTAAGTTCTATAATGTTTTCTTGTATTTATACGCCTCTTGTATATATAAAAGAAAATAGCCAGCCCTTCATATTATTCGTAACCATTTGTCATTGAAATCTTCACCCAGATGTCTGCGAGCTTACAGTGGGGCGCACTTCGGTTAAACGGAACCCGTGACTCTCTGATCTGTAAATGCTTCATATCATAGAATGATTGCTATTATATCATTATAAATTAAAAGGCTTAGTATACAACAACTTCCATGTGACCACGCAATGGCCCCAACGTGTGGAACTCATCAATTGGCTTTTAATAGTAATTAGCAGTCGCGGTCCCTCGCTATATCTGAATAGGGTTTATCGTTAAGAAAACTTCGAGCCAATATATAATTATTAATTTATTTATCCGGTAATGGCTTAGGAGATCAAATTAAGCTGCATCTGTTGAAACGCTGAGCAACAAATTAATTACAGAGCCTTCTAGTCTTAGTGTGCAGATTTCTACGCTAGCTAGCTAGGCTCCTAAGTCCTTAGTAGGCTTCTCTGGTTTCTTTTTCAACCTTTAAGATTTTATGACGCATATGCAAACAAATTGTTTAGAACAAAAAAGCAGTGTTGCCGTAGGTGCATGCTGAAATTAGCGTTCCATCTGTCCACGTTCCTGATTACAGTAGTTCAAGAGATTGACTGCATATATTGCCTATCTTTAAAGCAAATGCAAAAAAGAAATCAATCATAACCAGAAATACTTAAATACTGGATATTGAATATATATACAATAGTCCAATTAATTGCTCTTGTAAAGGATATGTTATTAGTAACGAAAGTTTTTTTTTTCCTACAAGATTGAGAAGCTAAGCTTAAAAATACTAATTTATTATTAGAGTAAATAAGTTAATCTCCTTTTAAAATCAAAATAATTATTTTTGTTGAAGTTTTGTCATAATATCTATATTAAAGATCAAATTTGAAATGAACAGGTTGGAAGAAAAAAAAAAAAGAAAAAAAGAAGAGGTAGAAGATTTGAATGAGGGTAAGATATATTTTGAGAAAGGAATTACATAAGAAATTTTGGAGGGCTTTAGAGCACAATGAATCTATTTGGAGACAAAAATCTAGATTATCTTAATCATGAGAAGATGACAACAACACTAAATATTTTCATGTGTTGGTTAATTGGAGGACGACCAAAAATTCTTTAAGGGGTTTGAATATAGATGACTCTTGGGTGGAAGAGCTATCTCAAATAAAAGAGGAAGTGAAGGAGTTTTTTTTAAAAAAATAGATGCAAGGAGGAGCATTGAGAACATCTAAAATTATAAGGGACACATATTTCAAGCAAATTTCAAAAGAGGACAATATTTTTTAACAATTGTTTTTGAGGAAGATGAAATTAAGGAAGTTATATGGGATTGTGGCAATTCTGAATCTCCTGAGCTAGATAGATTTAATTTTAAATTTATCAAGTCCTTTTAGAGCATTTTGAAAGAAGACATCAAATGCTTTCCAGTTGAATTTCATTCAAACAGCAAGCAACCAATAGGTGTTAATTCCTCGCTCATTACTCTAATCCCAAAAGTTGATGATCTATGTTCATTTAGGGATTATAGACCAATCTCAGTTGTGGGCTGCATGTATAAATCTTTTGCAAAAATCTTAGCAATTAAAGAGGTTAAAAAAGGTATTATAAAGGGTTATTGATCAAAGGCAAATTGCCTTCTCGAGAAGAAGGAACCTTTTGTATAATGTGATGGTAGCCAATGAAATTAACAATAGATGAGGCCGAAAGGAAAAAAGAGAAAATGTTTTTTTTTTTCAAAGTTGATTTTGAAAAGGCGTACAACTTTGTCTCCTAGAATTTTCTATTATAAATGTTGGAAAGGTTGGGATTTTCCGAAAAATAGGTTCACTAGATAAAGGAGTGCTTGGTCACAAGCTATGTGTTTATACTTGTAAATGGAAATCCCACAAAAGAATTCAAACTTCAAAAAGGAATCATGCAAGGTGATCCTCTTGCTCCTTTTCTGCTCACTATTGTGGCTAAAGATCTTAGTAGTTTGATGGGGGAAACAGAAAAAAAAAAAATTTGTTTAGTGGTTTCCCAATTGGAAGGAACCGGGTGGATGTAAGTTTGATGCAGTATGCGGATGATACAATTTTTATGGGGTTGGTGAATTTGAGTAATTCCATTTTAATCAAAAGTATTCTAAGGTATTTCAAATTGGTTTCAAGGTTGAAAGTTATATAATTTCTTTAAAAAGCATATTAGGTGCAATTAGTGTGGAAAGAAATATGTTACAAAAATATGTACAATTGTTGAATTATAGATTGCTCTCACTGCCTTTCTTATATCTTAGTATTCAAATTGGTGCCAACTCAAGGTGGGAGGTGACTCCGGAGGCCAATTATACATAAGCTCGTGAAGAAGCTCGCCTCTTTGTCTAATCATCCCTATCCATTTTTTATTTATCTTTTTCAAACTACCACAAGGAGTGGTGAAAATGATTAAGAGCACCCAAAGTAGTTTTTTATGGAGTTCGATAGAAGGGAAAAGAAAAATTGTGTAAGTGAGCTGGAAAAACATTTGTCACCCTAGGAATCACAAGGGTTTGGGCATTAAAGAGATCATCACATTCAATGAAGCTTTATTAATTGGTTAAATGGAAATGGAACTTGTTCCATGAGAGGGACAATCTTTAGGCAAAGGTTTTGAAACCTAAATATGATATTGATTGTAATCTTAATGGGTCAAACGTTAACACCTAACTATCATTTTCTATTTGGTGGAGGGATTTGAGAAAGGTTTGTAGTGAGGATAACCAATTGAATTGGTTTAATAAGATGAGAGAATAAATATTGGGGGAGGGATGCCAAACAAGATTTTAGTTAAATAATTGGGTAGGGGAAGAAAGTTTAGGTAAGACGAGTCACCTTTGGTTTTTCTTGATACATAACAACAATATGAACTAATAGTAAACACGAGAAGTTAGATGGATGAAAGTTGGGTTTGAGAATTTAAATGGAGAAGAAATTGATTTCAATGGGAACTGGCTGTATTTCAACAACTTTAATCAAATGTAAAAATGCATAAAGGGAAAAAGGACAATTGGATGTGGCTGGATGGATATCCACATGGGGTTTTACTATCAGTGATGATAAAGCTCTATACACCATGAAATTTGGGGATCAAAAAATGTTATTTTCTCATAGTTTTGGAAAATCAAAGGTCCACCTAAGGCAACAATTTGAGTATAAGGATCATTTGTATTAGATTATCAATTCTTGAAAACTTAATTATAAGGGGGTTCTACTAGATTTAGTGGATAATTCTTGTCTCTTTTGTCGCTTAAAATTAGAGTTAGTGTCACACATTTTTTTCTCTTGTCATGAAGTAAATTGGCTTTGAAAAGAATACTTTTATATATTGGTTTGGGATGCTTATAGTTTTGTCTAATGATCATACTCTACATTTTGATCAAACTCCATATAGTTTGGTATGTGGAGTGAAAAAACAAAGATGGAAAGTTGTATGATGCACTAACATGTGGTGTATCCAGAGGTACAAAAATGGTTATATTTTAATAAAAATATCTTTGATAGAGAAAAACTAAAATAAAATACACTTTTCACTTCTCATCTTAGCTCATATCCTCTCGCAACTTTTGGTAGACTACTCATTCAATTAATGGGTTGCAAATCCAAGAGCTTCCCTATCATCCACATGCTTTTTAGGGTAAAGGTGGATGAAAAATGATTGGTATATACGGGACCATGATAGTAGATAGAATCAGCGCTGTATCTAGGAAATTCGAGGCCTTAGGTAAAAATTAAGACAAGGGTCTGTGTTAATATAACCTAATAATTTTTATGTTATTTTTCTGGCTTTTTGAGCTTCAAAATTATTTATTAAAGTTTTATAAACAAGTAATTCTAACATCTCACTCTCAAAATATAATATAGTTAACTCATTCAATCTATCTTGTAGCACGTTGATCTTAAATATGATTTAATCAATTTTAATTTTGAAAAAATTCTTTCAACAGTCGCAATAATTACATATAATGTTAATAATATTCTATAAGCAATGTATGTATTTGGAAAAGAACATGATCTTTTTATATAGTTTAATATTTTTAATGGTGTGTTAATTTCATTTGTTAGAATTTCTTTCAATAACTTTAATTCTGAAAACAAATCAAGACCATCAATATCAGAATGGTCCTCAAAAATCAAAATCTTTTCAAGATTGATACAATATTTAATCAATTCTTCTTCCCTTAAAGTTTTAAATTTATTTGAATCAAATAAAAAACCAAACATGTTTTCATATTCTAAAAATTGTTCAAATCGACTCTCATATAGAAGAAATAGATTGATGTAATATATACAAAAAATAATCAATACAAAAAGAATCTTCAGTAAAATGAGTCATTTCATCACTATCAATATCATCAAAATATTTTTTCCTATGAATCTTATGTTTTTCATTGAACTTAGACTCTATATCCATTTCAATAGTCATTTTTTTGGTGGATTCTAATGTAGATGCAAAACCATTTTCCCTATAATTTTTTAAATAAGTTATAACACCTCTTAAGTGATCTATAGCAACATCTATATACATATGTTTAGAATTAACCGTAAAAAATATATCATACCAAATATTCATTCCTAATAAAAATATAAAATTCTCCATCTCATAAGTCGCTAAACACATGGCTTCACTCTATCTTAGGATCTTCACTAGTTTTAGATAATTGAACAAGTGTATCTCTTATTTTTTGTGCTTGAAACTTTATGACTTTAACGTTTTCAAGTAATTTTAATAATAAAAAAATAAGAGATATAAAAAATGCAAAATATGCGTCTTATAAAATATTGGGTCTTATATCAAATATTATTAATTTTTTAAAATTAATTTATATCAATAATACTACTGTTAAAAAAATTTGGAGGCCTTATAAATTTTCAGAACTTTAAGTATTAGTCTTAATTGCCTTATTAAATGTCCGAACCTAATTAGAATTCTACTGTATTGTCGAATAACGATATCAATTTAGGGAGTGTTGAATTGCGGCTTGTATATTGCTTACTTTAGATTGTAGCAATTTGTATGGGGAAAAAACGATAAATGCTTTTGTGTTTGAATTCCTTGCACTGTTACACAGGTTGTATGAATTGAATGTCTCTTGTACCTTTTTTTCTTTGTTCTTAATAATATTATATTTTTCTGATAAAAAATATATTAAAAAAAGTGTATAAACACACATATATAAAATAAATTGATTCATATATAAACATATTAAACGAGACTTTATTTGAATCTTTTTAAGCAAATATTTTTATTTACGAAAATGTAAATTAATTGATGATACACACGGAGTGGTCACCCCACTAGTAAAAAAACGCCATATTATGTGCAATGTTGATCTAAAACATGTGTTTAACGGAGATAGTCTCAAACAGTTGTTTGTTGCTCGTATTTCCTGGATAATTTAGAGATGAGGGTTTTAGTCTAAAACTTGCACCTAAACATTTTTGGAACAATATATAATTAAATAATAGATCCATTGAATTTTTGGATATGATTATGAATAAATGCATGGTATAAAATGTGTGGTAGAAGTTCGAAGTTGCCTGCTCTCTCTAAAATGTATTCCAAGTATGACGATTGCGACAACCATGTTTGTCTAATGATCAGAGGATGGAAGCTTCTGGGTAACAAAAACGGGCAACAAATCTAGAGAAAAAAAAGAGGTGCAATAATGGTTACAGTAGGGGGTGTCATTGCTAAATGGTGCATGTCTTAAAGAGAGTACAAGTGCCCTGAAAAGAGTAAATGACCAAATTATGTTTTTTTTTCTTTGTTATGCACTCCATACACAAGACAAGAGTTAACTAGTTACCCTATCAAGCGTTATCTTGTGTAATAAACAAGCCCTAAGCCCTAAAGCTTTAATTGGCTAAGTTATAGTTGTGACTGACTACTCAGACCCTAACGGACTACGACGAAAAGAACTTTTAGCATCATCTAAAAAAATGTTGTTTACTTATATATAAAACATTTTTAATTTATTTTTACGAGATTAGGATCTTGTATTAATAATGGAGACAATTTATTTAAAAATATAATATATATATATATATATATATATATATATTACATGAAAAAAGAATAAAAATACTCATTAAGAATGAAAAGTGAGCTGAAAAATAACTAAAATAAAAAGAAAAAAGAATGAGTCAATAAAAGATAATAAAAAAAAAGTAACAATAATTAACAAATTAAGAGTAACAGCTTCAAATTATAAATTTAGCTGAGACAAAACTTATTACTTAATACATACATATACACACACTCATCGATACATATACCCAAAAAACTTATTACTTAATACAAAGAAAGTACTTGAGAAAAACACACAAGGGAATGATGATAAAGTCTAACAGCGAAGAGCTGAAGAGCACACAGCTGCAAAAGGAGGGGAACAATGAGAGCGAGAAACAAGAGGGAACAATGGTTGCGCACAGACAAAATAGAACAATGGCAGAGTAAGGGAGAATAAGATATTAATTTATACCTCCTATGTATGAAGAATGACAACACAGGGAGAGAAGATAGTTTGGGAGCAAAAAGAACAATGATGGCCTTTGTTTTGTACGTATAGTGGCAAAGTCAATTCACTGAAGTAGACGTTCGGGAGCCAAAAAAAAAGAGAGTTTGGGGGAGAAAAGTCTTCTTTTGAATTCGTGAGTGCGATATTGAGAAGTTTGGCAGAACGGTGAATATATAATTAGTCGCAATACTACATTGATTCTCATATGAACTGATGTAATACATGGTCTTCTACAATGATTTTTAATTAACCGATCTGAATATTTTGAAAGTATTTCCAAAAATGTAACCACTAAACATTCTACATCGTAACTGATTTAAAAAGCCAGTTGTAAAACAATAATTTTGTTTTACTATTCGTATTTTATTTAACAAGTCTTTCTTTTATGTAGTGATAAAATTTATCAAATTTTTAATGTTAACCGATAAAAAAATATTAGCGTGAAGTGTTAAAAAAATGTCGTTAATATTTCTCTACGTATTCAATTCAATCGACATGTCAATCGAGCAACAACAAATTTTTGGTGTCAAATGTTATGGTATGCACGTTCGTTTAAACACCATTAAATGGAAACCCAGCAAAAGAAAAATGCATATACCAAGTGTCAAATGGTTTCAGGTATGCAATACTCTTACATTTGAAAAACAAATTATATAAATCATTGTACACTATAAAAGAGATTGTTGTGAAACATACACTTTATAGTGACACAATATTTAAAATTAAAAATTACTTTTACTTACATTATAAATATAATATATTTGGTATATTATTAAAAAGTATATATGTATTAACTATAATGACACATAATATATATATATATATATCTATATATATATATATAATTTTTTTTTGAAGCAATATATATGTTGTTAAATTTTATTAAAAAATAATACTAAAATAGTGTATATTATATCTCAAAAAAAAATTTGTACACACTTATTTATAATGACATTTTTTATGTGTTATTGTACTTAATATTCTTGTATATGTTATTATACATAATATATTTTTTTTGTAGTGATAGTTAAACAGTGTTATCAAAAAATTATTGCTTCAGCTAGGAATTATTGCTTCTAAGTTAATGTAACTCTACCATGAATACGGGGATTAACTGACGTTGGTCTCGGTTTAATCAATTGATGATCTTGAGTTCTAATTTTAAACATAAGACTACGCTAACCATTCGGGGAAAAAAGTTGTATCGCACATAATAGTCTTTTTCCACTCCGATGGTGATAGTAAACTCATAATTTTGATTCGGATTAGCTAACTATTTAGAGTTTTTTTTTTCTTGAATGAACTAATAGTGCATGTAGTGGCGGACCTTTTAAGAGATAAGGAGAGCCGTGCCTCTTCCAAACTTTTCTTTTAAATATTTTATATATATATATATATATATTTATTTATTTATTTTATGATTATTATAATTAATGAATGATAATATTTTTTTTGAATTTTATTATTATGCATGTTTATTTTGAGTAAAAAAAATAAAAATTTTTGTTATTTTTTAATTAATTTTTTTTAAATTTATATATAAAATAATTAATTTGGCACTCCCAAATTTTTTATTAATATTCCGCGACTGAGTGCATGCACGTGGAGTGATACAGTACATTAGTCACGGGCTCATTGCAGTACTCGCTTTAGCTTTTATTCTTTTCTTGATTTTGTTTTCCGCCAGTTAGACAAGAGACAGAAGAAAGAACGCAAAGTAATTTAACTTCATGATCAGCCGATGCTCTCATTCACCAAAAACGCAAAACGAAAAGGCATCAATAAAATAACTAGTATCTGTAACATTAATCATTTAAAGGTAAAATAAATAACACTTACATGTATCATCTTTGATTCCCTTCGCTTTACATGAGAAAGCATTGGGAATTTATTTAATCGACACTTTGGCCAGATAAAACAAACACTAAAGCGACAGAATAACGAGAAGTTAACCATACATGCACGTACAAGAATCACACCTTTGATCAATGGAATTTGAAGAAGAAAATAAAAGGCCACAACTAGCAAACACGAAGCAATAATGATATGTTGTGCATAGGCCATATGATATGATTAGGCGCATTGGAAGCCACGTGGGACTTGCCTTGAGCAAACGTTGAGAAGCAAACTGAGTGAGATGGGAAGGTTGAGGTTGATGCCCAAAATGTTAGCTCTGAGAGCAGTGCAGAGGCACACTGCAGCCTCAAGGTCAACGAGACCGTTGAGGAGGGTGCAACAAGGGGTAACTGGTGGTTGACCCAAAGTCACGTTCAGCAACCCGTTTAGCACATTGGCACATACACCTAGTTTCAGTGCATCACGGGGGCATGAAGTACCAGAACCACCCGAGCCACCTGAACCACCAGAGCCACCTGAACCACCAGAACCACCTGAACCACCGGAACCACCTGAACCACCGGAGCCACCGGAACCACCTGAGCCACCAGAACCACCAGAGCCACCTGAAGGGCTAGGCTTGTGCCTAGGCTTTGGGCTAGGGCAGGTCCCGCAAGAAGAGACAAGGGCAAAGAAGAGGAGGTTGAGTGTGAGGAAAAGAGCAAGGGAAGAGCAAGTTTTGGAACCCATCTTAAACCCTAGTAGTAGCTAGTGTCTTTTGTTTTCTTCAAATAATGACAAGTTAACTACCAGAGCTTAAGAGAAGAGTGTTTGTGGGGATGGGAGTTATTTGCAGTGAATGGGGGTTTATATAGTGTTTGGAACACAAGTGGGGTAAATTGTTTAAGAACAAATTAATCAGTGCTGGAGTAATAATTATTGCAAAAGTACTAAACGAAATTCGGAGAAATTACGTTATTGATGCAACTATGTATGAGAATGAGTTTTAGCTGGCAAAGGAAATCCCTTGAATTAGGTTTTGGATGCTATGAGGTGATGTGGGGTCTCACCTTATTAGTAGACTACTACGTGAGAATGAAAAAAAAAAAAAAAAAACTTATACATGCATATATATTTATAGATAAAATGTGCTTAATTAGATTTTAAACCAATAATTAAATGAATACCTATTTAAATAATTAACAGATCGTAAGATATTCATACATGTAAGTTATTGTAATTTAAAAATATTACAAATATTCTTAATTAAATATAAAGTAATTTGATTTAATATATTTTTACATTATATATATATATATATTATTTTCTTTGTGTGTGTGTCAATTATTTAATTTTAGTATAATATATTGCAAAATTATTTTTTAATATATATATATATATATATTTAAATTATTAATATTTTGTTTTATTTTATCTCTTACATTTTTTATTTAAAATTACACATTTTATTAAATATTCAATATGAATACCTATAAATATTCATAATTATATAAAATTTCATGTATAACCATTAAATAGATACATGTATTAAACAAGTTGAGTGATGAAGAGTACTTACTCCCTGTTGTCATCCCTACTACCGAGTAGGACATGATAATTCAATTACAACTCTTCATGTTTAAGTTTATTAATTATTTTTAAAGTCACATTATAATTTTTTTAATAATTTAATCGTATAATTCGTTAATAATAGATGTATAAATGTTTATAAAACAGTACTCTCTTTGGAACGCAACCTTTGATACGTGGAATAGTGCAGATTATTATTATTATTATTATTATTATTATTATTATTATTATTTATATACTGTAAATGCTAATGGTGAATAGCAAGCTTAAATCATAATAATAGCTACTAGAGAAAATGAGGTATTCAGTACATCTATGTTTTTTTAAAAAATTGGGAAAAGAGTAAAAAAATAAATATAATTTTTATATTTACCTGAAAAATCGTATGCAGAAAAACAAAGCAGGAAGAAGGAGGAAAAAAAAACAATTACTTTACAAAATTAAAATATTATTTAACTTAATTTCGGATTAATTGACATTATAAACTTTTATCATTTCTAAAAATTAATCTCTTTATATATAACTTATTGAAACTATCCAACAACGAAAAAGCTCAAGTTCAAGTTTTACTGGTTAAATGATGTGTTTGATCAGTTATATATTTAGTTTTTATTAAATCTCTTCTTTCAAGTATTTTTAAAGTTGAGATATATGTAGTAGATGTTATTATATAAAATGTCTAGTTTAAAATATATAAAAAAATCTTTAAACATAAAAATAAAATAATTATAATTCTCAAATCCAAATAAGTGTGCGTAGCTGTGGGGTATTAAATCTCGTAAAGTATTTTTAAGTTGGTTTATTTAGTAAATATTCTTATATTTAATGTTAACCTAATAATGATAAGAAAAAAAATATTAAAACACAAGTAAAATAATTATAATTCTAAAATCTAAATAGGTGTTTGTGTGATTGTGTGAACTTCTTTCACTGATAAAACATCAAGTTTATATAATATTAATCTTTACAATTTACGTTCAAATAATTTGTCAATGTGTTTTTGAATTAATGTATTTTATTTATAAAAAAAGATATTTATATTTTTGAAAAAAATTTTAACAGAATTATTATTAATTTAAATATTACCAATCAAGTACGAAAATTAATCATCAATAAAACTATAAATATTAATATGGTGAAAATAATTATTTAAATGAAAGCTGATATATTTATTCCAATATATACGTTTAGTTATATTGTTAATATGCATTTATTTATTTATTTTTATTTTCATTTCACCTTATTTTTCTTTTTATCTTAATTTTTGTCATATAATTTATTATATTTGTTATATTTTGTCCCTCTTTTTTTTTTTTTTTTTTCTTTCTTCTGCTTCCACAATTTCTGGATTGTATAAGTTTCCCATTTTTTCCCTATCATCAGTTTATATATATATTGAGTCCAATGTTTTTGGTTCTGATTGATATCTTTTTGAAGTTGCTTTCAAGATAGGCAATATTGCAATCAAACACTTGGACAGGTGGAACGTAATTTCAGTACCTACTAAATTTGTTCACATCTGCGTTATAAAATCATAAGGGTTGAAAAGAAACAAGAGAAGCCTACTTAAATAGGTGCCTATTGCAGGATGAAGCCAGAAGGGTTTGGAATTTGTTAACCTGCGTTGATTAATTTCATGTTCTATCAGTTTTTTGTGTATCGTAGAAGCATCTTAATAAGACACTCTCCTCTCAGGATAAATATATAATTATTGACTTCAAGTTTTCTTAAGATAAATCCAATTCAGATTAGCTTGTGAGTTGTGACCCTGATTGCTAATTACTATTGAAATCAAATTAATGATTTCCACGCGTTCATGACATATTGCATGGTCACATGTTGGCATGACAACGCCACGGGTTGAGTGCAGTTTTAATATTTCCGTTTCTGTCTTTGCATTCATACCTTATATTTGTTCTGATATTCAATATTTGATGGATATAAAATTTATATTTCATCTTTATAGAGTATACTTATATCAGTCAGAAATTAATTAAATACTTTTTAATATATATATATATGTATATATATAAATATCATACAAAATATTCATAACTTATCTTTGCTTTATATAAAGACAATAACTGATTGTCTCGTACCTTAACAAAGAAATTTAAAGACACTAACTCAGACATTGCATGCATTATGAATAATCATATATAATTAAAATTTTTACAAATCACAAATAAAATTCATCTTACAAGTAGAAAATGTTGAATAATGTCATTAATCTTCAATTTACTTATAATAAGAAAATTGAAAATTTTCAAATTAGAATTGAAAAATTAGATTAAACCAATAAAATTAAAATCTACCCATAACATCAATTAATTTTGCACATGTTGAATAATTTCACTTACATGCAATCCACCTGCAAAAAAATTTTAAATATAATAAATGAAATTAAAAAATTATAATACTAAAATATAACATATCTTTATTGTCAGATTCACTTTCAGTTATTAAAATAATATAATACTAAAATTGTCATCCCTAGTCACATGGAATTTCTTCTAGTAGACTATTTTTTTATATTTATTATAATAATATAATAGCAATTATTCTCTGAAGCATTTACAGATTAGAGTCACGGGCTTGGTTTAACCAAAGTGGGCTCCATTACAACCCCGAGCACATCTGGATGAAGATCACAATGTCAACAAACACGGTAGTGACTTGTGAATACAAAGTATTTGCTTTTTTTCTTTTCTTTTTTATAATCATTAATCAGTAGAAGAAATTATGAACTACGTTGAACATCGAACCTATAATCTCTTATATCTATTCATTTCTCTAGCTACTGATTCTAGTAATTAATATAAAATATTTAAATATTAGATATCTAAAAAAAATCGACATAATTTTTTTAAGCAGTAGTGTGATAAATAAATAATTTTTATTATTAATAATTCATGTGTACATATTTGATTCAAATTTAAAGTGCTCACATTCTCACCTCATATTAAAAATTATTGTAAGTTTGTTAACTTACACCGCTTTTTTTTTTTTTTTTATATAAGTAAATTAGTAAATTATAACTATAATTTTATTTAAAATATATTTAGGTGTAGCTTGATAATTTACTCCTTTTAAAAAAATAAACGAGTCTAAGTTAGCTAATACTTAGGTTTACGAATATAAACTTACTTCTTTTTAAAAGGAGTATATTAACAAGTTAAAAATACAATATTTTTAAAATATATCTACATGTAACTTGTCAACTTCATCTAAGAAGAAGGTGAATGTATGTTAGCAAACTCCACATAAACACACATATATATAGAGATTCATTTATTTCAAGAGTAAGTCTACTTATAGTCTTACTCCACTCAATAATTCATATTTTACATCAAATTTTAACGATTTATCTGTTAAAGTAAAAATTCATAATGTTAACCACTCACTATTATATATATTTTTTATTATTTATTATTTTTAAAATAATTCAGAGGTATGAAGTGTCTTTTAGAGGCTAATATATATATATATATATATATATATATATATATATATATATATATATATATATATATATATATATATATATATATATATATATATATGAAGAGGATTCAAACGACATCAATGTAATTTTTACTAAATATTACATCGCTAAATAATTTTATATTAAATGTGAATTTTTTAAATTCAATCGTTAGATCTTATATACAAAATTTCATATTAATCTAAAATGATTTAATACTTCATTTTTATAAAATAAAATTAACGTAATATATACATTTCAAAATATAATAAAATATCAACACTTTGATTACCTTTAAGTTGTTGTCCAATTTTAACAAAATTTGATATAAACATATAAAGTGATACGTACTTTCCATCTAACGGTTGAATTTCAAAATTTACAGTTAATATAAAGTTATTAAGTGGTGTAGTATTGAGTAAAAGTTACACCGGTGTCGTTTGAACCCTCATCTCTTTCTCTCTCTCTTTATATATATATATATATATATATATATAGAGAGAGAGAGAGAGAGAGAGAGTTAATCACCTATGCACTGTCAGTGTAAAGTTTTGTTACACTGGCAACCAATCATATTTTTTAATAGTATCATGTCAGTTGCTCATTTAATGAAATAAAAATAAAATAAAATAATTTAAAGGATATTATTGGTTGCTAGTGTAAAAAACTTTACACTAGCAGTGTATGGATGATTAACTCATATATATATATATATATATATATATATATATATATATATATATATATATATATATATATATATATATATATATGTAGAGAGAGAGAGAGAAAATAAGAAAGAAAGGAGGAGAGATTCACATACTTTAGGAGTAAATCTTGGTAGACTTACTTTATTTAATAACTCATATTCTACATCAAAGTTCAATGATCCAATAGTTAATTTAAACGGTTTTAATGCTTATATCCAGTTTGCAAACTTTTACAAAATTTGAAAACCATTTGATATTTTGTTTTATTAATTCAAATCAATGAATAAAACATTTTTATGATTATCTGTCAATTTGAATTAATGAAACGAAATATCAAATATTTTTCAATTTTTTTAGAAATCAACAACCTTGATCTAAGCATTAAAAAATTTTATATTAACGATTGGATATTAAAATTTGATATAGAACATGTTATTAAATGTGAATTTTGTAAATCAAACAGTTAAATTGAAAGTTCTTTACTCTTAGATCATATATACAAAATTTTATATTAATCCAAGATGATGATACTTCATTCTTATAAAATAAAATTGACGTAATATATATATTTCAAAATATACTAAAATATGAACACTTTGATAACCTTCAAGTTGTTGTTCAACTTTAACAAAATTTGATATAAATATATAAAGTGATATGAACTTTCAATCTAATAGTTAGATTTACAAAAATTCATATTTAATATAAAGTTATTAAGTGGTGTAATATACTTAGTAAAAGTTACACCGGTGTTATTATAACCTTCCTTATATATATATATATATATATATATATATATATATATATATAGAGAGAGAGAGAGAGAGAGAGAGAGAGAGAGAGAGAAGAGAGAGAGAGATATTTCACTAAATAACTTATGTTTTATATCAAATTTCAGCAACCTAACCGTTAAATTAAAAGTTCTTATTAATGCATAGATTAAGTTTACAAAATTTTTAAAAAAATTAAAACCATTTCATACTTCATTGAAATTTGATATATATCATGAGTTATTGAGTGAAGTAAGTCTACTAAGACTTACTCTTTGAATAAATGAATCCATCCTCACACACACACACACTTCCAAACGAGGAACTCTTGGTAAAGTTACTCCACTCAATAATTCAAGATATATATTGAATTTCAACTATCCAACATTAGATTAAAAAATTTTAATGCATAAATTAAGTTTATAAATTTTTAAAAATTTTGAATTTTTTTTATACTTCGTTTCATCAATTTAAATTAATGAATAATCATAAAAGTATTTTATATGTTGATTTGAAAATCTGTATAAAAAAGTATCATATAATTTTTAAAATTTTAAAAAATTTGTAAACTTAATCTATACATTAAAAACTTTTAATTCAACGGTTAGATCACTAAAATTCAACATACACCTTAAGTTATTGAGTTGAATAATTTTACCAAAAGTTACTCTTAAAGTAATGTGATCCCTCATACATACATACATACACACATACATACATACATACATACATACATACATACATACATACATACATACAAATATACATACATACATATATATATATATATAAGATCCACTTACTTTAAGAGTAATTCATGTTACAGTTATTTTACTCAATAACTCATTATTTATATTAAATTTTCACGATCCAACTATTTAATCAAGAGTTCTTAATGAATAAATTAACTCTACAAATTTTTAAAAAAATTGAAAATCATCTAATACTTTGTTATATAGATTCAAAAAAACATATAAAATAATTTTTTGATTATCCGTTCAATTATTTGAATTAATGAAATGAAATATTAAAGAGTTTTTAAATTTTTTAAAAATTATAAACTTTATCTATGGATTAATAATTTTTAATTTAATAATTATTAGATCGTTGAAATTTGATATAGAATATTAGTATTGGATGATTAATTATAATTGGATTTGTATTTACTTTTTTCTTCCACGTACCAAACCGTGTTTATACTCTTTTCAAAAAGGCACTATGTTGGGGCTACTCGAAAGTCATATCACTCGAAAGCTACACCTTGAATCTACTCGAAAGAAAGACAAATAAATCGGTACCTACTAAAAGAAAGTATTACAAGCCCTAAACGTACAAACTCGAGAATGGGTCAAAAAATGAAAGAAGTGGAAAGTTCTCTAAGCAGTTAAGCAGTTACACCAAAGTAGTTACGTAGACTTGGTCGAAGAAACAAGGAACGTGGAGGAGACAATTATTGAGAAGTTACATGGATTCCACGAAATCGGTGTAGTGATCAGCGGTTACACACCCACGACTCATCAATACGAGATTAACCGCTCTCAAGTAAAATCTATAAATATGGGAATCATACCCCTCAGAAGGGGTCAGAAATTTCATACTTGCACTCTTACAAGCACTCACTGCCTGCGCATATGGCTCCTGTGTCTGGAATTGTTGGGTATGACCATTTCTTGGCCACAATTTCTTTCTTTTTCTAGATTAGTATTATTTCTTCAATTCCGTAGTTGTAGGTTGTTTAGTCTTAACATTGTAACTTGATCATTATGCAAATTGGACGATGATTTGTGTTGCTAATGTATGTATTATTCATTCCATTCGCTTAAGTATTTACATACATGCCAATTATTGTCTAATTGTTAATCATGAAAATCTGGAAACCAATTTTTATTAATCAGTTGTGCCTCGTCTATTTCCATGCTTAATTACACAAACATTGTAAAATACCTAAATTGAAACAATCCTGTGCTAGTTCGAATAAAAAGGACTCATAAACGAATTCCACCACAAATAAATTGGCACGTCCGGTGAGACCCATTTAAATGGAAACATAACTGAACTAGTTTTAGGTATGGTTTTATGAGATTAAGGAGTGGAAGAACCATGTCTATGTCTAATAATAGGAGAGAAATGAACAATGATAATCAAGTAGATGTAGAAAATGGAAATCCAAACCCAGATAATGTCACTACTGTGACAAGGGGAGCAATGTCACCCCCTGTTATACTCGAAAATGTGGCTAGGCAAACCAATGTTTCCCAAGAATTCGCGAATGCCACTAGAGAATACCCATGGGGCATGCCATCGAATTGGCGAACTACCCAACCTGTAGATGTCGAAATACCAGTGCCTTATTTGGGACCAAATGCACAGATGCACGTATCCCCACAGGGATATAATCCCGAAACAAATGGTTTGGGCTTTGTTATGCAAGACCTATATTAACATGTAGGGACAAGTCATGAAGGGTCTCTGGTTTGACAAAGTGGTTATGTACCCACAGGCATTAGTAATCAAGCCATGATGGCCCTTCGACAACAGATGGACCATAGTAATCATGACATGGTTAATTTATTGTCAACTCAGATGCATAATATAATGACCCTTTTGTATGAATTGATAAATAAAATAGGAGACAAATTGGGAGATAGTCCACCTTCGAGAGCCATGAGTGCGAATTTGAATGAGATGGAAAATGAGGGTGCAAATGTAGTTTTTCCCCAGAACTTAGGACGACCTCATAGGAACCCTGAGGATAACTTAGATCAAATTGTAGAAAGGGTCTTAAACAGGCATGGTTTCGAGGTAGGTCGAAATGAACGTCCCTATTTTGTGTCTGCTTTTCCAGAATATACAACTCAGGTAGAATTGCCTAGGGGGGCAAAAGTCCCGAAATTTTTTAAATTCGCGGGAGAATTGAATGAGTCCACTATCGAGCATATAGCTAGATATTTAGTCGAATGTGGGGATTTAGCGAACAATGAATATTTAAAAATGAAGTATTTTCCGAGTTCGCTGACTAAGCATGCTTTTACATGGTTCACAACATTGACTCCGAATTCGATAAACACTTGGGCTCAATTAGAAGGTAACTTTCATGAACATTTCTTTCGAGGAGAAACTAAGGTTGGTATAGTTGATTTAATGAATGTTAAGAGACAAAATCATGAAACATTAGATGACTATCTGAATAGATTTAGGCAGTTAAAATCTCGATGTTATACTAATATACCTGAACATGAATTAGTCAAGATTGTTGCAACAGGGTTAGATTTCTCAATACATAAGAAATTAGTAAACGAACAGCTAAGAGATATGACACAATTAGTAGAGAAAGTAAGGAGAATCGAGCAAATTAAGTTAGAAAAGGAAAGATTAAGGAAGTTTGACAGATTTGTTCGAAAAGAGAAGGTAGCCTATTTAGAAAACACAGAGATAGGTGATGATGCTAATTGTGAGAGTTCGAGTGAGGATTTTGAAGTTAATATTGCTAAATTACGTCCTAGCCCTACCTATCAATGTCAAATGTTAAAACCAGGAGATAATGTAAAAGGGAGTTCGACTAGGAGATACAGTTTTGATGTGACTAAGACAGATAAAATATTTGATATTTTCTTAAAAGATAAGATGATCGCACTCCCAGAAAACCACAAAATTCCCCCATTCGAACAAAGAAAAGGGAATAAATTTTGTAAGTATCATAATATATTTGGTCATTGGACTAATAATTGTGTGCGTTTCAGGGATATGATCGAGAAGGCGATCACTGAAGGTCGTTTGGCTTTCGAGGAAAAAGACATGAAAGTGGATACTGATCCATTTGCAGCTCATACTGGATATATAGAGCCCGTCTCGATGGGAATTAACATGGTCGAGGTAAGCATCGAAGAAGATGAAAATGTCGAGCCTATCTCTGATGAGAAACTCGAGGAATTGTTGGATGACTTTGCTAAAGAGGAGGAACCTATCTATCCAAAGGGGGGAGATAGTTTGGTCGAGTTTCTATCTAAGAAAAAGGATGCTGATAGAGAGGTCATGCTATGCCCTCGATGTAGTGCTGTTTTCGACAAAGTCACTACTAAGGCTTTCGAGGAATCGAAGATTATGAAAAACTATAAGGCTGAGAAACTTCGAGAAAAGGCCAAACCTAACACGGGGTCGAACACTGGGTTGACAATGAGGCAGGTACATATGCCTCAGTATAACGCCCAATTAGGAAAGATGGAGATGAATAACTCATCGAAGTTTGGCAATACTTTTGTGCCAAATGCTAATGTCCCAGTGGAAAAATGGAATGCTCCACCAAGGCAAAAGGTTGGAACGGGTCGAGGAAAACAAGTCATGAATTATGCTAGGCCTACATTCCAAGGAATTCCCAGAAAATTCTCGAATGTGTCTGGAGCTCTTGGCAAATACTTGAGCATGTCTGGAAGCTATGGGCGTGACTTTAGACAACCTTTCAACAACTTGACTAATACTCAGTGGAGGAGGCAGCAGAGAATGAGGAAGGCTACATTTGAAGGTTTCAAAAGAAACCGTTTTTCGATCCTAGTGCCACAAAAGGGTGAATCATCTCAGAAATTCATGGAAGATGATGAGGATCTGATAACTGATTGTTTCGAGAGTGGTTTCGACGATTCTCTCGAAGACATTTGTGGTATAGTGTCAATTTTGCCTTCTGAGTATGCTGGGGCCATAGAATCCGTTAATGAGTAGGAAGACATACATCGAGAGGATTTTTTCGATGATCCTAGCTATGAGTCCAAAATTGTGTGGGTCAACCAGATTTCTCGAGTTATTCCTAAGTTTAACTCAGTTGTGTTCGACTCCCCTACTGAAGACATGAAGGCTCATCTCAAGCCTCTGTTGTTAACTTTAATGATTGAGGGTCATGAAGTGAACAAGGTATTGGTTGATGGAGGAGCAGCCATAAACATACTCCCAAGGACCATGCTGAAAAGGTTTGGAAAAACCACGGCTGATTTAAAGCCTCATAATATCCTAATATCAGATTATGCCGGAAAGTCATCACAATCTGAGGGCATGATTTTGCTCGATGTGCAGATAGGAAGTGTAAAACGAACTACTATGTTTATTGTGACCCCATCAAAGACAAATTTCAATGTTTTATTGGGACGTGAATGGATTCATGGAGTGGGAGCTGTTCCTTTGACTGTTCACCAGAAGATCTTCTTCTGGAATGATGATGAAGGATTAGAAGTACTCGATGCTGATCAGAAAGAGTATGAGGTAGGCATGTATTTTGTAGATCAACAACTGACTACGTTTGCAAAAACCAAACCATTCGATGCCCATAATGCCAGCATGATGGATGAAGAAGAAGGTATCAAGAAAATGTTTTGTTGGGATGTAAAGAGAGGATTTGTGATTAGAACCGAGAAAGAATCGGCTCAAGAGCAGGAATGAAACACCAAGACTTGTATTCGAGCTACCTAGCTCGAATTTTGGCCTATATGGCCGAACAGACGATCGAGAAGACCGTAATTTGTGAAAACACTGAAAAGACAGAAAATGACAATACGGCCACCATGGCCAAGGGAAAAGAAAAACAAAAAACAAAGAGTGATCGAACAGACCAAGAGGTTGAGAATTTGAAAATGGATAAAAGGCAAGAGTTGGAAACAAAGTTAGATTGTATTTTCGACGATTCACCATTGGGATTCGAAAGAGCAACCAACGAAGAACACATGTTAGAATCCAAAGATCCACTTGAGGAAGTGAATTTGGGTACTGTCGAGAACAAAAAGATCACTTATATCAGCAAACTCTTGCAAGGAAATCTGAGGGAAGAAGTGATTCGAGTGTTACATGAATATAAAGATTACTTTGCGTGGGATTACAATGAAATGCCTGGATTGGATCGAGGATTAGTGGAGCATAGACTACCTACGATTCCTGGAAAGAAGCCAGTTAAGAAAAATCTTTGAAGATTTGCTCCCGAAGTGATTGAAAAGATAAAAGAAGAAATCGAGAGGCTATTAAAAGCCAAGTTCATTAGGACTTCGAGATATGCTGAGTGGGTCTCGAATATTATGCCAATTATTAAGAAAAATGGAAAACTCAGAGTATGCATTGACTTTCGAGATCTTAACACAGCTACTCCCAAGGATGAGTATCCTATGCCTATTATTGAGACTATGATCGATGTTGTTGCAGGTAATGAAATTATGAGCTTACTTGATGGTTATTCTGGATATAACCAAATTTATATTGCAACCAATGATGTGTCGAAAACTGCTTTTCGATGTCCAGGAGCTTTAGGCGTGTATGAATGGGTGATGATGCCATTTGGATTGAAGAATGCAGGTGCCACATATCAATGGGTAATGAATTTGATATTCCATGATTTAATTGGTAAGTTTGTACAAGTATATATCGACGACATAATTGTTGGATCGAAACGAAAAGAGGAACACTTATGCCATCTAAAATTATCTTTCAAGAGAATGAGGAAACATGGCCTAAAAATGAATCCACTAAAATGTGCTTTTGGTGTTACATCAGAAGAATTTTTGGGATTTATCATACACCAGAAAGGGATCGAAGTGGATAAGAACAAGACTAAGGCTATCATGGAAACTAGACCTCCATCGAACAAGAAAGAACTTCAATCTCTTTTAGGTAAAAGTAAATTTTCTTAGAAGATTCATATCGAATTTATCTAGCAAAACTAAAGTGTTTTATCCATTATTGCGTTTCAAAGAGAAGGAGGAATTTCGATGGGAAGAAGAACACCAGAAAGCATTCGAAGAAATCAAAACTTATTTGGCTCATCCTCCAGTAATTGCACCACCCTCTAAAGGAAGACAATTGAAGTTATATATTTCAGCTAACGATTCGACTATTGCGGGCATGCTAGCGAAAGACGATGATAATGGCGTCGAAAGAGTCATTTATTATCTAAGTAGAATGTTAGTGGGAGTTGAGAGTAGATATACTCCTTTAAAGAAGTTGTGTTTAAGTCTTTATTTTGCTTGTACAAAGATAAATTATTATCATAGACCTTTTGATGTTTTAGTATTTTGTCGAAGTAATGTTATTAAGTACATGTTGTGTAAACCTGTCTTACATTCTCGAATTGGCAAATGGGCACTCGCGTTAATTGAATATTCATTAATTTTCGTACCTTTAAAATCCACAAAGGGACAAGTAATTGCGGATTTTCTCGTGGATCATTTGAACATAAATGAATAAATCAATTACCTAACATTCAAACCTTCGGAATTATTTTTTGATGGCTCGAAACATGAGTTAGGAACTGGGATAGGTTTGTTAATCATTTCCCCTGAAGGATTTCCAACTAAATTGTCATTAAAAACAAACAGAGGATACTCGAATAATGAAACCGAATATCAAACGCTCATTACTGGACTCGAGATCCTCAAAGAGTTAGGTGCTAGGAATGTAGTAGTTCGAGGAGACTCACAACTCGTCATTAAACAACTAACTCAAGAGTATAAATGTTCGAATGAGAAACTGATCGAATGTAAGACTCGAGCCACTCAATTACTAAACACGTTCGATGAGGTGGAGTTAGAACATATTTCTCGACACGAGAATACAATTGCAAATGAATTGGCTCAGATTGTGTCAGGGTATAAAATGAGTAAGGAATGTCTCGAATCTTTGATTCATACAGAAAATGAATTAATATGTAATTTAGAAAGTCTAAGTGTTAGTACATCGAGCCGTCAAGACTGGAGGAAAGAATTGGTCGAGTACCTTCAAAATTCGAATGTGAAAGTCGAAAGAAAAATCAAACTCCAAGCCCTTAATTGTGTCATGCTAAACAATGAATTATACAAAAAGGGTTTAGATGGGATTTTATTTAAATGCCTTGGGAATCATGAGAGTTATATAGCTATGGCAGAAGTACACGAAGGTATCTGTGGAGCACATCAAGCAGGTGAAAAAATGAAGTGGACCTTGTCAAGAAAAAGGTTTTATTGGCCAACTATGATTAAGGATTGTATCGAATTCATGAGAAGTTGTGAGGAATGTCAAAAACATGGACTAATACAAAGGGTACCAGCAAGTGAATTACATTCAATTATTAAACATTGGCCATTGCGCAATTGATATAATAGGGCAAATTCATCCACCTTCCTCAAAAAATCACAAGTATATCTTAGTGGCCATTGATTATTTTACGAAATGGGTTGAGGCAATTTCTTTGAAGGAAGTCGAGCAAAAAGACATAATTGATTTTGTCGAAGATCATATCATAACGAGATTTGGGATTCCTCAAACAATTACTACTGATCAAGGCACAATTTTTACAGGTTGAAAAGTTACTCAATATGCTCAATCGATAGGGATTAAGTTAGTAACCTCAACACCGTACTATGCACAGGAAAATGGACAAGTCGAGGCTGCTAATAAAGTAATTATTGGACTGATCAAGAAACACATTTCGAGCAAGCCCCGCAATTGGCATGAAACACTTGTTCAAGTGTTATGGGCTTATAGGAATTCACCTAGACACGCTACAAAAACTACCCCATACAAATTGGTGTATGGGCATGAGGCTATTCTTCCTATAGACATTAATTTACAATCAATTCACATACAGAGACAGAACGATTTGCCTATCGATGATTATTGGAATCTAATGTATGATGAGTTGGTATCTTTAGAGGAAGATAGGTTAATAGCATTGCAAAATCTGGTTCAACAAAAGGAAAGAATTGAGAAAACATACAATAAGAGATTCAAAGCGCGCAATTTTCGAGTTGGAGACTTAGTGTTGAAACTAATTCTTCCCATGGATCAAAAATCTCGACACTTAGGCAAGTGGTCTTATAATTGGGAAAGTCCCTTTATAATCGATCAAGTATATTCAAAAAATGCATACGTGATTAACGAAATAAATTCAAATGCAGCAAGTAAAGTGATTAATGGAAAATACCTAAAGTGCTTTCATAAAAGACTAGAATATTAATTCAAATGTAAATCCAAAATAAACTAAAAGAAATTGAAATTGATGTTCTTGAATTAATCAATATTACAAAACTTGGATTTAAAACTTTTATAAGCCTGATAAGCTTCATCCAAGTTCTGCCTTCGAGAAGCACACTGAGTCTCCAGGTGTTTCTTCTACTCTAAGGTTTTTGCAAGTCTCGAAGATATCACCTTGCCTTCCTCTTTAAGACTCTTTTGACGCTGAATAACCTCTTGACTTTGGGCTTTTAAAGCGTCTTTCTTCGAACGAAGGTTATTCAACTCATGTTGCAAAGCCTCAATAGACTTCTCGACATCTCCTTCTTCCTGTTACAATTTCTTTAAAGCAAGAATCATTTCTTCAGTAGATATATTTCCTGATAGAGAGTAACTCCTGTCAAAGATTTTCGAGCTTGCCACGATCACCCTCGCTCTCGACTTCAATTTGGGCCACCTCTTGAAATGCAGTAGACCACTTAGACCTAAGATCCCAAGCAAGAGTGAAGGGTTTGATGAATTCTTGGAGTTCAAGGTGAACAGCAGGAGGAAGGTCTAGGTAGGCTAGCAAATCATCCACCATCTGCTCAACTTCGATTTTGAATTCCAGAATGAGGAATGCTTGATCGAGGTCATCCATATAAGCCTTTGACCGGAATGATTCGAGCAAAGGTTGAAAAGTTGTAGTCGACTCAAAAATAGGTTCGGGAATTTTCTCCGAGACAGAAGGACCACTTGTCCAATTTTCAAGAACATCAAAAATATTGTTGACTTCTTCGTCTTCTTCATTGAAAATATTGATCAAGTCCAAATCAGTATAAGGGATTGAAGAAAGTGGTGGCACAGAAGATTCGACACTGCCTTGGGTCGAAGGAGAAGGAGTAAAAGGCTTGGGAGAATCAGTGGAATCTGCATAGATAGA
Organism: Cajanus cajan; assembly: GCF_000230855.2. NCBI lineage: Eukaryota > Viridiplantae > Streptophyta > Magnoliopsida > Fabales > Fabaceae > Cajanus > Cajanus cajan. The sequence continues at coordinate 54,673,461 of NC_138521.1, forward strand.
AAAAAGAAAGTAAGAAAGAGTTCCTTACAACAATGGATAGTGATTAATAAAATAAGAAACATACCACGATCTGGGCTAATTGGAGGTTTAAGCTCAAAAGAAAGAGCTTCATCTTGTGAGGACTGGTGAGGAGTTTCCATGTTCACCAGAGGCTCCGTCAAAGGAACCTTGCCTTCATCACTTTGAGGAGGAATCTCTATCGAAGCCATCTCGACAATGTTCAATTGAGGAGTAGCTAACTGCAAAAATGATGAAGTTAGAATAAGGAAAAGTATAGAAAAGTAAAGATTAGTGAAAGTCGAACTTGTTGTGATTCCCCAGTAACAGGAGGAATATCTTTGGACATTTCTCGAGAAGAGTCGAGTTGGATTATCTCGACATCCTATAATTAAAGGAAAATTAGAGAAATCGAAGAAATATGGAAGCTAGAAGTCAAGTTAAAAGTTAAATACCTTGGGAACAAATTTCATAACATCCTTAAGGAGTTTTTCGACAGGGGGTTTCTGAGTTTTCTTGGGAAGAGGAGCTTGTAGTTTCCCCTTTCCTTTATATAGCTTTTTTGTGGTCGAAATCTGAAGAAACAAGAAAAGTGAGAAAAGATAAAATATAAAAGGAGAAATATGAATCACTCACAGTCTTAGCACTGGTCGAGTCCGCTTTTTGCTTCTTTGAGGTCTCGAGGCTCTGGAAATAGAAAAAGACTTAGAAAGGATAATATTATTGTTAATCTAATTGAAAAATTAATTTGAAAAGAAAGGGGTTGTAACTTAGAACGTAAGGATACTTTGTCAAAAACAGTCTTTCTTTTCAAGTCTTCAATGAAGACCCTTTGTCATCATCTTCGTCACTTTCCCAGTTGGGAGTCTCTTCAGCGTGTTGAGGAACACGGTGAGGGATAGTAGCTACATAACACAAGGCAAGGATGAGATAAGTACAAAATGAAATTCAACAATTTTTTTTTAGTTAAAGACATTTACCAGGAGGAGGATTGGTATTATCGACCCAACACAATGGCCACCATCTCTTTCGAGGAAAATCGTACACGGAACATCTCGCATAAGTAACTCGATCCTTTACAGGAATCTCTTTGCGCTTAAGGTAAAATGGGTCAAGTGTCTTCACCCAAGGAGGGCGAGATAAATGTTTAACTAAACCAAAACGAGCATTTGGAAGAGAATGAATATCTTTAGGACAAAATTTTTCAAAATCAGTTTTTCCTCGAGGATTAATAACCTTTTTTGAGCGGATGTTCCTTTGTACCATTTTCAATAAAGAGATAGACGCATCAAAGATGGTTCGACCAATATTGTCAGGTCGATAGCAAACTTTAAAAAATTGCTCGAATTGATAAATAATAGTTTGGTTCTTGTAAGTACCTGATTGTTTCGGGCCCTGCGAAGAAAGAGGATAGTTAATCAGCTTCTTCAAAAAATCATCAAAGTTGAGAATTTTATCAACATAGTATTCACACCACCATCGAAGAAAACACTTCGAGACTAAGAAAGATGGAGAAAAAGTGCAAGGTGTGAGTATAAGTTGTCTCTTAGGGCGTAAAATAAAATCCAAGACTTCTTCATAATTTCCTTTCTCGACACAGATATCAGCATCAATACTTTCTTTTCGTCGAAGAGGAAGGGGCTTCATCTGGCAAAGACCAAATTGTCGAGAAAAAATCTGAGGTTGGTAAGGGTAAATCCTAACATCATTCTGTCGCATTCCGGAGATTATTACATCCCAAGATAGGAACCCAAACCACAGCTCAGTAGACTCCGGAGACATATTTCCAACCTGGTTATTTTTTCGAAGCCAAGGTGGGCCCATTAGAGTAGTGCGAATGAAAGGGGCCAAATCTTCACTAAATTCAGTGAAACTGAGAATAGCGTCAATATATTTCGCAAAGTTATTGATTGAACGTTTTCGAGGGGTGAAAGTCATCAAACGGGCCCCTACAAGTTCACAAACTGGAGTAAAGGATGAAGTAAGTGAAAGCTTTTTCTCGAAAATCGCATTGACCCACAATTGCAACAACCAGAGTGGTTCAGAGAGATTATGAGGTCCAGATTCGCGGAAAAGGCTCTCCGAGGTTTCATCGAGATAGGTATATAAAGAGGCCAACAACATTTTGCTCAAACAAATCTTCTTTTTTAAGTGCAGAGCTTGAGCTAAGATGTAATAATATTTTGGGACCAGGATAGAGGGAATGCAGAAAACGCAAGCAGATAACTGTTAAGTCTCAATTTTACTTCTTTTTAGATGAGACTTATTGAACAAATTACACTCATCCTCTGAACCATTGCAATATAATTGTTCTCTTTTTGGTTCATTTTGTGTGCAGATATAACTAACCCAAATTCAGCTAACAATACCTTAATACACCTCATTTTTTGTGCAGGTATTGAGCTAGTGACTTGAGGATTGAAGACTCTTAGGATTGGAAACCTAAGAAGCTAAGGAGCAGAGAAGAGGTTCTGCGCCGGGCTCAATATAACCCGCGCTGGGCGTGACAAAAACAGAGTATTTCATCTCTGCCAGTTATATTGCGCCGGGCGCAAAAGGAATTAAGCCGGGCGCAAAAGGAATTGCGTCGGGCTTGTGTTGAGACAGAGAGTGCTTGACTTCTCTGGAAGAACTTGCGCCGGGCGCGAAGAATTGTGCGCCGGGCGCGGAACCCTAATCTGATCTCCCAGGCTCGTATTTGAAGCCATTTTCGGGGATCTTTCTCTCCATTCTCACATTGGGCGCCTCCAGGAGCTGCGGAAGGGATTCCCAGGGCTTGGGATCGTCCGTGTGCGGATCTTTCCTTCGGTTCTTCACTTCCTCTTCCATCTCTATTTTGTATTTGCCCTCTTTGTTGAGTGGTTTCACCCATTTTGTGGGGTTAGATGTAACCAACGTACTCTATTGTAATCTTTACGGTTTTAATGATATATATACATGTTGTTTTATTCTTTGTTGTGTTTGTTTATATTCTTAATGCTTGCTTTGGATTGATCACCCTTTGCATGATTTAAGGTTCCATGGGTATTGGAAAATAACCTTTGAAACTAGTTCTGAAACATATGCCTAGTGGTGATTGTATCTAGGGATAGAGCTTGACCCATTAGTAGTCTTAAACCCTAGCCCGTAATGCGGGTGTAGATATTGGGTACTCAAGGGATTGATATTCAATATCCGCACCTAGGCTCTTTCTCTAAGGGATTAGGTTTGAGTAAACTTATGGGTTGACTAAGCAATGAATTCAACAAGAGATTAAGGATACATTAGTGTTACGTTTGGTGAAATCTGACCCCCACAACCTCACAATACCACAATACCATTCCTTACCTTTTCCACTCACAAAACAATATTTATTTACAGCTTTCATTCCAATAGTCACAACTTTGCATTCACTGCACAAACTATGAAATTGGAATTATTCTTTAGTCACGAATAGTCAATAAATGCTTATATTACCTTCTAATCCCTGTGGATACGATATTTTTACTACTTGAACGGCCGGTATACTTGCTGTGTTTGAGACCGTTGATAGAATTAAACGAATTTACAAATATTAACAAAAGTGTTTCAACGGAAATCTCAACAATAACCAATACATCAAAAAAGTGATGTGATCTGAGGTCGAGACAGGAGTATTTGGTTGTCCCATATGAGCATTGATGAAAGCCAGATAAGTCTTTTTATCCCAAGATATAGAAGTTTCTTTTATCGAAATTTCCTCCTCGAAACCATCTGGGTAGAACCTAGCCCCAATAGGCGCCAAGCCAGTAATAGCAGCAATATCTAGCAAGGTAGGGCACACAAAACCACACGGAAACTCGAAAGCTCGAGTTTCTCTGTTCCAGAAAAATATCGCAGAAAGAAGCATTTGGGGATCGAAAAGATGCAAATCGAATTTAGCAAGTTGAATAAATTCAAAAATACCGGTTTCTACCCACATGAACTCATTGAATTCTCTACACGAGTTAGCCATGCTAAATGCCTATCCTTGGTGGGGGAAATGCCCTAAAGATCTTAGTGGTGTCTCCAAATAATGACAAATCTATTTTAGCAGAGTGAATAAAAGGGAAGGTAGAAGAGTCCTCAGGCAACAAGGTATTACCAAACTTTTTCTTATTTTGACCCTCAAAGGGACCTAAGAAAGCGTGAATAGTACCCATCTTCAAGGGAAAATGGGAGGAGTACCTGAGACTGGAAAATTTTGAGACTCGCCTCTTCCATGCCTGGAATAGGAACAAAGGTATCGTCCCCGTCTTTTACGGTGCAAATCGTAGCGTTGGTCGTCAGTAGAGGAGCGGTTTGGGTGGATATTGTAGTGGCCATTGTAGGTGAAATGGCAGACGCGATTGCAGAAGTTAACGCAGCAGAGGAAGCCATGGCAATCAAAGGTAAGAAATCTTGGAGGCAAGGCAAGAACAGAAGAAAAGATTGGTCGCAGAAGAAGATCAAGAACCAGAACAAGAATACAAGAAGACATGTGCGCGAAGGAAGAGAATGGTGAAAGTAGTTTTCACTTTAGGGTAAAAAGAGTTTTAAACAAATAAGATGGGCTTGAGGTAAAACGGGTCCATATTAAAACAGTTGCCAAAAAACGTTTTTTCCACAAACTGACTTGTGGAGAAACGTAAGCATGCGCCGTCAAAGTAATCAATGCCACATCAAACGGTCATCTCATTAAATAGGTGGTCAGAAGTAGGTTTTCATCGAAGGAATACAAGTCACTAATTATCCTCAAATGAGAGAAGTCGAACAAGAGTCAAGAAAATTTTGATAGGAATTTAGTTCTCTCTCACCTAGTATGTTCATCGAAACCAAATTCCTAGGGGGGCATTTGTTGGGGCTACTCGAAAGCCATATCACTCGAAAGCTACACCTTGAATCTACTCGAAAGAAAGACAAATAAATAGGTACCTACCAAAAGAAAGTATTACAAGCCCTAAACGTACAAACTCGAGAATGGGTCGAAAAATGAAAAAAGTGAAAAGTTCTCTGAGCAGTTAAGCAGTTACACCAAAGTGTTAGAAAAGAATGGCACAATCCAAGAGGGGGGTGAATTGGATTCAATGACCTTTTAAAAATTTATCAGAGTATTTTGGATCTTAATTTCAATCAAAACTTTTCTATGACAGAATTTCCAAATGAAGCTCTTCTAAAGACTTGTTACAAAAATATGAATGCAATATGCTCACTTGATTACAACATAATGAGGTTCAAAAATAATGTTCAATTACAGATTTAAACCATCAAGATTCACATACACTTGTTAATCAAGTTTTATCTTCTTTAAAGTTCAACCAAGAAATTACACAATGTAAAAGATAAGGTAGAAGAAGGTTGCACAAGTCTTTTATACTGGTTCAGTCACTCCACATGTGACCTACATCCAGTCCTTAATCAACACCTGATTAAGATTTGATCCACTATCTTTAAGCAAGAAGGTTTACAAGCACACACACATGCATATACTTCAACACTAAAAGATAACCACTTTCTTGACCCCAAGAAAGCACCCCTTGTAGAATCCACTACAAGAAACCTTATTACTTGAGAAACCCTTCTCAAGATTTTCCACAAAGATTCACAAAGAATAAAAGGAACGAATTCACCTGGAATTCTTGAACAAATCTTTATCTTCCCCTTTCAAGAATATGATGATGATGATCTTCTATCAAAGCTTTTCACAAACGTTTTCACTCTTGGATTTCACACAGAAAACTCTCCAAGATGTCACAAAGACTCACAAAAACGTTTTTCACAAATTGATTATCAGTTCTAACTCATGTCTGAAGTTTCTCAAGGTTCAAACTATTTATAAAAGTTTCAGACACAGATAATCGATTATTTTAAAGAATAATCGATTATTTTGTTCTTCAGATTTTCTGGAAATCAACCAAGAACAATATAATCGATTATTTAGCTGGATAATCGATTATTTAGCTGGATAATCGATTATTCCAGAGAGTTGTTCCTGGGATAATCGATTATTTTGGCAAATAATCGATTATTACAGCAAGGCATTCCACTTAGCCTATTAGCTGAAATAATCGATTATATTTAACAATAATCGATTATTTTGAGTTAGTTCTTAACACTTCATTTTAAGACTCAAAATAATTTTCCAATGTTTTTAACTCATCATCATATACTCTCTACTTAGTTTAGATAAGATTTGCTCATGCACAAAGCATACTAAGCACACAAAATATAGAAACTCATTCAATACAATCTATATCCTAAGTTCTATTACATAGCTCCATCACATAGCATTTTCTTGATTCTTCTTTGACTTTGTTTTTGTGCTCCAAGTTGTTGTTCTCATGTTGTGATCATCAAAACTCTTTAAGCTTTTCCAAAGCTCAACACAAAGTAGTTACCTAGACTTGGTCGAAGAAACAAGGAACGTGGAGGAGACAGTTATTGAGAAGTTACATGGATTCCACGAAATCGGTGTAGTGGTCAGCAATTACACACCCACGACTCATCAATACGAGATTAACAGCTCTCAAGTAAAATCTATAAATATGGGAATCATACCCCTCAGAAGGGGTCAAAAATTCCATACTTGCACTCTTACAAGCACTCACTGCCTGCGCATATGGCTCCTGTGTCTGGAATTGTTGGGTATGACCATTTGTTGGCCACAATTTCTTTCTTTTTCTAGATTAGTGTTATTTCTTCAATTCCGTAGTTGTAGGTTGTTTAGTCTTAACATTGCAACTTGATCATTATGCAAATTGAACGAGGATTTGTTTTGCTAATGTATGTATTATTCATTTTGTTCGCTTAAGTATTTACATACATTAATCCAATTATTGTCTAATCGATATTCATGAAAATCTGGAAACCAATTTTTATTAATCAGTTGTGCCTCGTCTATTTCCATGCTTAATTACACAAACATTGTAAAATACCTAAATTAAAACAATCCTGTGCTAGTTCGAATAAAAAGGACTCATAAACGAATTCTACCACAAACACACTAACATCTGTTGTAGTTTTCCACCGATATGGTGAAAGGTTGACGATAACCAACCTGGTTAAGTCGACATATATTTTATGTATTGGAGAAAAACAACCAACGTTAGATTATCGATAATTCCAACAATAAACAAGCTTAAAAGTCAAATCAAATTTTCTTGCATTTCAAGATTAATATAGTCGTAAATTGAATGTTAACACTACACATGGTTATCCATTATATTTGTAACGAGATATGTGTACTGTGTGTGGACCATGTTTCTTGTTTCCATTCTCGATCAAAAACACATCATTAAAATGCTGAAACATAGAAAGGTTGTTAGAAAAGAATGATTGCTGTCCAAACCCCACTAATTAACTTGAAGATGAAGCAGCGCTTGACATCACCAATATAAAGCTGTCCTGCCTCTAATTTTGTCGCTCCTTTCTTCTTTGTCGAAGCCAGCTGATAAATTGATTTTTTTTAAATATTCAATAAAAAAATGTTTTGCATAACTGATTTCAAAAAAAAAAGAAGAGGAAATAACTATATGTTTAATGATAACTATTGTTTTGAAAACATTTTTAATATGATGATGAGAAAACAAAAACAAAATTGTGAAATTTATTTTGAAAATACATATATTTTGATAACATAAAAATATAAAATACTTGTTAAACTAATATATCTGAAAGAGCTTATTCATTTGAATAGAGTTTTCATTTGGGTAAGTGGTTGACAAATTCACATAGCATTTTAAAGAAAATTATCAGTCTTGGCGTTGGTTAATTGTAAAATAATTTTGATATTTTTAGTAAAAAGAAATTCGATAAATTACCAAAGACTAGATGTAGCTGTTTATAGTTGAGAGTGAACCAATATAAATATTTTAATGTTCTTTTCTCTCTCATAAATTCTTTTACATTTACTTGTCATTGCATTTATATTATATATATGTTTTTAAAAAATAATATTTTACTTTTGTTTGAGTATTGTGATCAATTTCTTGAGAAATTAAAGATGGTGCTTTAAGGAAAAGTTTTTTAAAGATCCAAGGAAACTCTTTTCCAAGAAAAATATTCAATTAACTCCCTCTTAAATTAATCATCTATCATTAGATATTGTTTACATTATAAAATAATGTAACATGCAGCAGTGTTGTACATAAAATATTGTGTACATTATAAACAAAAGAAATCAAATGACTTACGTACTCTTTAGTGTATCGTTGTGTGATCAAATCTCATTTGTAACCATTTTCCCATTTTTTAAATCATATATTTCAATATTACTTCAATGCCTTTTTTTTTCTTTTCAACAGCAAATAGTTAATATTATTGAGATAAACAGGTACAAGGAATATCTAAACCCTTTTACACCAGATATATGAAACAATTAACAAGGAAAAGATTGAATTACAATAGCCTCTATAAAGAGTACGGCCCAGCCAACTAAGAACAATAGTTACATCAATGTCAACTAATAATCAACTAACAAATGGATCAAATTTGTTTAAATTTAAAAATTGAGGGGTCACACACTTAAAATAATAGGACTTCGTGAATTGAAAATTATAAGAGAATATTTCTGAAAATTAAGTCAATGTATCATATATGGAATTTTATTTTATTACTAATAAAATACGATTATTATTAATAATAATATTTGCAAGTAAATTAAATATTTATTATGTTAATTGTGATAGTTTAAATTTATTATTTATTTATTTATTATTATTATATGATGCCCACGTGTGTTAAGGATTGTTCTCACCTAAAGTTGGTTTGATGACAACTTTCTCGGCGAATCGGTGAGTCTCTTTTACTTATGCAAGTTGGATATTCCAAGGAGGATGATACCTGTAAAAGAGACTTCATTACTTAAGTTAGTCCTTTGTAGGTATGAATGTTTCGTATATATAATGCACGTACCTTGATGATGATTAAGATTTTTTCCTTATATGAACATCTTGTAGGTTAAGATATGATGAGATTGTGCATTTATCTTTTTATTTTGTCAATTGAGGAATGACTTAATCTTTTGGTCGATGTGATTGAATGGTTTAAATTTTTTTTTCATAGTAAAAATTAAGTTATGTTTTTAAGATGTCATTATCTCACTACAATGCATGGAATAGTGTCTAAAAGATGGTGCCATTACTAATGAACAATAATTTAAAAAATATTTAAAATGAAACTATATAGTATTGGTCAAAACAAAATTAAATGATCACAAGTTATTTCCATATAGTTGAAGATTTTTTACCTTCTCCATCTATTCTAACTCATTGACTATCATAGTTGAAACTTGCATGGTCTTCCTGCCATGAGAATTAGCCACTACATTTACTTTATTGGGGTGATACATCAATTAAAACTCATAATCTTTAAGAAATTATATTTATAATCTTTATTTCATGTTCAACTTCTTTTGATTGAACGTATTTCATGATGTAATGATCACTAAACATGTTTCACATGGACACATAAATGTATTGTATCCAAATCCTTATTGCAAACATCACCAACAAGTTTAAAATCATGAGTAGGACATTTCCTTTCAAAAGTTTTCGGTTGTGTTGATGCATATAAGTTACCATCTTTTGATGTTGCATCAACACATACCTTAAGCCTTGATATATAGAAAAACTTGGAAGACTCGGGGTCCGGCAAAATCAACATATATAGATTAATTATGTAGTCAAATGTTCTTTGAACTTCTGAAAATTTCTTGTGTAATTTTATGTTCATAGAAAAACTTGATACTTCTAGATGAGTTGAGTCAACAAAGTCATTATCTTCGGGAATCATTTGGTGAATCATTTCACTACTAGAATTTTTCTTATTACATGCGACTTTTCCTGTGAATTTTTCAAAAAAATTCGCAGGAAACATTGTTCCTGCAAATTTTTCTGCGAAATTTTATCTGCAAGTAATACCTTCGTGGATAATATTTTTTTGCGAATTTTAAAATTCGCAGGAAATTTTCCTGCGACATTTATTGCGAAAAAAATTCGTAAGAAACTTTCCTTCAAAAAAAAATTTGCAGGAAATTTTCCTACAAAAAAAATTCGCAAGAAAATTCGCAGGAAAGTTTCCTACGAATTTTTTCGCAAGAAACTTTGCAGGAATATTTTTTACGAAAAAAATTACTATAAATTCTATCAATAATTTTTCAACTTTCAAATGCTCACAATGAATTCATCCGAAGCATTTGTTTCCATGCCTCTAACATGTGATACATAATCTTTCAAATTCTAAGATTGTAGATTATAAGCGTAACACTCAACTATATAAATTAACTTGTAAGGTAAGTGTTGCCCCAACTTATATACTCTTTAATTGCTTTATTTTCAATCGATGTGGGACTTGAAGTTTTTTTAAAATATTAAACTTGTAAAATTTAAATATTTTTTTTATTTTTCCTGCGGATTAAAATTTGCAGGAAAATCCGCAGGAAAAGTTACCTGCAAATTTTTTCTACCATTTAGTAAACATTACTTGCAAAAAAAATTTTGCAAGAAAATCTACAAGAAACAAAATAAAATTCTTACAATATTTTTTGCAAATTTTTACCATGAAAAAAAAATTTCTATGATTATTAAAATTATAGCAAAATTTGTAAGAAATATTTGTAAATTATTTTTCGCAAATAAATTCGCAAAAAATTTCTGCAAATATTATTTTGCAGGAAAATTCGCAAAAAATTTCTGCGAATATTTATTTGCAAGAAAATTCGCAAAAAAAATTTGCAAATATTTTTTTGCAGGAAAATTTGCAAGAAAATGACACTTTTCTAATAGTATTTGTACTAACTAGCTAACCAATCAAAAATTTTAATCTCATTATCATCTTCGGTTATCCCCACTAAAGCATTGTCTTTACTTTTGTTAGATCCACAATAATCTTACGAGATATAATGTAACCTAAGAAGTTGATCACCTCTTCTAAGTAGAACTCATTATTAGACAACTTGGCATATGAATGTGTCTTCTTCAAGACTTGTAAATCATAGGTGAGGCGCTCCTTGTGCTCTTCTCAACTACAGGAATATAAGAGATTGTTGTTAATAAATATAACAACAAAAATATCTAGGAATAGATACAATATTTTATTCATGTAATCCATGAATATGAAAAATGTATTTGTCAAGTCAAATGGCATCATAACGTACTCGATTTGTTTTTCATCCTTAACTTAGATTTGGTGGCAACTAGATCACATATCATGAACTTTGAGAAAATCGTAGCTCCTCCTACAACTAATGCATATAGAATAACTTATCATTGATAGTGAATGCTTCTTGATTGTAGTCTTGTCTAATTGACAATAATCTACTTCTCGAACCATTATCTTTCTTTTTCACTAGCAGTACATGTGCTCCCTAGAGGTAAATATTGGTCTTATATCATATACTTATCTAAAAATTCCTCAACATGTCTCTTCAACATTAGTAGGTTCAAATTAATAGGGTAAATCCTTTTAGATATGTGAATATTATATTATCCTTCTTATATATATATATATATATATTAACACACAAATGTAAATTGACTTATTCTTTTTTATAAATTCTTCTTTTTTACTTTGACATTATTTCTATTTCACTGTGGTTTTTTTTTCATAATAGTTATTAGCTGATTTTTTGAATTTGTTTTCATCAAATTTTTATTAATGACATGCCGAAAAGTCATGATCAAGGCTCTTTCATTGTACTCGATGGCTCTCCACCACTACCATGGCAGCTACGTACCCACCTAAAGAATCACCTGATCCAATGGGATTATCTTCGATCAGTACCTATAAATCCTTTAAACTCTAGTTCAATTCATAATTATTCTTGGTGATATTAAAATATTTGTACTAATGAACAAGAATGGGTCCCTGAAGTTTCAAAAAAAAAAAAAAAACTAGTATGTGCAGTTTTAAATCCCATCAATAGAATGCATCAAATTGATTTTAAAAGATAAAATTATCATTTTTAATTAAACAAATTGAAGAATGAAATTGAAGCAGTTCTTTTCAGAACTGTAGAAGACCTTAATCCGTACTAACTGTAACTGGTAAGACCTCTTAATCAAATGGCAGAGGGCTATATATATATGTACCAAAATCAAGTTTACAGTGGGTTGACGGTCAAACACCCCAATTTGGGATCAAATTTGAATCGATCGTCGTTTGCGAAAGGTAAGTCCAACAAGTGGGAATCAAATCACAGGCCATTTTCCCGCGCATCATCGATGAAGTTCACGGGATTGCTTCACTGATCACATGCCAAGTGGTCGATATCTTTATAAAGCAAAAGTGGAAAACCACCATGGTTTTCGAATACTTAATAATGAAAAATTTCCTATTGGGAATTGCAAAGCCTATCACATTTCATGTCGATTCACTTGTACTGCCAGCTACTCAAACTTGGTTCACATGTCGTCTGGTGCCTCAAACATCATCAAAACTTACGACAAATATTCTTGAATCTCGAGCAAAAAAGTACACCAACCTTTAACCCCTATATATAACCGCATCGCAAATTACTCCCCCTTCACACAAACAAATTACAGTTGTAATTAAGCAACATTATTAGACGATGAAGTCTTCTAGATCTTCAACACTTGCTCTCTTTTTTACAATCAATTTGCTTTTCTTTGTCATGGCAAGTGGCTGCTTCACTTGTACACAACCTAAGCCAACGCCTAACACATTTCCTTTCCCAAACCCTAGTCCTGCCACGAAGAGTTGTCCTAGGGACGCACTTAAGTTAGGAGTGTGTGCCAACGTGCTTAATGGACCAATTGGTGCAGTGGTGGGGTCACCACCGGACCACCCATGTTGCTCGGTGCTGGAAGGACTTCTTGATCTTGAAGTTGCGGTTTGTCTCTGCACTGCCATCAAAGCTAACATACTTGGCATTAACCTTAACATCCCCATTTCTCTTAGCTTGATCCTGAACGCCTGCGAGAAGAGTCCACCCTCTGACTTCCTGTGCAACTAGACATAGTTAAGCACGCCATTCTCAATTCACTACTTTCATGTGTTTCTTTATTTGTGATTGTGTGCTCTAAAATGTTGTGGTTTGTACCGTGCTAACTCATTTACTGAGAATGCAGTTGTCCCCGTAAGATGTAACCGTAGTTTAATTTGACTTCTGGTGTAGTGTTGAATGACTTTCTAAGTTTTGCAATTTAACGAATTAATTGTTCTGTATTGTGTTAAGTTGTTAACTGAGGATTCTCCTTCCATTTAGATAGGGTACTGCCACTATATATCAAGCCTTATTTAATTTCTTTTTGCCGCTTTTCTCAAAAACTAAAATTTGTTCTCAATAGGTAAAATAAGTAGTTTTCATTCATTTAAGTTTTACGGTGAATGAATGGCCACTGTAATCACGACCATGAGTAATGATGTATGGACATTTATATAATATATATACTTAATTAGTATTTATGGTTTTATTTTTTGTCTGTATATTATGACATCACATTAACTATTATATTTATAAATTTTTTCCTATCTCTCTCTCTAGGAGGCTATAGACCGTGTCCATGAGGACCATGAATCATTTTTTAAGTTTTTAGCTAGCAAGGTTTTTATTTCTAATAAAGAGATTTTAGATATACTTTAATATTATAAATTAGAATATATAGCCTAACCAATCAACTCACATAAGGTTATTTTAACTTAAAAAACTGTCTTAAGATCAAGATCTAGTTACATTAAATAATAGGAAGAAAAGTGAGATGAGTAAATCCAAACCACACATAACCACATAAAAAAGTCACAATTTTTAAATTTAATTTTAATCATTTATGTATGATTTGAATTTCTTTTCATCATCTCACACAAGCATTATTCTCGGTTGATATGTGATACACATTTGACAATTATATAATTGTAGTAACATAGTAAATTGAATAAAAATTCAAGTTATCGAATTTACAAGAATTTGAGTTTATAATTGTATAATACAATTTTGGTACTAAATAGATAATTTAATATGAGTTTGAAATTGTTCAACAAGAAATATTTAAATTTAATGGAAATAAAGTAAAATAATAAATTATGACAAATTTGAATTTATAATAAGCACATTTTCAAGATTATTTAATCTCACTAATTTTTCTTATGTAAAATCTCTTAATTTTTCATTCAATGTTGTAATTATACAATTGATTCGATAGCCCATAATTATATTTAAACCCTAATTTATTAGGTGAAAAATTCTATGTTGTTTAAAGAAATCTCAATTCCTTAGTAATTTTTGCTAAACAATCTTGTATTAAGATCAAGGACCAAAAGTTGATCAATAAGGTTTATCCCAATTTCTTGATAATAAATGCTATCAATGTTTTATATCTTAGTCATAACTTCGTAAAGGTTTCCTAATCTTGGTTAAAAATTATAAAATCGTGAAGAGTTTGATCGGGTCACAACAAGCATTAATAAATCCAAAAGTAAAATGATTAGTTAAATAAATACTTCATTGAAGAAAAAATACAAAATTTTTTTACATAATTCAAGCAGTTACCTCAATTTTCAAAAATAAAGAATTTAGTCACTCAAGATTAAGGATTATATAACAATAGAGGGACCATTGAACGATTCATGATTACAAAAGTAACCTCATAAAAACTCTCTCTAGAATTATGCTAAGAAAAATATTAATAATTGGAATGGGATTACATAGACATCCTAGAAACCTTATTTTTATAATAGTTTTTATTGGCTTTTAGGTATGATATGCTCGCTCAAAGTGTTCATGTGGTTCGTTTTAAGCAAGCATGTACGTGCTTTTAAGGGTGTTCTCTGACTTAACTCGCTAAGAGCACTCTTGTGACAACTTTGAGCAAATTTTGCTCAATTAGAGCGTCCAAGTAGTTCATTCTGAGCGAGTTATTATTGTCTTTTAGGATTGCTCTTTGACTTAGCTTGCTTAGAGCAAACTATTGGTCACTTTAAGCAAATTTCACTAGCTTGGAATGATGATTTCCTTTTTAGATTTGTAACTTTCAAATTATTTTCTTTCTATATTATATCTCAACAAAGAAAAATATTAAAAATACCGAATGTTAAAATAATTAAATCCCAAAATGAAATTAACACGTAACTAAGTGTTTTCTGACAAAAATAAGATTTAAAAGTATATAAGATATATTAATAATTATCTAATTTGGATAAAAAATTGTATGAATATTTGACAATTATCAAAATACACCAAACTTAAAATCTAGCTTATCCCCAAACAATTTAAACTTTAAACACAATCTTAAAATGTATTAGGAACACTTAGAATGAACAATTTTTATTATTCAACAATTCTTTTCCAAACTATTCAAGCTATATCACATTATCTTTGTAGTAATTAATGACATCAAATTCACACAAGAAATGCATAAAGAAATTTCTTAAATACCAGTCCTTATGACACTCATAGTTTATGTAATATAATACACTTACTCCCTTATCTTTGTAATTTCAAGTGTAATTATATGGTTAGTGTTTTACTCTACTCACACATTTCAACACCATCCAATTTAATTTTGCTTTTCATCTTTCCTTTTTAGAACAATATTGTATGAAAATCATAAGTGTGCAAATATCACTAAAAACTTTCTTTTGGCTTGTAATGTGACTAGGCTAACAAGTAATTTTTTTTTCTTCTGAAAATCAAAAACACCTAAGGCTTAAAGAGAACAATTAGTTGTTATATATTATTTTTAATTTCTTCCATATTTCCCCAAATCACTCTTTCTAATTTCAAAATTTTGCACTTTTCTTCTACTAATAAATATCTTATTTTTATTTGTATATTGATTTTTTTTTTCTTAGAAATTCGGGGTAGTACTTGGATCATCATCGACCTTTCTGATATTTTTGTGACTGTAACATACCCACACCAAACTTAAAATGTTTACTTGTTGGTATAGTTTATGCTCACACCAAACTTATAACTTTTTTCACTTATTTGTAACTAAATTATTCTCCATATTCCTAAAGGTGTAGGATAACAATTTATTTTTCTGATAGGTTCAAGTTCTAAAAGAAAAAACACTTTAGTATTTGGCTCAAACGAGTAGTAAGTGTTAAAAATAACAAATATTTTTCAGGTTGACTTTTTGGTTAGTGACTTAATAAAAAAATTTAAAATTACCTTTATCATATCTCAACACATAGATAATAACTTCATACAATTGCAAGACTAAAGCAAAACCAATTGAACAGAACAGAATGTGAACACTCAATCCTTACTATTTGTTGGCCTTTCACTCACCGGCTAGACTTTTTTAAAAACATAATCATTCATGTCATATTTTCCAGTCTCACTGAAATAAACACAAGCGTTCAAGTGATTACACCTCTGCTATTACCATAGAAGATTCTTATTTTACCAAATATAACAATTAATTACTAATTGACAATAAAAGTTGTGTTCAACAATATTTAATTGTTCTCTAAAATATAACTTGCATATACATTTACTGCAACAAAATCAACAATTAACTCTATTTGGTAAAAGTGTTATGTTGGAGTTCTCTTAAATAGAACTTACAAAACTCTCATAGGAAGGAAGGAGAGACGCTAACAAAATTGTATCTACATCTTCATTTTTCATTTTCATTTCAATGTTACAGAGTTTCAACAAAATATAATTTAATTCATCAAGATGATCTTTTAAAGGTGTATCTTTTTTCATACTAAGATCAAAGAGTGTCACCTTTTTAGCCGTAACTTGTTGCAAATGAACTTTATCATGAATTTTTTTTTTCAACCAACAAAAGAAGAATTAGCGAGTGTGCCTTTTCTTCCTTATGTTCAAGAAAATTTTGTTCTAAGTGTGATGTTTGCTCAAAGAGAAGTTACCAAACACCTTGTTTCTTAAACAAATCTTTCATCTTGATGCGCCAAAAGTTGAAATTGTTCTTCCCTTTAAGCTCGACAAACCTACATCTAAAGACAAAAGACCCAAAAAGAAAAATTCATCACAATTAATGGAGAAAGATTATTAGATAAATTTTGATAGTGAAGTATTGATGCAAAAGCCTTCATGACAAATCCCTTAAGAACCCTTCTTCATCTTTCTTTGCGTGTAGATTAGCCATGAGTGACTAATTCATCACCTATGTTAGGAATTGAAGTAGCTGAATCCACTCCATGTAATCTTCTATATTATTCAACAGAGTATTTTATTTAATTAATTTTTCTTCTTCTTGTTCTTAATGTTTATTATGGGATTGGTCAACCATAATATGAACTCACAGATTTAGCTGTCGTTGGAAAACAATTTTAAAATCACGATCTAAAAGGAATCTTAATAGTACTTATCCCTAGGAATAGTATAAGGATTATTAGCCATTAAAACCTTGTATCTTAATATAAATTGTTTAATTTATTTTTATCTAAGAATTAGAATTTTGATTAAAGGATTTAAAAATTTTCACCTAAGAGAAATTTGGGTTGAAATAATATATTGTGGATTATTAGACTAACAAGAACTTAATATTGAATCCAATAATTGGTTGATGAATGTAAGAAAAATTAGTAGAATCAAATATCTAACGTTCTTTAATATTACAAACAACTTAGAATCTGCCTTCTAAATTAAACTTACAAAAAGAAAATTTTACTCTTATGCAACACAACCTTCAATTTCATACTTTCCTTATTAGCACTAAAATTCAATTAATTAATTCAATTTATTTTGCTCGCTCCTAATACGGAAAAAGGCACCGATTACGTGCCAATATGTATGCAATGATCTACCTAAAGTACTTCTATTCACCATCAATTATACATGCAGGGGATGTTTTGCACAAATGTGTAGACTATTTTGTTTGAGATATAATCAAGTATCAAATGTAGATGTCTTTCTCTAAAATAAAAAATAAAAAATAAAAAATTAAACCGCAGTTCCATATGTTACATGGAGAACTATAACTTGTTCCTCGGGTCCAACATCCACAGAATTTTAATTTACTTTTTAGTTCACATTCTCAGTGCTCTCTAACATGCATATGTTTTTTGGTTGTTTCACGGAAAGATTCTTTCCGATGGATGTTATGTATCATTCAAGTTGCCAAAGAAAAATCATTAGTTGACATGGAAACAAGCATAAGTGACAAATCTACCGACAGAGAATATTTAATTAGATGGGGAAAAAAATGGTTCAGGGGAACTCACAAGTGCGAATCTAGGGCTAGATTGTACTTGGCATTGGCAAGGTTGCTGTGTGGTTTTGTCGTATCTGCCGTGCAATTCTGTGTTGATCTGGGCCTTGAATTTGGGCTGTTTGGCTTTCCGCCACTTGTATTTGTCCATTTTCAGGACAAAAAACAAAAAGGAAACTCACGTACTGTAGACTGCGGTGTTTTACTCAATTTATTTTATATTTTCCTTTTCAAAAACATTGGGTCAAACAAGATTTTAAGAACATAAAGTTTTAAAACTATTTTAAAGTTTTTTTTTTTGGAAAAAAAAGACCAATGTTTAGGAGGTTTTATCTTCTTTTTTTAATTTCAAAACATAAGATCTGAGAATAAATTCTTAAGAATTTTCAGCTTTAAAGTAACTTATGTACAAAAGAGATCATAAACACATCAAATTCACATAATGTTCAACACGTGAACCGATCGACAGAACTTTGAGATTGAATCTGCTAGCTAGCGATATTATTTTGGACTAGCTATATATGCTACATTTGGGTATCTCAGTTTTTGTCTAACTATTTAGGGATGAATGAAATAAAACTTCAAGGTGGAAAGGTTCAAGGACATGTCTATGGTGGTGGAGACTTGCCTTTACGTAGGCCAGGTGTGGAATCTCTAACCTTAGAGTCGCGAGCACCTACAAGGAGCACACTTCCACAATGGGTCAAGCAAATTTTCCAGATAAGGAGACTTCTTAATTTACCACCTATTTTCTTATTATAATTGAAAATAAACTAGTAAAAGTAATACAAATAGTATTAAATAAGAAGAAATTCAAATTTATAATGTTATGAAACTTTTTTTTATCACTTTATGTTATGAATGGTGCAGGCAGTGAACATGTGGGGAACGTTGGATATAGTGGACACTTGGCAAAGAGGGAGGAAAACAAATGCAACTGCAAAAGTGGAAGGAAAAGAATAGTTAATTCTGCACTAAAGGATTTCGTATGGGGGATCACGTGATTATAAAAGGGAAATTGCTAAATGAGAAAAGGGGTGGATTGTATGAATTGTCTTTTTCTCTCTCTTGGCCCTTTTGGGATATTCTCTGCCAATTCTGTTAATTCTGCAGCTTCTATTCTCTTCTTTTGAAATTATGAGCAGCTTGTTACTTCATCAATTCCTGATAATATGAAATTTCACAATCAGCATTAAAATACATAGTGTCCTCTCATATTATTTCCTTGTTGTTTCATTGTTTATCTACGTTCATTACATTTTGGTGCTTTCATTCCCACCATGGCTGAAAACACACGCCTCAAGGAGCTTGACGCCAACGCGAAGAAAATCCTCGATCTCACATGGAGAAACGTGATCTCTGTTATAACGAGCGCTTTGCGCAGCTGGAGTTGGCGCTCAATGACGTTTCAAAGCAGCAACCTGGTGGTTCGAACTCACAAACCAGCCTGTCGTTTCAGGTATGGAATATTAAGCTTGATTTTCCTAAATTTGACAGAACCAATGTTCTGCAATGGATCTTCAAGGCTGAACAATTTTTTGGATATTACTCCACTCCTGAGCTCCAACGCCTTACTATTGTTGCGATCCATTTGGAGAAGGATGTTGTACCTTGGTTTCAGATGATGCAAAAGAACAACCCCTTCCAATCCTGGGAAGGTTTTACTAAGGCATTAGAACTCGAATTCGGTCCTTCTCCTTATGAATGCCCACGATCTGCTCTGTTTAAACTCTCACAATTGGGCTCTGTCCATGATTATTATGTCGAGTTCACTGCTTTGGCTAATCGTGTTACGGGGCTTACCGTCGATGCCATATTGGATTGCTTTTTGAGTGGCCTTAAACTTGAAATTAGACGAGAGGTGTTAGCTCAATCACCAAACTCTGTCCTTAAAGCTGTGTCCTTAGCCAAACTTTTTGAAGAGAAATACACTCCTAACCCGAAACCTTACTTTTCATCTAGCTATCCCAAAACCTCAACCACAAAACCACAGAACAGCCCACAATCCAAAACAAATGCCTTACCACCCCTGTTACCTACCCCAAACTTGCAACCATTTACCCAACCTTTCAAACCATCCAATGTCAAAAACATCACCCCTGCTGAAATGCAAATCCGTAGAGAGAAAGGGTTGTGCTATACATGTGATGACAAATTCACCCCAAACCATAGATGTCCTAATAAATAGTACCTATTACTACAATATGAGGAGACCGAGGAACCCCCCGATAAACCCAACCCATCTGAACACCTTACTCACCCCAACCCTGACCCCATTTTGGACCATCATCTCTCTTTCAACGCCCTTAAAGGCTCTAATGGAGTGGGTACAATGCGATTCCAAGGCTCTATTCAAGGTGTCTCCATTCAGATTTTGTTAGACAGTGGCAGTTATGATAATTTTCTGCAACCTCAACTTGCAAATTACTTGAAATTACCGGTTGAACCCATTTCTAGTTTTCAAGTTATGGTGGGCAATGGAAATTCTTTGACGGTTGAAGGACTGATACAAGAACTCAAGGTTTCAGTACAGGGTCATACACTCACTCTCCCGGTGTATTTATTACCAGTTTCTGGTGCAGATTTGGTGTTGGGCGCATCATGGCTGGCTACTTTGGGCCCCCATATTTCTGATTATAGTGCATTAACTTTGAAATTTTATTTGAATGGTGAATTTATTACTCTCCATGGTGATAACTCGAAGCTTCCCACCCCAGCGCAATTCCATCATATTCGAAGAATGTCTCACACACATGCTATTGCGGAATGTTATACATTACAGCTTCAACTTCCTGAAGTGCCACAGGATCAATGGGTTGACTTACCTGCTGACTTACACCCTGATTTAGCACGTATCCTTCATAATTATAGATCTGTTTTTGACAAACCTTCAGGCCTACCACCTGATAGGTCTCATAACCACCAGATTCCTTTGTTGCCAGATACTAATCTTGTGAAAGTTCGGCCATACCATTATCCGCACAGCCAAAAAGAGCAAATCGAGAACATGGTTGCTGAGATGTTGAAAGACGGCATTATTTCTCCTAGCAATAGTCCATTCTCTTCACCAATACTATTAGTCAAAAAAAAGGATGGTACTTGGCGGTTTTGTACTGATTACAGGGCACTAAACACAATTACCGTTAAGGACCACTTCCCTATCCCTACGGTCGATGAATTACTTGATGAACTGTGTGGTGCTCAATACTTCTCCAAACTTGATCTTCGCTCCGGATATCATCAAATTTTGGTGGCACCGGAGGATCGCTTCAAAACAGCTTTTCGAACTCATCAAGGCCATTACGAATGGCTCGTTATGCCTTTTGGACTCACAAATGCCCCGGCTACTTTTCAAAGCTTGATGAATTCTGTTTTTCAAGGGTTATTGAGAAAATCAGTGTTAGTATTTTTTGATGATATACTGATCTATAGTCCCTCTTGGTCACTTCATTTACATCACTTGGAAGTTGTACTTCGGATTTTAGAACAACACCATTTATTTGCTAAATTATCCAAGTGCCACTTTGGAATACAGGAGGTGGAATACCTTGGTCATATTGTCTCGGGTAAGGGTGTCTCGATGGACCACAACAAGGTGAAGGCAGTATTGGATTGGAAAATCCCAACAACAGTGAAGCAATTGCGCGGATTTTTGGGATTGACCGGGTATTATCATCGATTCATTAAGGGTTATGCTTCCATAACTGCTCCCTTAACCAATTTGCTTAAAAAGGCTAATTTTCATTGGGATTCTCAAGCCACTCTTGTTTTTGATAACCTCAAGAAAGCTCTCACTGAGGCTCCTATTTTGGCACTATCGGATTTCTCCAAACCATTCATTTTGGAAACTGATGCATCAGGGATAGGCATCGGTGCAGTTCTTAGCCAATCACAACATCCACTTGCTTTCTTTTCAAAGAAATTGTCACCACAAATGCAGAAGCAATCTGCATATACAAGAGAATTCCATGCAATAACCACAGCTATTGCCAAATTTCGTCACTACTTAATTGGCCATAAATTTGTGATAAGAACTGATCAAAAAAGCTTAAAATGTCTTATGGAACAACCCATTCATACTCCCGAACAGCAAGCTTGGCTGCACAAGTTCTTGGGGTACGATTTTACCATTGAGTATAAGCCTGGCAAAGAGAACCTCGTTGCAGATGCTCTGTCCCGATCCTATTTCATGGCTTTTTCTCAGCCTCAATGGGACTTCATCGCAAACCTGGGTGATGCTGTTGCGTCTGATGCGACTATGCAACGTAGGCACTCCCCCAAGTCCTCATTATACCATTCAAAATAAGTTGTTGTTCTGGAAGCAAAAGACTTGTGGTACCAGCGCAACATCCCTTGATCCAAACTATCATGCAGGAGCTGCATAGCTCTCCAATCGGTGGCCACTGAGGTATTGCGCGCACATTGGCAAGGGTTTCTTCTCAGTTTTACTGGTCGGGTATGCACCAAGATATTAAATCTTATGTCCAACAATGTTTGATATGCCAACAAGCCAAATCATCTACTATTTTGCCCGCGGGACTGTTACAGCCCTTACCTATACCTCAACAAATTTGGGATGACTTGGCAATGGATTTTATTGTTGGCCTTCCCCCATCGTATGGCTTCACCGTGATTATGGTTGTCATTGATCGTCTCTCTAAGTATGCGCATTTTTGCCAGCTGAAGGCAGATTATTCCAGCAAGCAAGTAGCGGAGGTATTTATGAAGTCCATTGTAAGGTTGCACGGGATACCAAAGTCCATAGTTTCAGATCGTGACAGAGTTTTTACAAGTAATTTCTGGCAACAACTCTGTAAACTAAGTGGCACTACCTTAGCTATGAGTACCGCCTACCATCCACAATCTGATGGTCAGTCCGAAGCTCTTAATAGATGCTTAGAAATGTATTTACAATGCTTCACGGTTGATGATCCGAAAAGCTGGAGTAAGATGCTACCATGGGCAGAATACTGGTATAATACTTCCTTCCAAACCAGTATTGGCATGACACCATTCAAAGCAGTTTATGGGAGAGACCCTCCTACTCTTCCTAAATATGTGAAAGATGACACTGAACCCCCTTCCTTACAAGAAATTTTATTGCATCGTGATCAGACAATTTTGTGTCTCAAGCAAAATTTGATGAAAGCCCAGAATTTGATGAAAAAATATGCAGATCAGAAACGAGTTCATGTAGAGTTCCAAGTGGGAGATCTTGTGTTTGTCAAACTCCAACCGTATCGACAACATTCAGTTGCACTTCGCAAAAACCAGAAGCTTGACCTTCGTTATTTTGGTCCTTTTCCAGTAATGCAAAGGATTGGACTTGTTGCTTACAAATTAGCATTGCCACCTACAGCGAAGATCCACCCAGTT
The DNA here is from genome assembly GCF_000230855.2 of Cajanus cajan. Lineage (NCBI taxonomy): Eukaryota > Viridiplantae > Streptophyta > Magnoliopsida > Fabales > Fabaceae > Cajanus > Cajanus cajan. The sequence goes on from NC_138521.1 coordinate 54,696,953, forward strand.
TTCCATGTTTCTCTATTGAAACCATGCAAAGGAGAACATCAGCAACAATATCTGCCTCTGCCATTTCTCACAAATGAATTTGGCCCTGTTATTCAACCGCTCAAGGTGTTACAATCTAGAGTCATTTTGCGAGAGAATCAACATATACCTCAAGTACTTGTCCAATGGGAAGGGTTGGATATCTCTCAAGTTACTTGGGAAGATGCACTCACCTTGCAAAGTGAGTATCCTAACTTCAACCTTGAGGACAAGGTTGTTGTCCATGGGGGAAGCAATGTTATGAATGGTGCGGGCAGTGAGCATGTGGGGAACGTTGGATATAGTGGACACCTGGCAAAGAGGGAGGAAAACAAATGCAACTGCAAAAGTGGAAGGAAAAGAATAGTCAATTCTGCACTAAAGGATTCGTATGGGGGATCACGTGATTATAAAAGGGAAATTGCTAAATGAGAAAAGGGGTGGATTGTATGAATTGTCTTTTTCTCTCTCTTGGCCTTTTTGGGATATTCTCTACCAATTCTGTTAATTCTGCAGCTTCTATTCTCTTCTTTTGAAATTATGAGCAGCTTGTTATTTCATCAATTCCTGATAATATGAAATTTCACGGTCAGCATTAAAATACATAGTGTCCTCTCATATTATTTCCTTGTTGTTTCATTGTTTATCTACGTTCATTACACTTTATAATTGTAAATAAATAAATAAATGACACGATAACATTAGATAAAGATACAAATTTTAAAATTTGTATTGATAAAAGCTTTCTAGATTATTAATAACTTTTATCGTAGTTGTGTAATTTAAAATTGAATCAAAATAAAATAGTCACATAAAGATTGGGAGAGTGAAAGAAAACGATTTCATTCTAAGTTATTATAAGTGCAAATAATATTTAAAAGAAAGACGATAAAACATAAATAATAAATTAATTAAAAAATAAGAAAAATAAAAGTTTTAATTTTCATGTTGTATATTTTAATATACATATATACACAGATGGCGGACCTAGGTTAATTTAATAAATTTTTGGAACATTATTACAATATTTTTCGAAAAATTTATAATTAATATATAGATATTAATTTTTATCGTAAATTCATAAAATTTATTTTTAATATCCGAAGCTGATAAATGACATTTATAATATTGAGTATTTAAAATAAAGATATATAGTTTTTATTCTTAATAAAATTTTCGAGAGAGATCTGTTTTAGGTTCATGATCCGTGGAGGACTCAAACCGAAACTCCTAGTCCAAAGGTAGATGTAGAAAGGTCATCTTTTGGGAAAAGCGTTTAGATCGTAGAGAACATCTCTTGCGCTATACATTGCTTTTGTCCCTTAAAGTTAACTTCATCAAGCGTTTGAGCTATCACTTTTATTCGTATAAAGCATGTGCATTTATCATCCAATTAATGTTTTACTTGAATTCTTGTATTTACAGCCTACAGGTTTTGCGTATCCCCAAAGCCAAATATATCAAAGGAGTTAGTCACCATTAACTATTTATACAAGGTAGTGGAATGCTTTCCTTCACTTTTGCTCAGTCATATATGCTCATGAATACTCTAAAAAAAAACCCAAACCACAATGTTTTCATGCTTAACTAGTTCCAAAACACTAAAACATCACCAAACAAAATATCAAAGCCGCATATCACTTGTATAAAATGCAAACAAAAAATGAATAAAGAAAAATGAAGAACGACTTACATGAAGGGACAGTTGGGAGCACGAATGGGAGGAATATGCTTAAGTGCTTAACCAGTTCCAAAACATTAAAAACATCAAACAAATAACAAAGCCACATAGATATAAAATGCAATAAATAAATAAATGAAGAAGGAGTGTTGAAAAAGGTTTCGTCGGGGCTTTTCGAGGTGCAAGAGCTCGAATGATGAAGTGGAGACCAATGGGAAGACAAAGATGATGAGACAACATCGTGGTTCTGACACAGATGAGTGCGAATGTATGTTTCTGTTGCATAGAACAATTTTAAAATATTTTTTTTATGTCGATTATTATTTTGACCCACATAAACATTGAATAAGCGATATAAAAATGTCACCGTTTTTTTTTTTTAAATCGACATAAATTCTATAATAGAAAGTGCTTTGTGAATTAACGAGTCAAACATAACGTAAGTTTATGAGAAGGATATATTTCTTTCAACTAACAAAATCTGAAGTCACTAAATTCAAGTTTTTAGGTTATGAAGCTAATTTTAAATTTTGTAGTTTTAAAATTTTAAAAGTTTTTTTTATTAGTTTTTATATTTAACAATTTTTTATTTCTTGGTATGTAATCTTTTTTATGATTATAAATGAACCAACATGTTAGTTTATGAATTTATTTAACTTACGAAATAAATAAATAAGGCTGAAAATATAACGTTCCAATTAGTTAATATTTTTCTTATTCATCTACTTAGGTTAGTGGGTATAAAAGACAATCCAACATTTGACGAGCCTAATAAAAGAAGAAAAACAAAATCCTAATGCACACTATCTCACCCAAGGTTTAAGAGATGTTTTACCTACTCTTACGTACGTTAATTAGTCCAAATAAACATGATAGTGTTTAACTTAACATTGTTGTACATTCCTCTAATGAGTGTGCATCAGGAATTTAGCTAATTCCAAGAGTGGATTGTATTCATACGAAATTCTCATTAATTTGTGTTTATCCTTGTGAGACCCTGTAGCATTCTTCTCTCTTTTCTCCCTCTCATCACTTACCTTATACTTTCCCTTCTCCTTTCACTTTGAATTTTCACTCTCAAATTCCTTTCTCTTTAGCTGAAGCCGTGAGCACCTAGGAGGTCTCTAGAGTGAAGCCGTGCGGAGCTAACCGAGTGTGGATTTCTTTTCTCCTTCTTCTTCCTTTCTCATCCCGGAGCTCGGAATCGTCTAACTAAGGTAAGGGAAGCTAGTTTTCGCTTGGATTGGTTGGAAATGAGTTTAGAAACTCATGAGATGTTTGATGTTGGCTGATTCATGGGCTGTCTTGAAGGAAAATGTGTTTTCGGGGTTGGATAAAATTTGGGGATTTTCTGGTTGTGTTGGTTGCATGTGGGTAAAGTTGGGGTTTTTGGTTCTTGATGGAAGGTTGGACATTGATGATTTTTCTTCTTGAGTTTTGGATGCATGCATGTTGTGATTCTTGAGGTTTTTGAGTTGCATGTGGTTGGTAGTATTTCATTTAAGTTGTAGCATAGTTTGGGTCTCCTTGGATTGCAAGTTCATGGAGGTTTTGAGTGAAAATGAAGGTGAAATCCATGGAGATTTTTGGAAGTTCAGAAACCCACAGCAATAGCCGTGGAATCACGGCTATAGCCGTGGAAGAAAAATGTACTTGCAGGAACCCACAACTATAGCCGTGGATTCGCATCCATAGCCGTGGGAAGGAAAAACGTGATGGCAGAGACTTGCAGCCATGGCTGTGATTTTGCAGCCATAGCTGTGGAGAAAAATTGAAGTGGCAGAAACTTGCAGCTATGGCCGTGGATCTGCAGCCATGGCTGTGGAAGGCAAACTGAACTGGCAGAGAGTTGCAGCTAAAGCGCTGGATTGAGCGCTGCAGCGGTGGGTCTTGATGACCTAATTTGGTCTTAAAGTCTTCATCAAAGTTGTAGCCTTGGATCTTAGCTTTCCAATGACGTTGGAATCACCCAAAAAGGAGTTCTAGAACTCCAGATATGGCTGTTATAGTGAAGAGGGGTCAAGCTGCCAGCATTGCTTATAGTTGTTGCGGTTTTTAGAATTTTTAACAAGGTAGATGAAGGAATTTGGACTTGGTGTCTTCTTGAGAGTTGTAGGAAATCTTCTTATCTTTCATATGAGATAAGGATGAGTATGATAGGAGTAGTATAACTCCTGATACGCTGTTTTCTGTGAAGGTTTCCATTTCACATTTAGTGATTTGGTTAAGTTGAAAGTTGTTTTAGGTGCTTAGGTTGATTGGTGTTGTTTAGATGGGTAATTTGACAAGATAGATGAGTTGTAAATAAGGTGATGAGCCGTATTATGTGTTGAATATGTTGTATGTTGTATAAGTTGTTAATGATGAATGTTGTTGAGCTGAGCTGTTGATTATAATGTGATGACTTGTGGTTAACGCTGCTTGTTGATGTTGAGTTGTATCAATTATAAATTGTTGTGAGTTGATATGTTGAGCTGTATCAGTTATATACTATTGTGAGTTGATATGTTGAGCTGTATCAGTTGTATACTGTTGTGAGTTGATATGTTGAGCTATACAGTTGTGTTGTACTGTGTGTTGATATTGGATGTTGTAGGCCGTAAGGCTGAGGTGTTGTAGACCGAAAGGCTGAGGTATTGTAGACCGAAAGGCTGAGGTGATGTAGGCCGAAAGGCTGAGTTGTTGATCACTAAGACTAGAGGAGTTGTTTTCGAAATTTCCTCATCCCATTGTGTGGATTGAGTGGTTGTGGTGCTCTTGGAGCCCAATTTGTTGAAAACATCTCCTTGGAAAGCTGACCCTTGGAGTGGTAACTTGCTGTTCTCCTCTAAGTCTTAGTGGTCCCGTGTGTGGGCAAGGTCGAGGCACACGTGTACAAGCGACCACGGTATAGGGGCTAGGTCGAGCTATACCGATTACAAGCGACCAATACTAACTTATATGCGTGACGACGCATTGTATGTTTTATTGCAGTTATGCTGTATGGCTGATGACTTGTATGCTAATGATGTGAGATGTGTGTTGTTATTACTGAATGTTGTGGTATTTTAAGTTGATGTTGTTAAGCTGGTTGATGTGCTGATAACTGTAGTTGTTTTCTATTCACATATATATATATATATATATATATATATATATATATATATATATATATATATGTGTATGTTGTTTCCTTTCACTAGCTTACCATTTGTTGTTTCCATGTGGTTTGGACTGCGATGATCATACTATGTATGAGAGCAGAGCAGGGATAGGTTGGTGGCTAGTGGTGAGTCTGCAGCTGGCAGGCGGAGCTGATCCTTGTTGATGTTTTGTTGTTTCGGCTACTTGGTGTAGTAGCTTTGGGTGTATTTTTGTACATTTTGAATCTAGTCAGACTTGGACATGTATATATGTATATTCTAGATACTATATATATACTTGTTCCTTTCTGTCCGGTTTCAAGTGTACGATGTAGTGTATAATGACTAGTTGGGTCGTTACAATCCTTGTGGTAGAGAGAGTTTCAATTTTAATAGAATCCTAGTCATATTCAGTGCCTTCAGACTTCGGTGCATATAAAAAGAAAATATATATTCTATTTTGCAGCAAAGAGGTATAATTATATTAAGCCAGCTAATATAACAGGCACAGAGAGTACCCAATATTAGTGGAAACAAAGTTTTTACAAAGGAACAGAAAAAGGCTAACCCCAAAGAAAACAGAGTACAATTCTCTTGGACTAAACCAAAATCCAGATGACTCTCCAAACAAATATATGTATGGTTATGATCAAAAGCAAATACCCCAAGGAATACAAAGCCAGCCCTCATAAAACCAACACGAACATATTTTTTATAGAATAAAAAAGAAACAACTTTTATTCTCTTCTGTCCTTGTAAAATACTTATAGATAAGTGCAAGAATCACACATTTTCTTAAAGAAAGGCTAAAGTGGTGGAACCAGAGGTGTCAGATATAAATACGTAATCTTCTATGTAGGTATGTGTCGGCAATTCTAACATGTTTGTGTCCTAATATCAGAAGTGCTTTCTATTCTATCACTTCTGTTAATAAGAAATGAATTCACACATTTTCTATAATATTCATTCTAAATAAACAATATTACATGTTCCAATATCATCATAGTTCCAATTAATTTTCACATAATTGAGTCTTAATATTAATTTTTTATAAATTAAAAAATTTAACAACATACCACACCACACAGAGATTATTTAAAATATGCAATAAGAGACTATCTAATAATTATCCCCTTCTAATTAACACAATCTTTATTATTAATATTATAAATTAAAATATACTAAAAACTAGAAGAAGAAAACTTTATGAGTGTCACACATTAAATAAAATGCTATTAGATCCGCAAAATGTTGTAATTTCTAATGAATTTCGTAAAATAACAAAAGAAAAAAGTGTCCAAAATAAAATAATGTACCAGAATGTTGGCAGCATTATTTATCAGAATTATATAAAAGCGTGTCCAATTATTAGACGTTAAAATATAGAAACTATATATAGATATAAGCTAGCTTAACCCCGTTGTGGCATGCATACCTCCTAGTTCCCTTCACTAATATTCATCACCATTCATATCCTCCTCTGATGAACACTCTCCCTCAAACACCCGCGAAAACCATCCCAGATGCCTGCGACTACAAAGGCCTCCCAGCAGAGAGGTCCAAAACCGGTGGTTGGACTGCAGCCGCCATGATTTTAGGTCTCCAATACCATTACTTTCTTTCTAGCTACTATCATATATAAATACTCAGTTAAATCTTATCTTAACCATTTAAATTATATGATTCAGATTTACTCTTCTATTATAGATCCTTTATATTATGTGAGTATGTATAAGATAGGGTTGTTTATTTCCTTTTGTTCTCTGTGATGCATGTATGTCAGGGGTGGAAGCATGTGAGAGGCTAACCACAATGGGAATTGCCGTAAATTTAGTCACATATTTGACGGGTACCATGCATTTGGGCAATGCTTCCTCAGCCAACACAGTCACCAACTTTATGGGAACCTCTTTCATGCTCTGTTTGTTCGGTGGTTTTGTAGCTGACACTTTTATCGGCAGGTTTGTGATCACTCATCACTCGTCTATTACTTTTTACAACAACCCAAAGCAAGATTCAATTATTTTATTCAAATAAAAACTTTCACTGTTCTCTTTCCATTATTATAATATACATATCAATAAAATCGATCTATGGGCCCAAGTAGGATATTAATTCAAAAATCTTGAATACTAAAGTCTTCGATTAAATCAAATACGTACTACCAATTATGATCAACAATTAAGTAGATATTGATATATAATTGAGAACTATAACATCTCATTTACTCTCTGAAAAAGAAATAATATATACAGATTATGAGTTTATAGATTTTTCACTGCCTTAATTCTCTGATTGACGACAGATACCTAACTATTGCCATCTTCGCAACCGTTCAAGCAACTGTAAGACACTGCAAAACAATTCATCTTATTAATATCTGCATCCAATTCGATGAAGACCCTTTATTTATCTATTCATAAAATTTGGTTTCAGGGTGTTACAATATTGACAATATCAACCATAATCCCAAGCCTACACCCTCCGAAATGCATAAGAGACGCTGCGAAACACTGCGTGCCCGCAAGCAACATGCAGCTAACGGTGCTCTACATAGCTCTCTACACCACAGCGCTTGGCATCGGAGGCTTGAAATCCAGCGTGTCAGGGTTTGGCACGGACCAGTTCGACGAAACGGACAAAGGAGAGAAGAAGCAGATGATAAAATTCTTCAGCTGGTTCGTGTTCTTCATAAGCACAGGGACTCTGACAGCGGTCACGGTTCTTGTGTACATTCAGGATCGCATAGGAAGATACTGGGGTTACGGGATAGGTGTGTGTGCTATTTTGGTGGCTCTTCTTGTGTTTTTAGCAGGTACGAGGAGATACCGGTTCAAGAAACTGGTGGGTAGCCCTCTGACGCAGTTTGCGATGGTGTTTGTGGCGGCGTGGAGGAAGAGACATTTGGAATTGCCGCATGATTCGTCGTTGTTGTTCAACTTGGATGATGTTGCCGATGAAACTATCAGGAAGAAGAAGCAGATGTTGCCACATAGCGAGCAGTTCCGGTAAAACTTCTCACCTTCTACTGTTTCACTCATAGGCACACATCACAGTACTATAACCGACTCGTATAGTTAAATTTGTTTAACAATTCAAAAACACATGCTAAAAAATATATACTTGTGTCATCCATATCGATTATAAAATAATTACGTGATCTTGACAAGTTTACATTTGTGATGTTATTAATTTTTCATAAATTAATTTTGTAATTACTTGTCACGTGATTTTGAGTTATATATGTAATAATCTTTCGTTGTAATATCGATGTAAATATTTTTACACCGATAACAAATAAAAATTATTTTTAGAATGATTTTTAAAGTAATTATTTTTATGACAATATGCTATAAAATAATAACATTAAAGAACTTTTACGATACGAGTGTAGATAAATTAAATTCAGAATATATTTAGATTTTTTCATTTCGTTTCATTGATTTATTTTAATTTTCTCCGTGGATGCGGAAATATTAGTTGCATATTATTTAAAACACTCTTCATGTGGACAAAGTTTAATTAAGTAAGTCTTGTTAAATAATCTGTGAATCTATAACCCACTAGGGTAGCATAGCGGTAAGGAAATTTGGATGATAAATGAGTTCATTGGTCGTTTAAATTTTAGTACAATTTTTCTTTTAATCTATTCACAAGAATTTTATTCTTAAGTAATAATAAATAAATAAAAGATGTTAACCAGTGCTTTAAGGATACCAGTTAAAAAAATTAAAAGTAAAAAGTTATTAAAAAGTATAAAAATAATTTTTTATATATTTTTAATAAAAGTTATATATTAATTCCATAACCAATAGAACAAGGCACTCATCATAAAAAATTAAAAATATATATAATAAAAATTTGTTTAAAAAAACATGTGTTATAAGATGAATTGTTTTATTATGCACGATCACATTAATTACTAAATATATCATTCCTTCAACTTGGACTGGTCAGAAGTGCTGGTGTCACCTCAAGTAACCCTTTACGCTGTGGAACGTTGCACTTTAATAAATATGCATATGAATATGATATATACTCAAATTATAAATATTGGCTGTCTTCTTCTTCTCTAAAAAAAAAAAAAAAAAAAAAAACTTAACTCGTGTACCGAATTACCCGGGATCCACTTCTTATCCTGTCGTGTCTCGATTTGTGTAGTCACTTAAAAGAATACTAATTACACACGTAACTACTAATTGTGTAAAGGGTTTATACTTTAATTCAAAAGTCATCTACATATTTTCCTTTAAGAAAATACTATAAATATATATTTTTAGCACACTATTTTCCAATATTTTAAGTGAAGTAAATTTTCATGTTAATAAATAAGAATCATTTAATAAAAATTATATTTTATATATTAAAAAAAACTCTTCTTTGTATAGTTTTTAAGAATTTTTTTTAATGACAGAATTTGTAATAATTTATTAAAATTTTTATCTAATTAAATTTTTATTTATTATAATTATTTATAAATTAAATATTAATATTTTAAAATAAATTACCGATAACTAAAAATAATTTTTTGTTACAATACAAATTATTTATCATAAATATTTTTAAAAAAATTATATATATATATATATATATATATATTAATTTTAAATATAATATATATATATTCAAACATAATATTTAGTTATATATAATTTATTATAAATTTTAAGTATATTATATATAATAAACATGCATACATTGGGTATTAGATAAGAAAATATAATTATTAGCATTCACGTTTTTTTAAAATAAGTAAACATCCAGTAATGTAATTTCAAACTATCATATATATATATATATATATATATATATATATATTATAAAATTATAAAAACAATATTTTTCTCATTGATTGATAATGTAATTACTTTTATACTAATAATGCATACATATGTATTAAATTTTTCTTTGATATCTACCATCAACAACTAATTAGCGATTCCTACTTTGGTGAATGATATATGTGATATAAAAGAAAATTCTAAATAGCGATTGATCGCTTATAAAAAAAATAGTAATTTTATAATTCTCTTCCATTTTAAAAAAATTAAATCTAAACTGCTATCTTCCAGTTGCAAATTTGAATTTAATATTGATTCATATCTGTTTAACCATCGTTCTTGGTTATCGATAATGCTTCTCGAGAAAGCCTTTTGTTTTTATTATATATAGTTTTTGTAAACTTACACTATAATAGATCATTTCCTTTTTTCACATGTTATTTTTCTGCAATGATACGATATTCTACTTTAAAGTTTTTCATTCACGGTTAACCAGTTTATACTTTAAATTTTAATGTTTTCTTTCACAAAAAATGGTTCTTACTGGTCTATCTAGTGTACGGATCGATCAGTATAGATCAATATTCTATCATTGCCTTTCCACATGGAGGGTTTCGTGATCTTATCTAAGCTCACTTAGAATTAAAAGCACAAAAATTTATCATTATTTGCGTGGGATTTTAAGATGAGTTAATCATCTCTATATTGCTAGTGTGAAATTTTTTACACTAATAATTAATTATATTTTTTAAAATTGTTTATTTTATTATTATTTCATTAAATAAACAACTGACATGTCATTATTAAAAAATATGATTGGTTGTTAGTATAAAAAAAAACTTTACACTGATAATATATAAGTGATTAACTCTTTTAAGATACCTTAAAACTTTTAGAAAGTCTTCTAGTTTGGTATAATCTATAATTAAATAAAAATTCTCACTGTATCTTATATTTTTATTACAAATAAAAACTCTCATTAAATAACCATATATTACATAATTATTTTTAAAATTATTATTTTTTATGAAAAATAAAAACATGAAATGCCTTTAAGTCACTAATCGAAATAAAGTATGTTGTGTTTAGATGAGTAATGAATCGAACTTCCTATGATTTTTGAAAGCTATAAATACATAATTTGTGATGATCTCATATCATAATTTTATTTATTTCGAAAGTTGCATGAACTCAACTCACTACTAATACAAGCACAATTTGGTGGTGGAATGGCAACCACGGTAGTGAACTTTATCTTTTGAGGTAGGGCTCCCATGTTATTTAATCGTGGGAATTCAACTTTTTAATAAGTGCAAAATTGTCGACCTTGGACTCTTCATTATTGGCACGTAAAGTCGATCATGAAGTTGACAACTAAGCTTGTTTTCGTTTTCTCTGCTCGCTGGATTGGTCATGTTCATCCACGAGCTGAAAGTTCAACAGTAAAAATAGGCCTGACTTAGCATACTATCATATTTGCTTTAAACGATATACTATCTATAATCAAATAGTCATAAATTAGACATGTCACGTGACTGGTTTCCTACTTAAATATCTCTCATATAATTCCTTCCCTCCTTGGTGACCACATGACTGTTTACAATATGTCTGCAATCAGGGGAGAAATAGTTACCAACTTTTTTTTATTTTTTTTTTATTTTACTCACCTTTTTAAATTTTAGTTAGACAAGATTATTAAATGAGATAAAGTCTTTCCTATCGAATTTTGATGTAGTTGTATTCTCGGTAAAGAAAATTTTGACTTAATTATACTTTTAATTTTTTATTAAATGTATTCTCTAATAATGTTTTTATTATAATTTTTCTATCACTTTCTTTCTAACAATACACTTTTTCTAACACTTCTTTTTTTAATTATTAACAAAATTTGTGAGAAATACTAACAATGCATTATATATATATATATAGCAATCTTTTGAATACATTTCCTTTATTATTAAGTAAAATTTACTGATAGTTACAAAATTTTGTTGGTCCCTATATATGATTTTGAAACTTTTAATAAATTTTAATTTAATAATACAAAATGTATCAAAAGAAATTAACGTGTTAATATGTTGTTGACACCTCTATCTTGAAAATCATAAAAATTGTGAGTCTCACTCTTTATTTCATGAGTTTTACTAATAATTTTGTAGTTTTAAATAAAATTTAACAAATAAGAAAAATGAGTTAAAAATAATGTATTAGAGAATGTGTTACTTAATTAAGTTCATGTTCTATTATCTAAGATTTATAATTTCTCATTTTCTACACACAAAAAAAAAACTCACAACTTAAACCAATTATTTAAAAAAGAATTTCATTAAAAATTCACATTACAAAAAATGTTACATATAGTGACATACAAAAAGTATCATTATAAATATATTATATGTATGTACAAATCAATTTGATACATAGTCACACACAACTTTAGTATTGATTTTGAACGAGATCAAATAACATATATTATGTATCATTATAGTCTATATATTTTTTTTTAACAATATATCAATATATATTAATTATATTTATAATATAAATAAAAATAATTTTTAGTGATAAATATTATATCACTTTATTGTGTCATTCCATGATAATTTTTTGGTAGTCCCACCTACAAAAATATCAAATTTAAAAGCTCAAAATTTTGTCTTTTGTCATATCTAATCTCACTTTCTACTAAATTCTTTAAATTTATCATTTTTTATTAATTATTTTTCTTATAAATTTTTTATATTTTAAATCTATAGTAAATCTCCTATTATTTGATCGAATAGAACACAAGATTAAGTTTAAGTATAAAAAATTAAAGAAAGAGTTAAATTTAACTTAAAAATAATTTTATTCAAAAAATTAAGAAATTAAAATTATATGCAGAGATCTGATCTAATTAAATCCAACTATAGTTTTTGTTTCTTTCTGCTTGTGCAAGGGACATGCTCTCACGATGGGCAGTGTCCTAATTGAATAGAATATTATTCAAAATGAGCACCCTCATGTTCCTTTTTGTTTTACTTACTCTGATCCCAAAAGTAAATAATATAGTCGGTTTTATAATTTCTAAGAAGTCTAAAAACTGAAAGGAATCACGGGGGGGAAGGGCTAGCAGTGGCAAAGCTGTCTCTCAGTGGACGTACGTTCACCGCACCATTTGTCCTGCATGCTTCATAGTTCATACCACTTTTTCTCTTTTATTTTTTTTTTCCAAAAGCATACCACTTTCTCTTTAATCTCTCCTAATTAAGCCCTTTAATTTGTCTCACTTTCCCACACCTATCTGTCACGAACATGCCATTGTGGTTTGTGCTAGGTCTTAGCCCTACAATGTTGCCTTTAATTCTATATGCGATCGATCTATCTATGCACTGCTCTCTACTAATAGATGACTCGTTTTAATTTAAGATAAACGTCTTTGCCTGTCATGCCCGATACATGCAAACTTTCTCCGAAAACAAAAATATAATATAACCCTTTTAGCTAGCTAGCTACCAAAACCTTAATTATTCATCAACACCATGGTTTTAAATTCGTAATTACGTCTGCAATATAGTGGTTTTTCTTTTTTTACTCCATGCAACTCTATCTTTTTTTTTTTTATCCCAACTCAATGCAACTATAATTGTGAGTTTGTGAATTGTGACCGTATTTATTACATTTTCTTTTCAATGTCTATAGGAGATCCCACATGTAGACTGATAATAAGACAAAAGAAGTGAATATAAATGAGACAATAATTCTACTATACAAATTGTTTTTGTATAACTGACTTAGATAGTTAGATCCAAATTTGAATTCTAAAATGATATCATATATCTTACCTTATTATAATAATTGTTGTTGAGTTTATGACTGTAATTAACCGCAACTTAAAATCATGATATTCACATTATATGTGCGAAGTAGCAGTTGGAGCCGCTATGATCACTAAAACTCTAATACTATAACACATTCACGATTAAATGCAACTATATAACAATTATATCTAAGATTATATGTGTAAAATGCAATTTAAAACCTCGATCCGAAAAATTCACATCATGTAGCAACCACGACCAATCAATATTCTTATTTATTCTGGTCTATGCATGCATCTCTTGTATCCTTTTCCAGATATTATTATTATTAAGCAGTGATTTCCTTAAAGAATTAATAAATGTCATATTTTGTTGAATGTGTGAGTGAAGGTGCTTGGACAAGGCAGCAATCAAGGACCCTAAAACCGACGGGGAAGAAATAACGGCGGAGAAAAAATGGTATCTCTCAACCTTAACAGACGTTGAAGAAGTAAAAATGGTGCAGAGAATGGTCCCAGTGTGGGCCACCACCATCATGTTCTGGACAATATACGCCCAAATGACGACATTCTCAGTATCACAAGCGACCACCATGGACCGCCGCATCGGAAAGTCGTTCCAGATCCCCGCCGCCTCCCTGACCGTCTTCTTCGTGGGCAGCGTCCTCCTAACAGTCCCCATCTACGACCGCATCATCGCTCCCATCGCCAGAAAAGCCTCAAACAACCCGCAAGGGCTAACCCCATTGCAACGCATCGGCGTAGGGTTAGTCCTCTCGATCTTCGCAATGGTGGCAGCAGCACTAGTGGAAATAAAGCGGCTGAGAGTGGCGCACGCGCACGGTTTGGCGCATAACCCTCACGCGGTGCTTCCGATGAGCGTCTTCTGGCTGGTGCCGCAGTTCTTCTTCGTGGGGTCCGGTGAGGCGTTTACGTACATAGGGCAGCTAGATTTTTTCCTGAGGGAGTGTCCGAAGGGGATGAAGACCATGAGCACGGGTTTGTTTATGAGCACGTTGTCGTTAGGGTTTTTCCTTAGCTCCTTGTTGGTAACTTTTGTGCACAAAGCAACGCGCCACCGTGAGGCGTGGCTTGCGGATAATCTTAACCAGGGGAAGCTATATTATTTCTACTGGCTTTTGGCTATGTTGAGTTGTTTGAATTTGGTGGTGTACTTGTTTTGTGCTAAGGGCTACGTGTACAAGGACAAGAGGCTCGCTGAGCAGGGCGTGGAGTTGGTGGAACCCGACACTGCAGCTTGCCATGCCTAGGTTTTACTTTTTCATACGAGGAATGCTTATGCTTATGCTTATGCTTATGCTTAATTGCTTATGCTATGCTTATGTTAGTGCTTGAAAGTTGAATAAAAATGAAAATAGAGGAATCGAGATTAACAGAAATCGTGCTAGCTGTTCATTGGCAGTTTTTATGTTTCTCGTGCAAAACCATTCGTACGTCCTGTCTTTTGACGAGTACATACAACTTAATTGGATAAGTCGTGTGATGAAGTTATTGATACTGACTTTAATTTTTAAATCAAGCTTTTTTTTAGAAGAAATTTTTAAATTAAACAAGAATGTGGATATTAAATACCAAATGGTTTTTTTTGGATTAAAAGTATTTAATTTATAAATAATTTAATAAAATATGTTATGGTAATAAAACAACGGTTAAATTGAATTTTTGTTCTCATATTTTTGTTAAATCCATAATTTTAATTTTTCTATCTTAGAAAACATTTAACTCTCCTAATTTTAAAAAATTAAATTTTAATGTTGATATGTAGTTGTTTACGGTGGAATTAACCATCAAATCCTGGGTTCTTTTTATTTAAACTAGCACACGAACGTATTTCAATTTAGGTGCTTTACTGTGTTATCGTGTTACTGAGAATGGAGAGTAGGATGAAAAAGTCTTAACAACTACTTGTTTCGAAATGTTCCTCGATTAAAACAAACAAGCAATGTTCCCGCATGCAAATAACAATATGAATAAAATGAACAATGTATACATTCGCAATACAAATCATGTTCAAATTACATAATGTTCAAGCATTACAAGATTAAAGTCTATAACTACGTAATTAAAGGGAGAGAAGAGAAAAGAAAGACTACACTAATCCTACTCCTAAAAAGAGAAAAGACAAGTGGCCGAGAAGTAATCATACCCAAAGATGATTCCTTGCATGGAAGCCATATGTGCAGGCAGAGAATGCTTCAGAATTTGGTTAGAGTATGAGTTTTCCGACCTTTGTAAAGGTACGTAATCCTTGTATTTATAGAACAATCAAGAGTGGTTACTTTTGTGCATGTACGCCTCTAACTCATAACCGCTATCCATTATGCTTGCTACGTGGTCATGAATTGTAACTTCCTTTAACCGCTCTTCCCACGTGTCTTTTGTTTCTTCGATTGATTTTTTGGTAACCGCTCTGGCTTAATTACCTACTGGTTCTGGGAGAGTCTCAACACTTCGATTATTCTCGAGTAATCATTCTTTCTTGTTCGACTCTATCTCGAGCACACCCACGTGGGGTTTGTCAGGTTCTCAGCATGTGTTAACTTGAACTTTATTTTTCGGGCAGCGCTATCAATCCAACGTTTCGAGTCCCATAATGTCGAGTGGATCCAACAAGTGCCCCCCTAGGAATTCGATCTTGATATATATGCTGATATAGAGAAAGTCGAATTCCTACGGATGTTTACTTGAAGCACGCATTTTTTCGATGATACCCTAGTCTGACTCATATCTGGATTCGCATTTAATGTATATGACCATTGTCGCACTGATCTTGATGGCAGAGACGGCGCGTGTTTTCTGTTTTTTACTGTTACCAAAAATATTTAGGCGGCTGTTTCAATCATTAAATTAGATTTGAATTTACTCAGAAAAGCCCATTTCATTTGTGACCCTTTAACTTGTTATCTTTTACCCTAGGGTTAAAATCACCTTCACCGTTTGTTTCCTTCGCGCTCAAGTTTCCTTTGCTTTCAGAATCTTCTTCTCCGGCGAACCTTGCACACCCACATTCTTTCTTTCTTCCAAGTTCCTTATTTCCTTGGTTCCAATGGCCTCTTCTGCTGCCTCCAGCTCTGCTGCTGTGGTCTCTACAACTTCTCCTGCTGCTACCTCTACCTCAACTCCTGTTCTGACCACAACCACTGCATCCACCATGGCCACTGCTACTCCTACTCAGGGCACTCCTTTGTTCATTACCAATGCTCAAGTCTGTAAGGTTCAAGAGGGCGATGATACCTTCGTTCCTATTCCCGGCATGGAAGAGGCCAGTTTAAAGATATATCAATCTCAGGTACTTCTTCCTTTCTCCCTAGAGAATGGTTCTATCCATGCTTTTCTTGGTCCTTTTGCTGGTCAGAACAACAAGAAGTTTAGTAATACTCTTCTTCCTGAGGATACCACTACCATCCCTTTCATTTACTCACCCAAGATAGATTTAAATCTCTTTGCCGATACCACAAAAATTTTCAGAGCTTTTCCCCCTGTTAAAGAAAGACATTTATCTTGGCTAACCCGTATAGAAGCCTCTATGTCTTCTGAATGGAAAGAGATAGGTATTTTTGAATTTATCCAGCTAGCCAAATTTGACCTTCACCTTTTCGACCCTCAAATGCTCCTCTCTGCTATTTTCTTTTGGAATAGAGAAACTAGGGCTTTCGAGTTTCCTTGTGGTTTTGTTTGCCCCACTTTGCTCGACATTGCGGCTATAACAGGGTTACTGCCTCTTGGGGAGAGGTTTCATCCTAATGCCTTTGAGGAGGAAATCTCGATTAAGGATATTTCGATCACCTGGGATAAAAAAACCTATCTGGCTTTCATTACTGCCCATATGGGACAACCTGGTACCCCTGTTTCCTCTTCAGAACACATTGCATTTCTGATGTATTGGTTATCGGCCTGTGTTTTCTGTACTCCTTCCCTCCAAGTCCCAAAATATTACTATGTTCTGGCTCAGGCTCTTCATCTAAAGAAACACATATGTTTGAGCAAGTTGCTTCTAGCTTCTCTATACACATGCCTCGACGAAGCTTCTGAGAGTCTTTCTCGAGAGTCAGGGCCTCGAAATCTTTCCGGTCCACTATGGCTGCTCCAACTATGGCTCAACGCCATTCTCGAGAAAAGGCTCCATTTACCTTCAACTCTCATTTCACTCTGTGAACTCGAAGGAGCTCGTTTGACTACCCTTACCCCACGGAAACGTCTAGTAGATAATTTTGAAAAATATATTAGAGCGTTTCTTAGTTTCACTGAGTTCACCGAGGATTTAGCCCCTTTTCTTCGACAAAATTTAATAGGTCCAGTCTGGCTACGTCAAAATAATCAGGTTGGGAGCATCAATCCTTCTTCGACTGACATCTGGTTCGGGTTCTTATCGTGGGACGTCATTTTCTCAGGCATGAGGCAAAAAGATGTTAGACTCTACCCTTATCAGCCTCAACTCTTTGCTCGACAATTTGGTCTCTGCCAAATGAAACCCCTACCTCTTCGACGTAAGGAAAGTATTGATGCAGATATTTGTGTCGAAGAGGGCAATTATGAGGAAGTCACTAACTTCATTCTTCGACCAGAGAAAAAACTTAAGCTTACGCCTTCCAACTTTTCCCCTTCATTTTTAGTTTCAACATGCTACCTTCGATGGTGGTGTTATTATATTGTAGATAAGCTCATCAATTTTGATGGCTTTTTGAAGAAGCTGATAAACTCTCCTCTCTCTTGTTCGCAGGGTCCCAAGCAATCAGGTACTTTCAAGAATCAAACTATAATTTATCAATTTGAACAATTTTTTAAAGTTTGTTATCGACCTGACAACATGTTTCGGACCATCTTCGATGCCTCTGTCTCTCTGTCGAAAATGGTACATAGGAACATTCGCTCGAAAAAGGTAATTAATCCTCGAGGAAAAACTGATTTCGAAAAATTTTGCCCTAAAAGTATACCACCTTTGCCCAATGCTCTTTTTGGTTTAGCCAAGTATTTATCTTACCCTCCTTGGGTAAAAACACTCGACCCGCTTTACCTTGAGCATAAAGCAATCCCGATAAAGGATCGAGTTACTTATGCGAGATGTTCCCTGTACGATTTTCCTCGAAGAAGATGGTGGCCACTATGTTGGGTCGATAACACTAAGTTTTCCCCCGGTAAACAACTATAACCAAGATCCTTTCTCACATCTTTGTGTGTACTTATCTCATTTTCCTTCTGCGTTGTTATCCAGCTGCTATTCCTCAACGCGTTCCCCAACACGCTGATCAGATTCCTAATTGGGAAAGCGATGATGACAAAGGTGTGCAAGGGGCAAAAGGTCGAAAAAGAAAGATTGCTTCTGATAAGGTTACTCTTCGTTCTAAGGTAAAGAGTTTTTTACTCACCCCCTCTTTGGGCTTCTTCGATTATTCTTCATTCATTTTATCTTCTACTTTTCATGTTTCAGAATATCGAAATCCCTAAGAAGCAAAAAGTTGAGTCAAGCAGTATCAAGACAGTAAGAGAGTTCTTTTACCTTAAATTTTCTTATCCTTTTAAATCCTACTCATCTTGTTTCTTTACTTTCAGGTTTCGACTACGAAGAAGCAGGATAAAGGAAAGGGAAAGTTAGTAGTTTCTCTTCCTAAGAAAACTCAGAAACCTCCTACTGAGAAACTTCTTCAAGATGCGATGAAATCAGTACCCAAGGTATTCTGACCAATAATTCATTTTCAACTAGATTTTTATTAACTCTTTCTAACATTGTTCACCCATCATAGGGTATTGATATTATTGATGTTGATTCCTCTCGAGACATGTCGAGAGATATTCCTCTTGCCACTGAGACGTCCCTACAGGTTCACGTGTGTTCCTTTCTCTTTCATTACCTGGCTCGAGGTCTATTTTAATAACACCAAATGTTTATCTTTTCTTTTGTTTATAGTTGGTCACGTCTAATTGAATGTTACCGAGATGGCCTCGATAATGGCCTCCATCCAAATTCCTCCTCAAATCGAAGAAGATAAGGTTCCTCAATCGGAACCAGCTATCAATGAAGAGAATTTGCAACAAGACTCTGCTCAAGGTGAACCCTCTTTTGAGCTACGACCTCCCTTGAGTCCGAACAAGGGTATTTCTTTCGACTTTACAACTTTATTATCATAATTCTTTAATGACACCTTCTGATGTATTTTCCTTTCATACAGGTTCGACTGAATCGCCTCGACCCTTCACAACTTCCCCTTCAACCCAAGGCGGGGTTACTTCTTCTGTCTACGGTCTTTCGTCAATTCCTTCTCCGGACCTGGACTTAATGAGCTTTTTCGACGACGAAGATGAAGATATTAACAGTATCTTCGAAGTTTTAGATAATTGGACAAGTGGTCCTTCTAGGTCGGAGAAGGAGAAGGATAAAATCGTGGAGCCAGTTTCTGAGGTTCCTTCATATCAACCTTTGCTTGATTCCTTTCGAGCAAAGGCATATGTTGATGATCTTGATCAGGCTTTTCTTATTCCTGAATTCAAGACAGAAGTTGAACAAATGATGGACGATCTCTTATCCTACCCGAGCCTTCCTCCTGAGGTCCATTCTGAGTTACAAGAGTTTGTCAAACCTTTTAGCCTCGCATGGGACCTTCGATCTCAATGGTCTACTTCCTTTCAAGAGGTGACCCATGTCGAGGTTGAAAGCGAAGAAGACCGTGCTAAACTCGAAAAGCTCCGAACTGACTTGCTTAAGATCAAGGACTCAACAGCGAAAATGGTGTCTTCTCTGCAGAAATTACATCAAGAAGAAAAGGACATAGAGGCAACCATCAAATCTCTCTAACATGAGTTAGAGAGAGCTCGCTCGCAGAAAAATGCTATTAAGCTTCAAAGTCAAGAGATCAAGCAGCGTCAAACGGGTCTCAAGGAGGAAGGCAAGGTCATCTCTTCTCGACTTGCGAAGACCTTAGAGCAGAAGAAACATTTGGAAGCTCAATGTTCCTCTCGAAGGACGCGTTTAGATGAGGCTTACAATGCTTTTAAAGATTTTAAGTCCAAATATTGTAATAAGTAGGCTTTTATTTTCAGACTTCTTGTATGATGTACAATGGATCATTCTTCACTTTGATGAAAGTATTTCAAATATTTCCCATTTATTACCTTACTTATGTTCGAATTCATCTCTTTAATCACGTAGGCATTTTTCGTGTATACTTGTTCTACTACAAAGGGGCCTTCCCAATTATAAGACCATTTTCCTAAGTATCGAGACTTCTATTCTATGGGAAGTATCACCTTTAAAACTAAATCCCCTACTCGAAATTGTTGTACTTTGATTTTCTTGTTATAGGATTTTTCAATTTTTTCTTTCTGTTGAACAAGATTCTGTAAGGCCATTAACATTTCTTCCTCTAAAGAAATCAACTCATCATACATTAAATTCCAATAATCTTCAACAGGTAATTCGTTTTGTTTTTGTATGTGAATTGATTGTAAATTAATATCAACAGGAAGAATAGCCTCATGTCCATATACCAACTTATACGGAGTAGTTTTCGTGGCATCTCGAGGTGAATTCCTATAAGCCCATAGTATTTGAACCAGCGTTTCGTGCCAGCTTCGAGGTTTATTGGAAATATGCTTTTTGATTAAACCAATCACTACTTTGTTCGCAGCCTCTACTTGACCATTTGCTTGTGCATAATATGGTGTAGTGGCTATTAGCTTGATTCCTCTCGATTCTGCGTATTGAGCAAATTTTCGACCTGTAAAGACTGTGCCTTGATCTGTAGTAATTGTTTGGGGAATCCCAAATCTTGTAATGATGTGATCTTCGACAAAATCAATTATGTCTTTTTGCTCGACTTCTTTTAAAGGAATAGCCTCTACCCATTTTGTGAAGTAGTCTATGGCGACTAGTATATACTTGTGGTTCTTCGAGGAAGGTGGGTGTATTTGGCCAATCAAATCCGTTGCCCACCCTCGAAATGGCCAAGGCTTGATAATCGAGTGCAACTCACTGGCCGACACTCTTTGTATCGGTCCATGTTTCTGACACTCTTCACAACTTCTTGCGAATTCGACAGTCCTTGATCATAGTTGGCCAATACAAACCTTTTCTTGATAATTCCCACTTCATTTTCTTTCCAGCTTGATGTGCTCCACAAATACCTTCGTGTATCTCCGCCATTGCTATGTAGCTCTCATCTTTCCCCAAACATTTGAATAAAACTCCGTCGAAACCCTTTTTATACAATTCATTATTCAGTAAAAGATAACTAAGGGCTTGGAGTTTAATCTTCCTTTCTACCTTTAGGTTGGGATTTCGCAAGTATTCGATCAATTCGCTTCTCCAATCTTGCTGACTTACTGAACTAACATTCATAATTTCTCGGTGCTCCACCAATTCATTTTCTGTGTGGATTAAATACTCGAGACATTCTTCACTTACTTTATACCCTGAGGCTGTTTGAGCCAACTTATTTGCAATGATATTTGAGCCTCGAGGAATATGTTGTAATTCGACTTCATCAAAAGTGTTAAGTAATTGCACGACTCGAGCCTTTAATTCAATTAACCTCTCATTTAAGCACTTATATTCTTGTGTTAATTGTTTGACAACTAATTGTGAATCCCCTCGAATCAATACATTTCGAGCACCCAACTCCATTAATATTTCGAGTCCAGCTATCAACGCTTGATACTCAGTTTCGTTGTTCGAATACTTTTTGTTCATTTTAAGTGACACTTTTGTCGGCAATCCCTGAGGGTTTAGGATTAAAAGACCTATTCCAGCGCCTGACTCATGTTTCGATCCGTCAAAATATAATTGCCATGGTTTCGTGGTTAAGTATAAAATCTCTTTTGACTCATTCGAGTGATCAGCGAGAAAATCTGCGAGTACTTGACCTTTAACTGCTTTTAGTGGTTCAAAAGTAAGTGAATATTCAGTTAATGCAAGTGCCCATTTACCAACTCGAGAATGTAAAACAGGTTTACACAACATATACTTAATCACATTACTTCGACAAAATATTACAACATCACGAGTCCTAATGTAATACTTCAACTTTGTACAAGCAACATATAAACTTAAACACAATTTCTCTAAAGGAGAATATCTAATTTCTGCTCCTACTAACATTCGACTTAGATAATAGATGACTCTCTCGATGCCATTTTCATCTTCTTGCGCCAGCATGCCCGCAATAGTCGAATCACTAGTTGAAATGTACAACTTCAGTTGCTTCCCTTCAAAGATTGGTGCGAGTACTGGAGGATGAGCCAAGTACTCTTTGATGTTATCGAATGCTTTCTGGTGATCTTTATCCCATCGAAATTCTTGTTCCTTTTTTAAACGTAAAAGAGGAGAAAAGATTTTAGTTTTACCAGACAAGTTCGATATGAATCTTCGCAAAAAGTTCACTTTACCTAGGAGAGATTGAAGTTCCTTTTTGTTCGATGGAGGTTTAGTCTCCATAATAGCCTTCGTTTTGTTTCGATCCACTTCAATTCCTTTCTGGTGTATGACAAACCCCAGAAACTCTCCTGCTGTAACACCAAAAGCACATTTTAGTGGATTCATTTTCAAACCATGTTTTCTCATTCTCTCGAAAGATAATTTTAAATGGCTTAGATGATCCTCTTTTCGTTTCGACCCAACAATTATGTCATCAATATATACTTGTACAAACTTACCAATTAGATCATGAAATATTAAATTCATTGCCCTCTGATAAGTAGCACCAGCATTTTTTAACCCAAATGGCATCATCACCCATTCATAGACGCCTAAGGCACCTGGACATCGAAAAGCAGTTTTCGACACATCGTTAGCTGCAATATAAATTTGGTTATACCCAGAATAACCATCAAGCAAACTCATAATTTCATTACCTGCAGCTGCGTCTATCATGTTTTCAGCAATAGGCATAGGATATTCATCCTTGGGCGTTGCTTTGTTGAAATCTCGAAAATCAATGCAGACTCTGAGTTTTCCATTCTTTTTAATCACAGGCACAATATTCGAGACCCACTCAACATATCTTGAAGTTCTAATAAACTTCGCTTTTAGCAGTCTTTCAATTTCTTCCTTAATTTTCTCGACTACTTCAGGGGCAAATCTTCGGGGATTTTGCTTAACAGGTCTCTTTCCAGGAACTGTGGGTAACCTATGTTCCACCAATTCTTGATCTAATCCTGGCATTTCCTCGTAATCCCATGCGAAGCAATCTTTATACTCATGTAAAACTCGAAGCAATTCCTCCTTTAGGTTTCCTTGCAAGAACTTGCTCACGTAGGTTACTCTTCTAGCCTCACCCGTTCCTAAGTTTACCTCCTCGAGTGGATCCTGAGATTCTAACTTATATTCCTCTTTCTCCGTTCTTTCGAATCCCAATGGTGAGTCGTCGAAGATACAATCCAACTTGGGATCTAGCTCTTGCTCTTGGTTTTCTGTTGTTTTTTCGACCGCGTGGCCTTTTCCGTTTCCTCGATCTTCTTTTTTGCTCGAGACATCTTGGTCTCTTTGATTTCCTGTTTTTTGGTTTTCTTTTTCGTTGGAAACTCCCTGGTCTCCTTGATTTTCTATTTTTTGTTTTTCATCGGCCCATGTGGCCGTACTATTTTTATCAACTTCCTTCAAAAATGCTTTTTCACTTTGAACTTCTTCGGCCATATTGGCCGTTCGATCGGCTACGTAAGCCGATATTCGAGCTAAAAAGCTCGAGTAAGGATCTTTATCCTTCATTCTTCAAGTGGAGCCGAATCCTTCTCGGCTCGAATCACAAAACCTCTCCTTACATCCCAGCAAAACATCTTCTTGATGCCTTCTTCTTCATCCATCATTCTAGAATTGTAAGCATCGAAAGGTTTAGTTTTCGCAAACGCTGTAAGTTGTTGGTCAGCGAAATACATCCCAACTTCATAGGTTTTCTGATCAGCTTTAAGCATCTCTAACCCTTCATCATCATTCCAAAAAAAAATCTTTTGGTGTACAGTGGATGGAACAGCTCCTACTCCATGAATCCATTCTCGACCTAGCAGGACGTTAAAGTTTGCCTTAGATGGCGTTACTATGAACATTGTAGTCCTCCTCACACTTCCAATTTGTACGTCGAGCAGAATCATACCTTCAGGCTGAGAAGACTTTCCGGCATAATCCGAAATCATTATGTTGTGAGGTTTTAAATCCGCTAAGGACTTTCCAAACCTCTTCAGCATTGTCTTGGGTAGGATGTTCACGGCTGCCCCTCCATCAACAAGAACCTTATTTTCCTCTTGCCCCTCAATCAACAATGTCAGCAATAAAGGCTTGAGGTGTCCTTTCATTTCCTCAGTAGGAGAGTCGAAGACAGCAGTGTTAAACTTGGGAATAACCCTTGATATTTGGCTAACCCATACGATTTTCGACTCATAATTGGGGTCCTCGAAGAAGTCCTCTCGATGGATATCTTCTTGTTCATTCACAGCTTCCATGGCTCCAGCATACTCAGTTGGTAAGATCGAAACTATCCCACAAATGTCCTCTAAAGAGTCCTCGAAGCCACTCTCGAAGCAATCAGTGATCATGTCCTCCTCATCATCTTCAACGAACTTTTGAGATGACTCTCCTCTCTGGGGAACAGGGATCGAAAAACGATTTCCTTTTACTCCTTCAAAAGTAGCTTTCCGCATCCTTTGCTGTCTTCTCCACTGAGTTTTACTCAAATTGTTGAAAGGTTGTCGAAAGCCACGACCATAACTTCCCGTTGGGAATTTCCCTAGATTTCTTTGCACTGGGTTCCGTGGATAAGCCATCACTTGTTTCCCTCGACCTATTCCTCCGACCATAGGTCTTGGCGGTGCATTCCATTTGCCAATAGGCACATTAGCATTTGGAACAAAAGTGTTACCAAACCTCGATGAATTATACATCTCCATCTTTCCTACTGGAGCGTTATATTGAGGCATGTGAACCTGCCTCATAGTTAACCCAGCATTCAACCCGACGTTGGGCTTAGGCTTTTGTCGAAGGTTTTCAGCCTTATAATTCATCATCATATCTGACTCCTCAAAAGCCTTAGCAGCAGCCCTATCAAATACAGCACTACATCGAGGGCATAACATCACTTCTCTATCAGCTTCTTTCTTTTTCGACAAGAAATCAACTAAGCTATCCCCCTCTTTAGGATAAATGGGCTCCTGCTCCTTAGCAAAATCTTCCATTAGTTCCTCGAGCTTCTCATCAGAAATGGGCTCAATATTGTCATCCTCTTCGACAGTGACATCCACCATATTGATCCCTCCTATCGAGACTGGCTCGACATATCCAGTATGAGCAGCAAATGGGTCTGTGTCCACTTTCATATCTTTCTCCTCAAAAGCAAGGCGACCATCAGTAATCGCCTTTTCGATAAAATCCCTGAAACGCACACAATTGTTAGTCTAATGACCATACATATTATGATATTTACAAAATTTCTTTCCTTTCCTTTGCTCGAATGGGGGAATTTTATGATTTTCTGGGAGTACGATTTGTTTATCTCTTAATAAAATATCAAATATTTTTTCCGCTTTGGTTACATCAAAACTATACTTCTTACTCGAATTACCTTCTACATTATCTCCTGGTTTTAACATTTGACACTGATACGTAGGGCCAGGGCGTAGTTCTGCTAAGTTGATCTCAAACTCCTCACTCGAGACTTCACAATTAGAATCTTCCCCAAGATCTGAATTTTCTAAATACGCTACCTTCTCCTTTCGAACAAATTTGTCAAATTTTCTCAACCTTTCTTTTTCTAGTTTAATTTGTTCGATCCTTCTCACTTTTTCAGCCAGTTGGGCCATATCCCTCAACTGTTCGTTTACTAACTTCTTGCGTATCGAGAAATCTAACCCTGTCGCCGCAATCCTAACTAATTCATGTTCAGGTATATTGGTGTAACATCAAGATTTTAATTGCCTGAATCTATTCAAATAGTCATACAAAGTTTCATTATCTTGTCTTTTGATATTCATCAGATCGACTATACTAACTTTTGTTTCCTCTCTAAAGAAGTGTTCATGGAAACTACCCTCTAACTGTACCCATGTGTGTATCGAATTAGGAGGTAAGGTAGTAAACCATGTAAAAGCATGTTTAGTCAATGAACTAGGGAAATATTTCATTTTTAAATATTCGTTATTTGCTAAATCCTCACATTCGACTCCATACCTAGCTATGTGTTCGACTGTTGACTCAGTCAATTCTCCTGCAAATTTCGAGAACTTGGGTACTTTTACTCCTCGGGGTAGTTCTGCTTGGGTAATATAATCAGGAAAAGCTGACACGAAATATGGGCGTTCGTTTCGACCTACATCGAATCCATGCCTATTTAATATTCTTTCCACCATCTGGTCTAAATGATCATTGGGATTCCCATTAGGTCGAATTACATTCTGAAAATTTCCATGCCCCCCAAGGTTTTCTCTGTCATTCAAGTTCGCACTCATGGCTCTCGAAGGTGTTCCCTCACCTAGTTTATCCCCTATTTTGTTTATCAATTCATACAGGGGATTCATAATGTTATGCATTTGAGTTGACAACAAATTGACCATGTCATGATTACTATGGTCCATTTGCTGTCTAAGAGCCATCATAGCCTGGTTACTAATTCTAGTGGGTACGTAACTGCCTTGTCGAATTAACGAACCTTCCTGACTCGTTCCTATATGTTGATAGGGGTCTTGCATAACAAACCCCATGCCGTTTGGTCCAGGATTATATCCCTGTGGGGATATATGCATTTGGGGATTAGGCCCTATCAAGGGTACTGGCATATCAGCATGTATAGGTTGGGTACTTCGCCAATTAGGTGGCATACCCCAAGGATACTCCCTCGTGACATCTACCAGTTCCTGAGTTACATTATTTGGCCTTGCTGTGTTTTCGAGTAACACAGGAGGAGACCTTGCCCCCCCCGGTCACATTAGTAGCACTATCAGGATTGGGGTTAGGTTGTTCTACATTTGCATTATTATGGCTTGCATTCGGATTATTAGACGTAGACATAGTTCTCCCACTCCTTAATCTCATGCAATTCACACACCTAAACTAGTCCAATTATGTTTTGAATTAAACGGGTCCCACCGGGCGTGCCAATTTGTTTACGGTGGAATTAACCATCAAATCCTGGGTTCTTTTTATTTAGACTAGCACACGAACGTATTTCAATTTAGGTGTTTTATTGTGTTATTGTGTTACCGAGAATGGAGAGTAGGATGAAAAAGTCTTAGCAATTACTTGTTTCGAAATGTTCTTCGATTAAAACAAACAAGCAATGTTCCCGCATGCAAATAACAATATGAATAGAATGAACAATGTATACATTCGCAATACAAATCATGTTCAAATTACATAATGTTCAAGCATTACAAGATTAAAGTCTATAACTACGTAATTAAAGGGAGAGAAGAGAAAAGAAAGACTACACTAATCCTACTCCTAAAAAGAGAAAAGACAAGTGGCCGAGAAGTAATCATACCCAAAGATGATTCCTTGCATGGAAGCCATATGTGCAGGCAGAGAATGCTTCAGAATTTGGTTAGAGTATGAGTTTTCCGACCTTTGTAAAGGTACGTAATCCTTGTATTTATAGAACAATCAAGAGTGGTTACTTTTGTGCATGTACGCCTCTAACTCATAACCGCTATCCATTATGCTTGCTACGTGGTCATGAATTGTAACTTCCTTTAACCGCTCTTCCCACGTGTCTTTTGTTTCTTCGATTGATTTTTTGGTAACCGCTCTGGCTTAATTACCTACTGGTTCTGGGAGAGTCTCAACACTTCGATTATTCTCGAGTAATCCTTCTTTCTTGTTCGACTCTATCTCGAGCACACCCACGTGGGGTTTGTCAGGTTCTCAGCATGTGTTAACTTGACCTTTATTTTTCGGGCAGCGCTATCAATCCAACGTTTCAAGTCCCATAATGTCGAGTGGATCCAACAGTAGTCTATCATTATTTAAGTAGTATAGTATTTATTAACGTGATATTTAGATATTAAAAAAGCATAAAAAAAATTTATTTATATATAACGTTAAAGTTTAACGATCAATGTCAAATTAATAGTAAAATTAAAATTTTTTATTTTTTAAAAAATAGAAAATATTTTTTTTTTAAAATAGGCACACAAAGTTGTGAATTAATAAAAATTAGAGAACCAAAGCTAAAATTTAGTCAAACATGTTTAAGTCAATTCGCAACTGCTTGCAAAAATTACTTAGTTTTAATAAATTGTATATTTTGTTTTGTTAGGAATCAAATATGTTTTAATTCCATAATCACGGTTTGTTAAGGAAAAAGAAAAATATTGTTTTCGACAAAATCGTATTCATACTTTTCTTTTTCGCTTATAGGATAAGATAAAATTATATTTGAGATTGTAAGTTGCTAAAAGCACGAGTGGCTTGGGAACAATACAAAAGTGGGAAACATAATCTGATCCCAAAATTAAAAGCCCCCCCAACACGTCAAACGTACCCAATAATTTAATCACAATGTTCATCTTCTCCCATAATATTCATCTAATCATGACAAACACAAAAACAAACATAATGTTAATTAATAGTTTCAGTCTAACCTAGACTTAATATGGGCTGCCACTCCAAAAGTAAAGCAAATCGAGTACTTTCTTTATGTCGCAAAAAATATTTTTAATAATATTTATTTTCAAAAGTTTTTTTTTTGGTCAATTTTCAAAAGTGAAACTTAAAGATACCATTAATTAGTTTATGGATAATAATACTAAATGAGTTCTTTCGAAAAATACATTCTCATCTTAATATAACCTTCCCTATTAATTAATATTTACATTATTTATCTAATTGATTATTAATTTTATGACCTAAAATATTTTATTAGGGTAAGGAATAGTTGAGCTCAATTTGTCTTTATCCAATTTGAAAGTATAATCAAATCATTTATTTGAATATCTTGATTCAATCAAATCATGAAATATGTGGGATAAGGAGAGTCAACATGATATTTAACATAATATATTAATATTAATATTATGTATATATAGTTAAATCGTGAAAGTAAAATTTTAAAACTTTAAATTAAAGTATATTTTATAATATGTTTTAAAAAAAACAGCAAGTTATGTAAATTATCTATTAAATTAAAAAAATTGTTATTACTGCACAATATTTGAAAAAAATATATATATACTTTCTAAATCAACGTAGTTCATTAAATTGGATAGGGAAAACCCAAAGCATAATAATATGAACCCATTAAAAAAGGTACATCATGTCTAATTTTAAAATTTGAATTAGTCCAAATCAATCTCCTTTGGGTCAAGTCTTGCTCACCTCACTATTTTTGGATCTTGCTTACCCATATGTTTCATTATTTAATTTGATATTATAAGTTTTAGTTACACTTTTTTCCCTTCATTATCATTCCTTTTTTGAGTTAAAATACAAAGTTTATTCAATTAACTTAATATATTGTTAAAATCAATTACAATTCTCCCTCTTAAAAGATAAAATATTACACTTCTCTCATCTTCTTATATTGAAATATATCATCTAGTTTATCTAACATAACACTATATTAAATATTATGCTTTATAATATTCCAAATATATTTATGATTAAATTATACCAAATTATTTTTTAATTTATCAAGTTACTCTTAAATCACTCAATGCTCTAATATTGCTTCTTGTCAAAGCATTAACATTGTCTTTCTTCGTAAGGGATTAAAAAAAAAAAGATTAAATGATTTGGAAGTGACAAGACATTTGACTTAATTAATTGTTAATAATATATAAAATGTTAGATATTAATGGAGCTCAATAGAGATAGGTTTTATGCCTGAAAAATATATTATAAAAATCAAATAATTTCCTAACATATATTTTGTAAGTAATTGAACAAATATATTATTCTTTAATATAAACTATTATATTTTTATACAAAATGTTAAAAAAAATGAAAAAAAGAGAGTATATTCTCATATATTAAAGGAGAAAAATATATATCTTGAAATAATAGAACAAAAAATGTAATATTAAATCTTTCAAGATGGAAGTAGGGTGAAAGATTCTTCAAACATAAATATTTTTCACGGAAAATTTTAAAAAGCCGATAGTAGATATATTTGCATTTTTCAAGAATCAAAATAATAAAATGTATATTTTAAGTTTTTAGCACAAAAGCAAGAGAGCAATCTAATATTTACATCCATTAAGAGATAATAATGTATAATATTTTTTTAACAAAAACTAACGAAACCTTAATGAAAAATTTTAAAATAAAATAAAGTATCATATACTTAAGTTTATTAGGAGAAAGAGATTTCAACGTAAGAAAAGAAAATATTGTAATAGTAGTAACTTCTCCACTAAGAGGGAATAAGTATTTTTTTTTTTTGACAGCAAATAGTTAATATTATTGGAATACACAGGTACAAGGGATACCTGAACCCTTTTACATAAAGGAAATATTAAATTACAATAGTCTTTATAAAGAGTAAGGACCACCCAATTAAGAAGAAGCAACATAAACCCCCACTTGTCAAGAATAAGTATAAATATTCGAATATATCAAAACCATGACACAATACAAAATAGTCCAAGTTTGTATTTTTATTTTCCAGATTCTAATATATATTAAACGCAATCATTCAAAAATTTATATATTGTAACTGAAATCTTCTACTCCTATTCCTGTAGTATCGTTGTAATAAAAAACTTGAGTTGTTCTTTTCTTGCATGATGCCTTACGATATCATGTCTGCAAATGCCCAAGAATCTTTCCATGTTGATATTCATTATTCAATAATGAATCAATCAACTTTTTTAATCATAGGGCCCTCTCTGATCGGACAGGATCAATAATGCAGAGTAAATGAATCCTGAGAGCTGCATTTTTTTTTCTTTTAACAGCAAAAAAGATATATATTAATAAAGAGGATAAAACGTACAAAGGTGCCCAACCTGTACAAAGTTGAAACTAGTACATACATGTTAAGATTTAAAAGAAAGAAAACTAATAACCTGCAGAATTCAATGGACTTAAAATATTAATTGAAATATTAAGATATTATTATATTTAATTTTAATATTATTTTGTTTTTTTCAAAATAGAATAATTACACTTATAGAATTATTTTTAATAGTTATTAAGTTATAAAATTATATTTTCTTAGTCTTTGTAAACATCGATAAGAAATAGTGATGTTTATCTTTATCCTATATGTAAAGTTATGGCACAAATTTCTTCCATATTTCCTGTTTTAAGGAAAACACGTTTCCTTGATTTTAGGCCATGATTCCATGCATGGTTTCCTCTTTTTTGCTCCTTGTTTTGTTCCAGGTTTCCTTATTCTGGGTGCATACGCTTCTTCTCAATGCCTATATAAGGCATCAAGCATTTGGAGCAAATTGCAATTGATTCAGCAATCTACACACTTGAGAAAAATCATACATAGAGAGGAAAGATTCAAGAGAGTATTTTTAGTCTATATTTGAGAGATTATCTTTGTTCTCATGATATTAGAGAACTTCTTGTACTCTCCTATTTCTACATAGTGGAATTATCTTGCTCTTGATCGCCCGTGGTTTTTTCTCCGTCTTTGGAGTTTCCACGTAAACTTGGTGTGTATTTATTTTTCTTGTCTCTCTACTTACTTCTCTCTATCTCTAATTAACTTGATCCGGTGCTTCCGCATTCCGCTCATTCTTTCTGATACCCAACAAGTGGTATCAGAGCTACTTGTTTAATTAGAGATTCAATATGTCTACCGTCACTAAATTTGACATTGAGAAGTTTGATGGCAAGATTTGTTTTTCTATTTGGAAAGTCCAAATGAAAGCCGTTCTTACACAGAATGGATTGAAGAAAGCTTTAGATGGAAAAGCCAAAAAGCCGGTCAACATGACTGATGAGCAATGGGACGAGTTGGATGAAAAGGCGCTTTCAGCAATCCAACTATGCTTGTCCAAGGAGGTTCTTCGTGAAGTAGCAAATGAAACAACCGCTGCTGCTTTGTGGCTGAAATTGGAATCTCTTTATATGACCAAAAGTCTCGCAAACAAGCTTCGTCTCAAAGAAAGACTATATACGATTCGTATGGTCGAAGGTACTCCTATTCAATCTCATCTTAATGAGTTTAATTCTATTATCATGGATTTGGAAAATATTGAAATTAAAATTGATGATGAAGATAAAGCTGTTTTGTTGATTGTCTCATTACCTTCTACCTATAAACACTTTAAAGAAATTATGTTGTATAGCAACAATGATACCTTATCCTTTGAAGATGTTAAATCTAATTTGTTGTCCAAAGAAAAGTTTGATCTTGATATCCACTCTGAGGACAAGGGTGAGGGTTTAAGTGTCAGGGGTAGAACTCAAGAAAAAGGGAGTACCAGTAACAAGAAAAGTAGATCCAAATCCAGAGGGCGTAAATCCAACAAAACCTGTCGTTATTGCAAGAAATTTGGGCATGATATCTCCGACTGCTTTATCTTGAAAAAGAAACAAGAAAGGCAAGAAAAAGGTAAAAATCCTGCTGAAGCTGCTAATGTTGAAACTGATTCTGATGGTGATGTTATGATATCTGTCTCTTCTGATAAGAGGAGCAAAACTGAATGGATTCTTGATTCTGGATGTACATTTCATATGTGTCCTTATAAGGACTTATTCACCACTCTTGAACCTGTTGATAGTGGTGTTGTCTTGATGGGTAATGACACCCAATGCAAGATTGCAGGAATAGGTACTATTCAGATCAAGACTCATGATGGCACTATCAAGACTCTTTCCAATGTTCGCTTTATTCCTGACTTGAAGCGAAATCTAATTTCTCTTGGCACCCTAGAGTCTCTTGGGTGCAAGTATTCAGCTGAAGGTGGAGTTCTAAAGGTATCAAAAGGTGCTATTGTTTTATTAAAAGCTAACCGTATTGGTAGTTTGTATATCTTGCAAGGATCTATAGTGACAGGATCAGCAGCTGTCTCATCTTCTATGTCTGATAAAGATGCCACCAAATTATGGCACATGCGCCTGGGCCATATGAGTGAAAAAGGCATGCACCTTCTGAGCAAGCAAGGTCTCCTTGGTAATCAAGGCATCGGTAAGTTGGAGTTTTGTGAACATTGTGTCTTTGGGAAGCAGAAAAGAGTTAGCTTCTCCACTGCAACTCACCGCACAAAAGGTACCCTTGATTACATTCATTCTGATCTTTGGGGTCCTTCTAAAGTTCCATCTTATGGAGGATGCCGTTATATGATGACTATTATTGATGATTTTTCTCGTAAAGTCTGGGTCTATTTTCTAAGGCACAAAAATGAAACATTCCCCACTTTTAAGAAGTGGAAAACTCTTGTTGAAACTCAGACAGGAAAGAAAGTCAAGAAGCTCAGAACGGATAATGGATTGGAGTTCTGTGAAGGTGACTTTAATGAGTTCTGCGCAAATCATGGTATTGCTAGACACAAAACCATTCCAGGTAAACCCCAGCAGAATGGTGTTGCAGAACGTTTAAACAGAACTATCCTTGAGAGAGCTCGTTGTATGCTCTCAAATGCTGGGTTATGGCATCAACGTGAGTTGTGGGTCGAGGCAGCATCTACAGCTTGCTACTTGATCAACCGATCTCCACACTCTTCACTTAATTTCAAGATTCCAGAAGAAATTTGGTCAGGTAATCCTATTGATTATTCTAATTTAAGAATTTTTGGATGTCCTGCATATGCACATGTTAATGATGGAAAATTAGCTCCTAGAGCTATTAAGTGCATATTTCTTGGTTATGCATCTGAATCTAAAGGTTATCGTTTATGGTGTTCTGAGTCTAAGTCACGAAGATTAATTCTTAGTAGAGATGTGACTTTTAATGAGGATGCATTATTATCTTCTGGAAAACAATCATCTGTGTCTTCTTCCAGTACTAATAATCTGCAAGGTACTAATGAGAAGGTGGAGTTAGAGTTAAAATCTGTAGCTCCTAATGTTGCTGTTCCATCTTCCTCTACCACTGAGTCTAGCATTGATGATCATGGTGATGATCATCCTATTCAGCAACAGGAAGAATATAACATTGCACGAGATAGGACAAGAAGACAGATAAAATTGCCAGCTAGATACACTGATGACAATTTGACTGCTTATGCATTGTCAATTGCACAAGAGGTAAATGATGATGTTGAACCTGCCAGCTATAGTGAAGCTGTTTCTTGTGTTGATTCTGCTAAGTGGCTAGTGGCTATGAATGAAGAAATTGAAAGTCTTCACAAGAACAACACTTGGAATTTGACAAAGCTCCCCAAAGGCAAACGACCTCTAAGGTGTAAATGGATCTATAAGAAGAAAGATGGCATTTCAGGGGTTGAAGATCCTAGATGCAAGGCGCGATTAGTCGTTAAAGGCTTTTATCAAAAGGAAGGTATTGACTTTAATGAGATTTTCTCACCTGTTGTTCGTCATACTTCCATTCGTATTTTGCTTGCTTTTGTTGCTCTGTTTGATTTAGAATTAGAGCAACTTGATGTAAAGACAGCTTTTCTACATGGAGAGCTGGAAGAAGAAATTTATATGGATCAGCCTGAGGGATTTGTTGTTCCTAGTAAGGAGCATCTTGTTTGTCAATTAAAGAAATCTTTATATGGCCTCAAGCAAGCACCCAGACAATGGTATAAAAAATTTGATTCCTTTATGATTGGGCAAGGTTATTCCAGGAGTAAATATGATGATTGTATTTATTTTCAACAATTTCCTGATGGAACTTTCATATACTTGTTACTTTATGTTGATGATATGTTGATTGCATCACGTGACAAGTCTTTGATCAGCAAATTGAAAGCTCAACTCAATAATGAGTTTGAGATGAAGGAATTAGGTGCAGCTAAGAAAATTCTTGGCATGGAGATTCATAGAGATCGACAAGTTGGTAAATTATTCTTATCTCAACAAAAATATATTGAGAGATTACTTGACAGATTTAATATGAATAATTGTAAACCTGTTTCTACTCCACTTGCTGCACATTTCAAGTTATCTTCAGACCTTTGCCCACAAACAAAAGAAGAGATGGAGCGTATGTCACACGTTCCATATGCTAGTGCAGTTGGCAGTTTAATGTATGCTATGGTGTGCACTAGACCTGATTTAGCATATGCTGTTAGCATGGTGAGCCGATACATGCATAATCCTGGAAAGGATCACTGGAGTGCTGTAAAATGGATTTTTCGGTATCTTAAAGGTACTAGTAATATTGGCTTGGTGTTTGACAGAAACAAAGCTACAACTAATAATGTTGCAGGTTTTGTTGATTCGGATTATGGTGGTGATCTTGATAGAAGAAGATCTCTTTCTGGCTACATTTTTACTCTCTGTAATTCTGCTATCAGTTGGAAAGCTTCACTTCAATCTATTGCAGCATTATCTACAACAGAAGCAGAATATGTTTCAGCAACAGAGGGTGTGAAAGAGGCTCTCTGGATCCGAGGTTTGGTCAAAGAACTTGGTCTCACACAAGATGTTCTTACTGTATTTTGTGATAGTCAGAGTGCCATTCATTTGACTAAGAATAGTCGTTACCACGACAAGACCAAACACATAGATGTTAAACATCACTTTATCCGAGATATTGTTACTATTGGTGAAGTTCTACTACAAAAGGTACATACATCTGAGAATCCAGCAGATATGCTTACTAAGCCACTTCCGAATGCCAAGTTTCAGCATTGTTTGGGCTTGGTTGGTCTCTACAACAAATGATTGCCCCTCTGGGGCTTTATCTGGCGATGAGCAACTTATTAAATTTGAGCCAAGGTGGAGATTGTAAAGTTATGGCACAAATTTCTTCCATATTTCCTGTTTTAAGGAAAACACGTTTCCTTGATTTTAGGCCATGATTCCATGCATGGTTTCCTCTTTTTTGCTCCTTGTTTTGTTCCAGGTTTCCTTATTCTGGGTGCATACGCTTCTTCTCAATGCCTATATAAGGCATCAAGCATTTGGAGCAAATTGCAATTGATTCAGCAATCTACACACTTGAGAAAAATCATACATAGAGAGGAAAGATTCAAGAGAGTATTTTTAGTCTATATTTGAGAGATTATCTTTGTTCTCATGATATTAGAGAACTTCTTGTACTCTCCTATTTCTACATAGTGGAATTATCTTGCTCTTGATCGCCCGTGGTTTTTTCTCCGTCTTTGGAGTTTCCACGTAAACTTGGTGTGTATTTATTTTTCTTGTCTCTCTACTTACTTCTCTCTATCTCTAATTAACTTGATCCGGTGCTTCCGCATTCCGCTCATTCTTTCTGATACCCAACACTATAAAATATAAATTTATAGCTTTTTTAATGACAGCTTCTATAGTTTTACAATAGGTTGTAATTTAAGCTGTATCAATGGTGCTTTTATGAACTTACTCTTGTTCCACACCCACTTCCACTATTGCCTCCGCGTCATTTTCATTCAATTAGACGTTATGCAAACTCAATTGATGAATCAATATGAGAGGATGTCACTTACCTTCATCTCATACAAACCATAGAGTACTCCTTCCATGAGTCCATTTACCATTAATTTTTCCTCATCCATGAAACACCTTGTCACCCTCACTATACAACACCGACACCTTTAACCACCGCATGCATAATCAAAAATCTAGTTTAGTGTCTCCTACTAGATCCTCAATTGCCAATATCGCTTCCATCATGTCTGAACCTTTCAAACAATTAATTTACAACTTTTTGCTCCCCACACTCCCTGGTTTTCTAACATTGTCCCCTACCTCCTTCTCCCTTACATCCTCATTTTAATCTCCAACCTCGTTGAGTGCATCCACGCCTCCCAATTCATTAATCAACATCACAACAAATCCCAACTGTTCATGTACCCAACCCCTCTCCTTTACACATACTTTAATTTGGCTTTCCCCATCCCAAATGTTAATACTTCGATTGTGACATCTATTGTTGTGGGGGTCACTTTTGTGGAGCTAAAAAAAGTGAAAGTGGAATCATGTCTGTTAAAAATATCGGCAACTTTTTTCTTGACACAATTGATAATTAAGGAGACGGACTAAGGAAAAAGGACGAAACAACAGGAAAAAGGATTTTATACTTGTTTATCTTTACCGCAAAGATTACATCAGCATGTTGATAACTGTCACATGTATATAATTTTGAGGCCTATTAGTCAATTATTAATCATATATATTATACTTGTGTTTATCTTAAATAATTGATAAATTAGAAGTAAATAAATTTATATTTATATAATTTCTTTTATTAATATTAGGTATTCTTGATGTTTTTATTTAATTTTAGGTAATTACATCAAGAGCTAGAGTAGAAAAAGTATTAATAAAGAATTGGAAGAAATTAAGTCAAATGAAGAAATTAAATTCTAAAAGTAAAGTCTTACTTAAGTGAACAACCTTGATCACTTAAACAAGGACTAGAGGAGAGCATACTCTATTAGACATTGAAAGCTCACTTAAACAAATAATATTGGCTACTTAAGCAAGTGATAATTGTTAAATATGTCAAAAAAAATTTATCCAATTTAAGTAATTATTAAATATGTCTTGTGTTTCAAAATTTTGTTTTTGTCCACAATACATGTAGTTAAAATTATTTTATTTTTAGGATGAAATTGTCTAGTATTAGATATATATTTTTAATAGTTTTTTCTTTGTTAAGATATGACATAAGAGAATGAAACTTGAAAGTTATAAAGTCTCAAAAGAAGTCTCGCCCCTAAATCAATTAAGCAAGCCTGTCTCAAAGAATTTGCTCAACTCAACTAACAACTTGCTCTAAGTGAGTCCACATATAGATTGCCTCTAAAATCACATAATAACTCACTTAAACGAGTAAAGTTCTCACTTTAAGCAAGTTAGAATTCATTTAAAGTGATCATGATGGACCCTTTGAGTGAGACAAGTCAAAGACCAGACCATCCTTAAGAGATAATGGTAACTCGATTAAGCAAGCAAGATGCTTACTTTGAACAAGCTAAAATTTGTTTCAAATGACCATGATTGATGTTCTAAGTGAGGCAAGTCAGAAACTACCTTTGAAAAGATTAAATAGCTCACTTAAGCGAACCATATGAGGACTTTGAGTGAGCTTGCATGAATAAAAGCCCATTTAAACTTTTATAAATTAAGATTTTTAGAAAGTTTGTGGATCTTAGTTTTTACTAACAAAAAATTGGAGAGATTAGAGAGAGTTCTTTGTAAGAGCATTTCTGTAATCACATATCATTTAAAGATCTCTTCTTTTCTTGTGTAATCTTTAGCCATGAACGACTAAATTTATATATACTATTAGGGGTTGACGTAGTTATCATACTCGTGTAATAATTCTTCTTGTTTTCATATAATGTATTTATTCAATTATTCATTTTTACTTTATGCTTAATGTTTGTTATGACTTGATAACCAATACATAATTTTATAATTTTAACTGAAGTTGGATAACCCTTTTAGAATTACGATCTAGATAAAACACTAATAACACTTATTATTAGGAATAAGATAAGCTTTATCAGTCAATTTTTAGTCTCTGACCTTAATGTGAGTTGTTTAATAAAACTTACTATGAAATTGGGATTTTCCTTAAACAATTTAAAATTTCTCGCCAAAGAAATTAGGATTTAAATAGAATTGTGGGCTATTGAATTAACTGTATAACTTCTAATATATATTGAGTGAAATTTTGGAAGGATTTGCATGGGATGGTTAATGAAATCGATATCCAATTGTTCTTAATTATTATTTGAATCCTTTATTAATCTGTTGCACATTTTTTACATTCATAATTTTACAAAAAAAAATTGTATTACTTTGAACAATTTTAAATCTCTTAAAATCACCTATATATTACAAAAATTAAATTAAATAATTTATTACCTATGATAATTGATATATTTTTCAAATACGTAACAACGAGATTAATTAGTGTTAGTGAGTAATCTTGAATTTTTTTTAAGGCCCACTTAAGTGAACCATTTGGTTGCTTAAGCGAGCAATGCTAGCAAAATTAATATCAGAGATGTGTAAAAGACCTGAAATGAGA
This sequence comes from Cajanus cajan, assembly GCF_000230855.2. Lineage (NCBI taxonomy): Eukaryota > Viridiplantae > Streptophyta > Magnoliopsida > Fabales > Fabaceae > Cajanus > Cajanus cajan. Next base: position 54,736,396 of record NC_138521.1, read on the forward strand.
AATTTGTTCGTTATTTATGGAGGGAGGAACTTTGCATTTTTGGGAGAATAAGAATTAAGTGAAAGCCTTCATCACATAATTGGCCAAGATCCAACCTTTCACTCTTCTTTTATCGTAGATTAACCAAGAGCAACTAATTTGCTCGTGTTGGAATTGAGTATGTGATTATACTCCATGTATTTTTTATAATATGCTCATTAAAGTTTTTAAATTAGTTAATTATATTTTTTTTGTTCTTAATATTTATTTTGACTTGGTCACCCATAATTTGAACATATGGAATTAAATGTATTTGGGAAACATCTTTTAAAACTACAATATAGAAATAAAATAAAATAAACCTGAATGAAACTTATTAGTAGGAATAGTCTAAGATTTATTAGCTAGCCAACATTAGAGCCTTGTATCTTAATGCAAAACATTTAATTAGCAAAACATTTAATTAACTTTGTTAAGGAATTGATATTTCGATTAAATGTTTTAGAATTTATCACTCAACTAATTAATGATAAAATATAATCATTGGTTGTTGGATTAACAAGAATTAAAAATATAATTTGCAATTGGATGATACAAATAAGGAAGATTAATGAAATCAATCCCTAAAGTTTTTAACATTTGAATCACAACAAATATTACTTTGATTTTCTATAACCCTAAAAATATATTTTATTGTCTTTCGTAAAATTTCGTCTTTTAATTTTATGTAATCAAACCTTAAACAATATTTTCCTAATTTTGTGTAATCAAACCTTAAACTTGGATCTAATTTACTACTTGGGAAGATTATTATGCTAGCTTGTCTAAATCTTAACAAATGGTGCTGTTATTAGGGACTTGTGTTAATACTTAGGAAAAATCAATTTTATTTCTATCATAGGTTTTATTTTTTGGTTTTTATTTTTTTACAATTTTCTTTATCTGTAATTGTCTTGATCTCACTAGTTTCCTCTAATGCCTTGTTAATTCTTTACATGCGAGGTACAATCTTAATTGATCATTTGTTGTTCAACCTGAAGATGAAAAACATAACTAAAGGAATGGTTGAGATAGAAGATCTGATCCCCAAGAGATACCTCAAAGTCAAAAGAGATAAATTGAAGTCTTATCATGAAAAGAAAATAGAGGAGATAAATGTTCCTTTTATTTTAAAGGAGACTTAAGCAACATTGAATTGTCAAGCTCCTTATGTTAAACAAGCATGTACGAGATATATAACCCGACTTTCTTTCCCTTTCCTTTGCATACTTGATTTTATTTTATTTTCAGTTCAATATTTGTGATGTGATCGTGACTCGAGTTAATCATGTAATATATCCACTACTGCATGTATTTAGCATTGTATACGCTTGTTTGATGAATGAGTTGATTATGAATTATATTGCACAAATCTAGTTGCATTATCGACTATTGATTGAACATGATCAAAAAATTGCTTATTCTCTAATTGATTGACTATTTGGCATGATTTTATTGAGAACTTTCACAATTCTTGTGTGGTAAAACTATGAGATTAATTACTTAAGCCTTTTTTATTGATGACTGACACCACTATATTTACATAATTGATTTTGTTTGAGCCTTGAGTTCTTTATTTTGTATGGCTGCTTGGAAATGATCAAGGTATTTTTGTTTAAATAATAAACCATTACACTAAAATGTTAACCCAAAACCTATTTTTATCCTTTATATAATTGATTTTGTTTGAGCCTTGAGTTCTTTATTTTTGGATGGGTGCTTGAAAATGATCAAGGTATTTTTGTTTAAATAATAAATCATTACACTAAAATGTTGACCCGAAAACATATTTTTATCCTGTGTCCCCTTGAGCTAAATAGATTTTTTTTTCTTCAAAAATGTATAAGCCTTAAAAAATATGGACTCCCACAAGGTTGAAGCTTGGGCCCTCTAGGAAGCATTAGGTTGGGTAAAAGATCATGAGCTAGGCTAGAGGATGTCAGGTTTGAGCTAGATTTTGAACGTGTAGTCAATGGTCCTAGCAGTAGACAGAAGAATGTCACAAAATTTGGGGCCATTATAAATACTTGTAGACAGGTTCTAAACGGTTGGAAAAATTGCAAGGCCAGTTTTGAGTACAAGCTAACTAGCGTATAGTCATAATTTTTTTTCTTGTACTGTTCAACAGGTTGTTAATGATATGCATTAAATTTACTTTATCAAAAATACAAATCATGGACCCCTCACCCATAGATAGGAGAGAAAATCTAGATGTCATGAAAAAATTTATCCAAATTATAATAAAAATTGGCATCTACATTGACCATATTTTAAAAAAAATGAATTAATTACCTTATTAAAAATTATTAAGACATGATGAATTATGTTGCTTATTGGAATATCGTTTATGAAAATAATAGCCGATACACAATGATTTTTTTTTTTAAATCGTCAGAAAATAAGAAAGCATATTATAATATTAAAAATAATACTATAATAATAATATATATAATACAAAGGTAATATTAAATAAATATAACATCAAAATTTTACGATACTAAAAATTAAAATAACATTATTTATAGATTCTTAACATGTAAAAGTTTAAACTAAATATAATTTAATATATTATTTTAATTATATTTTTTATAAAATATAATAATGTTCATTAATAATAACAAATTTAAATTTAGAATAAAAAGTATCAAATTAATATAATATGAATTATAAAAAATCAAGATATTAACAATTATAGATTAGCATAAATGATTAAATTATATTTTAGTAAAAAAGTAATAAAAATAATTGATAAATTAATTTATTTTAATTTATAATATTTATTAAACATATTTTAAATTAAATTTTAAAAATTAAAAATTAAAAATATTTTTTATTTAAAAAAATGACTGGTTCAAACCAAATTTTTAGCTTTGATTTTTTGCCAGTACAACCTATTTTTTTACTGATTCTGACCAATTCTTAAACACTTCAGCTTCAGTTACTTTCTGATTAGTCGTCAAGCCAATTCTTTGACCGTTCGATTCGATTTTCAAAATAATGTTTAAAAACAGTTGTTCCTTAGTATTATTTGGTAAAGTTAACACTGGCTTAAGAACTATACGGTGGAGATTACCTTTCAAAACAGGTTTGAATGGAATTGTTTTTGAAATGTGTCTTACGGGCTTTTCTTGTGATGCATATGTATTAGTCTATTCCTTGCTGCCAAGTCCCATGGCTTTCAATTGGACTGGACTCATTTTAGCTCTCCAATCAATGCAAGTACACTTCCAAGTCAGATAACACATCTCTTCAATTTATTAATTAGAAAATGAAAACAAATGTGAAATAAATTGATAGCCTTTTGGCCAAGTCAGTAGCTATATCAGGATCAAGGGAGAGAATCTTACATAAGCTAATAATACCCCCAAATAATTACAAACTAACAAAATTCAAGAGGAAAAGAAAACTGACAATCTAAGCAACCTAATCTAAGAACTGTTTCTAAGCTGAAATCTTTGCTCAAATATATTCTCATCTAGAAGAAGTAACAGCCTCAGTTTGATGTTCTCAGTGGACCACAGCCTCCTACGAAAGAGCTGTGTACGTGTAATGCTTGGTCCATTAGGTTAATTACAACTTTCACCAGCCGCAGGCGAATGAAATCATTTAAATTCAGAAAGCAACTTTCAGATAGAATCGCTTCAAGATAAATGTTATCTGTCCCTTCCCTTGCTTTTGTTGTTAAAAGGGCAATCCACAAACCTTCCCAAGTAGAACTCCAAATAGCCTCGTTTCCGGAGGTTCCAAAAGGCTACTCTCCCTTTGATTCAGTAAAACAAGTTTCCACCATGAAAGAAGGTTCAAGATAAACCCTCCACACACTAATTTGCATTCATTATCATTATCTGCAACACAAGAACAGTATTAGCATGTTATCTCCACAAGATCATTATTTGGTGACACTGGTGCTTTAAGACCTATATGTCCCTCACACATGCAGGATAAAAGTTATTCAGAATGATACTCCTAAAATTTAATGAAATTGCACAAATACTATTACTTTTTCTATTCCTACTAATTATCTTTTTAATTGTTTGAAAAATATTTAACTTATACTTCTTTAACATTACATTAATTCCCTTGATTATTTAATAAACATTACTCTGTGACTTCTTTCAAGAAAGGTTGATGTAAACGTATTAGAAACAGGTGTCAATGTAATTTCACAAAATCTTAGGGAATGTTGGTGTAACTTGCTCTAAATAATAATAGAATAGTATCAAACATGGTTAGGTAAACATTACCTGAACTAAAATTATGATGCAGCTAAAGGATCAAAATTGCCTTCATTAATTTCACCGAAGATATTTGGGCATCCATTCCATCTTCCTTGAGCTCTCGTTTCCCAATACCCGCCAATGTATCGAAACGTTCCATTTTCACCTTCTCTGTGGAACCACCGAGGCTGCCATCCATTTTCTTGCATTTTCCTTGACTGTATGAAAATGATTATCAAAATATAGACAAACGAAATTAAAAGATCATGACCATTAGTTATTGGCATCACAGGAGAAACTAATTTAAATAAAAAAGTGAAATCTACAACGATTACATGAGATGCATTAGCTTTAAAAATAAAGGGTTAAACATATAATTTAACATGGTTGAATTAGGTTCCTTTGACTGAACACACGTTCAAATCAGTCTATCACTCGCTTAGCTTCTCCTTTAAAGCATCGAAAAGTAATAACTTCAGTTCAACATCATTCCAACAAATATCTAAACCCAACCTTAATTCCTATACATGCCAAGGATCTTTAATCTGGTCCATTATCCATGAAAACATTACCTATTTAGTCTATGTCACCTTTAATCTCTATATGCGTTCTTAATTTAATCTATATATATAGAGCATTATTAATTTGATTCCTATATAAGAACTAAATTAAGAATATATTAGAAACCAAATTTAGAATGTAAGTTATTGATCATCATATGACAATAAAAATTAAACCAATAATGTTTGTGCAAATAAGAATCAAATTAAAAAAAAAAACGTATGATCACACCAAATTAAAAATCTACGACACATAAAAATTAAACTATATGTTTAACCAAAATAAAACTAAAACAAACTTTTTACACAATTCAAACCAAAAAAGACTAAAAAAAAACAAATAAGCCTTGCTTTACACATGCGGAGTTATAATTTTTCACATGCAGAGTTATATACTCACTCATTTCTGCAAAGTATTTTAGCAAAATACACTCATTTTTTATATATATTTTAAGAAAATCAAAGAGCTAATATCGACTTTAAAAATAATTAAGTGTACGTCAGCAACCATTGTTTTAAAAAACAAACTGGTTCAACTGAAAACTAGTCTAGACCGAACCATTAATTCCAAATAATTGAAGCATATTAGAACCGATAAAGAACTGATCATAGTTTTTATTGATTTAAAAATTTTATATTTTAATTTCTCATAATTATATACTCTATTCCATAATAATTGTTTTATTAAAAGAAAAAATAAGTATAATGTTAGTTTTTCAAATCAGTATTAATTACATTTTTTTCATCTATATCCCTAATAATATTATGTAAAAAAAGATTTTTGTTTTGTATAGTTTCTAGTAAAGAAGATTAATCATAAAATTAATTTTGTAAAATTCTTATTTTCTTTCAAATATTTATTAGTTTTTCTTGATTTATATAAAATAATTTATGTCAACTATTATTATAGAACGAAAAAATATTATTTTATTATTTAAAATATTATGTAATATTAAAAATATAATTTTAATTAGTTCTTTTTCAATTATAATAAAATTATTGAACTTTGAACAAGTTTCTTCACTTGTTCATTCTTATCCAGTTTCAAAAATATTGTCAGCAACTATGGGTGCTAATATACACCTTTTTTTTTAAGGATATATTAACCAGTTGCATGTTTAATGCGCTTGAACATACTTTAAAAATTAAGTGGTCATTCTTGACAAATCTCATAAGAGTTTAGGCCCCATAAACAAGTCATCAAGTAAGTTAGGGTTATATATAAATGTTTTTAATTCTAATAGAAAATAATTTTGATCTTTCCAGAAAATAGTATTGATTTTACAATTTGTTTGTTTAAGGTGATTTTAAAAAGAGAGAAATAAGTGAAAAAAAAATATAAGAAAAAAATTAAATTGTGTTGTTTGAAGTTTGGGAAGAGTGAGAAATGAGAGGAGGGAGAATATTAGTTGAGCTCACATAAAAAATATTTACCTTCTAAGATGGAGATTTTGGTGGAAGAAATAAGAAAAAAAATTAGTAGGACCATTAAAGTTGAAATGAAATATTTATGATTTTATTTTGAATTATATAAATGTTTTTAAGGAAAAATATATTTTTTAATATACATTCACGCTTTTTTCTTTTTAACTTTTACTCTATTTCTCTTGATTCAATTAACTTAAAAATTTACTATATTTTACTCATTCTCTTTCCTCACTTACTTTTTTCTTTTCAAAATTTTCTCATTCAAATAAAGTATATCCATAAATGTCTAAAATATTATTTAATAATGATGTGACATAAACTTAGATATATGTCATGTCAATAAACCATTTGTAAATAAGTTATGACATGACATGTCTACATACATATATTACATCAATAAATAATAAAATTAGAACTAATTTAAATATATATAAAAAAGTAAAACCAACAACAAAAATTGATTAATGAAGCCAAAATTAATTATATTACATAAACTAAAACCATACTTTATGAAGTGAATTAGAAAGAGTATTGGTATTTGTACACCTTAATTTTATATACTCATCTATTAAGTGTTCAGTTATTTTATTTCTTATTGCATTATATCACTTATTATATTTATATATTTTTACATCCTATCGTCTATTAAGTGTTCAGTTGGTGTCATGAATGTCCAAATTTTTTTTTCTTAAGAAATTCACAAGATACGGGTCTAAAAAGAACCCCGTATGCAACGAAAGGAAAAAGCAAGGAAAGAATTGACATTTCCTGAACAAAGCATGGTAGAGTTTTCAGACATACCATTCTTTGCCTCTTTTCCAACCTTTGTTTTTCCATATTAGCCTTCTCGTATTCCCCATTCTCTAGATGCCGCTGATCCGGTCTCAGCCTGGAATCCGTGGGCGGAAGCTTCTCCTTTAATCCGTGATCAAATACCCGGAATCAGAAAAGGCTATAACAAACAATTAGAGATGCATAAGAAGATAAAGGAACACGCACATGGAATAATGATTTCATACATCATTATACCTTTAGGCCCGGAGTAAGCTCATTCAAAGTGATGGCAAATGATGTCAAATTGTAACGGGTGAGATTAGATGGTGGCTTAGCCCTTTTCCATAACAAGTTTGTGTCTGACAAAGTGAAATCTTTTGGCTTCACATGCACTTCACCATTAACATAATACATGCTGTCATCCCACTTGCCAAATAATGTGGCAACCTTTTTTCCCGTTACATCTTCAACAAAGCCATGCACCTAATTAGACATAAAGCATATTCTCATGAACAGTTTGTCAGGTAAAAAGCACATACAAGATAAGATTCCTTCAGATATTTTGAGTGGGGTAAAGGAGAGAAAACTAAAATTACAGGCGAACCAACACAAACTAAAGGCTGGGTTAGTAAAAATAGACTAGAAATAATATATCAGGCTTCAAAGGACAAAGCAGTTGTTAATAAAAACTCCTACCTGGTGAGGATTTCGATCAAGAAGCGCCTGTTCTTTGAACTTGACTCTGCACGAATATTGGCGATTACCACGGATTTCCATGTTCCCATGATGGTCACAATATATTTTGCCAAGGATAAGATTATAAATTGTAGTCGTGACCTAGGAAAAACAAAAACGATTACAACTATTATTTATAATTTGATATAATATATTATAATATGAAGCTTAGAAAGCAAAGTCACTAGCACTAGTCAGTATACAACTATACATAGTCCATGTAAACAGAGTCATTTCACGATATATCTATACCTTACTCCACTGAAATATTTCCCCATCATCAAACTCTAGGGTAAGAACCCCAACTGGGTCAAGCTGAATTGACCTTCCCCAAAACTTTGACCGAATGTTACTGTCGGCCCAAAACTTCCATCCTCTACCTTCACAGTGGCAGGCAACGACGGTTGGATGGTGACTCACCTGTTTCACACATTATCAGTTGTTTGAGAAACAGTAAATACTGACAGGTTAATTGAGTTACCTGCACATTGTACTCTATGTTGAGCATATGATAAGAACACTATCGTTGGACCTATTTAATAATTTAAGCAATTTTACCCCGCGAAAAGAATGACATAACATTAACATAACAAAACCATTGCTCAGTTATCAAGTTGCATGCCACCAGTTTGAGCATCCTCTTCACTTTGGTCCCATTTCTCAATATCAGTTAATAAGTTACTTTATCTTCTGTTGTTTTTGTGGAAGAACGCATGTAAAAGATTTTGATGATGCCAAACAAATTGTAGAAAACAAGAGGTCAAGTTAAAGCAAGGTGTTCAAGAAACAAAAATCTCAATGTATTTTAGATAAGTCTTATTAACCTAGTGTAAAAAGAAATCTTTAGAAAAATTGCATAAGGTTCTTGGCCATTTAAAATAAAGAATTTCAAGAAAACTCAAATATAATCTTTTATATTAATAAGGTTTTGAAAATAAAGGTTTTCTATATTTTAAGTTTTAATAAGGCAATTATTGTTTTAAAGAGTCTGGTAATCGATTACAAGTACATGTAATCGATTACTAGAGGATGAATCTCATATGTTCAAAATGCACTTATTAAAACGTGCCCTGGTAATCGATTACCCATTCCCTGTAATCAATTACCAGAAGTTAAAAGTTTCAAAATTTGAATTTAAATTTTACACCGTTCCAAACGTTTTGAAATTAAACCGTTGTAATCGATTACCAAGTCTTGTAATCGATTACCAGAGCCTATTTTCTGGGAAATTTTAGAAAGACACAACTCTTCATGAAAAGTCATGACCTATGAAACAATCATCTATAAATACCAATAATTTTTCAGAAAAAGGTTACGAACTCAATTGTGAAAAATTATCTTTACAATCACTTGGCCAAAAATCATTTGCAAATATTATCTAAAGAGTTATACTAGATCAACAAAGTGTAAAATCCACTCTTCAAAGAGAGTTGTTCTACTTCATTCATCTTTTCTATTGATCTGTAAAGGGAAAATTGTTGTTCTCCTCGGTGGTCTGTGATTCTCAACACGAGGAAAGAGAATTCCTAGATGTTGGAGAATTTGAGTCTTGTAAAGGTTACAAGCATAGTGAAAAATCTCAAGTGGGTGACTTGAGGACTGGATGTAGGCAAAGTTGGCCGAAACAGTATAAAATCAAGTTTGCAATTCTCTATCCCTATACTTTTACTTTTGTTGTGAAGTTTTTGCATCATTACGTACAAATTGTTTATGATATTGATTTTATAAGAAAGAAGTTAGAAAAACTAATAAAGAGAAGAAAAATTATATAACTTAATTCACCTCCCCTCTTAAGTTACACGAGGCTACTCGACTAACAGTTTTTCGGAGCAACTGAAAAATATCTTACATGATAGTAGTAAATTTGCTGGAAATTTCACAATTATTTTTTGAGGTAAAGGTGTAGTTATAGATATTCAAACCAAAACTAGAAAGTCATTTATGGTACCACATCTATATCTGGGCCAATTCTGTGCATCATTAATTTAAATAACAGGGAACTAACCTTCTCAGAAAAAAATCGGACTCCTTTGTCTGGATAATCAGCTTCGTATGTTTCCCCTAACAGTGGATTAAAGGGTTTACAATGACGACCTTCAGATGATGCATATCCAGAAACTGCAAAAGCCGCAACATGCAGTGCCCGAAGGAGACTGTTTCCCTGAAAATAAAAACTCAAAGGGTTGAACTGCCACATTCAAGCATTAAATCATGTCATCTTTGTAGTGAAACTAAAAATAAAAAATAATTATATGTTGTCAACTGATTATTAAGATCTCCACCTCACAAAATTCCTTGGATTTATCTGAGAAGAGATCACTATATAGAGAAGATGCACCAGTTGCGTATGTGGCAATTGATCAAAACTATGCATCTTAAGACCAAACAAATTCGTATGAATTTATGAGGTATAGTTTTATAAAAAACTAGTTAGAAGAATTTCATTTGATTCATGTAGATACTATTATTCTTAGACATGTTTGACCACAGTTATTATTTTCACAATAAAACAATAATGTTTAAATATAGTTATAGTAGCATGTGTCATAGTAAATTCACAAATGTAACAGCATAAAGAACCTTTTAAGAAAATTAGACATAAATATATCAAAATTACAAATCAAATGATAAAAAAGAATTGCAAGCTGAAGAGCAGTACATACATTCCATTTAGCACTACCAATCGTGACAAAAATTATCTAAGGGGAAATTCATTTATCAGATAGACCAATAACACAATTAAAGGTCACATACCAACACTAGTTAGAAATTTGTTATGTTTACACTGCAAGAGAAGCACAATCAAGAGAAAGATGTATATCTTACTGATTTTCCATACTCATAAGCTCGATCCAGTAGAAAAGAGTACTCCAAGTCCTCAAAACATTTCTGAAGAGATGATATTGGCTCATTAAAGTATACAGGTAGACACACTCGGGTGAGATCTTTGCCCACATTGTCTTTGATAATTGACCAAAGACTAACGCCCTTCTCTTTCTCAACAGGATCTGGAAGCTTCTTTCGCCTTTCTATCTGAGGGTAGCCAAAATCATTGATTGTCTTCTCAACAAGACTGTTCTCCAAATTAATGCATTGTGTGTTAGCTTCTCCAGACATATTCATTGGATCCAAAGCTCCTGTTGACCCACACCTAGAACCAAGTTCTGTAAAATACTCTTTAGTGTCATAATATGAGATTTCATCTTCCTCTGACACTTCCTCCATCTCCTGTTTCTCAATATCATCAGATGATTCAGTAGTACTGCATTCTGAAAACCAAAAGTTTCTGTGAAAAATAATACTAGAGTCTGAAAAGATGAGATATTATATATCAAAGGTTGTAGATAGGTTCATTGCAAACATATTTACCCAAAGATAAACTTCTGCAATTATCAGAAGACAAATGCAATTCTTATGATCATTAGAGACAACAATAAGCACAGTCATTTGTGTTGTCTTTTTCTTTTTCTATTTTAATGAATCAAAATTTGAAATACTTGTGGTCATCAAGTTCACACATTAATTGCTTTACAAATAAACTGCAATATAACAGGAGCAACCATCAAGTACAGGATCTTCCATAAATGTTAATGTATTTTTCCATCATGTACACCAGGAGCATGGGTTAAAGGCATTAAATACATCCTCTTAAATGCTTTCAAGTACTTACAAAATAAAGCATTAAATGGCTTTTGTATTCCCGATTCAAAAATGTTTTCTTTTCTAATAAAGACTCTATTTTAATTCCCTTAACCTATGCATAAGATAGAAAAATCCTTATTAATTTTAACCAAAAAATACAACTTATAAGCAATCATAGCCTATCAATTGGACTTTTGAAATAATAATTTCTTGCCAACTTGAATCTAAATGATAGTTAAAAACTTAAAATATTAAAAAATAAATTTTGTAGAGATTAATGACAAACGAATGAAAAAGATGCTAGTGAATTATTCACAATGTGGATTTTAAACTATACAGCTTAGAAAAATTAAAAGAAAATATAGATTCATGTTCTGATAACAATTAGCAAAATACTTTCCATAATTCGAAAAGCAGTTTGTGAGCAACAAGATGTCAGCAATATTTCTCATGATCAGATCACAGAACTATAGGTCTCTATGATCACATTCGAGACAACAAATATTCTAAAATATTAAATATTAGCACATGATAATTACATGAAATGAGCAAAAGAAAGGTCACAGCATATGTAAAAATTATATAAGTATAAAGTGATATATAAAGTAATACCACTATATTTCCCACGTCCTAGACTTGAAAATCCATTCTTTGTTAATTGGTATTCACTGTCATGCAAGGCAGAGGCCTCAGGTTCAATGTTAGCAGCCTGTTCATGATCAATAATAACAAAAGACTAGTTTAGTAAGTGACATACAGAGTAAAAAAAAGCTTCCACAAACACATGCTGGCAAACAGAATGGTAATCAATTATGAGTACCATGGTTCATGATTTATGATCTTTCTTTGGGTGGGAGAGAGAATCAGTAAACAATACCATCAAACACGGTCACCAGTGACAAGGCTTTTAGAAAAATCAACAGATCAGTCAAAATGCATGGCCAAATGAACCGAACATATCACGTGATGTAACATGCAATTAGACCTAGTTATTGCTTCTACAAACAACAATAGCACTCCAGTTTGAACTGCAGCAATACATTAACAGCTTATATCATATGAAGCTAAAGCCATAAATCTTTTACCATTTGACAGACCGATGACAATTGACAAGAAATCTTTTCAAGTACTCCTTTTGTATCATGAAATTTTATGTTTAATATTTTTCACACTCCTTTAAAAATATTTAATATTAATATGTTACGTCTAAAATATATTCGTCTAATATATTAAAATATGTAAAATAAAACTAATTATGAAGTAAAAATAGTAATCGTCAAACAAGAGTATATGTGAAAAAAAGGAATTAATATTGTTTAGAATATGTAAAATATCAACAAAAAAAACAAATAAAATAAAATAGAAAGTCAAAAATTATGGTTGGAGACTATAATATAAGAAAAAAAATTATTGGACACCTCTATGTATTAATACATTGATATAGAGACAATACTGCTTTTGGTAACCACTTTTGATGTCCACCTTTATATAGATATAATTGTCTTTATTTTTATTTTGTAATTTTATATTTTTTTAAAGTATTCATAAATAATCATTTTACCTCTACAACTATCCAAATTATTGTTTACTCATATTTAACTTCAATTACTTTTATTTTTTATTTTATAAATATTTTTAAATAAAATATACGAAAACATGAAGCGTTTCATCTATGCACTAGAGTTCAATTATAAAATTTGACAAATGAGAGATAGAAAAAAGTGGAGACTGTCAATTTGGTATTTGAATTGTCTAATAATAGCATGTTTTGATAGATAAAAAAAAAAGCTGGAAGGGAAAAAAATTTAGGATTTGAATCGAAAGAAAGTATGGAAAAATAAAAATTGTAAATTTTTATTCCTAAAAAATCATTTTTTTCATTTTTATTTTACTTTATTTCTAACAAACAAAAGAAAAACATCATAATTTGTATTTTCTTTTATTTTTATTTTTATTTTTTCATTAACCCAAACATGACATAAGTGTCCATAATAACACTTCATAAGATAATAGAGAGAAAAAATATTGAATGAGTTAGCCAAATTAGTATTAATTTTGGCGAGCTAAAAAAAAAAGAAAGTTGGAAATATAACAAATTTTAGAACAGTCAATGGCTTAAAGCCAAAGCATTAAAATTAAATGTCTCGTTACATTAAAACAAAAAAAATGTGGAATGGCACACAAAGCATATGTCGGACAATATTTTTTTTATGCAAGTAATTTTTAGGTGAATGTTTTTGTCAAGCTGGCTCAATATTGATCCACCCAAATGAACCACCACAGAAGTTAATATATATATATATATATACTTGAGAAAACAAGTTACATGGACTCTTTATATTATAGTTTAATTTGGAGAGTCTGCAAGTGCTATTCTACAAAATTTAAGATGGAGTTGTCTGAACTCTAAACAAATACACAATAGTATTTTAAGTTTTCAAAAGCAAACAATTGTCAGAAGCAGGGCGGAGCTTGGTTAGGACATACGGGTACCATGACCATCCCCCCAAATATATATACGGGCTGATTCCATGATTCGTATTTTATATTAAATTTGTATGATTCAAGTGTTAAATTAAAAAAAATTAATATTTTAATTAATATATTTTTATAAAATTTAAAAATTATTTAATATTTTATTTTATTAATTTAAATTGAATATTATTCGTAAAAATATTTTATAAATAAATTTAAATATATATATATATATAAAATATTATATAACTTTCAAACTTTTCAAAAAATGCATTGACTTAATATATATATTAAAAACTTTTATTTTGATAATTAAATTATTAAAATTTAATATAAAATATAAGTTATTAAGTAAAATAAGATTATCAAAACTTATTAATTGAATAAGGAAATCCAAATATAAAATATAAGTTATTAAATAAAATAAGATTATCAAAACTTATTAATTAAATAAGGAAATCCTTCATTTTGTTGTATACAATATTTTTAACAAGTTTAACCTTCACAATTTTAATCTTGAAAAAATTGTTTCCAAAGACAATAATAACTACAGACTATCCCACTACCGTATGTATTCAAGTGGGGCACGAAATACTTTATGTCCACTAATTTATACATATTATAAAGAAATTCACTAAATGTAATTTTTTTTCTCAACTTTAAGTGCATCATTATACTGATAAGCAAGCAAAAACCTCTTATATTTCTTGAATAATCCAACAACCACTCTTAATATCTTTTTTTTTTAAAAAAAAAAACTACTTCATGTCTCTTTTCTTACTAGAGTAAATACCCGAGATTTAAACACACAAGTTACTTATTGATCATTAAATCTTATCATGAATGATCAAAATTAAAACATAAAAGTTATGTGTATTTTTTAAGAGTCACATTATTTATTCTCTCACTTCATATAAAAATAGTCCTCTCACTAAATATTCTCCTACAATATTTTGAAATATTTTTTCAATTATTTATTTCTTAATTATTAATGATTTCGAAAGAGCATATAGAGTTTTAATACCCAATTTTTTAGTTATTGAATAAGCATAAAATCCTTAATCATTTTCTTTATTTTTGTTATTTTATAGACAATTTGATGTTAATATGCATTCTAAACTTTTGTTTTTTTTTGTAACATTAACCTGTATGATTGATTTAATAATATTTTTATACACCATTTTTCATTAATTGTCTTTTTCATTATAAAAAAATATATATTTTTTTTACATTTTTTTCAAATATATGTTTATAGGAAAACTTATACAATATTGATTTAAACCTGCAGATTTTCTCTTGTGGATTATTATACAATTTTTTTATGATTTTTATGATTTATTTATAAAATTTTTGTTATAATTTTGATAAAATATGATTATTTCCTTAAATCGTTGGAAAAATTATATAGCTTTTCATATTCTTATATGAATTTTGTTTTTATATAATAAAAAAAATTAATGCTTATTACAAAAAAATTGTGAATATATTTTCTATTTTTTAAAATTAAAAAATGAATTAATTAGTTAGTTAATATTTTTATAATATCATTAAATGTCTAAATTCATGTAATAAAATTATATAACTAAAATTATTACATTTAATTTATTATAAGTTTATTATTTTGATCCTAGACCAGAACTTTTCAAGTTCTACCATTAATCAGAAACATTCCAAAAGTAAATCATTCCAACAAGTAATGAAATAGTGAAATTACCTCCAGCTGTCTTATTGTATCTAGCAAGTTCGTTCGTTCTTGACATAGGATCTGAAGTTGCTCTTGTAATTTGGAGAACTCGGTGAGCATGATTTGCTCACACTCCTTGATAAGGCTCTCGCTACTACCCTCTTCAATCAAGCGCTTCTTGAGCCTCTCAGTTGAAACAGATATATGATTTGGTGCGAGGGAAAGATGGTCACTCAGTGGTCGAAGTGGATACAATCCACGAGTTGAAATCAAGGCTTGGATCCACGCCACACGGTCCTTCCTTGAATCGGTTCTCAGGTGGAGAGTCTTTGTTGCTGTGAATATATAGAACCTTCTATCGTCTGACTTGCTCTCTCTAAATGACGAGATCTGCTTAATATTCACATAAGATAACTTGAAATTCAAATGAACAAAAAAATTATTATGTCTAATTTTTTTTTCTATTTTAAAAATACATAGATTTCAACAGGAACGGGAAAAGGACGCGTATCAAATTAAGGTTTTTTTAATAAAAAATAAATAAATAAATAAAAGACAATATTTGGAATAAAATGAAAATTTGAAGCAACAGCAACTATCAACCACCAGAATACCAGAGAAATTATTATTAAACTTGTCCCCATGAGAAACATAAGCAGGGAAGAGAGCCCACCTGAGAAGACAAATTAAATTTATACAGAAAGATTGAAAATGAAATTACCTCACTAGTTATCAGGACATGAGGCCGCTATTAATAGACTCGAGTGACTCGAGATAGAAGGTAGGGTAAAAAAAACAAAAAAAAATTTACTGTCTTCAACTACCTTTTGTTTTTCCCTTTTATCCAGGGAGAAGAACACTTTGTCTTGAATGTTGACCTTAAACAGTAGGATCACACATTTTAAAAGATAAAAAATTTATATAACTGGATGATACCCCACCACTATGGTGGCAAGTCCCACATAAACATATTTCTGTTGACAAAGACAAAAGAGGGACCTTTCCATATTTTTTCACTTTTTTCTTATTTTCTAACTACATATAAATAAAAAAAACTAATAACCGAAAATGCTTTTTCAGTTTTTCTCCTCATAAAGTAAGGTCGAGGCATTATAGTTTACAACGAAACTCTCACTCACGCATACCCGGAAGAAGCACACAAAATCCAACATCCCTAATTTCACGCATCTTTGGATCACTAGGCTCACCACTGTTAACATTTGTTTTTTCTGCTCTAGAATGTGCATCCCTAATTTCATCCATCTTTGGATCACTACATTCACCCAATGTTGATATTTGTTTTTTCTGCTCTAGAATGTACCAGCTTCAGCTTAAAGCTTTTTTATAGACGTCAAAAGGGTAAAACAAATTCAAGTTACTGAAAATTTCCAGTTTGGTGTAATTTTTCAAGCTTACACTTTAGTGGACTAGAAAAGGTTGAATTTGCAGAAAAATAGGGGTGGACATGAGTAAGTGGCGAGGAAGAAGCAATCAAATTTTAATGCAGAAGCAGAGGCAGATTGATTCCAACCAATGCAGATGGAGGGAAGGCAGAGAGAGGCATGACGTGACGGCAAGTTAATGCCATAGGACTAATAGTAGACTATCCCTACCCTCCGCGGTCACCTGTTGATGTGACCCACTATACATTAACAACCAGTTAAAACTGTAAAACAGGAATTAAAAAGTTGCAACTTTGAATTACAAATCAGATAATTGAGAACAACGAGGCGGCCAAGTATGGTAGAAACCAGCGGGTTTTCATGTTGCTCAGGCATCAAAGCTCCTCTCAGATTTTCTTCCACACTTTTTACACTGTCACCAGAACAATCTAAAAATTTTCATGGCCGGAAATCAATGAAATCAAATCTTGCCTTCATAATTAAAAGGAAACTAAAGTGTTATATATTTATTTTTAAAATTTTAAATTAAAAGAAAATGTTGCCTCTACAGGAAAGTTGCAGTGAGGTAGCGCCAAAATCGTGTACACGATACTGTCAAAACAAGACCGAGACCTGACCCACACTATAACGAGTGACTCAGATCAGCACCAAAGATAAACCTTAGTAAATTTCCATAATCATAATTGAAACAAATAGTTACAAATAATTGCAAATAATAATAATAATAATAAATTGAAGAGTCATACGTAGATAGCTTTGAGTTTTTTTTTTTTTTTTTGTTTACCTTGAGATGGACAACGGCAGACGAAGAGGAGGAAGGAGGTTTGTGATTCTTCCGACGCATGGTGGCCGCGGCGGCGTCTCTGGCGAGGCGATTGGCGGTGACCTCTCCGATGAGGCGGACGTCGTCGACGGTAGATAGGAGGTTGAGATTCTCCGGCCACCGGAGCTTGGCGTAGGAGAGGACGCCATTGCGGAGGAGGAACCAGCGGGATCTCCATCCTTTGCCGTAATTAGTCCACTTGTAGAGCACGCCGGCCACCGTGGCCTCCGATCCCCGGCGCGCAATGCCGTCAGATCCGCCCGCCGGAAGACTCCTCGTCCTGGAAAGCGCGGCCGCCTCTGGCTCCGGCGAGTCGCTCCCGATCCCCGGACTCTCCAGCGAGATGCAGCACAATGGGTGCATTTCCTTCACTCGCATTTTCAAAGCTTCTCTTCTTCTGTTCTTATTTCACTTGTTCATTGGAACAGAAACAGCATTCGAAAGTGATGTGAGGTGAATGAATGGTCTAGGGTTGAAAAAAAAACCCGAAAGAGATAAAGGTTTAGGTTGGAGCGATGAGGAGCTCTGAAACTGAGAAAGAAGCAGATCGAAGAAGTAGGATTAATTAATAGCAAAGTGTGTTGAATGAGAAAGACGCATTGGTTAAATATAAGAAAATGAATTAAAGTAAAAGGGGTTTTGTGTGAGGGTTGATGAATAAAAATTAGTTTGGGAGAATGAGAGAGATGTGGATAGATATATAGAGAGGCTGAGGCAGGACAGTGCAATAAAGGAAAGGGGGTGGGCAGAATGGTAATTAAATTAAATTAAGAGGCTCTTTTTGAAGTTGAAGCATGAGAGGAGTGAAGTGAAGAACCAGCTTTGACTGGTTAAGTCGTTGAGATGCCACTGCACTGCTTCTTCTGCTTCTTGTTCTTCACTCCAATCTTCTTCTTCCGTTTTTCTTTTTTCTTTTTCTTTTATTCATTCATTTTGGATTTTTTAACTTTTGGAGGAGATATTAAGGGAGGGGAGTTCTCGCGAGTGAATTGGAGCGTGAAATTATCGGTAAAATATCGCGGGGGTGTGTGAACTGTGAATGAAAGAGAGGCAGCGAAGGGAGACAGGGTAGCACTGTGGCAGTTGACGACGATGAGTAGGAAACTGGGGCGTGTTATAAATGCTATTTACTGCATAATCATTAATTTTTCAACTTTCAATATTTTCCTTTCTTCTTGTGTTTTCTTTTCTCACAAAAATTCCCATTTCAGTGCTATTTATACCTGCAAACTGCAAAGAATGATGATGTGCTTCAAAGTTTAAAATGTCTCTCAATGGGGTGCTTCAATCCAATTGAAATAAAGTAAAGAATGTTTCACTAAAGATTAATGATTATATTTACCTCACTTTTTTACTGGTATATTTTCTCCGATCTAAAATATTAAAAAAAAATACACATAACTTTATTTTTTAAACTATTATTTTTTTTACATTAATTTATAATAAAAAAATACACAATGAAATATAAATAATATTAATATACAATGAAAATTTACAACCAACTGTTAAATTTTCATATCACTCCCATTTTATGTTCATTATATAAGAATATATGCCGTCGAAACTTTATTCACTAATTATTGTGAGATAAAAAAAATTAGTGAAAGAAATAAGAGTATATCATTATTTTATATCATATATTAAGTCATTATTCTCTCCAATTTTGAATATAAAAACAAAACATACAAACATTCTAATTGATAAAAATTGTTTACATCATTTAATTTTATTAATTTTATTTAAAATTAACTTATTTTTTAAAATTATTCTCCTTTAAAAATTAATATCAAAAATAAAAAGGCATTAAAAATACAATTCTAACTAAATAAAGAAATATTTTAAAGATGACAACGTTAATTAAATAGAATGAGATTAATTAAATTTTATTTATATTTATGACCAATAAATATGAGATGTTTTTTTTTCTTATATTCATAGCTGAAAGGAGTATAAACTAATAAACTTTGTCAAAAATATCCAATGAGATAAATTCATGGCAAAAGAAAAAAAAAAAGGCTAGAACAAATTTATTTTTCATTGTCACATATATGTAAATAATCATTTTTAATACAACTAAGTTCAATCTTGTGTATTAATTGATGAGTAGTTTTTCTTGGCATTGATTTTGGAGAGGGATTATATTTACTAGATTCTCACGTGAACAAATTTACTGAATCATAGATTAATATTAACCAATCACATTATTGTGTAAAGTTGAAATTTTTGCATAATCAGATGATGTGACTGATTTAGGTTGTTTCACATGTCAACATGAATTTTTTGTAACATTGCACGCAAACAAATATTTTGTCTGTGATCAATTGTTACATGTATTTCACAAATTACTTCTCAAATAATGAAGCATGTGTTTTACTTTATTTATCATGTTTGTACATAATTATATCTTGCTAGTTAATTGGTGAAAATTAATATATTAGTTTTTTGTATAATTAGCAAAGTATATTAATATTCTTGTAGTACTAAAATGTAGTAATTTCGGGTCAAGTAGTTTTTCATTTTTTTTTTCAAGGTCTAAAGATCTATGTTTATATCTACAGACCATAAGGACTATTTGTGTACAAATTGGATGTAATTTATTCATATATATATATATATATATATATATATATATATATATATATATATATATATATATATATATATATATAACCTTTTATACATTTTATAACTTTTTTAACGTGCAAATATTTCATTATTTAAATATTTAATTTGTAAATCCTTGACAAAGCATTCTCCTTTCTATGTCTCTCATCAGTTTTTAAAATTTTATCTATAACTTTTGGAAACTTTTTAGGATTTTTTTTTATAGTATTTATGTCATTTACATAAAGTCATTATGGAAATTCAATTTTTAAATAAAGAAATAAATATGTTTTAGCTTATTGAAATTTTGTCAAACTTTTTTAGTCCTTGATTAATTTTGTTGACTAATTTTAGTTTTTGAACTTTTATCGATTTTCATCTTTGGTCCTAGAAAATTTTCTTCTATTAACATTGGCCACTAGCATAAAAAAATTGTTTTCGAAGAAAAATTTCAGAAACCAAAATCAAATGAAATTTGTTCAAGAATTGAAAATAAAAATTGACAAAAATTGAAAAACTAAAAATATATTTAATCATTTTTCATAAAAATACATGGACAAATGTAATCATTTTTATATCATTCTATTAAAAAATGTTTACTAAAAATACCATGTTGTCTTGATTTTTTAATCTACAAGAGAAACTTTCTCAATTTAATTGAATAATCTTCTCAAGCACATGCATAATTTAAAAAAAAATATTAATAAGTACTAACAAGTGATAGCAAATTAACACCCAAATATTAAAATTAAAAATAAAATATCATGTAAATACATCACATCTCACAATACATTTACATAAATGCACATTTGAAAATGGATCTATATTTTTAAAATAATAATAAAAAATACTCACTTATTCATACATACTATTAACACCAGATTTCGTCTAGACTGTTAAGACTAAGGACAAAAGACTGTTAGAACGACATGAGCGGTCCTTGAAGGCCTAATAGAGCATCAAAACATACCAGAACAGCAACAAAAGGCTCAGAAGCTCGAAGGTAGGGTTTTAGGCGTGGAACAAGTTGTTCCAAACCAAAAATTTAGCTTAAAACCCTAGTTGTGAATGACTTGTTCCCAATCCATAATGGGTTGTTCTGACCTATAAAAAATAATGTGTAATCCTAGTTAAGAACGACTCATTCCCAAACCAGAACGGCTCGCTCCCAATCTAAAAATTAGCCTAAAACCCTAATTTGGAACAGCCCCTAGAACGGTCATTTTGTGCCTTCAGGTGCCTATAAATATGTGCCCAACGCACACATTTCCAAACACACTGCTCGGTTGACCTAGTCCAAGTAGAATCTCTCTCTTCTCTCTTTGTACTTTTTTTAGTGTTTGTTAGACTTTTGTAGAGCGAAAGGTTGCCAAAATGCATCTGTGTATCACATTTGGAAGATTATTCTATAAAAGTTTGTTGTAGAAGTATTTTCACCAATCTTTCTTTTCCCTTCATTATTTATTTAATTGTTTTATTTATATTATATTATCATAAGAACGTCATTCACCATGTAGATATCTAATATGTAAATAATTAATAAAAGGGGTAAACATTTAAATTATTGTTCATTATTATGCTAAAATCGTCATAGGGTACCAAATTAAGGCGTCGTAGGGTGCCTAATATCTTCCCTATACGTAATCGACCCTAAACCTAATTCTGACTATTAAGGTCATTATTGATTTTCAAAAATCTTTTCCTTTTTTTGACATTTTGGGTAAAATGTCAGTGACAACTCCTAGGAATCTTTTTCAAAAAACTATTGGTAAAGTATTAGTCTGATCTTCAAGCATTCCTACATCGATGAAATTTTCAAATAGAAGTCAAACCATCTGTGGACAAGATCGACATTTTTCGAGTTCTGACATATATATGCAAATTAACACAACATATTGCTACTACCTTTAATTTTCTTCCGCATTTACACAAATAAAAATTGTCGTAATATTTTGCGGCAAATTGAATCGACGAAATAAAAAACTTGGTCAATTCAATTCAAATATGGACAGTTTCTCCTTAACAAGTTGTAAGAGTCGTTTAGCTCATCATCAACAACGTCTTGAAAGCCTACCCCAATCATGTTGAGGTGTGTGTAAGTGATATTTTCACTTTGAATAGAGGTATATCAACAACTACTAATATTCATTATTTCATTAAGCAGGGGAGAAAGTGAAGTGAAAATGGCTTATTACTGCTTTATTATTCATTGTGGAAACTATAAATTGAATTAATAAGTTTATTTAATTTTGAATATTACAATCATGAATGTTGATAATATTTTTGATAGTATGGAGGATGATTTAGATACAATGAAAACTCTACCTAATACAAAAGGAGAGTCTAGCATTGTTACTAATCCTTTTAATCATGTTATAATTTTTATATCATGTTATAACTCTCTTTTTTCATTGTAAAAAAATATGTTTAATCTTTTTTAAATGTGTTCTTTAATTAGGTTAATTTGGTATCAGCTAAGTTGGCCACGAAATGACAACCTAAAAAAATATAGGTTAGATCAAGTCAATGTAGCCTAAAATATTATTTGGTCCTAAAATATTATTTGGTCCGTATAAGTCAAGTTGGTCTAGATAGTCCAACCCATTTAACATCTCTAATTATATGTTATAATTGTGACAATTATAGTGATATATAACTTGTGCTACAAACTTGTAAAATAAAAATAAGGAGTTAGATTGTTATTCGTTGTATTTTTGGAGGAGAAAAATCCTTGTTAAGGAGAAGCACAATGTTTGTACAAAAATCTATCTTAAAAATTTGATTATTTCAATTTTTATCCTGTATTCATTGTGTTTAATTCTTGAGTCCAACACTAGGTAGGTGGTTTTGATTTATAGGTTAGTGTTATAGCATTGCATGTGAATCAATTACTAGTCACACCTTCTGAGCATATATTGATTATGATGTATGTTCTTACGAAATTTCACTCGTTAATCAAATATGAGATCTAAAATTAAAAGTAAATATCTAATTATTTTTCCAAATTTATCGAGAGGAAAATATTAGATAAAAGAAACAATGTAAAAGTTTGAATTACCACTTCTGTTTCTTTTCTTTCTGTGCAAATAGTAGAGTTTTATAGGCTTGGAATTTAAAGGCAAAGACTTCTGAATGCTTTTACATAGAACAATGTTGTTTGTATGTGTCTACATTAGTAAAAGAAGCCTAATTATGTTATATTTCACTTTTCATTTAATTATTGTCTTTTTCATAGTGGAATTATTAACTTGTTGGATTAATATGATGTCAAATACTGATGAGTGATGATAATATTTTGCTTTGTTTTCTATGAGTAGGAGTTTGAATATAGAGTTTGTTAGAATATATTAAAATGTGTTAACATATATCTCATCACATTATAAACTATCCTTTAGGAATAATTTTCTTACTTTTCATCATCTCTTAGGTTCATGTTTTCTTGTCTCATGATGTTTCCTTTTTATAGTTGGGGTTGTACTTAGTATAAATAAGGATTGGTGTTTTAAGTAAGTTTTATACACATATCATCACATTGTAATTCATCATATTCAAGATAATGTTATTTGAAGCATGGAGAATTGCTTATTCTATGATCACGGACCTTTGTGACAATGAGGAAAGAAAACCTATTGGTGATTTTGTGGTTTTGAACTTAATAAAATGAAAGAGAAAATTTTAGTATACAAATTATATTTCTTTTAGAATAAACTGTGAGCTCATTATCTTTATCTAATACATCTACATATTTGAATAATTGAAAAGCTATGCTTATGATCTATGAATATTACGCAGATGAATAAATATTACAAATAAATTCATGGTTGCAAAGTTTGATATATCACGCTCTTGTATTTTGTATATGCTTATATATTTTTGGTCATGAGTTAAAAACACCTTGTTGTAAGTCCAACCCAACAACTTTTATATATGGGCAATGAACCAAATACAACAATTCAAAATTAAGGCTATAGTGATAGCTAAAATAATCTTATAATGATAGTCAATAGTTGTTGTTACATGACTATCATAATAAATACATTATGCTTGTAGATCAATATGGAATTGAGTTATACATATAGATTCTTAACTTCTAGTGACAAATTGGTGTAAAAAAAAAAATTAAATAGTGGCAGGTTTCGTTTGTCTCTTAAAGTCAAGTTTCTTGTAGTAATGTTATTAAAAATAATATAAAACTACAAGAAATTTGAAAGTAAAATAGAAAAAATAGAGAAATATAATCAAATTCTTACAAATAATTTAATAATGTACAGGTTAGGCCATTTGGCCATACCCTTCAGCCATCCTGCCACCATTCGGCACAACATGTGGCCGAATGGTCTGCATCCATTGACACCTTTCACAAGACGAATAGAAGAGGTCTACCTGATTGTCTCCATGTACACCAATCGGCATGGTAGGTGGCCGATAGGGTCCACATCAATCGGCACGACCAGTTGCCGATCGAATTCATAGTCTATCGGCACGATCAGAGACCGAAGGGGTTCACACTAATTGGTTTATCTCGGCATTTTTGGTTGCTGACAATCGATCAACACCCCTGATCGGCATCCCCGATAGTCGAAAGGACCTGATAAGAGATTTATGGATTAGATAATCATTCCTAATTATTGATTAGGAGTTAATCATGTGTGCAAGCTAATTAACGGAATATTACCTAATTTGGTAACCCTGGTACAAGGCCTATCCAAAACTTGGCCCATTAATGTTGGTATAAATAGTCCACATCTCGAGGTAAAAATTATTGTTCATTTATTATTATCGATATTCGTATTTGTCTTGACTTGAACGTCAGAGTACCTTTTGCAGGTGCCTCCTCCACCAGAATATTCGTTTGGAGCTCTCATTTAACCTTCAAACTATATGAAGATTACTAGTATATTCTTAGACAAATTAATACAAATAATATTAAAGTAAAATATAAATAGTCATAACATAAAATATTGTATATTAATGAATAAGAGTAGTCAGTTGTTAAATATTCATCATAGAAATAAACTAATCTGCATAGTTAATTTTCTATTTTGTAATTATTATCGTATATTTTTTTTAAGGTTTTATTTTAGATGACTTTTAGAAGGTTTTATTAACTGGAGTACGGAGTATATTGATTATAAAAATAAATGATTAAAAAGATTCTATCAAAAAAAGTATAATATAAATGCTTTAGAAATCCGAATGATAAATGTGTATTATTCTTAACATTTTTTAGTCAAACAAAATTTATATGTAATTTCTTTTTATGTTTTTAGTGTAGTTATATTATTTCACTGATCAACGTATCATTTTATTTCAAATTAATTTCTATATATTAAATATAAATTTTTATTTTATACGAGAGTGAAATGTTTATTTGACAAGAGATTTTTTAGAATTTTTTTCTAATAATTTATCTAATTTAATTTTTTATACGATATAATAAATTATGAATTAAATTTTAATATTTTTAAAATAAATTATTAATAAATAAAAATAACATTATACTATAATATGAATCATTTATTAGGGGTGGCAAAACGGAAAAAATTGAAGATTTCGCATAGTACTTTGGATCGAAAAATCAATTTGATTTATTTCGTACTTTTCACTCAATGATAAAATGTGTCAGATTCTACAGGATCAAACTTTATGGGAGTTAAGAAATGATGAAAGAAAATAAAAAAGAAATAAAAAAAATAAGTAAATAAAAATGCAGTAGAAGAGTCCCGATTCCAAACTCAAAAATTCAAACTTAATTGAAAAAGATCTTTCTGATTCCAGCCTGACACGTTTTGGCCCGGCCTGCCAATGGCTCGCAAAAAACGAGTCAGGTCGGGCCGACCCGCCAATGAAAAGCGGGTTGAAAATGCTGGTCCGCCCTGCCTAAGGACTGGATGGCGGGTTGGCAGGCCAACTCACATACCACAAAAAATTACAAAATAAAATATATTTTATGTTCAAATAAAAAAAATTGTTACAAATAAATAAATATAACCATATGAAATTAAAAATGCATACATCTAGTACATAATATATGTTCAACAAAAGCAAATTACAAATTTAGAACAAAATCAAATAGAAATTAGTCCACTTACACCAAAATTAAAACCAAATTACAAACTTACAAATTACTAATAATCTAAATTTTTTTTATAGTCCACAAAACAAATTCCTTACTTATGAAAGCAACTGAAGCCTAATTACTTTTGCGAGTTAGCAGGTTATGACAGGCTAGCTCGCCATTTGGCTTAACGGGTTGAAATGATGGGTCCGACCACTAATTTTTGGCAGGCCAACAGGCCAGCCCACGGGTCACAGCCCATTTTGCCATCCCTAACATTTATCATAAATTTTTAAAAAATAATTTATATATTTTAACATATTTATTTATACAAATTTTAAATATAATTTATATATTTAAATATAATTTTTATTTTTATATATAATTTATTATAAATTAATTACATAAAATAAATATTTAGTATATGCATTATATAAGTTAAAATATTAGTTCAATTAAAAATTAACATATAGTACTAAAGTAAAACTCTAATATATTTTATTAATAAAAGAAAATTACAATAGCAATAACAAGAATTAAAGTTGGGTCATTATGCATCTGCCATAATCTTCTCATTGATAGATCAATGTTAGTATCTAGTAAACTCAATTTAAATTTAAAAGTAACATATATTTAAGAAATTTTATATAACTTTTGTCATTTTAAATATTAAAAATAACAAAATTTAAGTATAATTTTTTAAGTGTTTTTATTATTTTTAATTAAAAAATAATTTAACCTAACTAAACGTACCCACTTAATAATAGCATTATCGAGAAATTTGGTACGTTATGAAGTAGGTGAAATTTTAATTTTGATAATTTAATAACAATAAAATTAATTAAAGTATTATACATAAGTTTGTGTCGCTTCTATACATTAAAAAAAATCTCATTTTAAAAGTATTTTTTGGCTAAACTAGTAGATAAACTAACTAAAAAATTATAAATTAATTAATTAAATTAAAATATTTAGTAAAATCAACTACGTACTATTATATTATAGTCATAAGTATTATTCATTTTTACAAGTGGAAATTATTTTATTATATTATTTATTTATTTATTTATTTTAATGGAAGAAAGAAAATGGGTCGGGTTGACCTAGTTTAGTGGGCTTTTAAGAGAGAGGTTAGGCAGAGTTAACCCATCTGTCTCATTTTGTGTTTTGAAGGACTGGGAGAGATAAGGAAGAGAAGGAAAAAGCTCTGAGGAGAAGTGTTTAAAATTATCCCAAGCTGCATCGCATTCTTTTATCGACACAAAAAGGTATTGGGGTGTTAGATATAGTTTTATCTTATGGGCCGAAGCCCACTACTTGTATATAAACACATCTTTTGCTCTGTAATATACAAGGAATATGTTCTCTCCATTCACCATTATTCTCAACATGGTATCTAGAGTCTATCCTTGACTTTTCGGTGGACCCACTATTCATCGGTGCTAGGAAAACGTGTCTCATACCGTTTTTCGACTACCCACCTCGTCGTGTCTCTTTCCGGCTATTTTTTTCCCTCTTTTTTCAGCATTTTTCTTTGTTGCCATCGTCGCCGCCGCCAGCTTTCCGGCCGGCGACCCCCCTCAACTTGGCTCGCCTTCCTCCGACAAACCCAACGCCACTGGTCGTGCGGCAAACAGAGGTCGCACGTGCCCACATGCGCCAACTCCGTGCTGCGCATGGTTTCTCTCTCCTCTCTATCGGTTGCCGCGCGTGGCGACGCGTCCGGCGACTTTTCCAGGGGCGATCACCGGCGCCGGACTCGCCCTGACCTCCTATACCCCGATCTACTATTTGTTTTGTGATCGGACCTCGTTTGTCACAGATCTCTTCCTTCTCGGGCCATTTTCTCTCTCCTGTTGCTGTTTCTCTCTCTTGTTCCAGCATCTATGGCTTCCCCTTCCACTATTCGACCTGACTCCTATATTTTCACTAACTATGTCAATGTCCCTCTTTCCATTGACAAGTTAGATGGAACCAATTATGATATTTGGGCTTCAGATATCAAGCTTTGGCTTAAGGGACAGGATTATGTTGCTCACCTTACCCAGACAACTGCTTCTATTGATGAGAAAGATTGTCCTCGTTGGTCGAAAATTGATGCTCAAATTTGTAGTGTCCTTAAGTCGACCATTCATCCCTCCCTAAAGCAAATTTTTCGTGCCCATGAGACATGTGTTGATGTATGGGAACAAGCCTGATTGTTATACACCAATGATACTCAACGTCTCTATGGTGTGTGTCAAAATCTCCAGAATATCATTTCCCCACGATGCCTTGAGGGCTCCATGGCTGAGTATTTGGGCAAAGTTCATGGCCTTCTACCTGACTTCGATGAACTTTTTCCTCCCGCTGCCACTCCTTCCATGGAACTAGAGCAACGCCAAACTTTCTTTATGTTGATGGCATTGTATGGGCTTCCTGATGAGTACTCTTCCATTCGTGATCAAATTTTGGGATCTTCGACCGTGCCTACCTTGAACTCGGCTTGGTCCACTCTGTTGCGTGTGCCTAGCAAGTTTTCCCCTGACATACCTTCTTCAGCTCCCACTAGCGACTCCTCTACTTTGGTTTCTCAACATGATGATCGCCAACGTTCTCGCAAACCGGGCAAAAGTCATCCCAAGTGTGATCACTGTCACAAACTGGGCCACACAATTGACTGTTGTTATGTCTTACATGGTCGTCCCCCTCGCCCTGCTACTACTATTGCACACACTACCTCTCTTGTCTCTACTACATCTGGTGCTACCCCTTCTGATAGTTCTAGCTCTGGACCTCTAACTCTCTTCAATGACTTCCTTAAATGGTATGAGGAACGTCAAGCTTCCAATTCCACTACTTCTATTGCACACACAGGCCCTTCGTTTGTTGGTCTCACTCACTCCACCTCTCTTAGCCCTTGGGTCCTAGATTCTGGTGCTACCGATCATATTTATGGTAATCGGTCTCTTTTCTCCTCTCTTTCTACCTCTGCTTATTTACCCTCTATCACTACGGCTAATGGATATCGCGCCACATCTCATGGTGTTGGTACTATCCATCTTTCTCCTTCTCTCTCCATTGACAATGTTCTTTATGTCCCAGAGTCTCCCTTTAATTTATTATCCCTTAGTCGTCTTACTCGCTTTCTTGATTGTCTTATCTCTTTTACTAAAGATTTTGTTTTCTTACAGGACTGGAGTTCAGGACGGATGATTGGCACCGGATGTGAGTCCCATGGCCTTTATCACCTACGCACCTCTGCTCCTGTTGGTTTGGTGGCAGATTCCCCTTCCCTCATCCATGCTCAATTAGGTCATCCTAGCCTTGCCAAGCTTCAACACCTTGTACCACGTCTGTCTAAGTTGTCTCATTTTTCATGTGAGTTGTGTCAGTTGGACAAACATAGTTGTAGTTCCTTTTCTCCGAGTGTCCCCAACCGAGCGTTGTCTCCTTTTGCTTTAGTTCACTCTGATATTTGGGGGCCGAGTCGGGTTAAGTCCACTTTAGGATTTCAATATTTTGTAAATTTTATTAATGATTACTCTCGATGTACTTGGCTATTTTTAATGAAATCTCGTTCCGAATTATTTTCCATATTTCAATCTTTTTATGATGAAATTCAGACTCAATTTGGTGTTTCTATTCATACTTTTTGTAGTGATAATGCTCGTGAATACCTCTCTCACTCTTTTAAAGCCTTCATGGCTTCCCATGGCATTCTTCATAAGACTTTTTGTGCATATACCCCTCAACAAAATGGGGTGGATGAGCGCAAAAATAGACACCTAATTGAGACCACTCGCACCCTCTTACTTCATGGTCACGTTCCTCAATCTTTTTGGGGTGATGTTGTTCTCACTGCATGCTATCTCATCAATCGAATGCCATCTTCTGTCCTCAACAATCAAATACCTCACTCTATTTTATTTCCCACTCAACCTCTCCACCCTCTACCTCCTCGCGTCTTTGGATCTACATGTTTTGTCCATAATCACAGTCATGGTCTTAAGCAGTCTCCAAGGGCATGGTTTAGTAGATTTAGTACCGTAGTCCAACAGTTTGGTATGACTCGAAGCAAAGTTGATCATTCGGTCTTTTATCGACATTCCACTGCTTGGTGCATCTACTTGATAGTGTATGTTGATGATATTGTTCTTACTAGTAGTGATCATCATGACATTTCTCAGATAAAACAACATCTTTGCCATCACTTTCAGACAAAAGACCTTGAAAAACTTAGATATTTCTTGGGGATTGAGGTAGCGCAATCTACAAATGGAATTGTAATATCTCAAAGAAAGTATGCATTGGATATTTTAGAGAAAATTGAGCTAATGAGTTCCAAGCCCATTGATACACCTATGGATCCTAAGGCTAAACTTCTACCAAGTCAGGGGGAGCCTTTCTCAGATCCTGAGAGGTACAAAAGATTGGTTGGGAAATTGAATTATCTCATGGTAACTCGTCCTAACATCTCTTTTGTGGTTAGTGTGGTGAGTCAATTTCTCAATTCTCCATGTGCAGGACATTGGAATGCAGTCATCCGCATTCTGAAGTATATCAAAGGTGCTCCAGGAAAAGGTTTATTATATGGCTACAACAATCATACCCAAGTTATGGGATACTCAGATGCAGATTGGGCAGGCTCTCCCTCTAACAGAAGATCCACCTCAGGTTATTGTGTCTTTATCGGTGATAACTTGATTTCCTGGAAAAGTAAGAAGCAAAATGTAGTGGCAAGATCTAGTGTAGAAGTAGAATATCGTGCTATGGCCTCTGCTACGTTTGAGCTTATTTGGCTCAAACAGTTGCTTAAAGAACTGGGATTTGGCAAAGTTACACAGATGGCTCTCATATGTGATAACCAAGCTGCCCTTCATATTGCCTCAAATCCAATATTTCACGAGAGGACCAAACACATTGAAATAGATTGTCACTTCATTCGTGAGAAGATTTTATCTGGGGACATTACTACTTAGTTTGTTAACTCTACTAATCAGTTAGCAGATGTCTTCACCAAATCATTACGAGGTCCTATGATTGATTATATTTGTAACAAGCTTGGTGCATATGATCTATATATACCAGCTTGAGGGGGACTGTTAGATATAGTTTTATCTTACGGGCCTAGGCCCACTACTTGTATATAAACACATCTTTTACTTCGCAGTACACAAGGAATATGTTCTCTCCATTCACCATTATTTTCAACAGGGGGAAATGAGTGATTTATGTGTGAGATTACAAGAAAGAATAACTAGTGGGAGATATCCCTTACTTCTCAAGATTTTTCCATTATTTCTTTTCTGAAGCTAAAATTGATAACCCAATTAGGTTCTATATTGTATTGTGAACTTGTTATTGCATTATTTGGTAAAATTAATGTTATGATAGATAATTGAATCCCTTGGAATGTCTCTATGGGTTAAAGTTTCATGAGAAATTTGGGTATTGTTAATTGATATGTGGTTTCATGAAATTAATGACGTATGGTGTGTTTTTGTATAAAAATAATTGTTTCTGATTGATTGGATTAGAAAAAGGATGACTATATAATTGATTGTAAATTTTTGGGGTGTTTTGTTCGTGCTGCATTTTCTGGAAAATGCGCTGGGCGTCGGATGTGAGTTCTTGGCCCCTAGCTTGCATTCATATGGATGAATGTGAAGTCCAAACAAAATTATGCCAGGCGTGGGATGTATCACGCCGAGTGTAATAATGTGGTGAGCTCTTTGTAGGTCATTAGTGTCAGGCGTAATTAGAATTAAGTTAGGCACGAAAGAGTTGTGTGCTCTTTATGGTTTCTTAGTGCCATGCGTAATTATAATTACACTGAGCGTGAAACATGTTGTGGCTTAAAGTCGGGCGCAGCTTGGTGAAGCTCGACGTATTCTATGAATATGCTATATGTATTGATGCATGTTGATGATGATGGTGAGTTGTATGATGTCCATATATGACTATTGTATGATTAATTATGAATGGTGTTTGGATGAATTGATGTACAGATGTGGTTGGATGTGGCTTATTATTAATTGTGCATTGGCATGGATAGAAACGATGAAGGAATAAGGTGACATGACATGAGCATGGGTGCATGTCTCATACACATTTACCCTGACCATAAGTGGTGATTAACAGTGTGATACCGATCATAAGTGATGCAAACGGTGTGGGGAATGTATTATTTATATGTTGGCCATAAGTGGTGATTAATAATATGACACTGGTTATAAGTGATGTAAACGATGTGGCCATGCGTGGTGATGCCTGAGGAAATTGATGAAATCCGTCTATTGTGCAGCACTCTGAATTGATACTTCTTAAGAGATTGCATTACATATGCATTGAGGAGAGTATGAGCATGACACATGAGCTATATGATGATGTGATTGTGGTGATAATAAGTGATGGATATATGCGATGATGAGATTATTGTGATTGAAATGTATGTGGGTTGACTATATGTTGGGTGAAATTCATTTCTCACCCACCTTTATTGTGGTGTATTTTAGGTAATGGCTTAAGTGATGAGGTCCACACTCAAGTTGTCGAGAGCTGAAGTGATGGATTTGCTCTAATAATGTAACATCGAGACAACGAGATTAGAATAGGAATTTATGACTTATTTTGATTTACCATTTCCTCCTTGTTAGATACAATTGCAAACCTTATACTTTATAATTTTGTTTTAATTCGGTTGGATGTTTAGAGACATTTTTTATGTGAACTTATTTTATCCGCAAGTTTTTAATTAAATTTTGTATTTTTCAATTGTATTATTTGTTGGAGGAAAATGGTTGTCACACAAAACTTTATCACCCTCTTTATCTCTATTTCTCAAAGAGAACTCTAAAATAGATTGATAAGAATCTAAATTTCTCTATAAGTGGTGACCCCTTTAGATGATGAATCCTTTTTAGTAGCAATTA
This sequence comes from Cajanus cajan, assembly GCF_000230855.2. Taxonomy (NCBI): domain Eukaryota; kingdom Viridiplantae; phylum Streptophyta; class Magnoliopsida; order Fabales; family Fabaceae; genus Cajanus; species Cajanus cajan. The sequence goes on from NC_138521.1 coordinate 54,769,731, forward strand.
ATCTTATCATAAATCTTCATATTTATAGGAATGTGAAATGATCTTTCACTTATGACCTTTTTTTTTTTATGACTTTTCATTTTAACTGTGAGTTTACTTTATAGAATTCATATTTTGACTTTTATGATTAAAAATTTTGAATTAATTTTCTAAAAAAAGATATAATCGGACAAAACATAACTAATGCAAAATCAAAGCCTATCGCCTATTAAAGAATTTTAAGTCAGCCGTTTAGGGCTCAAGTAGACATATTTGGTATTAAATAGAACAAAAAAAAGTAATTTAGCTTTTAAAAATGCACCCAAAAAAATTGTAAATGAGAAATATTTAGACACGTGGCAATGCACAGAAACTTTACGCGGTGAAAGATATAAAGGAAGGGCGAAGAATGGTGCATGAGTAGTATTGGGTCTAGCTGGTGCCTGGTAATGACCCGTGAGCTGGGTCCAGAGCCTCTGAGTCTCTGACAATGACCGCATCTCATAAAATTAACCAATAGTAATAAAAAAAAACGAAGTTATAAACAAAATAAACATATACATATATAGGAGTGGCATAAAATTAAGATTAACATTTATCTACTTCACACTCATCTTTTTGTGTCTTGTGGATTCTTTTCTTTCTTTATTATCTCCACATTCACATGTGACTCCTTCTTCCACTTCCCACTTCATCTTTGGTTTTCCTTTTTCTTACTTCCTTCCCTTCCCTGTGTTCCAGATCTCCCTTTAGGCCCTTCAGATTTTGATTCTACATTGTGGAAAGGAAAACACAAATTGTACGCACCACATGAAACAATATCATTAATTAGACAGTTTATACACAGGATCAATTTAGTTACAGGATTGTGGTAGCATGCACGTACTTTTATACTCGAACCTTTTTTATTCTTATAATAATAATATTAATGTATACAATTTGTAAAAGAAAATTTGTACAAATGGCATTTCAAATGCTTAAATGTTTTCCTTTTCTTCTTTAAAATCTATAAATGATTAATTGGTTTATCATTAGCAAAATAATTACTTAATTACTAAGCCTAAAGCATATATAAGAGAATTAACTCCGGTCTTGTTTGAATAAATTTATTTGTAAATATTTAATGAAAAAATTAAGAAATATAAAATAAAATTCTTTTTTATAAGATTAATTTTTACATTTATGTGTTTGGGACAAAATAATAAATAAGACTCTTTATATATAAATATTTTAAAATATAAACATATACTACATAAAATGTAGACACACATTATTTTGCTAAAATTATATGTTTTATTGCATCAAGCAAAAAATATAGTTTTCATAATTCTATAAAAGAAAATGTAACACATTTTTCATTCTGTTTAATCTTATTGGCTTATTAAATATTTCGTATATTAGATGAATGCCCAAATTAAATAGTAGATTGTACGAGCTTTAAATCAATACCACAAACAATGAGAGACATTGGATCTCATAATTTGCTTTATTCTACTTCCGATGAGATATACAAATTTTAACAAATCTTTTAGCATGTTCATCGAAGAAGATAAAAATTTATTTCTTTTAAAAGTTATAATTATAATTAATTAAAAATCAATAATTTAAAATTTAAATTATATTATTATTAAAATTCATAATAAATAAATATTATTAATATATATTAATCATATTTTAAACTTATGATAAATAATTAAATTAAGATATAAAATAAACTTTAAATTTAAACACATAAATAATGCACACATAAAAATAAATGAAAGGTAATCTGAAATTATTGAAAGTGATATTTTCCCTAGTTATAGAGAAGGTGTGGAAAATTTACCTCCCAATGAAAGTAGAACAAGTATCGAAAATAATTGATTAAGAGAAAGAGTGAGTATTGTTATCCAATTTAAGGATTTTAATATATAGATTTAGAAAGAGGAAGGGACAGGGGAGGTTGCAAATCTGGTTAAAGTGATAAAGGTTCGTGATGGTGAACCGTTTGCAAAGGTTGACAGTAGTAAAGGTTCGCATTGAGGACTGACGAGGCATTCACAAAGAAGATGGAGGAGAGGGGGTAGGGGATGTTTGGGGATTGAGGGCCTCATCAACGATATATTTCATTGTGGATATGATTCGAGTCACGCTAGTTAGTCCATGGGCATAGGACAATGAAGTAGGGGCATAGACAAAGGTGGCGGGGCAGTTTTCTTTATTAACACTTCTACAAGTGTTAATTTACCAGTACAATTTTTTAACCCTTGTAATAGTGATTTTAACTTATAGGGTTTTTTTTTTTCTTCTTATAAGTTTTCTAAAATCCAGACTCTTTTTTATATAATTGTTTATTTGAAATTGATTACTCTACAATATGAAAAAAAAATATCATAATTTATAAATAATCACCATTAATTTAGTCTCTCAAGTATTATCTTTTCTCTTATTTAGTCTTGTATCTTCCTAGCCTTTTGTCAAGAGGGTCGAAGGTTTAACCGGGATGGCTCAACCGAGAGAGCCTAGTCAAGTTCCTGGTTAAGAAGGCTTGGTTGAGTTCTTGGTTAAATACTCTACCAGTTATACCCCTATTTATAAAACATATCGAAGGCTTGGTTGAGTTCTTGGTTAAATACTCTACCAGTTATACCCCTATTTATAAAACATATCGATATTTGTCTGACTCGAGACCCATATTCGACATGAGACCTATATCCCGAAAATAACTTGGCATTTATCTAACTTGAGACCCATATCTCCAAAATAACTCGATATTTTTTCAAATCAAAACTCATATTTGGTACAAAGTCTAATTATTAATAATCATGATCATGCACCAAAATACGCTACTCAATAATAGATAAATTTTTACAAAATCTCAAGATTCTTAGTGTGACGCCCCAAGTATTCTAAAAATTATTAAAAGTATGTTTTAATTAATAAAATAAATTTTATATACATATTTAGAGGCTTTTAAATAATTATGAGTGTTTTTTATTAAATACAAAAAAAATGTTTGTGAACTTATTTTGGTATAATAAATATTTGGGAAAAATGTGTTTTTAGTATAATTGTGTTGGAAGAAATATGTGTATTTTACATATTTATTTTTAAGTTTTTAAAGGGAGGGAAAGTGTAACCACATTTTATTTGATTAACTAATGGGTTAAACATGGGTTGTAGAGTTTTATAAGGGGTTATGCCAGTTTTATATTTTTACATTTCTCATTCCTTCCTTGTGTGTTCGCGTTCTAAAGAACTAGAAGAACTCAAAATCGTTGAAGATCACCCATAGATTTGTGCCCTTCATCTAATATTCATCGAGATAAGGTGAAGTGAGAGTTTTCTCCTCTAGGAGGCACTTAACCTATTAGGTTAGGGTTACATTCCCTTTTTACCTGTGTATGAAATTCTTGAGAAAAATCATAATTTGACTTTAGAAGTGAAACTATGGTTTTGTGCACTTTTTATGAGCATGAGATGTTATGATTGAGTTGTATGCATGATGAGAGCCTTTGTGCTATAATTATTAATTTAGGGAGGTGCGTATAATAGAGTGTGATGAGGAATGTGAATGGATTGACATTACAACATGTGTAATGAGATGACATGATTGATTGAAAATTTATATAGTATGAGATGTGTGTAACAATTGAGTATGAGATATGATTACGAGTAAGAGATATGTATAATAATTGAGAATGATGTGTGTTATAAGTATGAGATCTATGTCACGCACACGAGTTTAAGCCTTTGGGCCATGAACTGAGTTATTAAGATTTTGACACACAATATAAGCATACACATATTACTTATGTAAGTATCATAAAAAAAGTGTGACTTAATGGGATGGGAATGTGAAGTATGGGTTTGTTAACGTGAACATAATGAATAGTGAAGTTGTGTAAATATTTTCTTATATTTGCTATGAATTATAAATTGTTACTTTGTTTTATTGAAGTATATGTTGAACATGTTATTAGAGCAAGACGTTTCTCACCCCCTCTATTTTTTAGTGTATTGTAGGTAATGATTATCATATAGATATTGTGGGCAACAAGGCATAAGCCCTGTGAGATATATGTATGCTCTAATAGGATGTGACACCATTGGACATAATAAAGAATTTTCTTATTATTTGAATTATGATTTTTGTTAGACATTTGATTTGTTTATATTATGAGAATTCTCAAGTATTCTTTCAATTTAACATGTTGTGAACGTTACTCAACTTGAAGACTATTATAATTATTGTATTTGAAATATTTTAATATTGTCTTGGGGTAATAAGTGTTACACTCGGGACCCATAAAGATACAACAATTAGATTTAAAATCCTCATTCTAAGACAAAAACAAGCAAAATGCACCTTTTGGACTCTTTGACTCCGGACAAACGATTAGGTAATATTTAGTACCTTTCCTACATCGAAACAAGTTTCTAAAGAAATAAAATTATGTAAGTAATATTGAGTTAGAATTTTTTTATTAGTAAAAAATATAAAAAGGATACTAAAATTCAAATTTAAGATCGTGTACATATTATCTTAATCATCTATCACTAGTCTAACTCTATGGTTAATTTAAGTTGGTATATTTTACTAATTTTAATGATCAATTTGATAAAATTTTCAATATTTGGACGACTAATGTTATAATTTTTAACACTTGACTGATTACGTTAAAAAAAAAAACTTGGACTAGTTACTTATTTATTTAACAAAACAGTTAAGAAAGAGTTATACTTTAGATGAAATTGAGACTTTGCTGGATCATCACTTGAGTTGAATGCCTTTTAAAATTTAAAATCCAAAGCATCTTTAGTTCCTTTGCCTAAGCACGGAAATTTTTCACTAAATCTCAAGCCTACTTGTTATAAAATAAAACGGTACCGTAATGTTCAAGTAAAGTTTACAATTACCGAAAGGTGTGCGCGGACTGTGCTGTGAATATTATAAAATGGAAAACAAATTGTATTTATATAATGTATTTTAAAAATATATATAATAAAGAAAATCACCAAAGAAAAGAGATAAAATGAGGTAAAAAATAATTAATGTCGTTAAAATTATTGTTTTTTTTTTTGTATAAATAGTACATCTCAAAACGAAATAATGAGATTACAGGACACACTTTGTTTACTTTGCACTGGTTTTAGAATTAGCATGCAATGTTGTTCCAATTTTAAACTATGGTATACTATCACTGGTCCCCATGATTCTCATGCTAATGATATAGCATGATAAACTTAGCTACATCAGGATTGTCAAAAGTGCAAATATTTATAATGCGATGTTCTTATTACTTATTGGGAATACTTTGCATTAGTTCTGTTATTTATATTCTACACTTTAAACTAATCATAAATCAATGTTTGTATGATTTTTAATATAATTAATATATAATTTATGATAATTTGTAATTGAATGATAGTGTACGATTATTTTACACTATTAAAATATATATATATATATATATATATATATATATATATTATTTTTTTAATGTAATGGTCGCTAAAGAAAGATAAAAGAAAGAAAAAAAAAGTTATGCATTAATATTACAAAATAATTTTACACCGGTGTTTAATATCAAATTATTATATATGATAAATATATTATTAATTTTTACAGTAATTCTTTTAAAAATTATATTAATAATAATTTTTATTGAAAAATTTACACTGAGAATCATGAAGTCAGTAACAAAAACATGGACAACTTTATTTTTCCTCTTTTATACAAACTCATTATCGTGCATATTCCAAAATGGAAATGTAATACAAGGTTAGGGATTTGAGAGGGACAAAACCAATCCCGGTCCGGAATCAAGTTTCAAGTGTCAAATTGGGAGAGAACAAATCAAATCAAATCAAAAGCATTTACCAAAAAATAATAGTGCCATATCTTTGTGAGACCAAAATTATATATTTTTATCCATAAGCCATGTTTCTGTATTAAGGGTATCTTCTTAATGGCCCATGCCATTCCATGTGGTTGGTCCCACTTCCAACCAAAGCAATAAGTAAGATAGTTAGTCCCAATCAAAAGTCTAATCTTTGCACTATTTACCACATAAGAGTGCTCTATAAAACGAAAAGGCAGATCGCGAGTGTCACGTAAGGAACACTTTAATCTTGCTTTGCCACCTTATAATTAAATATCCCAATTTTCCGTATGGGTGCACATAAATCTTATCAAATTAGTCTTTTTCTTCCTTTTTTTTCTCTACGTTGCTTGCACTGATCAATATGGGAACAATTTTTTTTTTTTATTTTTTATATGAACTATATGTAATTTTTATTGTGAACAATTCTGTTCAAATATTTAACACAAGTATATATAAAGCTTAAATTTTAAACTACCGGTTAAATTTAAAGTTTAAACAATTTTGTTGCAGCACCTATGCACTACTTGTAATCAGTGTTTAAAAACTCGAATCGAACCGGCTGGTCGGACCGGTTGGACTGGGAATCGGTGGTTCAGCCGGTCCAAATCTTAAGTTAGATCGGTTATGCAGTCGACTCGTTTCAAACCGGATTGAACCGGTCAATTTTCCGGTTCAACCGGTGAACCGGTGGGTCAAACTGGTTCAACTACTTTTTTTTCTTATTTTTTTTTTTAAATTTAAGGGACCATAAATCACAAAAATAATAATAATAATTGAATCTCTCAATGGAAGAACAAAAATTCTTATTAAATATAACAATGATTACTTGTTCTAATATATTTGTTTATAGTATATACAACTTAAATAATTTTTATAGTATATTATTAATTTTAAATTATATATTTAATAATATAATATCTATGTAGATATTACATATATTATTTTGTGATATCAATTGCAAGCATATTATATATGTATATATTATTTATATTTTTAATTTGTATTAATATACAGTTTAACATGTAATTTTTTATATATTTTTTTACAAAATAAAAATAAAAATAATTTTAAATAAGATAGAAAATTTGAAATTTAAAATAAGATATAAATTTATTAAAATTTATAAGTATAAAATATATTTAATATGAATATTTTTTAATAAAAATAAATAAAAATCGAGTCATGCGATTCAACTAGTGACTCACTAATTCAATCTTTGACCCACTAACCCAGTACCTTAACCAATTCAATGATCGGTCTAATTTTTAAAATTATGCTTGCAATAGTGGTCTATCACATACTGTACTAATTGATTATATGTTGATTGGTAGAACGTTTGTTTGTTTTATTCAATGATTTGGCGCAAATCCTCTTTTCCTTTTTCAACTTTCTTTGTTTGGTTATTTATTTTTGTTATCAACCTTGGAAAAGTGTATTTTAGAGGATTGGGATTGGGGATGCAGGATCCCACATGTTCATATGTCTAAAGGAGTAAAGAACGCCTTGACATAAGGGTTAATTAATTACTCGATGTGATGTCACCATAAAAATAAAATATCTCCTCGTGTTTATTAACCATTAAGGCATAATTTTTCAAGCCAAAAAAAAAAAAAGTTGACTCGTAAAATGCCTTCACCTTTTCACTCTAGTTATTTACATCAAATGGGAATCATTTTAAGCAAATCATATCATATCATGATCAAGCTACGACGACATTTGAAGAAAAAGGATCAGATCTATCTTATCTAATCTAATCTAATTCTTATCGACTAAAAAATGGGGTATAGATAGATGAGAAAGTAGATCCAAATAGCGACTGCTTATTGGGTTAATAGTAAAGGGATAGATTGTGTTGGTAAATGCGTATTAAGAAGTAAACATTGTGTACGAAGGTACATTCTTATTTCACTTTCAACTTCTTTTCCCCCTTTGTCTTGTTCTTTTGATCTCTAGATGTCTATGATAAATGTCCAGCTTGAATTAATTTCACGAAGACGCAAAAGGGATCGCATCATATCCCAAGAGACTTCTGTGCATAAGTCTTCGGCACTTGGTTGTTATGCATTGCAAATTGTCTTTCCAGCCTTATAGATTGATCTTATGACAGCAAATCATTAACTAGGTATGATTGTGATGTAAATTGACTCATTACACACAAAACAGATAAACTAGCTAAAATTAATATTTTATTTGCCTAGAAAAAGTACACAATTTTAAAGTTTAATTTAAGTTTTAGTTTTTTATTTAATTTTATAAGTGAGGTCGACAAAAAAGATTTGTCTAAGTCACTTTTTTTCTTTTTGTCCAAGTTTCTTCTTTTTTTGTCCAAGTTTCTTCTCTTTTTGTCTAACTCACTTCCTTTTTTCTTTGTGAGTTTCGGGGGTATCCCCATTCATAGGTCCGAGATCCACATCTATGAATTGAAAGGTCCGAATGATCCACTCTATAATCAGTTATTAGAATCAATAGGTCTTCAAATCTTTCATTTGAAAAAATGGAAACCCTTATTATTGGATGACCAAGATTTATTCTCATTTATCTTGTTATTGATATAATATTAAATTTCATCATTTTATTTGAATGTAAAATAAATTTAAATAAAACTCCACAAAATATTTAGTTGTCTTATAGTAAACATGTTAAACGGGTTAGATATGTTAAGTTTAGTCTAATTTATACAAGTCAAATGTTATTTTAAGTTAAAATTGACTTGACCTATATTTTTTTATGGACTATCATTTTTTTTAATCTAATCCATGTCAAATTATTGGGCTAAATTGGCCTAATTAAAAAAATAGATTAAGAAAATAAGTTTATTTTTATAATAAAAAATAAAAATTATAATATGATTAATTGATACTAATATAAATATTAGTTACAAATGAGAAGTGAATCCGCCATAATTATATAGTTGTGGGTAGTTATAGATATCCATATATTAGAAGTCAAACATGTTGTATCCATATTAGTAGTTAGCATATTCTTCAATTTTCTCTATCTAGGTAAAAACACTTTATTACATTCAACTATTGAAATGTTTCTAAGAACAATTGAGTTTAAAAATATGATTTAACATTTTACTCGGTATCTAAACCCCTTCAAATTCAACATAAATATATAGAAGATCATGCTTGATAATATACTTAACAAGTGCATCTTTGTTAGTCTTCAAATCAAATTTTCATTGCTTCAACAAACTAATTTTGTTATCAAACATGACTCCAACTTCTTGGTACTTAGGAGATCCAATAAATTTGATAATATGACATCTTAAATGATTAGTACCTGAAATAGAAGTGAAAGAACATTCACAACAATTAACCCTATCTAAACATATAACCGTAACTCTATAAACAAACACAGGAGAATGAAGGATTATTATTATGATAATAATAATAATAATAATAATTATTATTATTATTATTATTGTGTTGTTATTGTTGTTGTTATTATTATTATTTTATAATACATTACAGATTTATAGATTGACAACACTACTACAAAAATACTATTTAATATCGTCACATCTACATCGGTTTAAGTAAAATCGATGTAAAAGAAGAACGCAGTGGCATTTGCATAATTAAATTGAAAATGTAAGCATGTTTACATCGGTTTAGTAGAGAAACAATGTAAATATGAAAAATTTTACATCGATTTTGACAGTAACCGATGTAGAATTCAAATCCAAAAATATAAGCACACGCTCAACATTCTCACAAAAACGTTCTCTCTCAAAACCCTAGTTCCTCCCACCTCCGCCGGAAGCCAAGCCAATGCCGCCTTCTTCCTGCCAGCGACTCGGGCCCAGGCGAATGACGTGGCCCACCGCAACAAGGCTCTGCCGCTTCCCCCTCCTTCCAAGGATCAGGTAGCGAAGAAGCGCAGGGACTCTGACAAAGTCCCCAAGATTTCGGTTCTCATCACCAATGGCCAGGCCACAACGGAGCCGCTGCAGCGCTCGGCGAGGCACGAGGAAGTGGTGGATGCGCCGCCACTAAGTGTGGACGACGGTTTCGTTTCGAGGCATTCGCATATGAAGTACGAGCACTATTCATCGCTACCACCTGACCTAGTTCAGATCCGAGAGCCACCCAAATCCCTTGTTCCCAGTTTTTGTTTTTCTGTTGCAAAGACTTCACCTTTACCATTTTACTTCACAATTTGGGGTTTAGGGTTTGGTGTGTTTGGTTTCTCGGCAACCATAAACATAATGAGCTTAAGTTCTAGTTGATGTTGGTGTTTGTGTCTGTTTGATTTTGTGAAAATGTTTTTGAGTTGGTGTTCTTGGATCTCTAATTAATGTTTTGTGCATTTTGAATTTAATATAGCTTGTTCTTTTTGTTCCAAATCTGTCAGCAAACATGGAAACGAGGTTATATACATGATATTGGAAACGATGTTGGGCAGGTGGAAGAACAATGTTGTAAAGGCAATCTACATCGGTTCTAAGAAAAACCGATGTAGAAATATATACATTTTCTAAGTCGCTCTATTCTACATTGGTTTTAGAACCGATGTAGATGACTTTGCAGAATCGATGTAGAATATGCATCTTGTAGTAGTGCAATAACAGTAGTTCAAATTATTTTCCTTATTAGTTTAACAAATCAACCCATAAGCCTACAAGCTAGCCCAATCTAGGCCTATTTGGCCTGTCGGCCTTAGTGGACTGGACCAAAATGACCTTTTCTATTTAGATAATCTTTTTCAAGATCTAGCTAGACCTTATTTACGGGTTAGCTGGGCTAAGCCCAAATTGATAGGTATACTTACATTTTACTATTTTATTCCTTTTTTTATTAGTAAAAACTAAGTTGTCTAAAAAAGGAAGAGGGTGAAAGGTATGGTATGACTAATAATACTCAAAACTTAAATGTTCTTTTTTCATCATTGTTGAAATTAAAAATGTTATAAACTAAGAATTTAAGATTCAATCAATAATTAAACTACATCAGTCAACAAAATGTAGAATCAACTTATGTTTAAGCTAAGTGTTGATGGAGGTCAACACTTCACCTAGGAGGCTTCATAATACATCTACGAATAATGAATCACATTTTTATCTAAAGTAAATTACAATATAACTACTCTATAACAAGATAATGTTGATTACCTCTGCGTGACATTAATTAGGATAAAGAATCCAAATAATTTATCCTTTTAAATACACTAACATCATTGTAATAGAAAAATATTTAATATACATTATCACTTTGGGATAATTGTTACTAATTTGAGTGTCATTGTCTTTTACAAGTACTCATCTTGTAATCATGATGCCTTAACCATGTTAGAGAGCTTTACCATTAGAACACCTTTTACCTCATTCCTTAGATAACACAATTCCATTAGAACAACTTAAAGTTTAGTCAAGGTATATTGTCCAACTTTAGACACATACTAAAAGTTCCTCTAAATATTGGATCATGATCAAGATATTGAAATTTTTTGTGTTTCTATCGACTAAAATGATTGGTCGAATTTGATTATATTTTACAACTCTCTTTTTTCCATCTAGTTTTAAATACAAAATCTCTGTATTATGATAATAATATAATAGATCTCTTTAAGATTTTTTACTCACCATTAATGTGCAACTTTTATTCTATCTAACTTACACATGAAAAATCAAATGCGTCAAGATAACTTTTTTCAATAAAATCTAAATTTACACGAGATTTCAACGAATTAATGAAGAAGTCTAATATGTTGCAACATAGAAATAAACTAGATTTTCTTTTGTATCCAATTGTGATAATATGATTTGAAACTAAAATCCTATATAAATTATCTCAACCTTTTATATATTATGAAGGTAAAATAGTTATCAAACAAGGATATATGAGATATAAAAACGAAAATAATGAATTGAATTAAAACTTCTTTTAAGAATTTGTTGGAAAAATTACACCAACAATAATATGAATTAAATCTAAGTTTTTATACATTTATATCAAATCTTCTCCCACCTTAAGTTCTGATGATTGAATTGAAACTAAATAAAGTTAGAAGGCCAAAAATTAATATTATTAGTTTAGCTAATTGAACAAAATTAAGATAAAGTAAAAATTAACTTAAATCACTATAGTTCACTAGCTAGTTAAGGCATTAATTTAGAAGTATATATTATTCAAAAGATGTTTAGTGCGCAGGCATACAATCCTGACATCTCTATATTTTGTAAAATATCTATTTTGGGGTACAAATAAAATATTCACGTTTGATACATGTGAGTGTGATTGTTATAGCTAAACATCTTATATGTTCAAGTAATGATATATGAATAGTCATACAATATATAAATCTAATCGATATTTTTGTATTTCTTTTTATCTTTTTATTTTTCACTTCATATTACTTATCAAATTTAAACTTCTCTCTTTTATATCTCTTTATTTTTCTGGGTGTAGATTAACGCAAAGTGTCGATAAATCATTTTCTATATATCTTCACTATTTTTAGTGAAGACGACTATTGAATATAATGACTCGTGATACTACATTCTTTAAAGTCATGTTTTTTTCCTCTCCTTAATTTTAAATTATAAAATATAAATTACATAAGATCATGTCATTCTTTCCTTTATTTCTCTCTTTTACATAACTTATCTTGTCTCAAACCTCTCTCGCTTATCTTCCTATATCTCTCTTTAATTTGCAGAGACAATTGTACGAAATTGACGTGCAAATATAATTAATTTCCCTTGAAATATTATACTAAATATGTGAGAATCTTAAATGTGTTTTATATTTAACTTTACTGTGTTTGAATAGGATTGCATATGACGTCCTTATATTTATGTAGTTTAGAGAGGGGTGTCGTATTTGTTTGGTGTTTGCGAAATCCACATGAATATTCGAATAAGCTTTTGTATGTGTATTAGGAAGCAGCAGTGTGTGGGAGCATCATTTCCAAGTTATATGGGATGGTGTAATCCTCAGATTTTATTATTATTTTGTACATAATGACTCGTACCTTTATGCTTGTATGTGTTGCGTGAGCTAATGATGCTACCAGTATGTGATGCATCGATCCTGCATATACATAGAAGGAAACAAAAACAAATAGAAAAGGATAGAACGCCACGCACACACTTCCATTGACCTTAAATGTACTCCATCAACTTGAGTTTTTTTACCCTTTTTTTAGAATTCTCAAAATTTTCACCTTGAATTCACAATTTTGGCATGGATATAAGTGAGAGCTAAAACCAATCATTCATCATGTTAAATTATGTATATTTTTTAAAAAAGTTAAATTCCTTCTTTTGAGTAATTATGCAACTTCAAGTAATATCTTTAATGCAAAAGTAATTCTCACTTTTTATGTTGCACACATGTAAAAGCACCATAATAGATGGACATTGGTTATAGTGATGAGTGATGACAACTAGCTAACTTGATCGCCGTGATACAGTGATCCACGCTGCTTAATATTCCTTGTGCCCCTTTGGAAGACTGAAACGTTTAATATTAATTGCTTCTAATTTAAACATATGTCCTTTTCAGTCTCTACCATCTACCGCTGGCAATGACCAAATTAAACATAACGATATTTCGGAGTGGTGAAACAGATTTTAACGCAGTAAATATCATTTTTGAGTATCTTTCAATAAGTTTCTCCAAAAGTACTTTCAACTGAAAAAAATGAAAGATAATTAAGATAATTTTTTCTATAAGTTAGGACCAACTTATGTATAAATTAAAATTAATATTTTAGAGAAATTAGTAAGATAAAATTCCTAATATAATTTAATTTTAACTTATTGAATTTTTTTCCCTTATAAAATGCTTTCGGAGGCTTCCCCAATCAGGCATTTTGTATATATATGTAGTAGTGGAACGGGGATTCTTAATTAACTGCGTGGAGAATTTCAAAGATTTGATACCCGTTTGGAAAGATTTTCAAAGGGCTGAGGTGGGGTATGTTCAAGTTCAGTACGTGCAGGATGGCCCCCAAACCCATCAGTACCATATATATATATATATTGTTCCTTTTATGCCTAAAAAAGTCTCACATCGTTTAGGAGTCGAGGTTAAGGGTAATTTATAAACACATTTCCTTCTTAACCTACCAAGGCACCTTTTAAAGGAAAAAACCGTGACGGCCTAACGAGTGTCAAAGCGAACAATACTTCGGATGCAATGACCCTAACGATGACAGCAAACTTACGGTAGGAACATTTGGCACTAGAAGGAGGGACAACCCAATAAATGTCAAAGCGGACAATATCTCGGATGCAGTGACCCTAACGATGACAGCAGACTTACGATAGGAATATATATATATATATGTATGTATAATATATAATAATAATAATGAGAATTGCAGACTTCAGAGATTTAATGCCCACCTTTCATTTTACTTTTTCTTTTTCTCTAAACTATCGAGGGTTCCCTTAGCTTGTTCAAAGATTGTTTTCTCTTTGCTCATGTAACATCATCTTAATGGATTACATTAATACAGAAAGCATGGGCTTACCAAAGAAAACAACCACCAAACATCAAATCCATGTTTACAAAAGTACGTACTATATAGCACAATAAAAAAATAAAAATAAAAAATCCCCTCCATATGGGGGATTCAGATGAGTCACCAAACTCTTGCAGTTGGGAAACAACTCATTGAAGCACTAAACAAGTAGTAACAACCGGTTGGCCCCTCCCACAGCTCCTCATGTCTTCTATGAATGGAGCAACATGTCTTTGCTTCCCCACTAACATTTCAAAATTTCTATATCATTTCATCTAACTTCAATTTTGCCCATGGCATGTTCCAGCCCATGCTGCCAATAATCTTTCCGGGAAAAGGGATCTTATTTTTCATCCAATAAATGGATCTACGCCACTCACTGCCTCTCTTAATTTGAATCTAGATATTTACCCATAAAATCATTTTTGGTGGTAACTCCATTTGATTTGGCTAATTACTTTTTCATGTGGGTCCAACCCTGTCAAAGTCACAACTACTTCGTTTACCAATAGATGTGAACTTTAAGTGGGAATGAAAGAAAATAAGGTAAGACATGGTGATTACGTTGACCAAATTTGCAGCACAAGTGTAATTGAAGCGGGGTGCATGCGAAAGTTAGCACACAGAAATGGTTGCATTGCATGAGTGCATGGGGAAATTTATGATTGCAATTGTGTCCGTGTATTTGGCAAGTTGTATCATACAAGGAGGGGTCGGTGGTACATTTTTGCATGTGCCCTTTTATGATGGCCGTTCTGTGCAGAGACATGTAGCCTTGCCCACAATGTAGCTAGCTACCTAGGGACAAATTTGTGCAGTGGTCGTTGGGGCCACCCTTTTTCCCTTTTCATAAGTCGATTAATTTAATAAGCTTCCCAGCAAGCATGTACCCAAACACTGAATAGTATGATAAATATTAATAGGCTTTGTACAATCATCAAGAAAACCCTCAAAAAGGAATAATATATGAACCACAATTAAATTTATCATCTCCGAATTTAAGCTAAGTATCAAACTCATGCAGCATACAGTAAATTTGCACCTTGCCAGACATTAAGAGGAGCCTTTCATCTGCCTCCTATCTCTTCTTTCTTCCATGCTTCGCTTGCTATGCATTTTTAAGATGGAAAGAAAAGGGGAAAAAATGGGAGGAAGAAAATTGTTCCTTGAAGTGATTAAATTTCAGTGCTACTACTATTTTTTTTTTCTGAAGGAAGTGAAAAGAGTATAATTTAATTTTGTGAACTATTTACATATTTAAATACACTTATATGCATTTTTGTTCCTTTCTTATCATGAAACCAAACAAATGAAGAAAACAAGTCTTTCTTTTCCGATAAAAACAAGGTGAGAAATAATTGTTCCCCTCCTTCACTCCCTTTGTTTTATTTTCTTTACTATCATATATCATTTCCTTCCTTTCCCTTCAAACATCAAACAAATCCTTGAGTTTAGAGTTTGGACAAAGACCGGGAGCCACGCGTTACTTCAGTTTTCCATGATAAGTCAATGATCTCTTCTAAATCAACTCACACTAATATGGTACATTATTGCAAATTAAATTTTGAGAAACTTTTGTTGTGAACGACAGATTTTCAGGCTGGAGAGATTGCAATCAATCAGATCATTAAAAGCAAAAGGTAAAAAGAAAAAAAAAAGCCTCAGGGCTCAAGATCAGATATGATAGCCAGTGGGGTAAGGGGAGACAGGTTTCAAATGATGCCCACTGTCTTCATCTCTTGAAACTCTTCTACAGTTTTGATTTCCACATGGTGTCAGTAACCTTTCTCCCCTGAATCCCTCTGCCCGGTTCTTCAGTTTGTAGCAGTGTGATAAAATTGGATACATGGTAAATATAGAAAGACATGTAAAGCTCAGCAGTTTCTGCATCCAATATCCATTTTGGATGAGTGGTCCTCTCTAGATTTTTCAAGCGACGTACGCGAGGTCTTCTGAGTAGAGGTTATTAACATGAGTCCAAAGACCAAAATCGTTTTAATGTTTGCCAAAATGGTCACAACCTCCCAAAATGAAATCGTACGATACTGGCAAAAGCTTCACAATCACATGAATTTCTTGGACTCGCAATAAGCAATTCACAAGCTGACTGATTAGACTGCCCATAAGCTTTGTTCATCATTGTCCGTCATTATCCATTATTCATCATCATGCATGCATGCATGCATGTTGCAGGTTTCACAGCTTGTAGCTAGTTTGAACGCGGTCATCCTCCGTGACTGGTCCAACACAGCATTTGAAAAGCTTAGTTGTGTGTGGTTAAAAGCTCACACAGACCCAAATTGGTGTTGTACGAATGAATGAATACGACTGCCACCATGCCATGACTATTGATGACCAAACCTAAGGCCATGCCATACCCTATATTTGGTTACATACGGGGCTTCACCCTGTTCAACAATACCCGTTTTCTAAGAACTGGGGTTTCAGGGTTGCTTCTTTCATGCAATATCAATTCTCCAAGACACCGACACTGACAAAGATGTACGCACCTGCATTGCCCTCTGCACGATCATAAAAATCAACACTCATTGTTTGACCAACAAGGATCCCACACAGGTCCAACACCTCAGTAAAAACAATTAAACAAACATCAATCAATGTATGAAAAGTGAATGAAGAAAAGCAGGTACGATCAGATATTCAAAGCAAATGTTTAGTTTCAAAAAAGTGATAGATAAATGTAAATTCACCAGCCTATTCAAATCACATTTCCCTAGTCTATGTTATCCTACCAAAACACATCAGAGTGAGTGTATGTATATATGGTTAAATTATAAATCAAATTTGAATCTTGAATGTATAACTGTATTAAATACTTAAAAGAAAAACTGATGTCCACAAACTAAAGCAAGGTTGTTGTTTTGCATAGAGAATACAAGTAGTCTCGTACCAAAATATACCCACACAAAATAAAGGATAATGGACTAAAATAACTTTACTGTATTTTTTTTTATTTATTACTGTGAATATAGCATTAATAACATTCCAATCGCTGTGCTGTTACAAGAAAACGTTAAAAAAGTTGAAGTTCTGCAGAGAGCCAGTTTCTCATTACAAAGAAAGCAATCATGCAAGGAGAATATCAAAAGCTGGTGTCCCACAAAAATACAAATTCCAGTCACTCCAAATCTTGAGCAGTAAGTATTCACTTGGCAAAATACCAGACACGCAGTGCTCCATGTACCCCGTAGGTCCCTCAAGCTGTAGTGGATTCCACCAATAAACTGTTTGAGCAGTACCCAAGATACTGATTTTTCTTAATCCATGGTGATGAATCGAGAACTTTAAAAGTGAATGAAACTATTTGCCAGCAAATGCACGAAGAAACAGGCATGAAAAGAGCAAAATTGTCAATGTTCAACGGGCTAATATCAAAGAGGACGAATGCTTCCTTCAAATTGATGTGCTTATAATTCTCTTGGAGCAACTAGCAATCAGCCCCACCTGTCAAGTCAATAAAACCAAAAACGACTTGGTTCATTCGTCTTTTGGTCTGTTCCGCATAACCACATCCTAACTATGGCAATGATGCTGCCAGCACAACATAACAACCACCGTCTGCGCTAATCTGGTAAGCTTATATGAACTTTTCCAAAATTGAAAGAAAAGCAAAGAGCAATCAATCAGTCAATCAAAAACATCTTATCAGATAAAGCATCGCACGCGGTAAGAAGGCACATGCAAAAGAAGCAACTGATCTAACAACTTTATATCCTTCAATTGATAATGGTCAAAATTTCAGTTTACGCTCAACACCAGACAAATCAGACAAACGCACGGTCCCTCCATCGAACCTAATTCAAGAAGCAAACTCTTCTTTGATCAAACTTAACAGATCCCAGGATGCCATTGAGCATACACTCACTTTTATAATTATCATCATAGTATAATGTTTCTTGATTATTACTACTACAGAATTCAAACACTAATGTTCAATCCACCCTAATGGGCAAAGTGAGAATCGGAGATAGACTAGACACAAAACAACTCCATGTTCTGACAGCAATTGTCAGAAAAGATAATGCATTTCAAGTCTTCAGAGACGATACACAACAAATTGTCTTTGCAACAGTACCTCTTCAAAATTAAGAAACATCTGACAGCAATAGCTAATTTGCTCAACGCAAAAAGAACTCGATGTAAATCATACATCTTATAGTTCCGAATAGAACATAAGACAAAAGGCTGCAAATAAATGATATACAGCTCTGCTGTACCATGTATGCTATATCACATGTATACTCTTATTGTTATATGCGTCTAGGGGAGTAAAGGTAGACACATAGTTAAATGCCAAGGAATAAATTACTGACAATGCAGCTCCAAAGCAATTTTAACAATTTTGAATAAGAATTGAGACAAAGCAATATTTGCAAGATGGTAGTCATAAATAAAGGTCTCCAAACTTATCCATGCTGTCAATGAACTAAAGCATTCATGACTTCGTTTTCTGTTGGAAACCCAATTAAAAGGACTCCTTCCCCTCGGGTAGCAAAAGTTCAGTGGGCTCCATGAGAACCTAGACATTTAGAAGGAAAATACAGGCATCAGATTCTGCATTAATTATCCATCTAACGGATATTCAGTATGTTACATTGAGTCAAAGGCTTCCACATAGAAGTTAGAATTAATCGTCATCTTTTTAAGTGATTACATTGGGGCTAACATTTTTAAACCCACCAGAAAGAAGAGAGCAACTGGTTGTGAGTACTAACAACTCTGATGGTTAAAAGGGGAAGGGTGAAGAGGCAGAGGTAACCTTCATCTTTGTCAATGCTAACCGTATTTCACAGGAAACTAATTTCACAAGCTAATACAAAAACAGATAAGGCTAAAGTAAAAGGTGCATTTGGAGAATTTAGTCAAAAACAGAAACTTTGCCAACCATTAGCATCTTCCAAGAATCATATATGCTAGACTGATGAAAGGCTGTCATCAAGAATACCAACCGTAACTTAAAAAGTCAATGTGATAAAACTTCTAATCATTTAATTTTCACTCTTTTGAGGAAGTGTACCCTTCTTTATTCACACTATTAGCATGCATTATAATGCTTCATTTGAATTCTTGCTCCCAGTTAATGTTTCCCAATCTTTACTATACTCTGATTTTCTCTCATCTTCACAGCCTCATAATCAGAGCAAAGGCTACACTATACCTGACAAAGACAATAATAATATAATCCTTTCCCCCATCACTTGTTTTCCTTTCATTTTTCTTTGGCAAAGTGCGTAAGTCATTCCCATTAGTGTGGACTGAGGAATCTAAAAGATCCTTGACCAAAGACATGGAATTCACACTGAACCCCAATTAATCCAAGTCAAGTCAAGTACACCAACTTAAGGAGACAAAGCTCTTTCAACAACTATTTTTTCATTTTTCAAGACTCCAATCCAAGATCTCGCTTGAGGTGAAACAAATTCTTTACCATTTGAGCCAACAGGCATATGTAAGAGTCTCATAAGGTGGAAACTCAACTCTACAAAGATTAACAATGAACACTCTAGATTATAAATGCTGAAAATATAACAACAACAACAACAACAATAACAACAACAAATGACAAGTGAAATTGGATTAATATAGCAAGAAGAGACACACAATCTTTAGTTGAAACCGGGTACAAAAGTTTGTAAAAGGGTTAACCAGTCTCACAACAAGCTATAAATGTTAAAATAAAAATAAAAAAATCACATTCTTTCAACATACAGAGAGAATAAAAATATTGTACATTAACTCCAGCAGTTTCTCTTCTCTATCTTTTTGGACACCCTACTAGAAGTTTTCAGTGGTCATATTTCATGTGTGAATTTCTCCACTCCAACCATACTTAATATGGCTTGGTAGAGAGCCTCTTTGGCAAAGCATTTCTTGTTTTCTCTGAATTGGTCCTTTGGAATGGGAGCAATGTGTACTTTGTTCACATCAGCTGTCTTGGTTCAGTTCTTGATCTAAATTCTTGAGGGAACTAAGATAAATACTAACAAATAATGAAAACTCTCGGCAGATCTTGATGAAATTAATATTGAAGAACCTTGACTACATAAGGATTATGTTGAGTAATACGGAAATCCTTTTAAAAATCTAAAAATTATTAACTAATCATTCTTACATTGTCTAGGGAAATGCTCTAGGTTCGAACAAGAACAAGTCTAAACCAATTTAACACCTATCAACCCAAGGCCTAAGCATAGATTATACTCAATCTAAGTACCCAATGTTTACATTCGTTTCAACATATACACACGATTCAATTGTTTCAATTTCATCTCCTAATCATTCTCCATGTGAATTTGGATATATTATTCCCATTTTAAAGAATTTTATTTGATGACTTATAGAGAAGCAATGTGTACCATTAGCAGTGGTTAAACTAAGGAGCTTGCAAACTCTTGCTGTGACACATTAGAGGACTCGCTCCTCTCCATAATTCGATTACAGTCATGAAACATAATCACCAAAACTCAACATTATCATCCACTTCATCTCAATAGAGTATCATAAAAAAGAATAATAATCAGCAAGTACATTCTTAAATTTGAAGAAGTACATTACAAAACTCCACAACATAGCCATCCATCCAACTCCAGAAATTCCAATTCTTACCTCAAACGAAGCCTCGGAGTTGAAGAACGCGAAAGGTGAAGAGAGCTTCGAGGACGCCAAAGCAGGCGCCGAAGCAGACATCGATGACGTAATGCCTCCCGAGAGCGACGCGGGAAACGACGGTGGTGAGGGCCCAGGCCCAAACGGCCGTTATGAGCAGGTCAACGGGCGGAACCTCGTGGCCTCGGATGGCGACACGTGGCGAATTGAGATCGGCGAGGATGTGAGGGCGGGAAAGGGAGAAGATGGAGGCGACGAAGCAGACCCTGGAGGAGTGGCCGCTGGGGAAGGAGAAGTTGTCGACGGAGACGACGGCGTTGTACTCGGAGTGGTTGGCGTAGGAGGGGCGGGATCGGCGGACGAGGAATTTGACGAGGGCGATGAAGAGGAGGTCGAGGAGGGAGCAGAGGAGGAGGGGGAGGAGGAGGTGGGAGCGGAGGGGGGAGGCGGAGGGGGCGGCGAGGAAGAGCGAGAGGGACACCGGGAAGAAGAACCGGAAGTCCGCCACGAGCTCTAGGAGACGGAGGAGGGGTCTCGGGGCGATGGGGCGTGTGAGGGTGTGGATGTAGAGGGAGATGCTGTTGTCCACATTCTGGATGCGTCCCAGTAACGCTGCTCCGCCCGGTGGGGGCTCCGGGGATTCTTGGCCCATCGGAGTTGCTGGTGACGCTATCGAGAGTGTTGGGTGCAGCGGAAAGTTCAAACGATCGAAAACGGTTGTATCTTATGCGACGTCGTTTTGGGGCTTTCATAAGACTATTTAAATTTCATAACGAAAAAATTTGGTGAATTTTAAAAGATTTGAGACAAATATAATAGTTTTTAAGATTTTTTTAAAAGACTTACTAGAAATATAATATTTTTTATTATTTTTTTTTAATTATAATCAAAATTTTGTAGTATAAATTTTAATGAATTTATATAATAATAATTTATACGATTTCACGGGATAATATCAATTTTTTTAAAAACAATACAATTAATAAAAAAATAATATAAATAATAAGATTTGAATAAAAAAATATTAATTAATATATAATCATTTATGTATTGATATTTTTTTATTCATGTTATTGAATTTAAATTATGTGTTTAAATTTATAATATTCATTGACGGATAAAATTATTAAAATTGATCTAGTATGGTAGATTAGTTCATTGATCTATTAGGTTAAGTAAGATTTAGTTTTTTATTAAACTCGAAAATGATCGAATCAATTTGTCCTAACTTAGTAGATCGATCAGGTTATGCTAGGTCAGTAAAAATAAAAAGAAAATTGAGGAGAGATACAGAGGGAGAGGAGAGAGCGACAAGGGTGAGGGACAAGAAAGAAAATTAAAGAGAGAGAGAGAAAAGAAAGAGGAGAATTAAAAGGGAAAAAAAGTCATGATAAATCTTAAAAGTTTTTGTGAGATTGTTGTACAAGTGAATTATGTAAATTTTATATAAAAAAAATCTCACAAAATTCATCGTTCAAAATAATTTATTTAAATATCTATATTTTATTACAAATAAATCTTTTTTAATTGAAAAAAACTTAGTTGAATATTATTCTATTTTGATGTACTCTTAAAAAAAATATTGATTGTCTTAATTGAATATTACATAACTTTTTATAATAAAATTTTTAATCAAATACTGCAATATTTTTTATTATAAAAAAGTTTTTAAAATCTTTTGAAATTTTAATCTAATACACTCTAAATTAGAATCAAGTTCATCTGTCAATAATACTATTAATAATGTTTGTGAAAAACTTAAATACATTGATATGCTTGTGTGATTTAAGTATTAAATAAAACTAATTAAATGAATGTTTTTTTTATTAATAAAGTTTTTTTTTTCTAGTCTAATCTTATCATTCTCTTATAATAAAATGATCATCGCATTCCAAAAACAAGAAAAAAAAACATGGGTAAGCTCGTGAATAAGAAAACAATATAATATAAAAAGCAATGGGCTATTTATATTAACAGCTTGATCAACACAACATAATAAGAGTCAAAGGCTCAACTTAACAACACAGATCAACATATCAACATATTTATGTACTTTTCACAACATATCAAAACCACTACCTAACAACATAGTAACTTTTCAATTTACAACTCAACTTATTAGCACAACAATTCAACAACCTAATAACTTAACAATACATCAACTTAATGCAATTTCATACATTTCAATTAAGAGATCTCTCACAACATAGGTGAGTAGTTTAAGTGACGTCACCTTACTAAACCAACAACAAAATAATCTTTTTTACTTACTAGATCAATAATAAAGTTAAATATCAATCCATTTTTAAAATAACATGATTTCTCGAATTTTACTACTTACACTAGGAAGGTTCATTAACTGTCATTAGAAATAGTATAGCTTAGATGTGAGCCCACCATAACATTTACATTCATTAACCAAGTCACATATGAGAATAACTCGTTAATTATCCTTGTGATATCACACACCTTTCTAATAATCAGTTAAGCATTTTATCTATCGACTTCATATCTTGCTCAATTTAGTTGCTTCTAAACTATAGTACAACTTGATTTGGCCCTCATACGATATCAATTAAGGACCTAGAGAAGACTCAATACTTTACTTCAAGATATAATAATACTTAAGAAACGTTTTTTACAATTGGACTTTTAGAGCCCCACAACACATATTCAAACAATGGGATATTTCAACTTATAAAATAACATTTCTCCACTAGTCATAAGTTCCAAAACACAGTTCAACACAACATACCTCATGCATTCACAATACAACACTACACAACAAAGTGTCTTATGCATTCACAACATAACACTACACATAAAGAGAACATAGCCTATAATTAAGCTACTAGTATCAAAGAGACAATCGTTTCAAGCCATCAAGAGCACTCTTTAAGCAAACAAAATTTGCTTGAAGTGTTCGTTGTTCGCTTTGAGCGAGCTTAGGTAGATATCACCACCAAAAGGAGTGATCAACTCGCTTAAGCGAGTAAGTTCTCCATTTGAGCAACAAAAATTTGCTTAAGCATTCAATAAGCGCTCCAAGCAAGCCAAGTTAGAGATCATTCCTGAATTAGTTGCACTAGCTCACTTAAGCAAGCTCCATGGACGCTCAAAACAAACTCAACAACTTCAACAAAATAAGACCAAATATCATCAATAATGAAAAACTCAACTCTTCTCACAAATTCAATAATTAATCTTCACAAACTCAACATCCATCTTCAAATCAACACATACACAACATAAACAACTCAAATTTACCAGATTGAGCAACATTCAAGAACAAGAATACTCAAGATCATCCATTCTCTTTCAAGAAACTTAAACACCTAAAAATCTAAGTCATAAGGGTTTTTCACTACTCAATTCAACATCAAGGTCATAATGGGCGAATCAACACAAAAATTAATGCATATAATGAACAAAGATTAATCTACAAGCTTTTTTTTACCTCAAATATTCAAGAAAAGAGGGAAAAGAAGGATGAACAGCAAAGAACGCGTCTTCTTAAGCTTTTGTCGCATGACAACTACAAGCCTCTGATTCTTAGCTCCTAAGCCTCCAATCCCAACTCAGCTACTACAATCTATGTTTTGGGAAAAGCTTAGAGCATTTCTAGGAAGGCAAAAGAAAGAAAATGTCCCTTGACTCTAGAATCTATCTTTCTAAAAACTTCTCTCTAAAATTGTGAAATAATGAACTTATGAAGTTTTAGTATTTAAAATATCTTATATACATTCTCCTAAATTTGTTCACCTATAACCTAAACACAAAACGACTTCAAACAACTAAACTTATAAGAATTTCTCCATCCTCAAAGTCTTTAAAACATTAAAACAACACATAAACAATTATCAATTAAATAATATAATTACATAAACAACAATAATATGTGTTACAATTAATCTACACTCCTTAAACATGATTTCTGCTAGTCCAACATTATTATTATTATTATTATTATTATTATAATTATTATTATTATAATACACATTAATAAAGGTTTAGGTTAGGATTGTCTTTTTCTCCTTTAAAATGTAATATAGTAATCACAATGTTTTGTTATTGGTTCCATTTTTTACATTATAAATATGGCATTATTTTGGAAAGAGGCTTTAGATTCATGCAATTTTCAGTTTGTAACGTATTCATAATTTTTAAACAGTGAAGATAATATTTATATATAAAAATTATATTTTAGTTATACATTAAATATGATAAAAAATTATTTTCATACAATTAAAACTTAATCAATGTTTTAATATTTAAATTATATTATAATTAAAATTTATAATAAATAAATATATTTAAACATATAAACTAGATTTTGAAATTATAATCAATAATTTAAGTTTTTATATAAAATTATTTTTAATCATTGATAATTTCATTAAAAACTATAAAAATCCAATTAAAAATAAAAATAAAATATAATATAAATTCACATTTATCGCCGCCACATTTACTTAGATAAATAATTGATTAACTACAATTATACAAATATTAAAAAAAAGTTTTAAAAGGAAATATATATAACTATCGACATGAATAAATAATAAAGAGTAAAAATATATTTTCAAAAAATTAAGATCTATGCAGATAAGCTATTTTTTAGAAATACTTGTAAAAGAGAAGAAAAAAAAAAGCTCTTCATAAGTAAAATTAACTTATCCACAAACTAATTTGAATAACTTCTTTTTTTATTGATTTCTCAATTTTTTAAATTTTATACATAAGTTAATTTTATCTTATAAAAATTATTTTAATTAAAAAATTTAAAAACTGTCCAAATCCCTAATTTGACCTAACCAAAATTTATGTCGGACAGCAAATCACATATTGAATTAACCAAGTCATATATCCAGCGGGCCTTATTTCTCCCCCCTTCGTGCAATGGTTGATGATATATACACCTCCTTTTTTCTATAAATACATCTCTTTTTTCTTTTAAAAAAAATATTTAAAATTTTAAAATATTCTTAATTTTTTGTTTTTAATTTTTTAATTTTATATTCACAACATTTAATTTAGTAAATTTTTTTTCACAAATCTTTTTTTTTTAAAATTTTTTTTTTTCATGCACCTCTTTATCTTCCCTTCACCCTACCTATTTTGGTAACATGTACAAATGAAAGAGAAAAAAAAAGTGTGTGAAAAGAAAGAAGAAAGTAACAAATTGAAAGTTGAAAGTATAAAATTAAAAAAACTATAATATTTTATAATTTTTTTAAAAAAATAAAAGAGATATACTTATAAAAAAAAAAGGAGGTGTATATATCATGCACCTTATGCAATTGCTTAGGCTGATATTGCTATGAATTTTGGGTCATAATTAGTATATGGGCCAACTCTACAAGTGTTTTTGATATGGCCTTTTTGTTTTTGGGTTGAGTTTTGCACAAAGTGGAGGGAGCTTATTGAACATTTTGCATGCCTTTGAGTGCAATCACGTCCTTCTTTGCCCAAAGAATGAGCAAAATAAGTGACAGTGATTCTGATTTTTTTGGAAATCTTAGTTGAGCTACACTAGAGAGCTAATCATGAAACAAGTGATTCAGCCCAAGAGGAGGATTAGCAAGGAAAGAAAACAGTTTTCTGAACCTCTCATTTTAGCCAAAGAATCGGCACAAAAGTAACCTTCCCTGAGTGTGCTTTAGAAAAACATTCCAATAAGAGCTTGAACATTTCTATCAAAGGAACTATACTTGGTAAGAGTTGAGATGAACCATCTTGAATCAGCTAGAGCTGCATGAAAATAAATAAATAACTCGTGTAAATTGTTTGCAACCCATCAATATTGTTAAAATATGAAGAAAAAAAATATTATCATCAACGTTTTAACAAATGCAATATCACTATAGTTTTAACAACAATTTCAACATATTATGAATATCATTATATCATGTAAAAGTTTTTTACCGGAATATATCTTTTTTGCTAAAACATTATTAGAAGTAAAAACCATCATATTTTGTATTTTTAATTTCAATAAATTTGGACCAATAATATATATATATATATATAGGGAGCATATCAAGTGAGAAGAATTTATTATGAGAGGTGAGAAGGTTAAAATATAACCCTTAGATTAATTTTCTCTCACTTGATTAATCTAAGAGTTATATTTTAACCTTCTCACCTTCTCATAATAAATTCTTCTCACTTAATATGTTCCCTATATATATATATATATATATATATATATATATATATATATTCATTTGAGAGTATTCACATTACTACTTTTTATATTTTTATCTCTTACTTTTTTTGGGTATACAATTATTTTAAAAAGTACTTCTAAAATTTAAAAGAGATGACAAACGTTATCAATGACCATCTAATGCACAAAAAATATTTTGTATACAAAAGAGTTAGATGATAAAAAGATTACAATGTGCACTGATAAGTCATAACCGAGTTCCTATTTAGTTTATAAATATTACAATTTTAAAAAGCATGGAAATACTTTTTAATGTATAAATATAATTAAAATTAATTTGAGTAAATATTTTGAAAATTGGTTATATCAAAATATTAAATGAACAAACAGTGATACAGGTAAGCATTGCTCTCTAAAGCCAACGCCATATTATGCAGCAGTCACATGTCAAGTTTATGATTCTTGGGTTTCAGGAAGCTTACATAGCTTTCACGCGATCGGTTCCAAATGTTACTATTGTTGGTCAAACTGTCAGACATAGGGAGAGATGAAAAGGGTCATCATCATTAACTCTTGCAGTTATGCTATTCTTTTGCAAAATCTGTTTTTCAATTACTACTAGACAATATGATTTAATTTCGAGGATCCAAGATCATGATTCTCCATTTCTTTCAACAAAAGCCATATGCTAGATTTGATTTCCTGGCCCCTTTCACAAATTCATTCCATTTCTATTGTAACTGTCACTCCAAACTTGAATACAGGTCAAAATTACTCAAGAGTTTTAAGGGTTTTGATGAAGGTTTTGATAATAAACGAGAAAAGAGAATATGAAAAGGTGGTTATTTTATTTAAAATAGGAGGAACCTTTTTAAAGATAACAATTACATAATTCATCATAAAGAGAAATAATTCAAAAATTAGAATTGTCATTGAACTAAAGCAATACTTATTAGCCAATTAAAATAGAGTTACAAAACACAAAATATCAACCGGCCCTCTCTTAAACTAATGTTTGCTAACATTCAGTTTAAAGGCTTCACAGAATTTAGCGTGCAGATCCCAAGAAACCTTCTGTGCTTCATGAATGACTCTTTCTTGAGTGCCTTGGTGAAAATATCAACAACTTGATCTTCACTCTGACAATAAATCAATTTAATGGCTCCATCATTGCTCAAATCTCTTAAAAAATAAATCTTGACATCAATGTTTTTGCTTCTTCCATTAGTACTGGATTCTTTGAAAGTTTGATTGCTGAATTATTGTCACAAAATATCTTAGTAGTGTAACGACCCGCCATGGTCTCTACACTTAGTGGAATCACACTACTACTAGTGAACTAAGGAAAATATCAAATTGGATAACTCATACATACAGGTATAGATAAGAATAAAAATAACCAAATTCTTTAAATACAAAATAAAATGCCATATATGTACAGTCATCCCAAAAATAATATTTCCTAGTGCCGGTCAAACAGACAAAAATCGCTACCCAAAATGGTAACCCTAACACGAGGATCAAACTCCCCGTCTCGCAGCGGTCACCTCGACTCCAAGCTAGCCCTGATCTGCTCCCATACCAAGTATGATCATCGCAGTTCCACCACATGGAAACAGAAGGGTAAGCTAGAATTCACAAATGAATCATAATAATCTATACTACACAATCGTATTCATAGAGTCACACCATACACTCTATCCAATACTACTCATGCATAAAATACAATCCACCAATCATGAAGTCAAACACCACACTTCATCATATTAATAATCATGCAATAAATGCATCTCATGACAGATATCAATGCATATCAATCATCTAATGCGTCGTCACGCATACACCTAGGAGATCTCCACAACAATAGAACTGTATAAGTGACATTCCATCCTACCGAAACCACCCCAACCGTTTTCATGCCCAATGCGCCCGCTCGGTCACAGCTAAACAGGATATATAATCCTCCCTCGGGTTTACTCAGATGATGTCACTTACACAATTGGAAGTCCAGATCCACCGTCAGGTATAGCACAGCTGGGTACGGGCTTACCACGACCTTGGCATGCATTAACCAAGTCAATTGTGGAGTTCGCCCACCGACTATCCGCAAGGATCCACGCACCTTCCCGAGTACTTGGTTAAGGGAATAACCCTCGACCTCATACCCCGCTCCAACACTAGCTAAGGACTTAGAGGAGACTCACCCAACCCAGTGGCCTATCTGAGCACCACTCTCCCAAATCCAGTGGCCTCCCAGAGCACCACTCTCATATATCAGTGGTCTATCCAAGCACCACTCTCAAGAGACTCTATGTGAGCTCTTCCAGTTCGAAAATATTTTTCCTCTCCTCAAGTCCTAGGCTAGACTCATGCCATAGGCATCACATGCAATCATGCATCATACATCATAATGGTCTGCCCACCATCATGATCAACAATCATACACATGTCATAAGACATCACATGCAATAATGCATCATACATCATAATGGTCTGCCCACCATCATGATCAACAATCATACACATGTCATAAGACATCACAAGCAATAATGCATCATACATCATAATGGTCTACCCACCATTATGATCAACAGTCATACTCATATGAACATATACGCATGTCATATCATATTCAAACATTCATACGTATCATCACAAAGCATACATATGAATCACACCTCACCATACATCATATATCATACATACATAATCTAAAACTTTAACTTTAAACATGCATAAGCATCAATTCATTCATAAACTTATTCACGCTCGGCGTAGCCTGAGCTCGCCCAGCCTAATCCCAGCCTGAGAGTCCCAAGACTCATCCACGCCTAGCGCATTCAACCTGCGCCCGGCCTAAATTTCAATAACAGAGTTCACAAACTCTCATCCACACCAACAAATCCAGCCACATGCAAACACAAAATACAATGCATAGACTCCATACAACTTAAATAAACCTAGAATCAACATGCACCCATCTGATGCATCAAATTCACCAGAACCCCCATTTTTTCAAGACTTTGAACAATTAGCGAATTCTCCGATCCAGCCATGGATCCTCAACTTTCATGCATCAATTGAGTTTCTAAACTCACATGCAACTTAAATAACAAACATTCTAGCTTCCCTTACCTGAAGATTGGCTCAGATAGCCAAAGACTGAACAAAAGTATAATTTCCCCTCGAGGCTCAACTCGGAACTTCAGTCCTCCCAAAACAAGCTTTCTAATCTGAATTTCAAGAAAAGTCAGAAGGAGTTAGTGATCTAGAGGAGAAAAGGAGTCAAACAGAGAAATTTGGGAGAGAAAGGAGCTCACTGACCCAGAGACCTTCTCTCTAAAACTTCTCTCTAAAAACTCTAAAACTCCTGAAGGCCCCCAACCCCCTATTTATAGACTTTCGGATTGGCCCAGAACGGCCCGTACCGAGTTCGGAACGGCCCGTTCCGAACTCCCAAATCACGCACAAAATTAACGCCCAGAACGGCCGGTTCTGAAATCAGAACGGCCCGTTCCGGGACTCATCCGGAACGGCCCGTTCTCCCTCCAGAACGGCCCGTTCTCCCTCCAGAACGGCCCGTTCTCCCTCCAGAATGGCCCGTTCTCCCTCCCAGAACGGCCCGTTCTCAACTACAATATGTAGTTCAATTCAGTAGCTTGGAACGGCCCGTTCCAGTTTGGGAACGGCCCGTTCTGGGCTACTGAATCAGCCTCTTTTTTTTTTTTTTTTTTTTTTAACAATGTTACAAGTAGCCCCATGTTGCTGGAATTTCAACTCTTCAAGGATTCAGGCCCCACCCCGTCATCTCCACTGGATATCTGTTCCCCATAGTACCCTAAAAAATGGGAACCTCTAATAGGCCATGAACTAGATCAGAATTATTCTCAACGATTCCATAAGACGTGATCCCACTAGTATTTATTAAAAGAAACAAAATGTGTAATATAAGAGAATCTATTCTCTTTCTTTGTCATTTTTTTAATTATCTTGGCTTGACAAGCACAAGAAATTGCTGCAACAAATTCTGCTTCTGTGCTTAATAAAGTAACAATAGGTTGTTTTTTAGAGAACCAAGAGACAGCGCCTGTGCCAAGCATGAAAACACACCCCGAAGTACTCTTTCTATCATCATGATCTCTTGCATAATCACTATCAGTGAACCCCGATAGATTGGACTTTTCACCTTTCTTGTAAAATAGTCCAAACTCTTTTGTTCCTTGCAAGTAACGAAGGATTCTTTTAGTAGCAAGTAAATGCATTTCTGTAGGATTCTCCATGTACCTGCTGATTATGTCATTCCTTGCAACTGGTGAAAAAACTTCTGTGTAATCAACACCATATTGTTGCTTGTAGCCTTTAGCCACCAAACGTGCCTTATACTTATCCACTTCACCATTTTCTTTTAGTTTTGTTTTGAAAACCCATTTCACTCCTATGGTATTGTGCCCATCTGGAAGATCACACAGCTCCCAAGTATCATTTCTTTCAATGGAATCAATTTCATCATCCATCGCTATTCTCCATTTTTCTTCTTTAACAACACTTTCAAAGGTTGTAGGGTCACTTTCTGAAAACAAAGAAAAATGAGTAATGGGGTCTTCAATACCTGTTACCTCAAAATCAGACATCCATGTAGGCCTTCTCCTTGCACGTTGAGGTCTCTCTTCTTCAGACGTGGCTGTTGGAATTTGTTGTTCTTCTAGCTCCATTGGCTGTGACTCTTCATCTTCATTATCTCCATCAAAGTTTGCAATTATTTGCTTTGTTTCATCTATGTTATTTTCCCAAAATCTTTCTTCATTGAAAACAACATCACGACTAATAATGATCTTTTTAGTGATAGGATTATACAATTTATATGCTTTTGATTGATCACTAACACCAAGAAAGATACATTTTTCACCTTTGTCATCAAGCTTTGATCTTTTCTTGTCAAGAATATGAGCATAAGCAATGCATCAAAAAATCCTGAAATGGTCCACAGTTGGTTTTCTCCCGCTCCATGCCTCCTCTGGTGTCATATTCTTCACAACAAATGTGGGACTTCTATTTAGAATGTGCGCGCTCCAGTTAACAGCTTCAGGCCAAAAATATTTTAAAACACCACTCTTAGTCAAGAGGCTCCGTACCATGTTGAGAATGGTTCTATTTTTCCTCTCCGAGACACCATTTTGTTGTGGTGTATATGTTGTTGTTAACTCTTTCCGGATTCCGTGTTTTTCACAAAAAATAGAAAATTCATCTGAACAATACTCTCCACCACGGTCTGTTCGAAGAGACTTAATAGTCTTTCCCGATTCAGTTTCCACTCGAGCTTTGAAGCTTTTGAATGAAGAGAGAGCTTCAGATTTTTCCTGCAAAAAATAGACCCAAGTTTTTCTAGAAAAATCATCAATGAAAGTAATTAAGTATTTTTTACCTCCATTAGAAGAAGGATTTATTGGACCGCAAATATCAGAATAGACCAATTCCAAAACACTCTTTGCTCTCCATGATTTTCCATTAGGGAATTGAGAACGATGTTGTTTGCTAACAACACATTCTTCACAAACATGAGAAGGAACAGTAATTTGTGGAAGGCCTGTCACCATGTCTTTTTGTTCAAGGATCTTCAGTCCACTAAAGCTCAAATGGCCATAACGATAATGCCACAACCAAGCAGAATCAGTAGCTTTAGCCAACAAACCAGATTGAATGCTTTCAATTTTCAATGGGAATAACCTGTTTGAACTCATGTTTACAACTACAATAGCACCTCGAACAGGATCAATAATTTCACGAGAACCTTTGCTAATAAAAATTTCATAACCTTTTTCTTGTAATTGACCAGCACTTAACAAGTTGCTTTTCAAGTCAGGGACACAAAACACATTAGAAATTGTTTCTACAAAACCATTCTTGGTTTTTATTTTTATATCACCTTTTCCCATCACTTTCACAGTAGAGCAATCACCAAAGCTCACGATAGAATGAAAATTTTCATTTAAATATGAGAAAGAGGACTTACTTCACTAGTACATAATACACATTTTACGTCAGTTAGTTTAGGGGTTTTTACGTCAGAAAAATGTCCGACGTAGAAGCGGGAGACGTAAATTTACGTCGGGGCGCGAAAACCGACGCAAATTTACGTCGGACATGTGAAGGTCCGACGTAAAAAGTCATAAAAAATTTAAAAAAAAAAAGAAAACAAGTGCAGCAGAACGGCCCGTTCTGCTTGGAGAACGGGCCGTTCTCCAAGCAGAACGGGCCGTACTTCTTGGAGAACGGCCCGTTCTGTTTGAACAACGGCCCGTTCTCCATGGAGTACGGGCCGTTCTGCAAGCAGAACGGGCCGTTCTGCTTGAGAGACCCAGGAGCGCGTTCTCAGGTAGACTTGGTCACTTCCTTCTCCATCTCCAGCTTCAAAAACTTGAAACAAACAGATGAAAAAAACATCATTTACGTCATAGAACCTCATAGAAAAGCCCAGAAACAGAAAAACACAAACTTGAAGATGGTACCTCGAAAAATTATAAGGAAGGAAAATACACATTTAGTCGTATGAACGCAAACTGCTTGTTTTTGTCGTATGAACGGAGACTGAATGATAGAAAAATTATAAGGAAGGAAGGACCGAAGGAGTAGGAGGCGGAGGGATTTACACAACGAAGAGGGAGAGGGTTTACAGAGAAAAAAATGAAAAGTGATGAAAAGTGAATGCGCGCGGTGTGCCTCGCGCTCTCTTATTCAAATTTGCGTCTTTTTTACGTCGGACCTGGTAGGGTGCGACGTAAATTGGACTTTTTACGTCAGACCTTCCCAGGTGCGACGTAGATTGGACTTTTTACGTCGGACCTTACCAGGTGCGACGTAAAAAAGTTCGCAAAAATTACAAAAATGCCACCGCATTTTTTTTACGTCGGATTTTCGTATTTCCGACGTAAAAGGGGTGACGTAATATACTTATTTTCTACTAGTGCTTCCACTCATGTGATTACTATAGCCAGTATCTACATACCAAATTTCTGCCTCGCTGTCTTTTGCATCTTCAACTGCCATCAACAGGGTTTCTACTTCTTTCTCCTCGATAAAATTTGAACTTTCACCCTTTTCTTTAAGATTAGGTAGTCTAGTATAACATTCAGAAGCATAATGACCAAATTTATGACATCTAAAGCATTCTATCTTTGATTTATCATGATCTCTCCTTCTATCATTGCCTTGAAATTGGTCATTGTTGCCTCTAGAGTTCTTGCTGAAATCTCTATTTCCACGACCTCCACGCCCTCGTCCTCTACCTCTATCTCTATCCCTTCCTCTAGAGTTGTATGAAGGAGTATTGGTAGAAGCCTTCAATGCTTGTTCCTCCATTGTTGAAATTTTGTTCATCTTTTGTTCATGGACCAACAAAGAACTTTGAAGCTCATCTAAGGAGAGATCATCTATATCATTTGACTCTTCAATTGAGCACACCACATATTCAAACTTTGGTGTTAATGAGCGTAGGATTTTTTCAACAATGGCTATATCATTCATTTTTTCACCATGAAATCGCATATTGTTAGCAATACCCATGGTCCTTGAACAATAGTCGGTTACAGATTCACCTTCCTTCATTTGAAGGACTTCAAAGTCTCTTCTCAAAGCTTGAAGTTGAGCACGTTTAACTCTTGAGGAGCCTTGATATTTTTTTTTCATTGAATCCAAAATATCCTTGGAAGTATCTTTACAAAGAATAGTTTCAAGGATAGATCGATCAATGGCTTGAAACAAATAATTCTTAGCTTTCAAGTCTTTCAATTTCATCACATCAAGCTCCTTTTGTTGGGCATCTGTAAGAGCTACACCATCCCCTGGTGTTGCCACACCATCTGCAACAACCTGCCAGAACTCCTTGAATCTCAAGAGATTCTCCATCAGCATACTCCAATGGTCGTAGTGACCATCAAAACGTAGAATGGCTGGCTGCACAAAATTTTCAGAAGTCATTGGTGGGATAATTGTTTTCTTCTCTTTTTTTTTTTTACACTCTTGGACTACTGCCTTTTTTTTTAACCTAGCTCTTGATACCACTGAAAAGAAACGAGAAAAGAAAATATAAAAAGGTGGTTATTTTATTCAAAATAGGAGGAGCCCTTTTAAAGGTAACAATTACATAATTCATCATAAAGAGAAATAATTCAAAAATTGTAACCGTCATTGCACTAAAGCAATACTTATTAGTCAATTAAAACAGAGTTACAAAACACAAAATATCGACTGGTTTTGCACTCAAGTATATTGATTTGAATCTCACCTTAGTGGAATATATGCTTAACACTAACACACGCATTCAGTCTTTATGTGAAGAAATCATTCATACCACCAAATAATCCTTTAAGTAGTTCAAAACCTCGTACGAGTCCTTGGTTCTCTTGTCTCCTATAATAATGAAACATTTCATTCTTGCCATTTTTATATAAAGGAAAAAAAAAACTGTTCGTTGCCAAACCTTTAAAAACAGAAGGAATCAATTGTTGTCCCTCTCCAGTTACCATTCAATGTCAAATCTGAAAACTCTGTCTTTTCTTTATCAGTAATTAAGTTCTTCGTGTTTGCTCTTACAAGCTTTGAATATCTTACATCATTCACTCATTCATTCATTCTTTATTTATTTTATATACTACATGTATTTTTGCTGAGGTCAATCATATTTAAGCTAAATAAGACTTCTTTTTTTCTTCTAAATATTCAACACAACTATAATCCTAGAACTCAAACTAGAGGAGATTATTAATTAAGTTGAAACTCATATCAATTGATCCATGTGATTGGTGGTATTCATTTAGACATAAAAAAAATCAAAATATATGAATTTAAGAATCGAACTAGGTCAAGTACACTTACACTAATTTTATGAGCTCTAATTTTAAGCAATGTGAGGCATGGTACTGGAAAATTCTTATTAATGCAATACTTACAACAAAAGTTAACAAAAAGATTAAGAAGAATCTGAAGGTGTTATTTTGATGTTGAATATTGACTTGGAACCACTCCTAAACAACAGGTACACATTGGGGGTGGGTGGGGGACTCATCTCGACTAGATTCTGCAGGCGTGAGAGCAAAGGCTGGCAAAATTCCCACTTTCTCTTCCAACTTATACATCTTTGCATAAAAAATAAAAAAGATCTTAAATATATCACTCACACCACGCCACATGTGTTGATGTTATTCAATTTGAAATATTTGCCTACTTGGGCGACTACTTAATTTACCTGATGGCGCGAATCCTAGGTTTTGGACCATTTGGTGGTTTCATATAATTGATAGTACATGCTATAATTGAGCCCATAACATCATAGATAAGCTTTGATTATCTCAATGTTATTGTCTGCTTCTCATGGAACTTGGGGCCATTGTCCCAATAAGAGTCCCAAATTAACTTTATAAATGAACGGCGACAGTGTACCTAGAGTAGCAGCTAGCTGCAATAAAATACGAAAAAGAAAACCAAAGTGGAAGAAAACTTGTCGTTTTACTATTTTGATTTTCAGTGCTTTTCTCATTTGCGTTATCCCTAGTCTGTGCCAGTTTCCATTCTTCTATTCTCCACCCCATGCTGTTCCACTTCAAACTCCCATGATAGATTCTTCTAAAAAAATATTCAAGTTCTCAACTTCTCTCAGCTTTTTTTTGTTTTTTTTGTTTTTTTTTGTAAATGAAGTAAAAAATAAAGAAACAAAACCAAAGTGGAAGAAAACCTGTCATTAAATTTCAATTCCTTTCCTTTGTGTTTCTATTCTTCTATTCTCCAATACGTTTTCATTTAAATTTTCCATGACAGATTTTAAAGTTTTATCTACCTATTAGTATTACCCCTTGCCCTACTTCCAAAATTTTTGTTCAGTAAGGCTAGGCTGCATTTACGAAAGTACCCTGGGGCAAAATTGATAATTTGAAGGTCAGTGTTCCATTGTGATCAAGTTGTGACATAGGAAATTAATTTGAAATGACCAATGTATTATAAAGGAAGGGTTTCTCTTTCATTTCTTCCTTTGTATTGAAAAATAGCGCATACTGTTTAAGGGTCCCTGCGCTCACTGTTCCATTGAAACTTCAACCTGACGAGGCAATGCTGCAGCTTAGTAATGGTTGCTTTGATTTCAAGGAGCGACAATGCCACCAAGCATTCATAGTTAGATGGCAGGGCAAAAAAGCTTTTATTAGAAAATGACTTGACGTGATTAGCAGCAACTCACCAACTGAAACTGTGTTGGTTCATTAAAAATATATAGGAAAGGCTTTTTTAAACAGAAAATACATTGACACGTACCCACAAAAACCACTAGGCTTAGATTTTGGCGTTCTCGTCTCATCACAATAATCGCCTAGACTAGAGTCCTAGACTAATGAAGTTGAAAGTTGAAAGTACTAGTTGTCTAGATACGCATACCAACAAAATTACGGAAACGCAATCATATATATCGTTCCAACTCCTAATTAAAGCACTTGTTAGCTTCTGCGAGTCTATAATGATTATCACATAAAACCACTTTAGGGAGTGGGGGAGCCATAATCTTGGCCATGAGAAGTAAAAATTACTCAACAAATTACCAATTTCATCCCACAAAAAGAAATTATTTTCAACCAGGACGGCAAACTTATTACTATAAGCACAATACGTAAAGGAGCAAGAAAATGAAGTATGTTACCCACGCTGGTATGCCAACAAAAAACATATTGACCATGCCCTCTCAATGTGGACAAGAGGTTTCACATGTACCAGTTAAGCGATTTATTAGTAACATCCAAAATTTAAACCAATAACACCAACGCTCTTTTTCTTTTTAAATTTTTCAAAATTTCACGATTGTGATGGACGAGTTTCCTCCAAAGTCCTAACGCTAGTATAGGGATGCGGTTGGTAGGAAGGCTGCATTGAATGGGGTAGTATTTTAAAACGCTAAAGAGAACCATTAATGAGCTTTTAAAAGGTAAAACTGGCCCAATAATTACCGGTGTAAGAATTTGAAACGAGTTAAAATAATGGGACCAAATTGAATATCAGAATTTGTCTTGCTTGATGAGTTTTTGTTTTTGTTTTCGTAATTAATAAAATTTGTTATTGAGCAGAACCGTGAAAGGAGGAGACAGAGTCCACGTGGGCAATTCGGAAATCTTCAGAAGGGCAGAACCATGATTTCGTAACGCATACGGAGTAGTAAATAGAAAATAATAAATAAATAAATAAATAATCCCATTTATTATCGCGCCCTCACACTTCTCGTTCTCCTACAATACAAGTTACAACATCATCAAAACGCAAACCCTATTCTGAGGAATAAAAACCAGAT
The DNA here is from genome assembly GCF_000230855.2 of Cajanus cajan. Taxonomy (NCBI): domain Eukaryota; kingdom Viridiplantae; phylum Streptophyta; class Magnoliopsida; order Fabales; family Fabaceae; genus Cajanus; species Cajanus cajan. The sequence goes on from NC_138521.1 coordinate 54,808,168, forward strand.
TACATTGTAAGACATTTTAGTTAGATGCAATGGCGAGTGGGTGGGTGAAGTCATGGCAGTGCAAGTCAAGAGCTTTCGAAGACGTGTACCACCCACACCCCAAAATCCTCAGTGCCAGCTGCAGAAAAGGCGTCGAGAACATCAAAGACATGATCGACATACCCAAGCCCAGGCCCAGACCCAAGCCCAAGCCCAAGTCCAAGCCCAAGCCCAAGCCACCCTTGGAGAAACATCCAAGCTCCAAATACCCATCGTCAAGAACCAAACCAGAAATCGAAACACGAACCCCCATGAGACGCTCCCGAAGCAGCACAACGACAACGACAACGACAACCTCGTCCCGTGGCATCATCGAACTTTCCGAGGGCCACCCTTCGCGGAACGTCGTGGAGATTATCTTCCACACCAGTTGGGGGCCCAAGCCGTTCCCGGGCCGGGTCGAGCTCATTTTCAAGGTCCAGAACGGGCCCAGGACCGTGTCGCGGTTCGAGGAGTTTCGCGAGGCGGTGAAGGGACGCGCCGCCGCGGGGCTCGCCGAGGGGAACGACTGGGAGGAGAACGCGCGGTGCATCGCCGACGGGAACGAGGTAATGCGGTTCCACTGCCTGGGCCCCGTCGAGGACGGCGCTTCCTACGACGGTGCTGGCTGTGCATGGTCGTTTCCGGATCGGAAGGGGGCGGCGATCTGCACGTTTTCCGGCAGCGGCGGCGCGCACGAGACCGCCGGCGGAGGCAGGGGCAGAAAGGCTATGCTGGTTTGTCGGGTCGTAGCGGGTCGGGTTTCTAAGCAACTCGGGTTTTTGGACTCGTTGTTGGACAAGCGAGTGGGGTTCGACTCGGTGAGTGGGGATAACGGCGAGTTGTTAGTGTTTGACTCGCGTGCGGTATTGCCCTGCTTTCTTATTATTTACAGGTTGTAAAAAATGAAAACGAAAATTATTTACCTTATTTCTTCTTTCTTAAAAAAAAAAAAAAATTGGAGATGTATGTATCTATTTTGAGTGATGAGATCATAGAATACTACTAGGATCAGCGTGCATTTATCGACCCAATTTTTTTCTGTTATGGATAATACTTGAACTTGATTTTTGTAATTATGAGGAAATTGGGTTGATAAATGCTCGCTTGAAATTTAAATGTTTCAATTGGTTACATGGTGGGTTGCCTCCATATTTTGTGAGAGGGGATAATGATATTGAGTGTGAATCCAAATGGTTTATGCGTTGTGTTTTAAGATTGTTATTCATTATACTTTTGTACCTTACCAAAATACAATCTTTAATCTTTAAATTAACGTGATTTAGGACAACAAGTGAACAATGCTTGTCAATCTGAATATTTATCTACGGCTCATTTTAATTTGTTTATATTAAAATGAATAAATTACCAGTTTTGTTCTCAAACTACTTTTTTTTTTTTTTTGTCTCAATTGGAATTACCATGGTTGGATTAACGTGGTGGCGTTAAGCTAAATTTATAAAAGTATAAAGATTTTTTATTTATTAATTTTTAAATATTTTTGGAAGTAAAATATAATTAATAAATTATAAATAATTTATTTAGAGATATTAAAGTTTAAGCAAATTGTTTCTCACATGTTTATCTAAATCAAATAAAATTTGAGGAAGATAAACATTGGTTTGAAAAATATAAATGTCTCTTTTAAATTTGAACTCTTTTGCCAGAATGGAGATTGGATAGCAAAACTTGTCCTTGACTCTCTTTGTTGAATTGCCTAGACAATATAATAATTTAAAGGTGAAATTTGTAGTTTTCTTAAAAAAAATAGAAGAGATACAACATCAACATACTTTCATATTATCCATGTATTTAATAGAATTAACTTTCTACAATTATTAGAGATACTCTCATACATTTTAAATAAAAATAGTTTGATTTATTGATGTAACAATGGAGTTAAGAGGCCAAACGCTAACCGCATCACACCGCCCTATCTTTTGCGAGGATGGAGACGAGAATTGCAAAACTCGCCCTTACCCTCTTTGTTGTTATGCCTATAGAGAGAAGATAATGAAATTTGTAGTTTCCTAAAAAAAAAAATATGAGATATAATATCCATGTATCTAAGGGAATTAATGATCTAAATTTGTAGATTAAGGAAGACTCAAAGATAAGCTCCGGCCCTTACCCTATCTTCTTTCTTTCTTTCTTTTCTCTAATTTTCTTCCTTTTCTTATAGTAATGTGTGTGTGGGCACTATTGGGCTCCGGCAATCAGCGTACGAAGCAGAGGAGGCTCTCCCGACATCATCAGGAGATCATCCCTAGACCGATCTCAGGTAAGTACATTTAGGTTCCCCTCAAACTCACAAAAATAACACACCTTCCCTAGATTGTTACGTAAGAATATAAGCAAAGCTCTATATTAAATATGTACAATGTTAAGCATATAACTCGAAGACTACAATTTAATGTTCAACTTGTTCTCCATACGTTACCTTTTTATCATTTCTCATCATCGTGTCAAACCTACATTTGTACTTTATTTGAATTTTGAACCACACTAGCACATAGATCCTCTCATTGATTGACCAAATTGGTGTAAGATTACAAACTAATTACTTCCTTTGGTCTTTAATTGATTGTAAGGAAGTTGTCTATATTGTTTAACTATTAGAAATTGGGTGAGGTATGGCTACCAGCTAGACAAAGAAAGCTTTCTATGAGCTTTGGTGTAGACAAGCTTTCAAAAATATGTCTAAAGTTCACTTTTTGACCCTTTTGTGAAAACAGTACTCCTTGATATTTTCTCAATTTTTTGGTTCTTTGAAGCCCAAAGCATTACTTATCTCCCTTCTGACCGAAAGATAAGACATTTGTAGAGAAGAAACTTCAATCTCTATTAATTTTCTATCTAGACTGTTGCAACCAAGAATAGTTATATACTGTATTTAAATTTTGTCCAATATAAGAGAGATTACCTTTTTGCTTTAGTAAAAAATAGCAGCTAAGTATTTATTAATGATTGAAGTTAGGATTTAAAATTGATCAAGAGAAAATATCCCCCTCTCATCCAAGAGCCGAACATTGAAGTGTAGCGCAAGTCACGCAATAAGTTCCAAACCATGTCATAACCGTTGCTTGTCTGATAATGAAATACGTGACATTGAAAATGAAAAATTAACTAACTACGAAAAAGAGTGTTTGTCTTTGTCGGGAATGCACCTTTCCTAGCACTGCCACTTGTTAATTTGCTGTGTTAATTTCCTTAAGTTTGTTCTCTGTTTTCTAATTTCCTTTTTCTTTTCTGGTAGATGTGAGGCATTCTGTGTAGGCTTATATTTTATAACAAAAAGTGTGCTAGGAATAGAAAATGATGTAATAAAAGAAATTAGGTGTGAATAGCATTATTCATTTATTAAATTGTACCCAAAAAAAATTATAAAATGCCCATTGTTCTGACTTCCTTTTATTAATTTTAGAGCTAGCAAATGAACAACGACACCGAACCAATTCAACGATACAAATTCCAAACTTTCATTTTCATTCTTGGAAATCTACTGTTGTCAAAGTAATTGTTTTATATTATTTGAAATAGAAGGATGGGTAAGCAAAGAGAGGATACACCGAAAGAGTCATACAGAGTCATTAGTTTTTATGTGATTGTTCCTAGTAATTTCCAACTACAAGCATTTGCCTCAAAAGCATTCTTTCCTCATCAAAATCTTGGGGCAAAGCATTGAGTCTCAATAGTGGTTTTAAAGGAGGGAGCTTAATAAAATGGGATTCCATATAGGAAAGTACCCACTTGGTGGTGATGCATCTTCATCTACTGACAGCACTCAAAACATTCCACTAACACATACAAGGGTTTCCCGTTCAACCGTTCACGGCCCTGTCACAAAAATCATTATCACCACTTCCTAGCTTGAACAAAGCAATAAACCCATAGTACTTACAAAATTAGTCAATAATAAAATCATTATTTGAAGGGTCATCATTGAATGCAAGCCAAAATCAGAACATGGAGTTGCTCCCGTGACAGAACAATTTGATAAATTGCCCTCTTAGAACAAAGAAATGTCAGGTAAAAGAATCAAAATAAAATAGCTCATTGTTCCGCTCTTTGGACAACCAAATCAAATGACGATGGAGAAGCAGTGTTAAACTTTAAAATGTTTTATATATATATTGAACGAAATCCAGACTATACATACCTTTAATTCTGGCAATTCAATTACGCATGCACACTCCACTACCTCTGCTCCCACTCGCTCTGGAAGGCAACAAAAAAACATCAACGTAATCAAATCCCAACATATGACATTAACAGACAAAAAACAAGATATCAAAACAAAGAAATATTAGTTGACTTGCAAATAATTAAAAGTGGCATATGAACGTTAAAATGCATTTATTAGCTTAATCTAAAAGGACATTTATTGTGGGGGCAGGAGGACCCATTACGCATGCTGATTAATAATTCATATTCAATAACTAAAACAACACTACTGATTACTAATTTATGATAATCATATTTGTCTATGGTTGGATAGAGTTGGCAAAATGCGGTTTACCTTAGCAATCACAGATAAGGAAATGAGAAACCCACATATGATTTTCTTATTCACTAAATATCTGGACAAAAGCATGAATTCTATTCGCATTTAAATGTAACTATATAAAATGTATGTCAAAGGACCTCAAATATTGGCCTGCAAATCCTAATATAGCCTTTATGTTTACTATTTTTCACGTCAAACTATGGAATGAGTGAGAAATATTCAGTGATCCTAACAGAGAACCAGTACAATGGCATGTTGTGATATAACTTATTAGAAATGAAACTAGCTGAAGCCTTAAAAGGAGTACTTTGCATATCGCTAGCTGATCTTAAGATAACCATTAATTCTCAATTTATATTAGAATTTGTAGAAGTAGTTACCAAGTAAATCCATAGCAGCGCAGAGTGTTCCACCAGTCGCAATCAAATCATCAACCACTAAAGCACGCTCACCATGTTCAACTGCTCCAACATGCAGCTCAAGACAGTCTCTTCCATATTCCAGAATATACTCTTGAGAAATAACTTTGCCTGCCACCAAACCAATCTTTTGTTAGCAGAAACCGGGAGAAAGTATGTTGCAGTAACAATCTAAGTATGTTCACTATGTTGTAATAGAAGCATGCATTTTATTTCTTTTATAAATAACAATACCTAAGCATGTTGATGTTGTATGCATGACTCGTGATGTAATTCATGATTTCACTTTTCCATGAATAATAACAAAGCAGAAGTACTTTAAATAATACATTGGAGATTGAAGTTACCGCGCAGGAAAAGTTTGATAACGATACAAATCAAAAGATACAGAATGACAAATGGTATATAAGAGGCAGAATAGTATAACCACAATAAGTGCAAGAAATAATTGTATTAGTAGACAGCACATACAACACTTGAGGAACTTCAAGAACCACTCGTCAATCTGTTACACAGGCTAAGCAAGTGGGTAAAACGACGATGAAACAACTGAGGAATGTTAATAAAATTTAAGGAAAAACAATAAAATAAAACACGAATATTATTTCTGAAAAAAAAAAAAAGATGCACAAATAAAAAGAAATGACAAGCACCTGCGAACATATGAGCATGTATAAATTGTATAGTGCATGTGATAGGATACAGTCAACATAGTTATGAGGGGAAAATTAAGAATGAAAACGTACCAGGCAATTTTTTCGGTTTCCTCATTGGTACAAACTTTGCTCCTATTGCCAGTGCAATGGGAGAACCAAAAATGAAACCCCGAGCTTCAATTCCTACAAAACAAAGAAGGAATTCACATTTTCATACCCCAAAATTGTGGACAAATAATTATGTGATTTTGCAGGTGTTTCCGGTGACAATTTATTTAAAAAATAATATTATTATATAAATGAAAATAAAATCATAAATATTACATGAAAAAAGAGAGAAATACTCATCAAGAATAAAACACGGGTCAAAAGGGACCAAAATATTAAAAAGAAATTAACCAATAAAAAATAACAATTGAAAATTTTAGGGTTCAAAATATAAATTTAGAAGTAAAATATATATATATAAAACACATAAATATATTATCATTAAAGCCAGGCTGCACTCCAAAAGTACGAGTAAGTTTGGGACTGTGTATCTGTCCGAGAATTACTATCAGAGCTACTACCAATCAATTAAACATATGACGAAAAATATCCAATGATTATTGTACTTTTTTTTTTTATCGGCAAATGTTAGTAATTAGTAAGTTATGTTAGTTGGGTCACAGGGGAGTTCGAACCTCCGACCATCCTTATCCCTCCAGCCCCAGGACCACCCCCTTCGCCACCAAACCACCTTATCACTCCTCCAATGATTATTGTACTATCCGTACCGCTATGCCGAGCTTGAGCTCGGCATCACAGCGCGGAGTGACCTCGGACACGCACTAGGCGACATCGGCTCGCTATCCAATTAGGTCATAAACTGATCTCGGGTCCAAGGCCCAACAAAACCCTAATACACACAAAGGTACGTGCATTACTTATACGAGACTCATACACCCACAAACACTAACTTTAGCATCGGAGTCTCTTTTGCAGGTACTACTCCCATCTTGGAGCATCAAGCGTACCAGCGAAGGAGGCTCACCAATCTTACTCGGAGGATCATCTCTACAGCAGATTTCCGGTAAGAACATTTGGCGCCCACCGTGGGGCCGATCAAGACAGCTCTTATCGGCCACTCTTATGGTTTCTACCAGAAGCCATAGCAGACACACAACAGACGACCTAGATCACGCAGCATTGAGAAGGCTGATCGAGCAGGTCGAGCAGATGCGACAGCAACACACCGCCGATCTGCAAAACATGCATGCCAAACACGAAACTGACCTAGCCGCGATGCGAACCGCCAATGAAGCAGACCTAGCGGCGCTGTGCGCCGAGAATGAGCGTATCCGCGCTCAGCTACCACGGCGCACCTCTGATCAACCCCCTCAACCGAGTCACCTAAACGAGGAAGAGGGGCACTCGGTTTCTCAACCGCCAATAGCGCATAGGACATCGACTCCAAAGCCTGCCACGCATCGATCTCATGCACCGACACACAAATCGGCCCATGAGGTCAGCAATGCTCCTACTCATGTCACGGGGGATCAACCAACCTTCCGCCGTCATCCTTTTGTGGATGGCATTATGGAGACGCCACTCCCTCTCGGATGGAAGCCTCTCCACCTCGACCGCTACGACGGCACGACAGACCCAGACGAGCACATCAACCTGTACACCACACAGGTAAACCTCTACACCAATAACGATGCTATTCTGTGTAGGGTTTTTCCGACCTCGCTCAAAGGGACCGCGCTCAACTAGTACACCCAGCTACCTGCCGAGTCAATTGACAGCTTCGGCACCCTGGTCAAACGGTTCACGACGCAATACGCAACGAGCCGACCTCATTACATCACATCCGCCGCCTTGGCCATCCTCAGACAGGGCGACGACGAACCATTAAGGACATTCATGGAGCGCTTCGCTAGCATCTCCGTCAAAATCTGCAACTTAAACCCCGAGGTCGCACTGCACTCCATGCTCATGGCGTTGAAGTCAGGACCTTTCGTCGACAGCCTTTGCCGACGACCTGCTCCCGACATGGACGAGCTCCGAGCTCGCGCTGCTGGGTACATCCAGATAGAAGAGCATGCCGAGTTTCGCAAGGCAATTCGCGACAAACCACAAGGAAAGCAAGACCAAGGTCAGGCCACGAACATTTAAAGTTGGCGACCTTGTTTGGCGATTACGGGGAGAAGCAAGAACAGACCCCTCCAAAGGAAAATTTGGAACTTGAAATTCCACCCACCTCAAATTTTATTTCTCTTAACTTGTAAATTCAGGGGATGTACTCTTTTTCCTCCTCAGCCTTTTTTCCCACTAAAGAAAAGGGTTTTTGGCCAAGGAAGGTTTTAACGAGGCACCCCTCAGAAATAAATCAACAAAGCAACTCCATTCCCATACATTTTCGGTATTGGCACATTAACCATGACGACTAACCAAGGTCGAGTTCGAACCTTGATATGCCAAGGTCGAATCCGAACCTTGATGTCAAGGTCGAGTTTGAATCTTGAGATCACATTTTCTTAACCAAGGTCGAGTTCGAACCTTGATATGCCAAGGTGGAGTCCGAACCTTGATATGCCAAGGTCGAGTCCGAACCTTGAGATCACATTTTCTTAACCAAGGTCGAGTTCGAACCTTGATATGCCAAGGTCAAGTCCGAACCTTGATATCACATTTTCTTAACCAAGGTCGAGTTCAAACCTTGATATGCCAAGGTCGAGTCCGAACCTTGAGATCACATTTTCTTAACCAAGGTCGAGTTCAAACCTTGATATGCCAAGGTCGAGTTCAAACCTTGATATGCCAAGGTCGAATCCAAACCTTGATGCCAAGGTCGAGTTCGAACCTTGAGATCACATTTTCTTAACCAAGGTCGAGTTCGAACCTTGATATGCCAAGGTCGAGTTCGAACCTTGATATGCCAAGGTCGAGTCCGAACCTTGAGATCACATTTTCTTAACCAAGGTCGAGTTCGAACCTTGATATGCTAAGGTCGAGTCCGAACCTTGAGATCACATTTTCTTAACCAAGGTCGAGTTCGAACCTTGATATGTCAAGGTCGAGTCCGAACCTTGAGATTACATCTACTTAACAAGGTCGAATTTGAACCTTCAAACAACAAATTTGGGAACTCCTCAGAAGCCCCTTTGCTCTTACATCACTCGATGCTCCGACTTGTCCCTCACCAATCTGCTGACTCGGTCAAAGGTTTACCAGCCTAACCAAGCAGTAAGCTCATTATTGCCGAGCTCCTCAACCCGACCATGAAACATGGACATCGAAACACCACATCGGCCCAAAGAGGCCACGTCATCAAACAAATAAAAATACAATCTGGTCACCGTGCTGCCCACGCGTTATGGGAACGAGGTGACGGTTATGACACATGGCGTCATGACAAATAGGCGTACGCGAAAAGTCACGACCCCTTGTCAAGCTTGGTCTTAACTCCTCGACCTACGGTCTTTGGAGCTCGGGGGGCTAGTGTACTATCTGTACCGCTATGCCGAGCTTGAGCTCGGCATCACTAGCGCGGAGTGACCTCGGACACGCGCTAGGCGACATCGGCTCGCTATCCAATTAGGTCATAAACTGATCTCGGGCCCAAGGCCCAACAAAACCCTAATACACACAAAGGTACGTGCATTACTTATACGAGACTCATACACCCACAAACACCAACTTTAGCATCGGAGTCTCTTTTGCAGGTACCACCCCCATCTTAGAGCATCAAGCGTACCAGCGAAGTAGGCTCACCAATCTTACTCGGAAGATCATCTCTACAGCAGATTTACGATAAGAACAATTATTATTATTTTTATAATAATTGCATCATAGAAAGTTTTGTTGCCCATTGTCTGCCAATGTCATTGTAGAATGACAACATGTAACAAGTTTTTCTTAAAAGCGAAGTTCAAAATTAAAATATCAGTGCTACGATGCCATCAGATTGCAAGCAAGCCTTCCAATTTGTCATCAATTAACACGCAGTATGTCAAAAGATACATAATTGATATTGTGTTCAACAGGAAAATAGGAAACTCACCAAAAATAGTCAACGCAAAAACAAAGACACAAAACCATGCTGGTATCAGGTTGCCAAAATAAAAGGACCTAGTTATGAATTATTCACAACAGGTAGTGAAACATTAAATTCCTATTACAATTAATTGTGTTTTACTAACAAGAAATTCCAACGAACAATTAAACAAAAGCTGCCAGATGGTCTCACAAAAGCAATATGACGGCAAAAATACACATAAATAGGGACCAAAATGGACACACATATAGTGTGTTTGCTCCCACGTTCTCCACGCGATTTTTCACGTTCAATCAGAAGCTAATAATTATAACTCACATTTTTTAATGAATTGACGTGATTTTCAATTTTTTAACGCGTTTCCAAAACATGCACATAAACACCGAACAAAAAAAATCGATCCACCTCAATTCGGTGATCTGGCATTCTGGCTCATTTTATAATCAGAGATATAAAACAGTGAAATGGGACCAAGTAAAGGTACGAATACACTAAATGTAATTTTTTGAAAACTCATAAATTGTGTAAAATAACATGTATAAAATAAAATATCTAGAAATTGTTGTAAAGAAATTAAAATAAAAAATAATAATAAACTCATATATCACAAGTAAAGATTCCTTATTTTATCGAGAAAAAAAAACTGTTATTTTTTTATATATATACAAAAATGAACATAAGACGAACCTAATGGTACCCACAAGCTAATCCTTGTCTATTTGGAGTCATGTCCAAGCTCTTTATCCATTTTTTTTAAATAAAAATTATTTTTCATAAGTACCTAGACATACCCAACATATAGTACCTGGTAGTAATATACACACAATTTGAGTACAGTTCACAAAATGAAGTACCCACGTTTTCCGGGGCACGCAGTGGCAGTGCATAAACATATTAAGTATTTCAATACATTTCCATTAAAAAAAAGTGTATTTAAATGCACAAAAAAATTAAAATCTACAAATAAATGTTCTACTAGTTGCAGGACTCACATGACATCCTCCGGAACATAGAATACCAATTTGGTGCACCCCAGACATGGACCAAAAAAAGAAAAGCTGAAAAAAATAAAAAAGTAGAGGAATTTGTTTTCTTTTTAAAAGGCAGAGTGCAATAGTAGTGATAGTTCGTCATTTTCAGGTGTTAGCGACATCCGAATTTTATCAAGATTTAAGAATTTGGCACACAAGTTGACCCAGAAACAAAAGAATTTGGAACAAAAGAAAAAGACAAGGGAAAAAACAAATGAGGAATTAGAGCTCCAAGTCACCAAACAGTGACACGGAAAACCCACCCACAAATATAATGGAGCCGAACCAAAATGGCCCAATCGAAACTCGCATCACGTGGGCCCACTTTCCTCAACTTGGAATCACTCGCCAATGGACATCCATGCAAATTGGATCCAAGCACATGTTCATGAGGACCCAAGAAAATTCAGAAACACAGAAAATAAAATGAAAAGAAAGAAAGGTTCATTCAGATTTCACAAAGCAATCGATGGCACTCCCACTAACCAAAACTCATAGTCAAACCAAAAATCACTCCCGAAACCCACAGTCACTTCCATTCCACAATGTCTCTTGAATGCATTCAAAAAGGCAGCCAGAAACTAATGCAATATATTCTGGCCATCCTTCTCATAGTTGTGGCCCCACCACCTACAAACTATCTTAACTTTTTTTATCTATAAATTACAATTACAGCGACATAGTTCAAAGTTATCTTACTACTTCAATTTCTACTACTACCAACCATAACCTCACAGATAACTCAGGCTATGACTTTAATCCTGGAGGCCTTTTATTTTTCAAGTGAATAAAAAAAATAAAAAAGGCTTCAAATCAAGTGTTCATATTTAGGTTTCACCACTTTTTTTTTTTTTTTTCCTCACCCCAAAAGACCCACGTTTTTCTCCTTTTTACCTGCGACAACAGAAATATTTTTGCCTTTGTATCGCTCAACGAACATATCTATCGTGTTCTTGAAGGCTTTGGGATCGAGCAACAGAGTAGTAATGTCTTGGAACATAATACCTGCCATTGCAACAAAAAAATTTAAATAATAAAAAAAAAAACTCAAGAAATCTAACAACAGATACACCCCCCTTTTCCTTGAAGACAAGTTGAAAAAAAATTTAAACGAGAAAAAAAAATTCAAAACCTCATGGCTTCTTACTCCAACAAAACGGAAATAGATGAAAAATAAAACCATAGAATTGTCAGGAAAAAAAAAAAGTATCATCCTTTGATGTTCCAAGTTCCAACCTGCATATTTAATCTAAACTAAGAACAAAAAGGGTATTGCCCAAGTTACGTTCCACAAATTTAACTAGTTAAGAAACTCATACACCAGACCAAAAAAGGGTACAGAAAGAAGTAAAGAGGATGAGGGAAAAAAAGAAGGGAACAAAGTACAAAGTAGAGTAACAAACCAGGTTTAGGAAAATTTGGGACAACACGAATCTTAGTTTTGAGGTCATGAAGACGGGGATCCTCGTCTCTGTAAGCACACATTGTTTGCATGATTGGTGACACAGAAATTGCAAATGAAAGAAAAGGGTGGTTCCTTTCTCTCTACAAAACTAGAATTTAGTTTAGTATGAAGGCAAAGTGGTGGTAACAAAGAAGAACAAGAGGTATTTATAGAGTTAGAGTGTGTGAGAGCTGGCGAGTTCAGACCAATATATAGATGAAATTCTTCTATAGTTGGGAGCAGTATGCTGAACTGTTGAAATTTTTGTTATTTAATATTTATTTGTGCTAATTTTAGTGAAATTAAATTAAAATTAATAATGAATTCCTCGTTAAGGAGTGGTCGCGGCACTAGAGTGGACTGTTGTTACACGAGAAAAGATAAGTGGATCATGTGAAGTAAGAATGAGAACAGGGGTTTTTTCTTAAAGAACAATAATAATATTTTAGATTTTAATTAAAATATATTGTCAAAAATTATTCTATATGACAAATCAAGATGATTTTTTGTATTATTTAAAATAGTTTTAATCAGTTAATAATGTACAATAATTTATTCATTCAGTACGTGAAAATTAAATTCATATTTTTTTTAGTATATTATCAAAAAATTATTTTTAAGATTTAATACATTACAAAGACTCTAAACCTTAAAAGAATTAAGTTTCCAAATTACTTTATAAATTTTATAATTTTTTATGTAGTTATTAAGATCCTCGCAAAAAAAAAAATTTAACAGCTACAAGTCATTATAAACTTAAGATTTCAATTATAAAAATTATAAAAAAATTAATGATTTAATTATATTTTTGTTTTAAAAAAACTACGAACCTTATTAAAAAGTTCTAAAATGTTTAAGAATGTACTAAATATTAAAGACTTAGGATAACTTTATTTTTAATTTCTTAAACTTAAAATTATTATTTCGATTAGTTATGTAGTATCAATTAAATTTTATATAATATTATCATGGAGACATTAGTTTTAAGACAACAATATTTATCAGATTTTTTTATAAAATTTTAATATAAAGACTAAAATATTTTTTTTTTACAAAATTAATGTACTAATTTTATTTTAAATATGCTATTTTTACCACCCCAAACATTTTAAAGTTAATTTATGTAATTGGCCAAAAACCTTTAAAATTTCACTACAGTTTTGTTTAGGAAACTTAAAGTAGACATATATGAGCATAATAAAAGTAAAAAATAAGTATGACATTTATCGTGGGAAAATGGTCTGTAAGTTGTAACGCACCAATCTCGTTCACATCTAGCGAGAGATAGAATAAAAAGGATATATAGAAATAAATTGGAAGTATTCGGTAAGTGTTTTTAATATTAAGATATTCATATATAATTTTTTTTATTGTAGAAGTATTTCCTTTTTCTAAATGATAAAATGTAAAACAGCCCCATTCAATTTTGTTTGAAATGATCTAAAAATTAGTATTAAAATATAATTTTTTTAAAAAAATATTTGTGTTTATAAATAATAGTTAAAATTAAATTTTCAAAAATAATGTATTTAAAAGATAATGTAAATTATAAAATATAAATATAAGTGTTTTTTTTTTAGTTTCTATACTTCTATCAAACTAATTTTTTCTTCAAAAGTTATACTCTTTTTTACATAACGAGAAATTATTGATGACATCTCAATCATAGTTATTAAAATCGGAATAGACTCATTCGAATAGAAATTGGTGGTAAACCAAAATGATAGGCTCATTAAACCTTGTTAGAGGTGTTAAATGAATTGGATTTGATTAGTCCAACTTGATTTACACGGATCAAGTGTTATTTTAGATTAGGTTGACTTAACTTATATTTTATTAGGCTACCAATTTTTGGTCGAATTTGACTCATGTCTAGTTATCAAGCTAGATTGGCCTAATTAAATAAAATATATTTTTTTAAAAATTAAATCTATATTTTTACAATGAAAGAATAAAAATTATAACATGAATAATTGATATTATATTATATACTGTCATGAAATTCCTAATATATAGCTTTACATGTATAAAAATTTCTAAATCATTACACTTGCATTTATCCACCCTATCAATTAGTCCAATTCATAATAATTTGATGCCTTAGAGGCAATTTTGTTGGCCTTTTTAGTATATTGGTTTTGGTCATTAATAATCCTACTCTTGCTTTTATTACCAATACTAGTAATAAAAGGATTAGTAGCAATAGTAGGTTATCTCTTTGTGTTAGGTGCAGTTTCATTGTATCAAAACCATCTTCCATGCTATTTAAAATGTCATCAACATTCATAAATAAAATATTTAAAATTAAACAAGTTTACTCATCCAATCCTACAATGGGTTATAAAGCAACAACAAATCAACACAATTTTTCATTAAGTTCACTAGCAACAACAGGCCAAAATTATCTCCGACCTCCTAGGACTAGATTGACTTTGCTAGGATTAGCTTAATTGAAGTCAATATTCTAACAAAACTAGAAAGGGCATATCAATTCACAATTTTTAGTTCACACAACACAAGTCTTAAAAGAGATAACATGTTATGGGGTCAAGTCATCAAGGGTGTAATGGGAACAATAAAACTTTCACAATGAGTAATCCTAACTCTAAGCTTATAACCATAACTTTCTAAGCGAACACAGAAAAGTGAAAGAATGTTACTATTATCATATTTTATTTTATTTTATTATTTAATAATATATTACAAATTTACAGATTAACGGTAGTTTAACTATTCCACTTATTAATTTGTTCTTATTCTAAGAGTTTTCGATTCATAATTTTTTCTCTAATAATTTACTTTGTATTAGTCCCTAGGGTCCCCCCCACACGCACTCACAAATTCACAAATATAGCCAATTCTAGGGATCGAAAACGCAATTTCAATCTACTAACACATTCGAAATATTAAGGAACTCGCAAACGATATAGATTTAGAAACAAAGATGACATCATAGATCACAAATACAATTATAACATGATACACAATTAGAAAGTAAGGGACAACAAATATATCTTACAATCAAGTTGGGTTTAATCCCTTATGCAATCCAACACAAACAACAGGATTGGAGGCCAATCCGCAATCCCACAGATAACCCACATCTAGAGCAAGATTATCACTCCTCTTTACCTCGATGGATGTCAAACTCCATATGTGGATCTTCAAGGTCATCTTTAGTAGCCTTCAATTCTCCCCCTCAATGAAAAGCAAGAAAGTTAAAACCCTTAGAAGTAGAACTTTTAGTGCGAAACATTTTTCTCCCACTTTATATGTTCTTTGGACGATCTAAACATTGAAAACAAATAATAACGTCCTATCAAACTTGTTGTCTAAAATTCAGCCTGATCTAACAACTAATGAATTGCAATTAGAAAATCATTGCTTGGTGGTTATGCGAATTGAACAATGAATTTCTCTCTTATCTTATCTCTTATATTTTGTTGTTCTCTCTCAATGATAAATCACTTTCTCCTCTTTAGAGCACAAGGATGTGTATTAATGATGAGAGGTAGCTCTAGACTACTAATCTATAATTAAGAAACACCAAACCCTAACCCTCACATAACCTATTGGTAAAGTTTGTTAAATCTACCGTTAGATATTCCTCTTTAAAAACTCAATTATTTATAATAACTAACTAAAAAATATTTTTTTATCACATAACCCTCATAATTATAAAATAACTCAATTAATTATTTAAAACTCTATAGATAAATATATAAGACAATATCTCTTCAAATAAAATAATTTTGTAATTTTTAATTTTCTTATCTAAAAAAATTCTTACCAATAAAACTTCTTAATTAATCAAGATCATAATATATAATCAAAATACGTTAAAATAGATAAAAATATATTTATATTTCTAATAATTAATATAATAAATAATTTATAAATATTTTTTTAATTAATAAAAAAAGTTATCATTATTTTAAAAACTTTTAGTATAATTATAAAAACTATTTAATGAATTAAAATATTCTTAATAATTTTAAAAAATTTAAGATGTTATACACTAAAACCCCCAAGTTTAGCCCATCGATTATACAATTTAATATTGATCCGCATTAATCATACAAGCAATTCGTGCTAAAAGACCATGATCAAATAAAAAAAAAATCACGTGTAGAATTATGAATTAATGGGGAAAAGGAACATGCTAGGGAAAACATACAGTAACAACCAATACAATTAACGGGAAAATAAAAAGATATGAGGGACTAAACTCGTGTTTTCTCCTTTCTCTTTTCCATTATCCCTTTCTCCTTTTAACCTTGTTTTTCTTGACCAAGAGAAAATGTGTGACTAATGTGTATGGATTAAGGTTCGTAAGTCCTAACCTTCCTTTTAGACTTTCCTTTAAAACTCATTTCTCTAAACTAAAATCATTTACTAATTTATTAACTAAATATTTTATAATTATCGAAATACTTTTTTTCTTCTTATAGTCTAATTTTGCAAGATGTTACAATTATAACCAAAAGGTATTATGACTTAATTAATGGTTAACATTTATGACCCAAATTATATCCTTGGCTACAACATAAAATATTTACCATATGAATTATACTAACTAGTTAAAAATAATAAAAACAAGTGTCCTCCAATCTAGTTATTAACGGCTTTTTGACCAAAGTGGGGTTGTTTGAAAAGTTTATTACGTAAATGAGGTTCTTTTGAAAGTAATTACGCCTTTGGGACTGTTTATAACGGTGTCGCTATGGCCTATAGCGACACCAGTGACACGTGGTATTTTTGTAACTCCAGAGAAGCCATGAAAGCCATATTGACGAAGTTGTTGCAGCCCATAGCGACACTAACAGCTTGAATGAAGTCGTTGTAGCCCATAGCGCCCCATATTTTAAATTTAAAAAACAAAAAAAGCAAAAAATATATTAAATAAAGAAATTAATGAAAAAATAAGTTTATAAAATAGTAATTAAAATTTATATGATAATGTAAAATAAAAGAATTAAAAAAATAATATAGTTCATAATTTTAAAAAATTAAAACGTCAAAATATGGCGCTATGGCCTATAGCGACTCTGTGTCGCTATAGGCCATAGCGCCACTATGATAAATACATAAAATAAATAAATATATATATATATATATATTAAATAAAGAAATTAATGAAAAAATAAGTTTATAAAATAGTAATTAAAATTTATATGATAATGTAAAATAAAAGAATTAAAAAAATAATATAGTTCATAATTTAAAAAAATTAAATTATATATATATAGGCCATAGCGCCACTATAAATACATAAAATAAATATATATATATATATATATATATATTAAATAAAGAAATTAATGGAAAAATAAGTTTATAAATAATAATTAAAATTTTAATGATAATATAAAATAATATAATTAAATAAATAATATAGTTAATAATTTAAAAAAAAAACTTCAAAAATAGTGGCGCAATGGCCTATAGCGACACTGTGTCGCTATAGCCCATAGCGACACTGGTGGCAGTTAAAAAAATTTATGACCCCGTAGCCACGTGTCAAATTACCGCGATTTTAACCAATAGTAATT
Organism: Cajanus cajan; assembly: GCF_000230855.2. Classification (NCBI taxonomy): domain Eukaryota; kingdom Viridiplantae; phylum Streptophyta; class Magnoliopsida; order Fabales; family Fabaceae; genus Cajanus; species Cajanus cajan. The sequence continues at coordinate 54,825,834 of NC_138521.1, forward strand.
TGACACATGGCCTGAAACAGTAAAAAAAAAATAATAACCTCTATATAAGAGAGTTTTTACCTTCAGTTGATGGTTCCCCACTTCGTTTTTCAGCCATTGCAGCCAGTGCCCATAGCGTGAATCAGGTAAGTATTTTTTTTCGTTTCTTTAATTTAATTATAATTTCGTTATATTTAAATATTTTGTAACTTATATATATTTTAATTATTATTTCAGGTTAATTTTATTTTTCTGAATTTTCGTAGATCTTCAGAGGTATTTTGTCTTTGAGGTATTTTCTGTTTTATTAATTTGTGTAATTTAATTAATTATATTTATTTTTTTAGTTAGTGTAATTTAATTTGTTATTTATGTATTTTTTCTGTTTTTTTTTAAGTCGTTATGGGCTATATTATGTTAAATAAATTATATAAAAACTGATTTTATTTAAATTTTAGATTTTACTATTTAATTGTCTTGAATTGTTTAATTGTTAGGATATTTTTTTTTTCTGTTTAAGAAGTCGCTATGGGCTATATTATCTTAAATAAATTATTTAAAAATTGACTTTATTTAAATTTTAATTTTTATAATTTAATTATGTGTAATTATTTAATTATGATTATTTTAAAACTGACACAGTGTCGCTATGGGCCATAGCGCCACTATTTTCTCTTCTTTTTCTTTTTACATAAAAACACATTAAATTAACTGAACCATAAATATATAAAATAATATTTATATTAAACAATTATATAAATAAACTAATTTTAGAAATATATAATAAAATGTAAATATTTACAAATTAAAAAAAAAACAAAACTGGTGTCGCTGCTCATAGCGACACCAGTTTTTAATTTTTTTTTCTATTTTTTTTATTTACGTTTTTGTGACCCAGTTTATTTTAATATTTAATTATATTATATTAAACAAATTATATATAAATACTAAAAATATTATATTTAATTATATTAAACAAAAGACTGATAATTTAAATTTAATTAAATTTGTTTATTTTTATAAATATTATATTAAAAATATATAAATAAAGTTTTTAAAAGTAATTTTAATATTTAACAAATAAATAATTAATGAATAGTGCCGCTGCTCATAGCGACACCTATTTTTCCATTTTTCACGTTTTTATTTTATTTACTTATTTTTTCCACAGTTTTTTTTAAAATTTTTCTTAATATAATATAATATAATTTTATTTTAATTATTCTGTTTGTTTACTTTGAATTAAAAATAGAAAAATGAATAATTATAAATAAAACGTGATTATTTTACAAAATAAAAAATAAAAAAATGTAAGGCGCTATGTCGCTATGGCCCATAGCGTCACTCTTAAAAAATACATAAAATTTATTTTAAAATTACATTTTTAAAAAACTTAATTTTATTTTTATAAATATATAATAAATAACTCAGTTTATAATTTTTATTTTACATTTCTATTATTTTTTTTTCGTTTTTTTTCTTAGAGGGTGTCGCTATGGGCTACATCATTTTTGTTAGTCCATCAACTGTGTTGGCCCAACCTATAGCGACACTGATGTGACTCATTCCAGCCTATCCTAGACCAAAAAAAAATTGTCACGTGTCATGAGTGTCGCTATAACGACACCATTGTAAACAATCCCAAAGATATAATTAATTATAAAACAGCCACAATTATATAATAAACTTTTAAAAAGATCCCACTTTGGTCAAAAATCCAGTTATTAACTCAATCCATTTGTCTGAACTGGTGGGTTAACCCATAAGTTAGAGTTGGGTAAAGCTCCATTCATTGATTTAATAGCTACCCTTCATTGACTCACATTTTTAATGCGCCGGGTTGACCTTAATTGCATATTGAATAAACTTTTTCTTAGTCCACGTTTGTCCTATGTAGTCTATGATTAAAGGACCTCACATGCAAACCAATGATCAAAAATTAAATATTACGGAAATATATAAAATACAGACATTAACTATATATATATATATATAAATATATATATATATATATATATATATATATTATGATTCATTATTTTCCTTTTATGAGTTGTTAATTGTTAATAATTGCTTACATTTAATAATATGAAAAAATATACTATCAATGCACAAACCAAATAATTAATAAAAGTCCAAATAATTATATTACAAATTGACTATAAAATTAATCGATAACACTAATTAAGCATTATTTTTTGTTTTCGGTTTCGGTTTATTTCTCCTAGCTTAACTTTTATATTTGTGTTTAAAATGAATATATTATACATTTTTTATGTAAAAATTAATGAATTTATTATTCAGTATACTAATTAGTGTTTTCAAAATTGGACCATTCATGATCAAATCAATATTAATAAAATAATAATTATTATTATTATTATCAAGCAAAAATAATATTAAATAAATATAATATCATAATTTTTTAACACTAAAAATTAAAATAAAATATTATTTATAAACTGTTAATATTAATTATAATATAATATTTAAGTTCTACACTAAATATAATATAATATTTAAGTTTAAATTTTAATAAATTATAACAATATATAGTAATAATTACAAATTTACATTTAGAAAAATGGTATCAAATTAATATGATATAAATTATAAAAATAAAAATATTAAAAATTGTATATTAACATAAATGAGTAAATTATATTTATAAAATAAGTATAAAAATAAAAAATTTAATTTTTATTTTATTAAAAATATTTTAAATTAAATTTAAAAATTAAAAATATTTTTTTTAATTGAACTAGCTTTTCAATGATTTTAAATCATTTCTATCAATTTTTTTTATCGACTTGCTGTTAAATAGTTCTTGAGACCAATCAAACTGATTATGGATCAATTCCTAATTAGTTTGATCTGATTTTCAAAAATATAATACTAATTTAATATTTTGCTCAATTTTTTATTTGTTAAGAAAAAATATTTTTCCGCTCTTATAAAAATAAAGTAATATTTTCTTCCACGATGTTGATGCTAGGATTGCGCGAGATTGTCTCCTTTTTTTTTCTTCTATTCACCAAACCTTTATTTGTGAGTTTCAGGTGTTGAAGTAGTTATTTATCATAAATAATAAAAGTTTTTGATAAGTTTCTTTAAACTACTTACATGAAAATTATCAAATAGTAATACAATCGTATAGTGATACAAAAAATTGTCATTAAAAATTATTTTTATTTACATAATAAATATAATATATGTTAATATATAATTAAAAAATATGAAAATAAATTATAATGACACATAAAATATATTATTAAATTACATTTAAAATTAATATTAAAATTATATATAATTATACGTTAAATAAACATATACTTACGTATAATATACTTATAATAACTTTTTTTATATAACATTTCTTATAATAAATACATGAAGACTTGAATTCCACTACAATATCAAAGACCTAATATTTATTTATTTTCTCATGTAACAAAGAAAAAGACCTAATATTTATTTATTTTCTCATGTACCAAAGAAAAAGACCTAATATTTATTTCAAGAAGTTCAACTGTTAAATGGTTACATAAAATTGATTTAAATCTCTGACGTACGTATAGTAGAAAGAAAACAGCGGCAAAAGATCCTTTGCCGGATAAGGCATGTCATTGAAAGCAGGGAAAGGTTGAAGGAATCTGCCTTCGAGCTTCGACCCACCCCTACTCCATTTCAAATACCATATATAACCATCTTTTGGGAAGAGACACCATCGATATTTTCGGTATATTTATTTAACGTTTCACCAACACAACTGGTTCTTGTCTATATATAGATTTAGATTAGTACATGTGTACGTGAAGATTTGAGGGTGACTTCTACAATGTTCAAGATCTTCAAGAATTGGATCTGCCAGCTTTTACCAGCTATGTTTGTATTAAAGTTACAAAAGTACTTTCACGCATATTTTGAATTCTATAATAAGAAAAATTTATTATTTTGGAGATAGAAAGTACTTTTAAGCATCATAGACTATAATTTAAATACACACGGTAACTGATTATTTTAAATTATTTATGTTAATATTCTTTTATCGACTAAAGATAAAATAAAAAATACATTATATAAGGAGTATAATAGTTGTCATATTAAGAAGTTTTGTAGGATTTGATTAGGTCACAAAATTATAAATTTTAAAGATAAAATTAGAGTTTATCATATAGGGTTTTATTGGATTAACTAATTGAGTTACTTGTTATTAAATTGTTATTGAATCACTTACAAATATTTAATCATGCAAATTTCATATTCAAGATGTCTAATTCTTAATATGAAAGGAGTATGTTAAGGATCTTATTGAAAAGTGCAATTAAAACTTACATCATTTGAAAAGAAAGATAATACTCCATTGATATGAGACTTTTTTGAAGATTACTAAGAGTAAAATTATAAGAGTTTAGATTTAAAGTAGACAATGTTATACTAATATCGACATATGTGTGTGGGGAACCCCCTTTGGTGCACCTGATAAATCTCATACTAACTAATGATATGACCAAAATGATATATCTAGTTCTTGGTATTTAATTTATAAATAAAATTTAATTAAATAAAAATCAAATGAAGCATTAAAATTCCTCTCATCGAGGAAAAATATCTAAAACTGCTTTCATTAAAGATTGTTTTCTAAAAACATTCATGTACAAGATAATCATTCCTATTTAATATATAGGGGTGAATTAAATGTAGTGGTACATTTTACTTTTTTATACAACACATATTTTTTCATCAGAGACGATCTTATTTGAGTGGAGTATGATCACTATGCAACATTAATTATTAGGATATTGTTTAGATAATGTGACACCCTTCTACCCCAAAACATCACAAAATGTTTTTTATAAAATTATTATGAAAATATGTCTCATTATAAAAGATTAAAATAGCATAAAGCTCCCGAGAGATCAAATCCTGACTCTTGTGAATGTAGAAACTCAAGTTAAGAGAGGATATTTGTCTATTTGATGTCTATCAAACCCTTGAGGGAGACTGTTCTGGTGTTCAATGAGGAATACTCCTTGGTAGTGAACAAAAAAAAAGCTCTTTAGTCACACAATAAAAGGGTTCACATGTCTTGTCAACTATATAAAAATTCTTTAATTATTAATAAGAGAATAAAACGAAAAGAAGTTATCAAAGTTGAGTCTCTTCTAAGTCCTTAGTTGATACCATATAGGGGAAAAGTTGAGCCATACTAGTTTAAAAGTGATTGATTGAGCAAGGTATAAGGTCGGGGGGTCAAAATCTCTAACTAAGTATTGGAAACAACACAATATTTGAAGGGTGGTTAATGGACTAATTCCATATAGACTTAGTTATGCATGTTAGGGTTGTGATAGACTCATACCTAAGTTATTCTATTCCTTATATGGATACTAGACTTTCCTAATCTAAGTGATGATATTCGAGAAATCATGTTATGTTGTGGATTAATATCCAAATTTATTGTTGATTTAACAAGTCCAAAAAGATCACATTGTTAAGTTGGTTCGATAAGGTCAAATCACTTTGGTTCAGTAAGGTCAAATCACTTAGATTATTCACCTAGTTGTAAGAGATATCGTAGTTAAAATGTGTGAATATGCATTGTGATGTTGTGTTGGTATGTTGCTCACTAATTTGATCATAGTTTGAGTTTTAGACCTTCTTTTTTTGGGTGATTTCAGCATCATTGGAAAGTTAACATCCAAAGCTATAACTTTTATGAGTACAACGAAACTTAATTCGGTCATTTAAAACTCCTAACAAAACAAGGCTTATAAGATACAAAAGTTACTTCTCATGCACTAAATGCAAAACTCATCTTTTAACTCACATAACTCGAACATTTTTTAATATTTTCATGTAATACTTAAGTCTAAACTGTAGCCCCAAATGTCTATTTTTCAAACCAAAGAACAAAAATTTATTTTGTTAATCACACAAAAAGAAACACCTAAATATTGAGGCATGTTTATATGAGAATTTTCATATAACAAAGCACTACTTTCATCATAAAAAAAAAAAAAAATACTAACAATTATTAATAAAATAGGTGTTTAGTCAACTTTTAAGACATCTTAAAAGAAAAAAAAAAGATAAGCTTCCATTACATATTAATAAAATGTGTTTAATCAACTTTTAAGACATTTAAAAAAAAACAAAAAAGATAAGATAAGCTTCCGTTACATATTTAAACGCATAACATTCTAATCATCACTAGTGAAAAAAAGACTTTTAAAATTGATTGTTTGACCAATTATCTAAGTTTGGACTTTTAAAATCGAGTGAGAATCAATTTTAAAAGTTTTGCATCTCCTTCGAAAACCCCATCGCCCCCTTCTTCTTATTCTTCTTGCACTCCTTTGTGATTTTCTCCTAAAGTGAGACCACGTCGTTTATTATGACAAAATATCAAGCACTTAACATACATATATTGCAAAATCCAAAAACCAAATCCAAACCTAAGCACCAAACAACCAATTTAAACCAACAAATTCTACAACAACCAAGTATACAATCAAGAGGACTAGCAAGGGCGATGATAGGGAAACACTAATCAATAGGCATGACGACAATGACACAACTATGGGAGAGAGAATATGAGAAAGAGTGTGAATGAGAGTGCAAGAGAAAGCGTGAGAGACAATTACAAGACATTGAGCCTAAACAAAAATGACAAAAGAAGGAAAAAAAAATAAGAGAGAAAAAGAGTTTTATGAAACCGTCTTTCATAAAAGACAAAATGCAGAGTGAGAGAGTGGAGCGCAAAATGCACCATTTTAATTATCTCTCTAAATTGATTGCATAAAAAAAATCCTTTTAAAATCAATTATTTTAAATAATCAATTTTAAAAGTGTTATTTTTAAATCAGTTGTATAACAACCAATTTAGAAAGATACTTTCATAGTGATTTTTAAAATCAATTATTATATAATAATTAATTATAAAAAACATTTAATTTTAATTATGTCATCGCGTGCAATTTTTTTTGTAAAGATAAGAAAGATTATAAAGATGGTCGCAATAAGGATTGAACCTAGGTTCTCATGTTTCTAATTACTCACATATTAAAAATAGTGCATAAAAAATCCTAAATTTATATAAAAAAAAATTCTAAATTTCAAAGAAACCAAACAAATAAGGCATGATAAATCTACATCACAATTCATGAAATTCATTCATTGACCATGATACAAATGCAACAATCTCATAATATTACTCATCTCATAAAATGCACCAAATATAAATTCTGAGGATACTTAAAGTTGTCTCACTATTTTTATATTTACATCTCTGATGTATGTGTTCACACAATGAGAGAATCTTAATCCCTCTCTTATTTTAGACGGTGATCTCCAAAAGTGAAAATACAGCAGATAAAAATTGACTGATAGAAAGTATAGAGGGAAGGGCAGAAACATACTGAGAAGACCTTCCACAGATTTTGTTGTCCCTACTTTTCCCATCTTTTACTTCCACTTTTCAGATTCCCATTCTGCCTATTCCGCTCCTTTTTAGTTTTCTTATTTCACCTTTTTCTATGTTTACAATTTGAATAGTGATTTACAATACTCACGTGTCCCTCTTAAATCTTAATTACCTAACCAAAGTTACGTCAGAATGTATAAATATTTCTCATTTTATACCTTTTTAAATTATTAATATCTCTTAAACATTATATTAATCTGTTAACTATTTAAAAAATATTACACTATTCTATTAGATAAATTATTACTGCACTTGTTAAACAAAAAAAAAGGATATGTGAATACAATTTCAGGAAATTTCATATGTATCGGTTTAATTTACTCTTACACAACTTTTATATGGATGAGGAGTTTCTTCAACACCTTTAGATTTACCTAATAATCAATATTTTAATATTTGTAATGGACATATTAAATATTATTATATATAATTAAAATTTATATAAATTATATATATATAAAAATTATATTTAAATATATAAATAATATTTAAAATTTATATAAATAAATATTTTTACCAAGTATTACATCAATTTATGATGAAGGTTCAAGTGACATCGAGATAACTTTTATTAAGTATTACACCACTCAATAACTTTATATTAAATGTAAATTTTTTAAATCCAACCGTTAAATTAAAAATTCATATAACTTTATTTGTTTATATCAAATTTTATTAAAATTGAACACCAACTTGAAGATAATCAAAGTGTTTATATTTTATTATATTTTGAAATATATATATATATATATATATATATATATATATATATATTACGTCAATTTTATTTTATAAGAATAAAATATCAAATTATCTTGGATTAATATAAAATTTTGTATATATGATTTAAGAGTAAAGAACTTTCAATCTAAATGTTGGATTTACAAAATTTAATTTAATATGAAGTTAGTGAGCGATGTAATATTTAGTAAAAGTTATACCGATGTTATTATAAATTAAGAGTTAATTTCTTTTTAATGTGAGCACTTTATAATAAGAAAGTTTTTAAGAATCTTTTTAATTTCTTATATAATTTAATTTTTATTTATCATGTTTATTTATAAATTAGATAATGATATTTTAAAATAAATTATCAATAATTAAAAATTAATTTTGTGTCATTATATTTATTATAAATCTAAAATATAATTTATATTTTTAAAATACCTATTTGTATAAATTTAAAATATTATTTATATATTTAAATATAATATTTATTTATAAATTTTAATCATAAATAAGAAACATTTAATCTTGTATATTGTAAGAGTTAAAATACTAATTGCGATCATCCTCGCAACGCAAGTTGACCTATTAGATATTATTAAGTAATTTTCTCTAAAAATTCTTCATGTTTTTTAAGGTGAAAATTTCAAATGAACATATTTTATATATAAAAAATTAAGAACCAAATTGACCTATATAGAAATACATAAATTAATTTGACTATATCTGACCATAAAAATATTAAAAACACATCCCAATTAAACTCTTAACTTTTTATATGATAAAATAGGATGGAACAAAATAGTTACAGTGAAGAAAGATAGAAAAAAATCATTTGAAAAAGAAACAAAATTTAATTAATATTCTAAGAATATTAGCTTTTATTTAAATAATTTTCTCTACAAGTATTTTAAAAGATAAAAATAAGAAGAAGAAAAATGAGATAAGTTAATTTCTTTGTAAATTAAAATTAGTTAATGTATAAACTAATTTGTAGAAGTTTTCATGTATTAGCTTATCCAAAAACTTATTTTTAACTTATGTAAAACTATTTTCTTTTTACTTCACATAGTTTTAACTTGTGGAAAAATTTATTTAATTTTTTTTTAGAAATACTTCTATAAAAAAAAATGCATCCTAGCAGACCTTTAGTTAAAGATCACTTACAATCTATAAGTAAGGCTTATGTTCAAATCTAATAAATGAAAAAAAAAAAACAAAAGTAATTGGAATGAGAGATTTTACTATAAATAAAAATAAAAAAAATCATAAAAATTACTCATCAATAAAGTCGGTGAACATGTGAAACTTATGACTTGTGCATAGTATAATTAATATAAATATGATAAAATTAATATGGAGTCTGTTTGGATACAAGGTTAAAAATGTTTATTTAAAATTTCTTTACTAAAAATACACTACAATGTTTATTTTTAATAAAGAAGAACTTATATCCAAAATAGACTAATAGTGTGAGGTAGGGGTGGGCAACGGGCGGGTTCGGTCGGGTTCAGGTAAAAAATGTTCAACCCGTTTTAAATCGACTTTTAGAAAAATGTGACCTATATCTGATCGACTAAGCTTTCGATTAGAGGCGGTTCAGATTGAAATGGATTTAGATTTGAGCGGGTAAATACAATTGGGTTTGAGGTTTTTTGTAGACCAAGTTATCTTAACGAAGGTGAAGCTTAAAACGGTAAAAAAAAAATATTTTTAAAATAGTGTACAAAAACATAATGAAGCTAATAATAGATGGTATAAGTAGATTCGTAGATGAAACATTCACAAACTAAAGAAGCAAAAATAAAAGATAACAAAATCCATAGTTGTTACATGCAAAAGAAATCTACAGTTAGATTACAAAACTCATAAGAAACCACAGTCGCACAAGTTATACTCAAAATGGATATAGGAAGATGAAAAAGAAAGACAATAAAAGAAACAAAAAGAAAACTCTAAAAATGAACTAGTGTGTTGAGAAGTTGAATGATGAAGGAGAAGACAAAAGAAATATCTAGGTTATGAGAAAAAGGAAAAAAAAAAATAAATTACAAATGATGACTATATTCACTACAAAAAAAAAGCCAATTTAGCCACTGAAATTAGCGACCGATTTTTTTAGTGGCCAATAAACGGTCGCTAAATTGGTCGCTAAAATAATAATTATTGGTTAAAATAGCGACGGAACGGTTTCAGTCGCTAAAAGAATAAAATATTATTATTTATAATAATTTTAGCGACCAAATTATAAATCGGTCGCTAAAAAATAAAAAAATATTATTTATAATAATTTTAGCGACCAAATTAAAATCGGCCGCTAAAAAAATAAAAAAAATATTATTATTTATAATAACTTTAGCGACCGATTTTAATTTGGTCGCTAAAATTATTATAAATAATAATATTTTTTATTTTTTTAGCGACCGATTTGAATTTGGTCGCTAAAATAAAAAAAATTATTATTAATAATAATTTTAGCGACCAAATCAAAATCGGTCGCTAAAAAAATAAAAAAATATTATTATTTATAATAACTTTAGCGACCGATTTTAATTTGCTCGCTAAAATTATTATAAATAATAATATTTTTTATTTTTTTAGTGACCGATTTTAATTTGGTCGCTAAAAAATAAAAAATATTATTATTTATAATAATTTTAGCGACCAAACTAAAATCGGTCGCTAAAAAAATAAAGAAAAATATTATTTATAATAACTTTAGCGACCAAATTAAAATTGGTTGCTAAAAAATAAAAATATTATTATTTATAATAAATTTAGCGACCAAATTAAAATCGGTCGCTAAATAGAAATTTTTTAAAAAATTCAAAAATATTTTTCTTTTAATTGAAAACAAATATAAAAATATATAATATTATTTTTATAATGATAAAAATATTAATGATAAGAAATAAAAATCATTATCCTCCCAATAAAATTATTTTTTTAAAAATAATAAAAAATATATAATTTAAAATGGACAATTAATATATGATGATTTATTAAAAAATGAGAAACATAATGCTATAAAAGAAAATTAAATAATAATCTTTTTAATTGAATCTTTTTTATAAAAAAATTAGACTAATTTAAATAATAGTTTATCTAGAAAATTTATTTATTTTTCTCTTGAGAAATTTATTTCTCTTTTATCATGCTTAATGTTTTATTATATTATTAGATAATATGAAAATACATAATTTATTGTTCTTTCCAATTTTGTTAAGGTAAATAAACTTCTTTTCATAAATCTTATTTTATTTTAATTATTATTTTCAAAATTGACTTAAACATCTAGTTCAATTGATATAAACATGCTAGTTCGATCAAATTAAAAATAATTGGCTTATATAAGGATTAATAAAAATTTATCAAATAAATCTAAAATTGATAAAATATAATTAATGTTCCATTAGTTTAATAAATAAAAATTATAAAATAAAAAATGTATATATAAATATATACACTAATAACACATGAGATCAATTATTTAGAATACGTTATACCATCTATTTTCAATTATGTTCGTACTACTTTGAGGTAGATATTACTTCTTTAAGGAGACATGATTCTATTATTATATATGAATATGATCCCACCATGGGAAACTGATTCAACAACAGCCATATTTTGAAATATTTTTATTTTATTTAATGATAAAATAATTTTTAATATAAAAATATATATTTAAAATATATCTAATATACATATATATATATATATATATATTAAAATTATATTAATTAAATATGTATATAATAGTTTATCTTAAAAATCAATTCATTCAGATATTATAAAATATTTTATTTTAAACATCAATTAAATAATACCTTGCTACTTATAATTTATTTAAATATTTATAAATGAACATTACATTAATCCCATTGATTATTTCAATCCTTGTCTTTAATTTTATTATTATATAAAAATTATTCACTTAATATATTTTGAAATTATTTTCTTGAACCTTATTTTATTTCAATTATTATTTTAAAAGTTAGACTTAATCATTCAAGTCAATTAATATAATCATGTTAGTTTCATTGTTTAAAAGCAATTGATTTATACAGAAATTAGTAAGAATTTGTGAAACAATTAAAAAATGAAATATTTTTTAGTAATTTAAAAAAATTATTATCTTTTGATTTTAATTTACTCGAAGATGTTCATAGTATTTAACTTATGATATATACACCTCCTTTTTATTACAATCACACCTCCTTTGTTTAAAAAGGCTAAAATTACTGACAGTAGAGCTCGAATCCACACACATACTTATGTGGAGAAAATCTTAAGTCTTCCCCATAACTAATTGGACAAACCACCTACTTGTTCTTTTTGATTAGTTTTTAATACATCACAATGCGCTTCCTTACTTTTTTCTCTATCAAACAGAATATATGACCGTTTTGACGGAGTTTTTTTTATTCGCACATTTATTTTAAAGTTTCGTGTTGAAATAAAATCCCAACACAGATTAACATATTTTATTATCTTTTCATTTTAATTTATTCTAAAATCTTGGGAATATTTAAGTTAACATCATTAAAAAACACCATTATAAGATTTTAAAATTTATTTTTAATATAATTATTTATAAAAAAATACTTTTAACCATCATATTCACCAAAAATATATTTTTAATTGAAATATATTTTAAAAATCTAGTATCAGAATATTTATTATGATTTTAGTTATAATTTTTTATAATCTTTTGATTTAATATTGGATTTCTTTTGATTATAAAACATAGTAAATAAAATCTAAAATCTGTATCAATTTATTTGATACAAATATTTAATTAATTTTAAGATATAATAAATTTAATATCAAAATATTTATTATGATTTTAGTTATAATTTTTATAATCTTTTGATTTAATATTGGATTTCTTTTGATTATAATATTTTAAAGCATTTTATTTGAAACATAAGTTAACATATTTTATTATCTTTTCATTTTAAATTATTGTAAAATAATTATAATATTTAATTATCATTCACTTACTTTATTAAAAAGTGATAAAATATAATTAATTTTTAATTAATTTAATAAAATAAAAACTTTAAAATATATATCTAAAATCTGTAACAATTTTTTAAATACAAATATTTAATTAATTTTAATATATACTAAATTTAATATCATAATATTTATTATGATTTTAGTTATAATTTTTATTATCTTTTGATTTAATATTGGATTACTATACATAATTATTTATTCCCTTTAAACATACAAATAGGTAAAAAGAAAAATACTTAATTTTGTTTTACTAAAATATAGGCAAATCTAATTAAATAAACTTTATTTGATTCTTTTAATAAAAAAAACTCTATTTGAAATAAATATGATTAAGAATATTTGATATAAAATCTAAAATTTATACACTTCATTAATTTTCTTAATTTTTAAAATTTGTATTTTTACTCACATATAGATAAGTATATGTAAGAATATGATAATTCGATTTCCATATGTTATGTTTCTTAACTAATTTAAAAAGTATTATCTAATTTTTTTAAAAAACTTAATTTTAAATTGAATTTTTTTGGACATAAACCCCCCCCCCCCCCGTGACACCCTTCTACCCCATAATAGATAAGTAACAACAATAAGAATAATTCAATAAATATAACATCAAGAAGGGTCCACATATTTTAATAAAAACTCATAGGTTCACAAGTCTTGAAATAAATAGAAATAATAATAATAATAATAATAAAGTTTTACTCTTAAAAGAAAATTATCAAGGTCTCTAAAGAAAAATGAAAGGGATCCAGAATTTACAAATATAAGGTGAATATAAAACTCCTAAAAATAAGTCTCCTCAAACGACAAATAACAATTCATAACTAAAGCATCCTAAATTCATGCCCCAATGTCACATCCTATCAGAGCAGAACTCTTTCCCTTTAGAACTCAACACTATGAGTGCCTTCATCTTCACCTAAAAGAAAACCACATAAAAACAGGACGGTGAGAGATAGATAACATCATATATGAACATAGAGCTACCCAATTCCCACCCCACACCGTGCACCAAAATATCATCATTAACTATAAACAACAAATACATCTCATATAATTACCAAACATCATTTTTTTTTTCAATCATACAAGCTTTCATACACATGCTCACTATATGCTCATACACATCTCCTCTCCTAAGAGTCTCAACTTGGCACTCCGCACAATGGGCGTACCTCGTCAATTCCCTTAGTTGTTGCCAATGCGGGCATACCGTTCTCACACCCTCCCAGGGCCGGTATGTTGCACGGTTAAACACCCAGCGGCCCGTGCAAAGGCAATCTACCCACTGTTAAACCCTCTGTGGCCAGTGAGCTGCGCAGTTAAACACCCAACGGCCCACGCATGGAATGCCTCCCGTCATGGTCCCCCCTGTCTCAACCCCTCTCCGGGCCCAGGGTCCAATGCAATATAGCCACGTCTGGCTTCTCAAGCACCACATGCAACTCATAAGTCTCATGCAACTCATGCATCCCACGTAACTCATAATTAATGCATCTCCATTATATAACATCATCACATGTCAATAACAATCCATGCAATATCATCCTCACATGCTAGGTACCTATCATTAAGTTATCAACATCATAGATCACAAATTTCACATAATTCTTCACACACATCACAATATCTATGACATTCAGTTAATAATTTAACCATAACTCGAGATATACATATCCTTTCTAAGTGATCCCAACTCCATTAGAATCCTAACATCAATATCTACAACTTTCATGAAGAACACAAATCCTAATAAAGTCGTTTAGGTTACCATTCAGGGCTCACAAAAATTGATGTTGTGGTTCGCACACAGATTGGAAGGCTCAAATTACAACTCACATAAATTGATCAAATATTAATATGTTTACACGATTCTTGTGTCTAAATGGTATCCCCAGATGTCTAGTTTCTAACAAAACAAACGGCACTCGATTTGGATAACTACACAGAAAGATATCGCAAAATTACAAACGTATGTCGGGGTCCCGACGCCCAACGCCCAAAACTGGCGCTGAGCGCCCAAATCTCTGCCCAGACTCCCCTCTGTGAAATTAAACCTGCGTTTTACGAGTTCCAACAAGGTTTTTACCAATTTTCACTACTTCTACACCCCGTTGGTTCAGTTTAACTCCATTTATATTCTTCATACGTTCCAAATCAATCCATACACATCTCAAGCCTCAAAAATTGGTTTCCATTGATTTTACAAAAAAAAAATCTAAACTCTTCTTAACACATAAAATTCAAGTCATCAAATTTAAGGATAAAGAATTAACAAGAAAGCCCCAATGGAATTCAAAGACAATTCAAGAAATAAGTTCTTCCAAATGAATTAAGAATTTAGAACATCGATTGCACAGATAATCGTTCAGAATTTTAAATAGAGTTCCTAGAGGGGCTTAGGGATTGCCCTCACTACCCGAACACCCCTATATTCACATATGAAGAAACCCATCTCTCCCGTACCTGGATGAGCAGAAGATGAATGGTCTTGGTATGATCTAAGATCGTTCCTGAGTACTCTTCCTTAGAGCTCTTTGTTTCTCCTCTTTTTTTCCCTAACCCTTCAGAACGCAAATGAGGCAGATAGGGTTAACACCACCTGACTCCTTTCTTAAAATTAATCCATTGGACTGGGTCAACCCAACCCATTTTCCTTCTCTTCTAACCCACTTCTAATTTTCCTCAAAATAATTAAATAAAATAAATACATGTATATTATAAAATATTTTTTCTCTATAATAATAATATATTTCTGACCCTAAATATAATAATATAATTTCAATAACAAAATATCATATAAAATCAACCTTCTCTTAAAACATATAGATATTTATTTAAAAATGCTAATAAAAATACTTATTTAATACGTACAAAATAATTGTCCAAAATAATAATTATTTAAAACGTACAAAATAATATTCCTCTATAATTATTAAAATAATTATGACCAAATACCATCTAATAATAATAATAATAACCTTTTTGAAAATTGGGGTGTTACACCCCCAAGTTCCCCTAAACCCTAATAACACAACACACCGCAACAGAACACCGCAGAGGATTACTGTATTCTTATTTATCAAGGATCTGTCCTTGGCGCAATGTCTGATCACTGGGTGCATGGTTATTGTTGTACCTAGAACTGAAAGATCCAACCAAACATGTTATATTCTTATAATTTGCTCCAAGGATTTTTTATTCTTTTCTTCTAATATGTAATTTATATTTTTAATTCAATCATTATATGTGGCAGTTAATATGTGCTATTATTGATTGAATTTTTCTGGTGTTTAATACTAAAAGTAAAAATTTTATTAAGCTGTTATGCTGTGCATTTTAATGAATGCTTTGGTTTGTGCAGATGGCAGTTAATGAATGCTTTGGTTTATGCATCAGGTAGTCATTCCATTACACGAGCTAAAATCAGTGAATCCTTCATCAAACACGACCAATCCTGCTGAAAAGTACATCCAGGTGATCTCAGTAGACAATCATGAATTTTGGTTTATGGGTTTCTTGAAATAAAACTATTGAAATGTTTATGCAATCATATAAATTGAACAGCTGCTTGAAAAAATAAATCCTCACAGAAATTGGAATAGCAGGATAGAAATTACTAGCAGCCTTTTTCATATTTGTCTTAGGTAGTTTATTAGCATGTTAACTCAAGATCAGTATGGCAACTACGTTGTTCAAGTCTTTTTGGGATTTGAGTGGAGGGTAAGTGTTTAAATTCGTTTCATTTTACTTATAGACTCATTTTTATTGCATGTAATTTAGTCAAAACTTCATTATCCTTTTCCAGCTTTGTAATGGAGTTAACAGATTGAGATTCATTTGATCCTGAGTATCGTTTCTTTTTTGTTTCAAATAAATTTTGGAATTTGATCATGCTCTTGTGAATCTGTGATTTTGAATTTTGTTGTATCTTTGCGTTGTTCCAGGAAAAAGTGTTGTTAAAATGCCTGAAAAACCTGACACTGATGATTGGCACGTAGAGAGGGGCGTAAGTTTCAGGGATCCGTAGGAAAAGGAATTTGTTTATACGGGTTGAACTCAGGGAGGATGATGGTGATATTCGTAGGCAGCCATTGGAGGATGATGGTGATATTCATGGCCCAAGCTATACTTCCTTCTTATTTGTCTTGGGTGACTCAATCTTTAATTTGATAATTTTCCCTTTGGTTATATTTAAATATTTATTTTATTAATTAATGATAGCTCTTGGTTTATTGCTTTGCATAGTGAAACCAAAATGTATTGATTGCCATAGAAATCTTAATTACAATTTTAATGGCCATGGTATTGATGCAAGCTGGGATCTAAACTTTTACATCTGATGAAAATATTTACTTCTTTTTGTACTTGTGTGGCATGCTGATTTTAATGACCATGCTGATTTTTGTACTAGTTATTCGTTTTGGATTCATTTGGTTCTATGTTTAATTACTCATTTTGTTACCAAGTTGTTTAAAGCGTTGAGTGCTCATGTAACGCTTAAAGTCATATATGTCCATGTATTTGTATATGATTGGTGGCAGTTATCCTTTATATTGAAATAAATCTGGATGAATGTGTTGGGTTTTGACTTGCATTTTAGAATTAGTTATTGTTAAATTGATTATGTTTCATGCTTTGCTTTCATATGAGGCTATATTTGAAATCTGATATTCAATCATGCTGGAGATGAAAATTAAGGCTATTAATTTAGTCATCTGTGAGAGGATATATATAGAAGAGTAGGTTTCCCAATAAAATTGGAAGAATCTGTAACTTGACAAACCAAGACTTATCAATATTGTTTTTGATGCAGTAAAGCACCATCTTTTTATATGTTAAAATATTGTGGTTTGTATACTTGTCCTTTTTATTTTTCTTTTAAATTCAAGAGTGCATCTTGCATACTAGAGGATTATTTCTTTTAATGGTTTGCAATTTAGTTTACGTTTATCTTTGTTTGGAGTAAAATATGGATCAATTTTTTTTTTGTAGCAAAGGAACTTGTTTTATTTTTTATTTTGGTACGAGTGTTATTGTTTCATTGTTAAACAGGTTCAAA
The DNA here is from genome assembly GCF_000230855.2 of Cajanus cajan. Taxonomy (NCBI): domain Eukaryota; kingdom Viridiplantae; phylum Streptophyta; class Magnoliopsida; order Fabales; family Fabaceae; genus Cajanus; species Cajanus cajan. The sequence continues at coordinate 54,844,118 of NC_138521.1, forward strand.
ATGAAAATGAAAATAAAATATATAGTGTTTAAGGTATAAAATTAGCGATCATGTCTAAAAATAAAGTAAGCCTAGCGACAAAAAAAAATCAATTTTTTTTTTTCAAAAATAAAATTATGTTTAGCGACCGAAAAGAAAATTAATTTTTTATTATAATAAAATTTAGCGACCGATTTAGTGACCGAATTGAAAATTATTTTTAAAAATAATAAAATTTAGCGACCGATTTAGCGACCGAATCAGAAATTATTTTAAAAATAAAAAATAAAAAAGATACACTTAGTGACCGATTTAGCGACCGAAATGAAAATTATTTTTTTAAAATAATAAAATTTAGCGACCGATTTAGCGATCGAAATTAAAAATAATTTTTTATTTTAAAAATTGTTAGCGACCGACTTAGCGACGGAAAGGAAAATCATTATTTAAAAAATTTAAAAATAAATAACACATTTAGCGACCTTTTTTTCGGTCGCTAATTTGGTCCCCATATACTATGGCGACCATAATCGTAGTGACCAATTAGCGACCGAAAATTTCGGTCGCTAATTAGCGACCACCAGTATTTCGGTCGCTAAACAACTTTGCGACCAGGGTTTTTGCAACTACTTCAAATTGGTCGCTAATTCGGTCGCTAAAGTAAATAGCGACCGATTTAAGTAATTTAGCGACCGATTTTTGTGGTCGCTAAAATCCTTTTTTTTTGTAGTGATTATACTTGAAATAAAAGACTTTTGAGTTTGGACCATTGTTGGTTAGTTATACAAAAGTAATAAATATCTAAACTTATCTCATTTTCGGTTGGGTTCGGTTTTTAGCGGGTTTAAAAATTCAAAACCGAACCCGCCCAATATAATCCATATAAAATCAAAATTTTAATCCGATTTACCCATAAGACCCGCTCGAACTCATCAAAAAGTAATATTTTTTATCGAGTTTTTCGGGTTCGGTTTGAGTCTCAGTTTCATGCTCACCCATAGTGTGAGTCAAACCAACATGTATTACAGGTTGAATTAGTGATGACACAATTTGGGAGTAGTTTAAAGTTCAAAAATAGGGGTGCAAAAAAGTCTAGATAATCTGCAAACTCGAACAAATCCAAATCAACCTAATATATTTGGATCAATTTTTTTAAGTATTTGAGTAAGATTTGAGACAATCCAGTCAAAATCTGATACTAGTACAGATCAAGTAACAACACATTTTGAGCATCACCTATGCTTACCCAAGAAGGAAGAATCAGCAAGTGAGTAGGAAGAGTTTGAAGAAGAAAGAGTGAATGAGAGAGTGGGAATGAAAGTGAGTATATGGGAAGAGAAGGAAAATAAGAACGGGTCTCACATTTATCCGATAAGTTTTTAAAGTTGTACCTATTTTTGGACTTGAATGAACTTGATGATTTATAGGTTGAATTAATCTAAGAAAAATTCAAGTTTGCTTGAAATATAAGTTAGACAAGTTATCACTTTTTATTTATGTGATTGATATTTTAAGAATAATTTGTATATCATGTTATTATGTAAATTAAATAGTGATTATTTATAATTTCTATAACCAAATTAATCATCTTATTATGACCACACACTTGTCATAATATGTTTCATATGAAATGTAGATTTGGATGTTAGATAAATATTGATTTTAGAATCACCTCAATATCATTTAAAATTCAAGATATGATAAAATTAGTGTGTAAATGTCAAGTTGTTTGTTAGAAAAAAATTACCTAATTTTCTATTTTTAGATATAATAGATGGTAAAATTAAATCTTCAGGTTGGTATAGAAGTTGTACATAACTATCTTAGTTTTACAATGAGATACATACCACCTTAATGTTAATAATATAATTATAGATACCATGTTTACACTTCATAAAGGTCATAGAAGCATAGGTTACAATGAGATAAGATGAAATAATATGAGATGGGATGAGATAAGACGAAATACAATAAAATAAAATGAGATGATATAAGATAAGATAAGATGAAATAAGATATGATGTGATAAAATGATATGTTGAGTTTTAATGACAATGTAATAATCATAAAAGATGGGATAAGATGTTAAGATGTAATGGAGTTTTTGATGACACTTGATGTGAGACCTCCTTAATAATGAAAACATTAACATGTTAAAATGAATGAGAGGTTGTGATGACATTCAATGTGTGACCTCTTTAAGATATAATGGAGCTTGTGATGAGATTTTATATGCCGTTTCCTTAAAATGAATAATGACATGAGTTTTTGATGATATTTTATATGTAACTTTCATAAAATAAATAACAAATAGGAGCTTTTGATAATACAATGTCCATTTTCTTGAGATGAATCTCCTTAAGATGAGTAAAAATAGAAGTTTTTGATGATACTTTATATGCGACATCTTTAAGAAGAATAATAATAGAAGCTTTTGATGACAATTTATGTGAGGTCACCTTAAGATGAACAATAATAATAGCTTTTGATGACTTTTTATGTGTTGTCTCCTTAAGATGAATAATTAACATGAGCTTTTGATAATACTTTTATGTGTGACATCCTTAAAATGAATAATAAATAAGATTTTTTGATGAGTTTTCGAACAGTTGAGAAATGTTTTTGAAATGATGCCATTTGCATAATTATAATATAATATGAGATCATTGCATACCATACATATTTGTTAGTGGTGATTGATTTATAATGTGTTATTGTATCTTTACATGTTTTGTTATGTATATTATTGTCCAACCTTTGTTTCACGCTAAGAGCATAAGTAAGATATATTTCACTCTCATTATTTGTGTGTTTTGGTTGAATTTGAGTTGAGAGTTATTTGTATATAAGGTTCAAATGGAGATTGATGTTAAGCTTGAATCTTTGTGTATATGCTTTTGTGTTTGACTTACCTAATTAAGACGTGAAATTGAGACTTGAGTTTCACTTTGTATTTATGCATAGAATAAAGTGTGTTTGCATTAATGAAAAATATTAAATATTTGATTTTATATATAGCTAATATTTAATTATATTTAGAAAAATCAATGTTAAAAATTACTTTTTCAAATAACTATAATGATTAAAAATACTTTTAAAATAATGTTTTATTTAGATTGCATATACTTAGAATCTTAAATATTGAATACAACTGCCTGTGATCATAACTATATGAACCCGAATTAGGTGAAATCCTAGCTAGAGTAATTATGAGCTAATGCAAGTTGATTCACAAAATAAATGAATTGAATATGTTTGGTCATGGATTTGCAAACCAAAGTGTCTATGGAGACTTTAAAATATACTGAATTGGCCCAAATAGTTATGCGTCAGTTTTCAAATCAAAAATGTTGATCAACTCATTTAATAATTATAGCCTGTGACTGTGGAAACTTGTAAAGACTACAAGACCACTTGTAAAGACTTATACAAGTGGGCTTGTTTGGTTAAGCATACTGGATTGGACCGATTACATACCTAGTTATATAATAATACTATTAGGATGATATGAAATGATGTAACATGATTAAAAACAATTAAAAGCCATTTTCTATGTATGATAAAAATAATCAATTTCATATCCCTATATGAAACAATTTTCCTTAAACCCAAAATGGATTTTATTAAAAAATATTTCTGGGAAAACAAGTTCTTTCCCAAACATTGGATCAATATATGTTTTTAATGTACTTGCACATGTAGAATGATTAATTATATGTTAATCCCATTATTCGTTCTGAAGAGTCAGTTACCTTATTTGTTAGTACCATCAATCTATATGCACATTGATTTCTAAGGACGGAAAAGACACAAAGTCCAATATTTAATCTTTTAATCAGTTCTAATTATCTGAAGACCCATTCCTTTCTGTCTCTTTATAGAATATATGAAAAAGGAAAGAAGTATATCTATTTGTGACATTGAATCCATTGATTAATGAAGAAAGATTAAATTCTAATGCCAAAAAAAGAAGTATATCATGGTTTGATGCATCAATTCATAATCAATACTCTCCCTATTCGTTTTTATGTCAAATTTTTAATTGTTATTTTTAAATTTTAAAACAATATTAATTATTATATTATCAATTATACTTTTATAATTAATATGTATTTATTATAAATTAAAAATTAAAAATTAAAAAAACATTAAAATTATTTTAAAAAAATATATTTCATCTCTTAATTTATGTAAAAACAACTTTAAACAATTATTATAAAGCAAAAAATGTTGTAATTTTTATTATCATAATAATATAATCTTCAACATCAGGTTTAGTATCTTCTTAATTACTTTCTCTCTATCTGTTTGTATAAAAATAATTATACCATATATAATAATTGTTTTCAATTAGATTTTTTTAATAACATATAAAATGAAATCATTATAATTTTTTTATATATGTAATCTTTAGCAAGATAATTACCTTTTAGAAATTAATATTTTATTCCACCTACCTAATGTCTTAAAGTTCTAGGTTATATTGTGGTGTCAAGTTGACTTATGTGATTTACTTACTATCTATTGTAGAGTGTTCATCGGTGTTAAAAACTCTCCAACAAGAATACTAGAGTTAATGGTTCGATTAAGTGACCAGTGATTGACTCAAACGAGTATAGACCAATAGAATTGGAGTGGATGGATCCAAAAGTGGAATCCTAAATAATGGAATTGGTAAGAGATCCAAGAATGAGATCATCCCTTGTACTAAACGTTTTCTTAAATGTGTGGAATGGAATTGACAATAGATCTAAGAGTGGAATTATCCCTTGTATTGAAAGTGTCCTTGGAGGTGTGGAGGGTATATTGTTGATATGCAACGATAGTAAGGCCACATTGAATACTCGTGGACGAAAAAAAGACTTCAGCTTGAGGGGGAGTGTTGGAGTTCAACTGCGAAGTGAGTCTCACATCGATTAGAGTTGGACATGTTGAATAATATATAAATGAGAAAGATCCACTACCTATTGTTTTAAGATTTTAGATTATGTTGTGATATCAAACTCATTTATGTGATTTACTCACTACTCATTGTAGAATGCTCCTCAGTGTTTAAAACTTCTCAATAATATTTTGTCACTGTAATTGTTTTATCGAGAAGGTTATAATATGACAATAAAGTTTTTCTTCTTTTTAATTTGATAAGAAAGTTTATCACCTTCTCTCGTGCTATTCAACTTTGTAATAAGTTTACTTTAGTAGTTATTCTTATTTATGGATTAATTGCATTTTTATACAATTTTAATTATGTAATTAATTAGTTTTTTATTTTAAAATTAAATTATTTATTTATTTTTATTCATACATGCAAAGATTTGTGTTAAAATCAATCCCCTATATATTAAAAAAAATCTCTATTTTGCACAAGAGTATTTTTAAGAGTTTTTCTTCAATGAGAGTATTTGTAGAAATTTTTTTAACTTCTTATCTAATTTGGTTAATAATTATTTATGAATTAAATATTAATATTTAAAATAAATTATCAATAATCATAAATATATTTTGTGTTACAATATAAATTATTTATCATAAATCTAAAATATAATTTATATGTTTAAAAATATTTATTTATACTAATTTTAAATATAATATATTCAAATATAGTATTATATATATAATTTATTATATATTTTAATTATATTATATATAATAAACATGATTGTGCATTTTACATACTAAAATACTACTTATATATAAAATCATTTAAGAAAAAAATTAGTCTTCATAATTTGAAGAATTTTATAAGACGTGAAATTAGATTTGAAAAGGAATTTTTTTGAGATATTATCGATGAATATTAAATAATAGACAATTTATTAAGAAAATTTAAATTTTTAAATAAAAAAGTTAATATTTTAATTTATTAAAATTTCAAAATAAAAGAAGGTAAATAAAACTACAAACTAAAATGATTTGTGTGTGACTAGTTTATTTTAAGTGCTTCAACTCATTGGAACATGTGCTCTCCTTTTCACCACCATGCTAATATGGTGGAGGATAAGGATTTTTTATGAGAAAATTGGAGAGTTCAACTAATTCAATATCTATGTGAAAGAAATTAATGTGCTGACCTTTTAGAGAAATTTGGCCTTAACACTAGTGCTAAAATAGTTTTTTTAGAGTCTCTCTATTGGGATGCATCATTTGATCATGGTTGATGGCAAGGGATCAGATAAGGATGGCAAAATAGGTTAGCTCTATCCGTTTAGGCTCAACCTGTCATTGACTTGCCAAAAATATGATGGATTGGACTTACCTGTTAACTGAAAATGGGTTCGAAGTCCTGACTTGCCCTACCTAAGGGTGAGTCTTTCGGTCCACCAAAAAAATATATAAAAAAAGAAAAAAGTTTATATATTTATTTTATATATCTCTTTCAACATATTTCTTTCTCAATATTTAAAGGATCTATCAAAATTAGTATACATAAATAATAAAATAAATATCAAATTACAACAAATTTGGTTTGATTTACTATACAACAAAAATTGCTACATATATAATAAAATAGATATATAATTATTATAATAATAATTCTTCCAACAAAAATTTGTTGCACAAAAAATCTCAAATTACATATAATAAAATAAATCAAATGCATAATATATTTGTTGCACAACAAATTACAAATTACTCACATAATAAATCTCATATGACTTATTTAAGTTTAACATTAAAAATAAAAATAAAAATAAAAATAATAATAATAATAATAATAATAATAATAAAAAGAAATTAGTGGCCAACGGTTTAGATAAGACGGGTCTGGATATTCAACCAGGCCCGCCAATTTTCGACGGGTCGGGGGTTCGTTTTGCCATTCTAGGACCAGAGTCCCTTTCATGAAATTTGATTTTTGTTTTTGTTTGCATATGTTACAAAAAAATAATACAAACTAAAAATGTCAAAATTTTGAGCGTTTCTAATTGAAGAACTTATTTTAGGTTCTTGATATATATTTTTATGGGTCTCTCAATATTATATATGGTTTAAGAACTTTTTCTGTTTTTTTCTTCAACAAAAAAAAACAATTTAGGTTCTTAATTAATTTTATATGGGTTCTACAATGAACCCTATATTTTTTTTGGAGGTTTCTCCTTTTAATTGGAATAAATTGGTTCTGGTGAGTTCTTATAGAAAAATCAATTCTATGCGTAAAAGTCACGTAAATGCACTTCAATGATAAAAAAAGATCGTCAGAACTGATTCTTATTAAGAATTCATGTAAGAACCTTTTATTGAATATGACATTAAAGAGACAAAAATAAAATTAAGATTTTATGTGTATATAAATTCTGTGTGTTAGATCAAGACTTGATCTGAGAGTTAAAGTCCATAAAGAAAAATTAGTACTAATGAAATATTCATCAAATCTCTAGATAAACAATTTGTTCTTCATTGTAAGCACTTTTTCTTCTTAAATTTAACAAATTTTTAGTTTAGACCTCATGTTCAAATTTGTTAGGATTAAAATGGACAGTAAAATCTTCCTTTCCAGTATTTAACACAAGTACATATCCAATTGAAATGGAAGAACATATTTTTATAGGCAAAAACCCCTGTCTTACCATTACCAATACTTAGTATTTATAACATTATTAGTACTTTAAGATACTAACAATGTGTTTGGTACAAATTAAATAAAAGAGAAACGCAAAGAAAAGAAGAGATGTCCTTATTCATCTATTGTTCAGTATAGTGAATGTGTGTAAAAATGTGATGAAGAACAAATGAGCTTTAACACTTTTTTCTTCCATGCAAAATTGAGCAAAAGTATGATGAAAAGTAGTATAATATAATGCATTATGTTATAAATTATAATTGATTATGCAATGTTTTTCAACCCAAATTAATACACTATTATCCCCATCCCCCATAAGACACATGTAACACCGTGAATTTTGTTAATAATTATTGATTTTATTAATTTAATTATTATGGTGATTAGTTGTTTAATTGTTGTAAGACTTAAAAAATTTAGAAATTCTAACGAATTTCTATTGTTTAATAGTTATTTTGAGTTAAGGTCAAGTTGACTAGTTAGGGAACAAATTTCTATTGTTTAATAGTTATTTTGAGTTAAGGTTAAGTTGACTAGTTAGGGAAGAGTATATAGGTATGTTTGGAAACCAGTTGAGTTCAACTCAACTGGTGTTGAAAAATAAGCTACACTCATAAACTTTTGCCTTTTTTTTATATCAAAATGTGTATTTTTATGTTGAATGTGATTTTAATTTGGTATCCAAACATACATGATAAAAGTCTTTCTTAAGAAGTGGACTTCATAAGTTTATATGTCTTTAGAAAACTATAGAGAATTTAGAGAAATTGGACTTTAAGGTTTGGATGGTTGAGAATCAAGTGTTGGTGATGATACTATACAAAGTTAGTTGAGAGAGTTAATTTCCTTCTCCCCCTTGATTCTAGGTGATTTGAAGGTAAGGGAAGCTCATACCTTATTGATTTTGTGTTGTTTATGTTGATTACTACTTGGATTATTGCTTGAATTATGCATCTTGGTTGTTGTGTTGTTGATTTTGAAGAGTGGGTTCTTGTTCTTGGAGTTTTGGTGTCTTAGAGAAGAATTGTTGAATTTGAACTATGTACTGGTTGCATGTTGCTTATCTTGATTAATTTGAGTTGAGTAGGTTGTAATTGAGTGGAATTACTTGTTGCATGTTGAACATTTATGAGTTTCAAGTGGATTGAGCCTAAATTGTGATTCTGCCAAGTACAAAAATTACGATCACATCGAACACAACTTCATGGTGTTAGACATGATGCAAGCTAGAGGCTTTCTACCTCAGTAACATCAAGTGCAAGATTGGTAGCGTTAGACATGAGTTAGAGGGAAACTCTTTGATTTGGTCATGTCAGGACCTAATTTGAGTGATGTTAGACATGATCAAGGTAGTAACTCTCTACTTAGATGACATTGGATGAGGGTTGAATGACACTAGACGTGAGGCAGGCATAGACTCTCTGCTTGAATGAGGTTAAGCATGGGTTTAGTCATGCCACACGTGATTAAAAAAGGGGATCTCTACCTTATTAACGTTGGACGCAAGTAGTTTGACATCGAGCAAGAACGAGTTAGAGGCTCTCTACCAAAAAAACATCAGGTGCAAGGAGAATGACGTTTGGCATGGGTTACCAAATGAAAATATGTTGTTTATTTAACTAAGTGTTGAACATGTGTGTAATAAGTTGGATTACTCATATGAATTATGTTATTATATGACTCTAATTCCTTATACATTGATCTAGGATAATCTATAGTAGAGTTGTATGAAGAGTAGTGTTGAAAGTAGCTATGTTGAGAATGCTTGAAGCATGTAGTTGAGTTGTTTAGATTGATTTAGGACTAAAGGAGATTTGTTATTTTAAAAGATGAATATCCCATTATGAAGATGTGATTTTGTGGTGCTTTGTAAGCTTAATTGTTGAAAAAGCCTTCTTGAGTAGTTGGCTCTTAAAATAGAGTGTGGCTCTCCTCTGAATTCTTAGTTGATACAATATAAGGATGAGGTCGAGTCATACTAATTATGAAGCAACCAATGCAAAACCATATGAGGGTAAGATCGAATTATATGTGTACGAAATGACCAATCGTGTAAGGTACAAGGTTGGGGGCTAAAATCCCTAACTAAGTACTGGAAGATGTGCAATATTTAGAGGGTAGTTAACAAACTAATTCCATAATAAACTTAGCTATGCATACTAAGGTTGTGGTAGACTCACATCAAAGTTGTCTTAACCTTGATAAGAATACTGGACTTTCCTGGTTTAAGTAAAAAAAAATTCGAGAAATCATGTTATGTTGTGGATTTTTATCCAAATTTGTTGTTGATTTGGTAAGCACAGAAAGATCGCATTTTTAAGTTAGTTGACATGATCAAACCAATTAGATTGCTTACCTGTGTTATAAAAAATCTCTTAGTTGAAAACGTGATGACACATAGAGTTGTTGTGTTATGCGTAGAATGTGTTGATAAGTTGTGTTGTTCCTATGCTAAGTTGATAAGTTGTATGATTGTGTTGTTTAAGTTGAAAACATTGGTGACTTGTATTGTGTGGTTTATATGTTGCGTTGATATGTTGAAAGTTGTAAATTGGAATTGTTTTGTTGATTTTATAAGTGTTGATTAATGTTGATAATATAGTCGTACCTTGCTTTTGTACTTGTTGTGTTGACTTCTATAACTGTCTTCTATAACACACACACACACGCACGCACGCACGCACACACACACACGCACACAGACACACACACACACACACAGACACACACACAAACACACATATACACACACAGACACATACACACACATATTGTTGCATGTATATTCACACACACACACACACACATATTGTTGCATGTATATTCACATACACACACACATATATTGTTGCATGTATATCCACACATATATTATTTTTCACTACTTTAGTAGCTGAACGGTATATTCACCCACACACACACACACACATATTGTTGCATGTATATTCACACACACATATATTGTTGCATGTATATCCACACATATATTATTTTTCACTACTTTAGTAGCTGAACGGTAAAATATAGGGACTTGTTGAATCATTACAATACACCTACAATTAAGTGCTAATCGATTACAAGCCCTAGAATAATTTTAAAAAATAACTAAATCCTTCATTATCCTATTCCAATAACAACAACAACAACAACAATAATAATAATAATAATTTTTTTGTTTATTATCCTCATTCCAATGATAAAAAATAACAAGTAAAATAATATTATTATAAATAATGATATTTTTTTTATTTTTCTTTTTTCTTTTTTCTCTTCCATTATTATTTTCCTCGCCACCAAATGTTTCATAAAATTGGTCCTGAGTCATGTAAGTATCTTCTTTCAAATCTTGGGGCAAAGACAAAGTCGAAGCGGACCAAGTTGTTGGGCGCATGGAACAATCATGTTTTTTTTTCATGCTCATATAATTGATTGCATTTGTCTGCAGCGCGCATGTATAAAAGAAAATAAGCTACTCTGTTTCAGTGATTTAAACGAAGGATTAATGAATTGTATCACGTTTGGTTCAATTTGTTTCCATTTTATGTTGTTTCAAATTATATGTAATTTGAAATATTTGAAATTTTTATTATTTAACTTTTAAATATCATGTTTGTTTTGGGATTTATAATTAAAAGTTATTCTCGACTTTTATTTTAAGTTAATGTTTTTATATTTACGACAGAAACAATGAGAGCTAAACTTAATTTTCATACAATTTACTTTAACTTTCTACCAATAGGCTTAGTTTACTAAAAATTTTAATTTAATATTTTGGGAGATACTTTGAAAATTAGATAAAATATCATAATTTAATTTATTTATGTTGTGATCGAATTTAATTATGACTTTAATTTTATGTTTTTGGAAAAAAAATTGTGAACAAAACATTGATTGCAATTCAATAAAAAAGTAAATTGATCTTCAATTCAATTTAGTCAATATAACAAGTATAACTTGAATTGTTAAGAAAAATGAAATTTCAAAAGATATTTAATTATAGAAATTTAAAGAGTTTAATATTGTATTTTGTTTTGATTTATTGTATTTTATCAATACCTAAGAATTGTGTTAAATATGTGGTGTGTGTTGATTTTAGAGAAATTGTTAAGGGACTTTGGGAGTTGAGGGACTCTTAAAGAATTTTAGGTGTTTAGAGAGTTTCTTTGAATAGAAGTCCATTTTGACCTTGAGGGAAAGACTATTTAAGGTTTCTTTTTATAATTGGGCTTCATAAGTTCTGTTCTTGAGAAACTTAGAAAGATAAACTAAAGAGAAGTGTTATAGAATCTTGAGGTTTTACTTCTTCTTTATAGGCTCCTAGAGTACATAAAGGATCTCTGTTGAATGTCTTGTTGGTGATTCAAAGCTCGTGGAGCTAAGAATTAGAGTCAGTGTGGAGTTTTCTTAGTATTACTCGGAGCTTTTCTTCCTTCTTCATCTACTTGCTTGAAGTTGAGGTAAGGAAAGTTAGGATTGATATGTTGATGAACTGGTTGAATTATATGTTGTTAATTTTCATCAAATGTGGTTATGTAGTTGAGATTTTCAAAGGGTATGATGAAGGGGTTGGGTTTGGGTGTTTGATGCTTGTTGAGATGTCATTAATGATTTAGTCTTAAATGTGGTTACATGTATCATTTAGGCTTGGATTCAAGTTGTGGATGATTGGTATGTATGAAATATTACATTGCATATTTGGTTCTTCTAATTTTTAGGTGTTGGGGGAGCAAATTCATGAGTTTGTTATTCACATAACTCATTGTCGCATCACGTGAGCCTTTTAGGCATTGGGCATGGCTTCAATTAGGGGGCGTCTATCTTGATCACATCAGGTGCGAAATTAATGACATTGGACGTGAGGAGAGAGAATCGTCTTGGGTTGAAATCATGTTGGACGGCTTTGAATGGCACCAGATGTGAGATGAGATAATTGACTCTGCCTGAATTAGGGTTGGGTGCTAAAGAAGTGACATCAAATGTGAGGAGAGAGGATCATCTCAAGTTAGATTGAGGTCGAGTGTGAGACTTTACCACACCAAACATGAGGTCCTATGGGTCTCTACCTAATCCACATTAGGTGCGAGTTGTATGGTTTCGGGTGTGGGGAGGTAGAGAGCTCCCTGCCTCATTGGTGCCAAGCGCGAATTGCCTTATGAAAATATGTTGTTTGTATGATAAACTGGTGGACATGGATATGTTTGGCAAATCTATTGCATACACAATATTGATTATTGATGTTGTTCTATGTATATTGATTTGGGATGATATATATATATATATATATATATATATATATAGATAGATAGAAAGAAAGAGATGGAATAGATAGAGATAGATGATTATATGGTTGAAATTGTTGAAAAGTATTGGTATGCTATGATTTAGTAATTATGTTAAATCTCTATATTCATTGGCCTAGGATAATGCATATAGATGATGATTATTGAGGCGTTGATGCTGAGAATGCTATAGGCATTAAAACATGTTGATTGACTTATGATTAGAAGAGAATGTGTTTTTGAAAATAGAATATCTCATTGTGTGGATATTAGTGACGCTTTGGGAGGCCAATTGTTGAAAAAACCTTCATTGAGTAGGTGATAACTATTCGAGTAGATTATTAAGTCTCCTCTAGATCCTTAATTAATGTTAAAGTAGGGTATGAAATATTGAGGGCTACAACCATTATTGATTATTAGAGAGGTGCATGATATCACAAGGATAATTAGTCAGTTAATTTCATAAGTAACTTGGTTAATGCATGTCAATTTCGTGATAGTCTAAGTGATGATATCCGAGAAATCATGTGGTGGAGATTGATATCCTAATTTAGTTGTCGATCTAGTAGGTGTGTAAGACGTGAAAACGATAGATTGGTTCGATATGATCAAACCACTTAAATTGCTCAGATGTTGTAGGAGATCTCCATAGGTGAATACGTGACAACTCATTAGTTGAGTTGTATGCATATGATGTGGTGTTGCTTTGTGTGGTTCATATGCTTGGTTGAGGATGTTGATGAATGGTAATGATGTAGTGATATATGAATGTTTATATGTAATTGAATTGCTTACTTTGGTAAGGTTGTTGAATGCCATGATGCATTGATTATTATTCTGATGTTGACAGTGTATTTGTTATACTTTTATAATTGTGTATGATTATCTATTTTGAAATCTAGTTTACCTTTGCATATTTTTTTGGGTGGTTAAACTGTGATGATCATGTTTTTCATGGGAGTAGGACATAGTTGTTGGAGGCAAGTTGGAGTCTTGGCGTGCTATGCAGATGGTAGTGTAGCTCTTAGTTGCTTTTGTACATCTTGTTGTAGTTGCTTGACCAATAGTTACGATCATATATTATAGTTTTTAGATTATTATACAAATATATATATATATATATATATATATATATATATATATATACATATATATACATATATATATATATATATATGTAGAGAAAGAAAGGATCTATTTATTTCAAAAGTAAGTCTACATAGACTTATTCTGTTTAATAACTCATGTTCCACAACAAATCTCAATAACCTAAACGTCGAATTTAAAGTTCTTAATGCATAGATCAAATCTGTAAATTTTTAAAAAGTTTAAAAACCATTTAATACTTTGTTTCATTTATCAAAGAATTCCTCCTTATGGCAAGTTCTTCACATTCTTGTTTATCTTCACTTGAAGTGGTGCTTACCTCTTCCTTCCTCCTCCATCATTTAAAGTTTTCTTTTGATTTTTATGATCCATGGAAGAAGATTGAACACACATTGAAGCTAGTTGAAGGGAAACACCAACCATTTCTCCACTAGTTTCATCAAGTTGTTCCACATAAACTTCTTCATTTACAATATCATTTAGAAATGTACTTTTAACTTCCATAACACTTTCATATTTAGTTATTAATTTTAATTTGATTTACACTTAGTCCAAAAATATTCTTTCTCAACTATCTCAAATCACACTTCTTTTATTTTTATTCATATTCTTGACTTTCTTATTTGCTTATCTTTTTATATATAATATTTTCATATTTATTTTTAAATTAAATTTTAATATTTTTTTTAAATTATCAATACTTACAAATAGTCTTCTATCTTAAAATAAATTATATATTTATCGTAAATAAAAAATATGATTGATATGATCAAAAATATTTGTATATCAATATTGTTAATTTTAATTACAATACAAGTTATATATTAAAAAATATTTATATATTTAAATTTTAATTATATAAAAATAAAAATTTCTTATATATTGTACAAACTATAATATTAAATTAATATAATTTATTAATTCTTTTTTGACTATAGGTTGTCTCATTTAGTGTTTCAGATAGGATAAATTATCCTACCTTATTTTATAAAAAAATATAATGATAATAAATAATTACCCATATTTCATTATTTAAACCAATTCTTTTATGACTAATAAATACTAACCCGATAAAATTTAATTTTGAATGACAATATTGATAAATTGCTAGTAAAAAGTCAATAATATCCCCCAATATATGTTGGTTAACAAGTACTCATTTATTTTTAAAATATAAAGATTTATTTCTGGCCTACATACTTTTTATTTCTTTCTATTCACTTTTTACTTTTTCATTTGTAACTTTCTTTTGTCGGTGGGCGGTGGGCGGTGGGAACATAAATACGTGTAAGCTGCAACAAAGGACAGTGGTGAGGTTCTTGGAGGATTTTAGATCTGAGTTTTTAGGATAGAAAAGCAGTTGACAACGTGTTTTGGGACATGTACTCACTGAATTTGAAGAGCAAATGAGGGATTCATGTCATCTAGGAGGTGAATTGTTGGTAAAGAAGGGAAATTGATTCGCTATTGATTCGACCATCAACGAGCTAATTTATCTCGACATCTGAAGGTATTTCTCTTGTACTCTTTCTTTTCTTTTCTTTTCTTTTCTTATTCCTTGTTTTTCTAATTGCTACAAGTATCATTCATTGATTTCACATAAACTTGATATGTGTTTGTTTGAATTGAAAGAAGGAATGCAAGAATGTGTTGTTCTATGTTTGAATGATTTCCTTTCATAAAATTTTACATTAATTGATTCGTTTTATTTTAGGGTTTGTGAAATGTTAAGATAATAGGCATATAAGTAGTCTTATTAGAACTAAACTAATCATCGACTCGATTAAAGTATTGAGCTAGTGGATCTTTGGTTGAACTAGTAAGTCATTGGTTGAACCACATGGGTTGGTACATTATAAAATATATAATTTATATTAATAGTATAGGTTAAAAATAAATTTTGTCATATATGTACTACAATTATGGGTTGGTGTAGTGGTTAAATCTTTTTTTGATAACCCAAAAGACTTGGGTTCTACTCCAATCAAAGACAAATCTCCATCTTTTATGTAAAATTCATAAGGTGGTGGTGGGGTTCACCTACATTGTTTGTTACCAATTTTCTTTAAACTTGAATGAGTCAAACTGGTTCACATTAATTCATAAACTTATCTAATCTATTAGGTGGTTTATACTGGTTAGGTGGTTAGTTTCTGAGTCATGAGTTTGTTGTCCTTTTTATGTAAAAGATGGCCATGTTCTCTCTCTCTATCTCTCTCTCTCTCTATCTCTCTCTCTCGTTTTTCCCATTATAGAGATCATTAATTGTATTAGATAACCTTGAATCTTTGTAGCCGAAAATTAAACTCCAAATGAAAAAGAAATGAATAACCCTTATGTAAAAGCTTCAATACTTGAATAAAATGTTTTTTACTAATCATATAAAAGTTAAACTTTTACAAAGTTAAGTAAATTCATCTTTGGAATGGTCAACTATCTTTTCCCAATCATATAAAAGTCAATAATACTTTTATTGACCTTGAATACGCTACTACTAGCTAATTGCCAATAAAATATTTAGTGATCAATTATATAATCACTAAATGACATATTAATGGTTGCTAAAGTCAAATTTTTCTTTGGTGTTTTAATAAGTTGTTTGGTTTTCTAATGGGATATAATTAGCTTATTCTATTAATTTGGTTTTCTAATGAGATATAATTCAAATTATTCTATTACTTAGCATATTTTATTGAGTAAGAGTATGCTTCATCAAATTGGAGAAACTAGGTTAAAAATAAGATAGAATAAAAAAAAAATCTATCTTTCATTTTTGACCATCACCTAACTTTCTTCACTAGAGCTCTTCCTTGTGGACTTGACGACATGCTTCTCATGTGCTAAAGCTTTTTCTCAATAATTCATGTTTGTTTTTGTCAAAGTTAGAAGCCTCTTTCACAACTTTCTTTTTCTCTTTCTCTTCCACCTCTTCTTTGTTTACCTCTTTGTGTCTGAATCTTCCAATTGCATCCAAACCCTCATTTTCCTCCTCCTCCTTTCTAGTCCATTTGTAGTCTTTGTTTACCTCTTTGTATATGAATCCTCCTGTTGTATCCAAATCCTCATTTTCATCTCTTCTTCAACATCATATTTTGTGATATGTCATGTTTTGAAAGGGTTCATTTCTTTTTGTTGTAAAGCAGTGACGGATCCAGAAATTTTAGATAGTGGGGGCAATACTTATTCATATATTTATAATATTAAAAAAATTTATATATAATTTTTAAAAGTATAAATATATTTTATAAATATTTTTTACAAGTTTTTATATTTATAATTACGATTAAGGATGAAAATAAATTATGTTAGACTATGTTATATTATAATTTAATATGTTTGAACCTAACTTTCTTTAAAAAATACATGTTCTAAATATGACATATTTATCTATCATAGACATTTTTTAAATATTTGGTTAAAATTATAATTTTAAAGACTTACTTTATAATAATTTAACACTAATAAAAATATAAAAATAAATATGTTAAATTTTATAAAAATCAAGTTTTAATTTATTTATGATATAAACATGTTTTTAATATGTGATATAAATTTTTAGATGTTAATTTATTTTAAAACATATTTTATAATAAAAATTATAAATAGAACATAAATCTTTCAATTTTCCAATTTTAATTTTTTTAAAATTAACGTATACAATCTTATAATTTTTACTATTTTAGTTTTTTTATCAATATATACAATAAATAGAAAAAATTACTATATTACATTATATATGTGAGCATTAATATATATCTATTATAATTAAAATTTTTAAAAAAATTAATTTATTATTAAGAAATATTTTTTATTACGTATGAAAACTAATCTTATTTGAAAATTTGATAAATATCAAATAAATGAACAATTCTTCCAAATTTATATTTTATACATATGATAATTTAAATATATATATATATTATTAGAATATAATTTTTTTTAATATATATATATTTTTTTAATAAAAAAATTTTGTATATGCAAAATGGTAGTGGGGGCAAGTGCCCCCACTCTCTTGTATGTAAATCCGTTTCTGTTATAAAGGCAAGTTTATGATTTTTAAATGCAATTTTCAAAATAAAACAGGATTGGCTAATATAGAGTTAAAATAATTTTTAAGTCAATTTCAAAATACTCTATTTATTTTAAAAAAGTCAAGAAACACTTTCTTAATAATATAGAGTTGAAATAATATAGAGTTGAAATAATTTAAAACATTCATTTTTAAGTCAAGAAAAAAAAAAGTGTAAATGTGATTTTTTATTTTAAAAAACACTTTTGCTATATTTAATAGTAGTCATTCTTGTCGTGTCACATTTATCTTTACCATCATTGTCAATTTTTGTCACCATTATTATCATAATTATTATCACTGTCATAAAATTACATCTTTAAACTAATTTTAATAGGATAAAGAACTTTTAAAGTGAGTTAATTAAAAAAAAACTAAATCTATTTTTCAAATTTAAAAAGTGGGTGTGATTTTCTTGAAAATTTTGAAACTTAATTATAAGCAATGTTATTCAACTCAAACCAGATTAGTTGATCCGAACAATTTGACTGTTATTCTCATGTTGCCGACCCATTTAACTTGGTATCAAACTCGTCAGAACTGCTAAACTTGTCCAATTTTTATTATTTTTTTTAATTTTTTTTTATACACCTGCCCAATTTGGAGCTTTCTGCAGTTTATTTATTTATTTTTTTAATGTTATTCTCACTACTAACATATTTAACTTGGTGGTGGAAATGCCTACTTTTTTTTAATCTTAGTTTTCTTCTCTTCCATGCTTCGAAAAGGTAACTTTTAGTTTGAGTGAAGGTCGTATACAATTTTAGTTTGGTTAAAATACTTTAGTCCTATAGATTTATGTTGTTTATTTTGTAATTTTTATAATTTAAGATAATTTTTTTTAGTTTATATATTTATTTTTTAATTTTTTTTTAATTTCTATAATTTAAAATAAATATTTATAATATTTATATTTATAATTATTTAATTTTTTAATCTTTATCGTTAACTTATTTTTATAATATTATTTATTTTGTATTAATATAATAAATATCATTACTTTTGTAAGAATAAAAAAATGTGTCTTAATAATAGATATAAATGATGGTACATAAAAAACACGAAATCTTAAAAAATTAATTTAAAATTATTTAAATAATAATAATAATAATAAGAATTAAAAGACTAAAAAATTATAAATATATAAACTATATATATATATATATATATATATATAAAGATTAAAAATGATTGAAAAAATAAATATATAAATTAAAAATATTTATTTTAAATTATAAAGACTAAAATAAAAAAGTAAACAAATTATACACACTATTTTAACCAGTTTTTCCAGACTTCTTTCTTGTCCACATTTAATTTTTTTTTTAATCTTGTGCCGAATATAATTATTATCCTTGAAAGAGTTTTTTTTTTATATCCGTTATTTATGAGAATAAAGAAAATTTATATTTAACACTTTTTCATACATACATGATTAAAAAGTACAATCTATTTTTTTTAAAACTAAATAAAAACATTATATTATTATTTATGAGGATTAGAAATATATTTAATTCTGATATGATACTCATGGTTTGGATTTCTCCCGTCTTGTTTTTATCATGTCTTTTTTTATTTTTTATTTTTATATTCCAATGTATGATACAATATTCGGACCACGTAACGAATTGTTAAAAGAGAAAAAAAATGTATTAATAGTATAAAATGATTTTATATTATCATTTAATTATAAATTAACAGAATAATAAATTTGGTGTAAAAATTATAATAATAAATTTGTTAATTTTTCAATAATTACTTTATATATCATATTAAGAATAATTCTTAAAATTATATATTTTCTATATTAAAATTTTTTACATGACGGTGTGTAATTATTGGACCTTGTTAAAAATAGTAAAATACCAATTGTATAGAAGAGTGAATTTTAAATTTCACTTTTTGAATGTTAATACAATATATTGTTTTACATTTATATATGGGTGATAAACTGTTTTTCTTTTCATTCCTTTGTTGCTTGCTTGTAAAAAAATAATCATATTCTCAACTAATGTGTTATGTTGTATGATTTACACGTGTCATATAGTAATTAACGTTAAAAATAATATGTTGTTTATATATATATATATATATATATATATATATATATTGACTGAAGATTGTTATTTATATATATTGCCCATTTTTTGGTATAGGATCAGCCAATATAAAATATTGATTAGTTGTTCGATGGAATCTTTGAATTTTTTTATAGTGTATTGATTGGTTTTATTTTCTCAAACCAAAAACATCGTTATTGTTTTTTGTTTTTGTTTTCTTCAAACAGCTGGTCATAATAATAGATAATAGAGAAATATTTTGAAGGAGCATAACTCCAACACCTTATCTTTAAATATAATTAATAAACAAAATTATAACTAATAAATTAAAAATATCAATATGTCAAATAAGATTAATTAAAAAAACAACATTTAAAATAACAAAAAAAACACTATATTTTTTCCTGCATATGCATAATCATTTTTGTGAGCAGTAAATTCAAGTTATATAACCATATGTGGATAGATAAGATTTACTGAAATTACTGTCACGTGACTAAAAATAGTTTTATTTTATTTTTTTTTACTTTTTTAAAAATTATTTACATTTAATTTTCGTAATAAAATCTAATATTAATATTTTTATAAAGAAAAGTTATTTCTCTTTATACACAAATTCCTTAGAATTTTTTTTATGTCATTGTATTATTGTTTGTGTAAAATATTTATCAATTTTATTGATAGTTGATCTTTATTATAAAATTTAACTATTTTTACTAAATCTCTCTTTTTAATCATATTTTTATTTTATTTTACATCTATAAGAATCACGAATTCTTGTTTTGAGAGATTAAATTTTAGTTCTCCTAGGACCAATGAAATGTACATAGTTCAAAATTAATTTATATATTTTAATATATTAATTTATTTATTATGAATTTTAGCTATAAGCTAATTTATATATTAAGATATATTAATTTATTATAAATTTATTTATGTAAAATAATTAAATAAATGTTGAGTTTTAATTGATATTATTGTTAGTATAAAATTTTTTATATTGAGCAGCCTTTATAAATGATGTTTCATATGTTTCCATAATTACATTAGTTTCCATAATGATGTTTCATATGATATTTATGTTAAGCATGGAATGATAGATTAGTAAAAGATAAGTTACATTAAATATTTATCCTTATGTATGATTAATGTGGACTCTTATTTTACTTATGAACTTAAAAATAAATTCACTTTAAAATAGACGTGTTGGAAAGTAAATGGGGAATAAAATATTATGCAATCCGAGAATAATGGTAACATCATAACGTGAATAAAACTAACTTGATAGGCAAGTCTCCTTATAACCTCAAACATATAAATAGCTGAAGCCTCCTATTGTTTGTTCTCGTTTTCCCCTCTCTCTCTTATTCCTCGTCCTCTTTGTTTTCTAGTTTCATTCAAGGTGATTTTCCCTTTCGTATTTTCTACCCTTTTATGCCTCTCAAGCACAATTTTTTTTTTCTCCCCCTTCAGGTTCTTCCTCTTATGTTTGATTTTGTTTCAGACTCTCATTTCTGCGCCGCTGAAAAGAACCGTAACTGATAAATCAGGTACCCTCTTGATCTTCTCTCTCTGCATATTGTGAAATGATTCCAATTTATGATGTCATTGTATATTTGAAATGAACGTGTTTCGAAATCAAGTACGAAATCGATTCACCTGATGAATTCCGATAATGGCCTTACGGCATTGAATAATTGATCAAAGCATGATTTATTTATACTTGTTTTTGGTTTTAGCATTTATTTTCTACCTGTTTTCTTTGCATTTGCCTGATATGAGCAAAATGCCAGGGGTGAAATCAAAAAGTGGGGCTTTTGGGGCCAAAGGACGTGAAAAAATTCAGCCCAAAACGGCTGCATTTCGATTTGTTTTCTCTTGCTAATGCTACCGTAGGCATTTGATTTTTCATTTTTTTAATTTTTGGGTCATTCATGACATTTCACCACCATACATATATATATGGACGTAAATTTTATATGTTATTGAAAATTGAAAATAATATTTTATGTTTTTAACCATACTGATACAAGGGCAATGATTTGACAACCCATGTTTCAAGTGCGGAGTGTTTCTCATCTACCATTAGCATGTGAATTAAGAAAAGTAGAAAAGGTGCTGTAGTTGAGTTTTTTAATTTCCCTTTTGTTTTTATGGTTATAGAAGATGTTGAATTTTCGGAAACATGCGTTTGGTTCACTAAAATAAAGGAGGGAAAAGCACTGAACTATTAATGGATGGTCTCCATGGCAGATTTAGGTTAAAGTTTTTCACAGGGTAATATTTTTGGTCATCCTCAGAACTTTTTCAACATTGACCTTAACCTAAGCCAAATGGCCGCCAACTATAAATGTACTATGTTGTAGCATCTTCTAAAAAGCAAATTTGATGCGCCCCAAAAAATAGGCAACTTTGATGGCGGCCTAACACATTTCCCACAATCTCTCTCTCTCTCTTTCTCTCTCAGTCATTTTTATTATTAATTTTTACCCTCCTTCAGTTGTTTTTTCTGAGGTGGGAGAGTTATTGGAGTTTGGTTTATGACCTTAACTCATGTTCACGTTGGCCGTTGAAGTGTCTAGTCAATGAAGGAAATTTTTTATGATCGTGAATGTTAAGTTTATAATTTATATATATCGGAATGTGAAGGTCGTGCGTTGGATCTACAGCTACAAGTGACAGGCTGACAGCTACTTTTTTTTCTCCATTTTAAGCCCGGGTAGGTCCATCACCGAAGTTTTAAGTTTCAACTACAGAGTGCAGACATAACTGCACGTATACATATGACTCACACAGTGCACTACGCTACAGACTTCTTTATCAAGTGTTAATATTTTATTTCATTTCTTTATCAAATGTTGCTATAAACAATTAAAAACATTAATATTTTTCTTCATTAGCGTATTTGATCTTAAGAAAGGATGAATACTAATATAAATAATGGTTCTTTGTCATTTGTAGATAAGCTCAAATAATAGTGATATGATAAAAGTAAATTATAATGTATTCTATTATCTGTGTTATCTAAAGCAACTCTACTGAATTAGTAAAGTAAAATGGTTTTCCGTGCGGATCATTAGATCTGTCCTTATTTTGAACTCTGGTTATATGCTTTCTTTTATTATTCCTTGTTATATATTTATTTATATTCTACCCAAAAAAATTCTCTGTTTGAACATTACAGAAAAGCATATGTATCCATTAGTATTTCTCTATGGCTGTGAAAATATCGTTTAGTAGAAGTCTTTTTTTTTTTTGTACTTTAATCTTTGCGAGGGTATTATATACTTTCAATTAGTTATAGGCATTCATTTGACAAATTCTATTGTTATTCTTCATTGAAAGGTTAAACGGGTTTTTAAAAATAAAATAAATTGTCGACATGTAGTTTAGTAATGAAATAAAATTCTTTCCTTGTTTTTATATGTATAATTTTGATTAAAAAAAACTTTTGGGAGTAAAAGTAGAACGAGGCTAGAAATTGTAATCTCGTCTAAATGCCAATTTCACAATCTGAGTTCTTAGATAGCTGCATGTCCCATGTCATCTTATTATTTTATTAACATGTTGTAAATGATTGTTGATGATTTGGAAAATAGTAGAACTGAAAATTCTTCAAGACACTAAATTATTATTGACCCAGTGCAATGGACCATCACTTTCATTGTTTGCTTTTTTTGACAACAATGTTTTCTAATGTTTACTGGTTGTGTTTCGTTTTTTATATTCATATTTCACATGACGTTCATCAAAGTCCTATTTTTCGTTGCACATTCCTGTTTAATCTGCTAAACATTCATTCAGTCCTTCATTAACAGGTCTAGCATCGTGTGCGCTCGCCAGCATAGAAATAAATTATGCATAGATGAGAAGGTATTTTCATTTATCGTCCTTAGACGATAATAACAAGTAAATGATTTGTTGCATTGCAGATTTTATACATAACATCACTCTCTAATCAGAAGACCAAGACCATCAATATAAACAAGCCCATGTTACAAATGCAATGCGATATATGAGAAGGTATTTTGTTTTTTTTTTTTTCTTGTTTCATCTTCCTAACATCTGCTTGCATTTGATCACAAAACCCCATTTGCTTATTCTGTAAGTATGCTTTTGGTTCTCCCAATTAAACTTTCAGGGAAACCCGCGCTTGATGGACTGCTTGCACAGTAGCAGTGACAAGAAAACATTAAAGCGGTGGTTTTTCATAGACAAAAGAGTTGGTTGAGTGAAAATAAAAAAGTCTTGATAGTTAGCACATAAAATCAACTTTGTTTGTGACAAAGTCGCACATAATATCAAACACAATAATTTCTTGCCTTTGTTGATAGTTCGTTCGCTTCAAATAATATAGCTCGGTTCAATGGATATGAAGTCCTCTCATGCTTCTCTTCTCACTGACCCTGTTCCCGTAAACAAGTCAAGGCTTCGAATGCATTCTAGTTTGCTCGGTTATTCCCAACAAGATTCACCACTCTCTCCTGGGAAGTGCTCAAGAAGCAATTCAAGGAAAAGTACTGGGAGTGTCGATGATGTAAGGTCCAATGGTTGGTTGGATGCCATGAAGGCTTCTTCGCCTCCAAGGAAGAAGCTACTTAAGGGGTCGAGTGCTCAGGTCGCCTCAATTGACTTTGACATTGAAGACTACTTTTCATGGATGGTAAACTTTCTACTTAGTTTCATTTTTCAACTCATTGTTACTTAGTTTCACATTGTTTGATCTTGTGAGAAATTGAGGATAAATGCAACCATAAAATGACAATTGTGGCCTGATGTGGTTGTGGACACTAAAATTGTGGCCTTTTTTATAAACTTGCATTGACCCATCTCATCTTAAACTGTTTTTCTTTTCTTTCTAGACTATCATTTATTCTTTTCTCTTTACCAGCTTGAATATCCTTCAGCGCTAGACTCTTTTGAGAAAATCATTGACCTTGCAAAGAATAAGAAGATTGCAATGTTTCTTGATTATGATGGCACGCTTTCACCAATAGTAGATGATCCGGATTGCGCCTTTATGTCTGAATCTGTAAGTATACATAAATACTAGATTGTCATATATTAATATCATATATTAGTTTCAGTTAATTCCTTTCTTTTTAGCTCTTGGTCTAAAATCTATCTTCTTCTTCTTATCGCACGGAATTATGTTTAGATGCGCACAACTGTGAGAAGTGTGGCAAAATATTTCCCCACAGCAATTATCAGTGGAAGAAGCCGTGACAAGGTATCCAGGAAGATCATTATTTTTACTATTTGTCCAGTTAAATATTCATTTCAAAGTCATAAAAGCATGGTAACTGCATTTTTCAGGTTTTTGATTTAGTTAAACTAACAGAACTCTACTACGCCGGTAGTCATGGGATGGACATTATTGGCCCTATTAGCAGTACTTTGTGCAAAAGTCACCCAGATTGTGTTAAGTCTACTGACCAAGAGGTGTGTAATAATAGTGATGCAATCATGGATTCGATACATTGATAAATGTCAAAAGAATTCAGAAGTTCACTATGTCTCTGTATTTGAATTTGAATGTGTGTAGGGAAATGAGATAACTCTCTTTCAACCTGCAAGAGAATTCCTGCCTATGATTGATGAGGTGAGAATTCTTTCTCTAATATTCAGCGAGAAGTATCCACTTTCTCACGGATTGAAAAGTAACTAATAGTGGTGTGATTTCATGCAGGTTTTTAGAACCCTCGTCGAGATTACTAAAGATATAGAAGGCGCAAAAGTTGAAAATCACAAGTTTTGCGCTTCTGTACATTACCGTAATGTAGAAGAGACTGTAAGTTTTCGTTGCACCAACCATGAAGAGTTGGTATCTTTTTTCAATCAAAAACATTTCAAATCTGATTTTTTTTTTTTTTTACTTAAATGGATTGCAGAATTGGACAACGATTGGACAACGTGTCCATGATGTTTTGAAAGATTACCCTCGCTTACGTTCAACTCATGGACGGAAGGTATTGTATTACGAGCATTCTTAATTGGAAAATAATGGGCACTTTGTTCTTTGCACGATTATTTAAAACATTTGATGATAGTTACTAATTTATAATGCTATTCAAATTTGTCCATGCACTCCATAGTGTAATTCAATTTTCCACATTATAAACCTTTTCCCTGTGTTTTGTTGTGGTATATAGGTTTTAGAAGTCCGTCCTGTGATTGATTGGAATAAAGGAAAAGCTGTTGAATTTTTACTTGAATCTCTAGGTAAGAACCTCTCTTCTGCGTCTGATTATTTATTTATTACATACCAACTATGGCAAAGTGTGTTTCATGATATTATTAAACACGAAAAATTATTTTATGCAGGGTTAACTGATAGCAATGATGTGCTTCCCCTATACATCGGAGATGATACAACTGATGAAGATGCATTCAAGGTATTGAATTTAAGCAATACCATATTTCGTTTTTCCTTTAATCATACGTATTATTATGATATAAATTGTGACCTTTGCATTGAACGTATGTTAAATATAGGTGCTGCGAGAGAGCAACCATGGTTATGGGATTTTGGTTTCGTCGGTTAGGAAAGAAAGCAATGCCTTTTTCTCTCTCCGAGACCCCAATGAGGTTCAAATCTCCAACATATTTGATATGCTTTTTTGGCTATATATGCAATTATTTTGTCCGATTCTTCTTGGTCAGAACTAAGATTATTACTATAATACGTGCAGGTCATGAAATTTCTCCAACTCTTGGTGAATTGGAAGAGACAAGAAAGAAAGCATGGGAAGAAGTAAACGCCAAAGATTATATAATATATGGATAGCATTTTATTTTATACCGATTACATAGATTTTATAGAATTGATTATTTCTTCCTCCATCTTCGTTACTAATAAGTTATTATATATGAATGGAAGCTACTGGATTCTGTGGATTTGTTATTATTCTACATTCTACAT
Organism: Cajanus cajan; assembly: GCF_000230855.2. NCBI lineage: Eukaryota > Viridiplantae > Streptophyta > Magnoliopsida > Fabales > Fabaceae > Cajanus > Cajanus cajan. The sequence goes on from NC_138521.1 coordinate 54,871,098, forward strand.
ACCATCATAGTATCGTTTTTTTTTTTTTTTTTTAATCTTTTCAAGTTATAATGGTTATATTGGTAGCTTCCAATCAAATGTGTTCAATTATTTATCATCATAGAATTTTGTTAAAGCTGGGATAAGTAGTCTTTGTATTAACCGCTTCTCATTAAGCGAATGGATTGGACAAAATATACTATTTATATACAATTTTTTTATAATAATTTATGCAGTTTTTAGTTTTTTATCGCACTAATTTTATAAATATACTCACTTTTTCAGTATGTGTCAAAACTAAGTATAAATTAGGGGTGCTCATGGATCGGTTTTTTGAAAAATCTGAACCGAACTAAACTGAACCGTTTTATAAAAATAGATTTGATTAATCGATCCATTTTTTATAAAATGGATCGGTTTGGTTTTTTTAAAATATGGATCGATTTTTTTGAAATTAGATTGGTTTGGTGCAGTACAATTATCAACTTTTTATTCATATATGGATCGATTTTTTTAAAAATCCAAACTGAACCGAACCGATCCGCTTTGTAAAAATGGATTGGATAGCTAAACCAATTTTATAAAGTGGTTCGATTTAAAATTTTTTTTTTAAATGGATCGAATTTTTCAATATGGATCGGATTGACTATGAATCGGTTCGGATCAATTTAAATTTTTTCACACCCCTAATATAAATATACTTTTATCCAATTTTCATTAGGGAATCCATAATAAAAAGATGTTTAATAAAAATGCATTATTTTATACAGTAAAATATACAACATTTTTTTGGTACCGTAAAATATACAATATTTAACAATGCTTGTTTGCACCAGCTTTATAATTGTGAATCTGTGGTACAAAGTAAATGTCGGTTGATTAGGACGTTTGAAGAAGAGGAAAACAAGACATGACAGAAACAGTTAGAAAATTGACTGTCTGTGTTACATTCAAAGAAAAAATTAAAATTTAGGAGTTCGAATCTTGTCTTGTGTATGCAGTCGCGTTAAATTTTGAAGCCAGCTATCCCACATTTTGAGGTGCTTCTAACGTAGCGAGGAGATTAGTCTCTTCTATTAGCGATGGATACTTCAAGAACGAACTAAAAAAAAAAATTAAAGGAGAAAAGGTAGATATTTAATTTACATTAAAGATAGATATTTAATTTACATTAAAGATCACTTTTCCGGTTCTTTTTGTCTCGATTAATTAATTTATAAGGATAAATTAAATTAATAAATAATATTATTTTTGTCTTAAATTTATATATATTTTAAATTATTCTTAACATTGTAAAATATAATTTTATTCTTTTCAAACATTTTGATTGATTTTAAGATTTTCAATTTCATTATTAATATATTTATTGTTCTAATTTTTATTAGTTATGTATGTGAATGAGAAAGTAAGATTAAAATTCTCTTATTACAAAGCAAAATTAAACGCGCACTAACACATTAATGTATCCCACTTATTATTTATTGAATAGTAGCCTATGTCCTTAGTTGAAAATATATAGTCGTAATTTAACTTTTATATACATATATATATATATATATATATATATATATATATATATATATATATAAAAGGTGTAACTTAATTTGTTTACTTTGTACTAATTCTTATGTTTTATGATAGTTGTTTAAAATTATTTTATACAAATTAATTAAAAAAATGTAATAACTATTCTTATTTTTTTGTAGAATAATTTTTATATTTCCTATTATATCCTATTTCATATATTAGTTATTATGTGTAAATTAATTAAAAATTAAATGAGATATAAGGATGTAATTAATAACACAACAATTAATACACTCTTAAAATTTGAAAATGACAAATAAATGAACAAAATTTTATCATATAAAAAGGAATGGAGGGAGTAATAATGTAACATCAAGACATAAATAGAAATAGATGAGTTATGTTTTATAAAAATTGAGTCTAACTTACTTATATGATAAGAACATACTTTTAAGGGACGTCTAGTAAGTGGAAAGTTTTTACATTTTTTGGGAATCTCATTTCGAGAATCTTGATTTCTTATGGTTGGTAGCTATTTTAAAAAAAATTCATAAATATAGTTTCTCTAAACCATTTTTATCTCACTTTCTCACAAAAATATTCTCATGGGAGGGGGGTAAGCATCCAACTTTCCTGAATTAGGGAAAGTTTTATGTATATAAAAGACCATAGTATCATTTTTTTTTAAAACATAAAATCTCTCTCCTTCTATTCTTCTTTCTCTTTCTCTCTCTCCCTTTCTCACTTTCACTCCCTTTCTCTTCTTCTCTCTCTATCTATCTCCTTCTATTTCTCTTTCTCCCTCTCACTTCCCCTCTCTTCCTTTTAATCTCTCTCTCCCTCCCTCCCTCCCTCCCTCCCTCTCTTTCTATCTTTCCTTTTATTTCTCTTTCTCCCTCTCACTTTGTCTCTCTCACTCCCTTTCTCTTCCTCTCTATCTTCTTGTCCTTCCCTCTCTCTCCTTCTATTTCTCTTTCTCCTTCTCCTTCTCCTTCTCTATCACTCTCTCTCCCCCTCTCCCTCCCCCTCTTTCTTCTTCTATTTCTCTTTCTCCCTTTCCTATTGTCTCCATCTCTCTCACTCTCACTCCCTCTCTCTTTTTCCATCTCTCTCTCTCTCTCTCTCTCTCTCTCTCTCTCTCTCTCTCGTATCTAATTACCTTGTCAATTTTAATAATAATATTAAAATATGTTTTTATTTTTATAGTTAAATGATATTCGTTAACACTTTTTATTTTTTTCATTTGAATGAAATGAAATAATATATATATTTTTTATCTTTCTTAATTATTATTTAATATTTTATTTATTTATTTCTTTTGTTAAATTTTGTATTTAAATAACATTAACTATAAGTTTCTAACTTTTTAAAATAGTTTAATGTCATATTTGTAATAAGATTTGAGTAAGTAAATATATTTAATGAGTTTATTTTAATAAAGAATATTTTTGTAAAAAGCATTTATACCCAATAATATCTAAAAAAAATTGATTCTCAAGAATCCTATATGAACATTTCCCGAAATCTTTATAAGTAACCAAATAGATTTTAGTTATTCTTAATAATCATGATTCCTAGGATTTGTAATTCCGAAGAATCATGGTTCTTAGGTATAAAAAAACTTCTCCCCTACCAAATGATCCCTTAAGATTTGATATGATTGTGATACTTATATCTCTTATGTCAATTAATTAATATAAATACATGAATTTGTAAAAATAAGAAAAATGACATGCAAAATTTTTGAAATAATTTTCTCAAATGTATGATAAAAGATAACACATTCTCAATGCCAATTGAACGTTCTACAATAGAAGAAACTAAAACAATAAATAAGTTTTACACTCCACAGGCCATACAAATGTTTTTAAAACCAAAAGACCGATATGCAAGGTAACATGAATATATTATAAACATAAAAGTAAAACAAGTTTTGATGTTACGTCCTATCATAGCATAGTATGTTTAAGACTCTAAAGAAAATTGGGGTGTAGCATAGCCTCAAACTAATCTTTACTTAAAAATGATACTCAATCCAAACACAAACAGGAGTGAGATACATCTCTTTTTTGTTCTGAGTGCAAAGTAAAGGTGAGCAACAAATACAACAAACATATAGACAGGTAACATATACAACTATAATCATTAACAAATAACATTACACATCATGTTATGTCATGTTCTCTTCTATTGTCTAATGCACTTATGCTTTGTGGTGTCAAATTTCAAATTTCAATAGCTCATGGAGTAACTTAGGGGTATATGATACGTGACAGACTTCACCATGGATTTTCAACACTTTCATTTTACACTAGGATGAAATCCACTAGTGATTTATAGTCTTACAATGATACCTCATCTGCATGGGATCAATATGAACCACATAGGAATCTCAAACTAAACTCACCCTCAAGGTGTGGATCCTATGATCACTAAAAGACCTCCTAGACATAAAATTCATAACATACACCCAATCAAAATCTCAATTCAATGTCATATGAAGCATGTTACATTCTACGTTGTTCAATAGTATCAATTAATCTCAATTGCACAAATTTATCAATTTTGTTGTTAATTTTTGAGTTTTCTTTGAAATTTTATTGCATTTTTACCAATTAAATATTTTTCTAATTTTAAAGAAAAAATATTCTTACACCTAAAAGAAAATGTAAGAATCATTTGTTATATTTACTTTTTGTTCATTGTAAGAATAATTGTGTCATCATATGATTTTTACAAAGTTGTGTATTTAATTCTTATAATTCTTTTGCTAGTTCCTAATGCATTTGTTATAGGTTTGATTTTTTTTACTATGATTTGGTGTATTTATTATACTTAAAGGTTTAAAATTTATAAATTTGCTCAAATAGATGTTTAGTCTCTATAAACAATGTTGTTTTATTTAAACCCCCTTAATTTTAATTATTTTTCATCTTTTCTTCTTAAATTTTAGTTGTTTTGATTTTGATTCTCTCAAATTTTAACTGTTTTTGTTTAGACCTTTTTAAATTTTAGCTGTTTTCATTTTTGGTCATCCCAAATTTTAGTTGTTTTATTTTTCATCCTTTCAAATCATGGTTCTTATAATTTTTTGATTTTTCTATTTTGGTCTTACGTTTTTTTTTTTTTTTTAATTTTTTTTCTTAAATTTAATGGACAATTTCATAGTAAGAATGAAAATAAAACAAAAAAAAAAATTATAGAGATAAAATAAAAAAAATGAAAATAACTATAAAAAACAAAAATATTCAATTTTACATGGAAAAAAGGTTATTTAAACTAAGAATATATTTATACTTATATACGTTTTTCATATATATTATTTTGACAATTTTAATCTTTTATAATATGCATAAATCCCATGAAAATAATTAATAAAAAACTATAAGTTTTTTCACAGACATTTTATCTTTAAAAACAATCAATAATGACACCACAAAGGTGATTTCTTTATCATCGGTTATTATAACAATTTAACAAATGACTACATTTGCACACATAAATAGTTAGTTGAATAGTATTAGACTCGATTTTTTTAAGTAAATTTATGTATGAAAAATACATAATTACAAGAAAAGGCTCTATTAAAAATAATTAATTAAATTCTTTGATAAAAATTAATCATTATTAAAAGTCACTTTTTATATTAATGGATGGTTAAAATAAAAAATGACCACATTTGCAACAAGTGGAATTGTTGCCGGATCAGGACAAATGCAGCTTTGCACTGCGGAGGATATCACTAGGTGAAAGCTGAAAAGGATTCTCCATACCACAGCTTAGAATATATCAAAAGAATCATTTCTTTGAAGATGCGGAAACGTGATTTTAAATAGTAGAAATAAATGTTGCTGTCCAAAAAAATAAAAGTAGAAATAGATGCATGTGATTTGATGTTTAATCCATTTTCAGATTAGTATGGGAGGAAAAATATTTTGTTAGGAGATGACAATTTTTTTTAAATAAATTTAAATTGAGAGATTAATCTTTAAATTTTTTGGTTAGGAATGCTTTAATTTAATAAAAAATAACCTAAAGTTCCCTCAAAATATATAATAATAAAATTACTAAAATATAAGCAAATTAAAAGAACATGTAATTGTATAATCAATTATTATCATCTTTTTCTTTAAATTAAGAGTGTTAATTTGATACTAATGAGTAATGACACTTAAATTATTATTTAATATCTACAATAATTAATATACATTATACAAAAGATGACTTATAATAAATTTAAGTATGATTCTCACATCATTATATTTTTTACTCGTTTACATCTTTCTTTCGTTTTAATTTTTATCCTATTCCTTATCGTATTCATCAGTTTTTTTTTTTTTTTTTTTTTTTTTTTTTTCATTTTTCTCTATTTTCGGTAGTGAGGTGCACCTTTTCAGATGTGATAAAATCATTTTCTTGTTTACATTTATACATGTAATAACTTAAGTGTTTGAAAATCATTGAAAAGTTGTATGAGATGATTTATTTGCCCGATAAAATTTTTAAAATTTTATTTTACAATTAAGAAAGGAATAGGAAAAAGAAAAGAAAAATACAAAATAAGATTAAACTCATGTTTAATTTAGCTTAAATCTAGAAAATAATATATATCTTTAAATTTATCCACTAAAATAATAAAAAAAAATTATTGTTTTCATTAAAAACAAGTTTAATTAAATACACAATAATAATTAAATTGAAATAAATTTTAAAAGTGTTATTAAAAGTACAATAGGAATAAAACATCTTACCAAAACTGTATAGTATGATAAATAATTGAGTTTTTTTTTTTAATTATGTTATTATTAATCTTTAATTTCTGGTATATATCTATATAAAATAATAGAAAAAAAGCTTACATTTAAGTATGGCAGTGTCCAAAATTAGACAATGTGATAATAGTAAGTTAGTGAGTGGATTTTGGATCTGGCCTATTATTCCATCACTGCTAGTTACTAATCCAGAAGTTGTACTCGAGTTGGAGTGTGACTGAGTTTGGTGTCTTAATCTCTAACCGAAAATGTCACTCACCTTGCAAACTCCGCCCCCTGCAGCTCTCTCGTCTGCTGCATCGTCTTCTTCCTCCATTCACCGAACAACGAGATCCACCTTCTCCTTCTCCCTCCGCTCCACACCTTCTCTAACTCTCCACTCCCTTCCTCAAACTCGCGCTTCAGCTTCCTCCATCAATACCGGTAATTATATTTATACACTCTCTCCTTTCTCTTTCATTTCGCACTTTCCTTTTCTTTCTCTCTCATTTCGCAATTTCCGTTGTTCGCCTGCAGCGTCGACTACCGAACTCGATGCTGTGTCCGCCTTCAGCGAGATCGTTCCGGACACCGTCATTTTCGATGATTTCGAAAAGTAATGTCCATTTTTCTTCGTGATTAGTTGAGTTTGATTCTAGTGTTTGATCTGGTAATTGATATATCATTGAACCTACGCTGCTGCTTCAGGTTTCCTCCAACTGCTGCTACTGTCAGTTCATCGCTTCTCTTGGGAATTTGTGGCCTTCCGGACACCATATTTAGGGTAAGCTTTTCGTCTTTGGAAAACCTAACACGCGCATTTTGGTTTTGGTCTGAGTCTGACTCAACGAGTTACGTGTTCTTCTATTTACTTAATTGTCTGTAGAATGCTGTGGAGATGGCTCTGGCTGATTCCGAGTGTTATGGACTTGAAAATCCTAACGCGCGATTGTCTTGTTTTGTCAACAAGGTGTTTGTTTCTTCTTTTCTTTTTTATGTTTAATTTTGATTTTGACTGTGAAGCTCATTTGTAACTGGTTGTTTTGCGGATTTGGTCCTGGAATTGTAGGCCTTCGCGAATGTTGGTAGTGACTTGGCAAAGCTTGTGCCTGGCCGTGTTTCGACGGAAGTGGATGCACGGCTTGCTTATGACACGCATGCCATTATCAGGAAGGTATTTGGTTCTGTTTCGTCAACACTTGTAATGTTAAGATTCTATTGCTATGCGTCTTGAATGTGATATTGTAATGTTGAATACATTTGTAGTTTCAGTGCCTTCTCTCTCAAAGGTGCCAAATCTTAAGCCTTCTAATATTTTGGATTTATGAAGTTCTTATTAAGTTGTCTATCCCAGTCACGAGTAAAAGCTATAAACAGTTATGATTTTGGCACCAGATGTAGGAAAGCAATGGTTTTAGTTGATTGTACGTCATTCTCATGTGAGCAATGCCCAAACTGAGGGTATAGGTGTTTCTCTCTGTCTCTCTCATTCACTTTCTAAACTGTAAATGGCTCCTAATCTGTTTAGAAACAAGCTTCACATTTTGTGAATCCTTAAGGCTTAGTGCAAGATAAAATATCAACCCTGACAAAATACACATGTTGTGCCTTGGTGAAATCTTATGCTACTGTTATCAAATTTTACAGGTGCATGACCTATTAAAGTTGTACAATGATAGTAATGTACCTCCTCATCGTCTGCTGTTTAAAATTCCTTCAACTTGGCAAGTGAGTAATCTGGAACTATAGGGTTGTTGTGCCAGCTAAATTCAAGAATACTGATGCTTTATTTAATGTAATGATGGCTTGGTTGCAATTTGTTTAGGGAATAGAGGCTGCTAGGTTGCTGGAATCTGAAGGCATACAGACACATTTGACCTTTGTCTACAGGTAGTTTTGATGAATATTTTGCAGAAAGATCTTGAGGTTAATACATGAACGATGTCATTTGATTATGCCGCTTAATGGCTTGGATCTGTCATTGTGTGTAGTACATAAAATTTTCTGTTTTGAATACTCTTAATACATTGCACATGTTATCTCCAAACCTCAGGAATCATATGATGGTATATTTGTTTTTGTTCCATTATATGAGAAAGAAAATATTTAGCACATATTACTTTTTAGTAGCTAATTCATAACAATTTTTATTCATCTGACATGTATGTTCATTATTCTAAAGGGCACAGTTTATCTGTTGCTTTTATTAAATCCCAATAGGGTGTCATCTTGGATGAACTGGTGTTTCTTTTGTTCATGAGAATGTCCTATCTGATATCTTTATTTATTCGCAATGAAAATTCTTAAATAGTTTGTAATTGGTTGTGGCTGTTGCATATTAGCTAGGAATTTGGATGTATACAAGAATCCTAATCTTCAAATAATAAATGAGAAGCAATCCCTATAACAGAACTTTTAGAATATATAAATTGATACAAAGTTCTTATCATATTTCCATAAATAGAAAATTAAAAAGGCATCTTTACACTAAACAAATTTTTTATGTATTGGAAAAAAACAGAAATTTCATTACTATTTCTAGATGTTAAATTTGAATTACTTCAAACACTAGCAAGTCTAGTTCTGATATAATCTTGACCATTGTCTTTATCTTTTAATATCTTCTGTGAGTGGGGAGAAACTATCCTCAAGAAGCACGCTGTATTGAAGTCATTATTCGTTAGAAGTACAATCATGACTTTCTATGGACTTTAGACCACCAATATGAATATCTGTTTGCTCATGCTATGATGCACGACATCTTGTCCTCCAATTAGAAATTGTGAAATGCCTGCTTTCTGTTACACCAAAAGGAAAAGGAATGGTTTGCTTTGATGAAAATTTCATTTTTGGGTATTGATTGCTGATGTGAAAAAATTTCGAATTTCTTTTAAAAATTCAAACATCTAAGTTTGTATCCTAGTGGCAGTGTGTCATTCCATTTGATCTGAGCAATGTATATTATATTCATTGTTAATTATACTATGGATTGGTTCCACTTCTTCAGCTTTGCTCAAGCTGCCGCAGCAGCTCAAGCTGGTGCTTCTGTTATTCAAATTTTTGTTGGTCGCATAAGGGTAATTTCTATCTTTATTTGTGTCATAAGAATGTTGGACAGCAGGTTTTAGGGTGTCCAATTTAAACTTTATAAATTTTCAGGATTGGGCTCGCAATCATTCTGGTGATACAGAGATAGAATCTGCCCAACTAAGAGGAGAGGATCCAGGGTTGGCATTGGTCTGTTCTTTAATATTGTTCTTCTCTTCATGCTCTTGCTTGATTGTTAGAATTTAAGTTTACTTTTGTCAAAATTAACTAATAGAGCTCTTGGTGAAAATATAGAAATAGAGATATACTTTTCTTTGATACTAGTTTAAGTCAGCAATGTTGGTATGACTTGTGGAAAAACAGCTTGGTTCTTACAAACAATAATCAGATCTTTGCTAGTAGTAGTTATGATAATCAGTAATCACCAACAAAGTACATGCCTTAAATCATTATTATTTCAGGTGACAAAAGCTTACAATTATATTCACAAATATGGACATAAGTCAAAGTTGATGGCAGCAGCAGTTCGCAACAAACAGGATCTATTTAGTCTTCTGGGGTATTCACTGACTTCTCTCAAGTCATATCCAATTTAATGCTTGATTTAAGTTTTATTTGTATGATATTCTATCAATTAATTTACTTTTTTCTTGTCTAGGATTGACTATATCATAGCTCCTTTAAAGGTATTGCAGTCTCTCAAAGAATCTGTTGCTTCTCCTGATGAGAAGTACTCTTTTGATAGGAGGTTATCCCCTCAGTCTGCTGTCAAGCACGTGTTTAGTGATGAAGAGGTATGGTTTCAGCCTCTAATGTCATTTTCCTTTCCCTTTATAAAGTAGGAATTTCTTAGTTGAAACTGCAAAATTACGTTGGCATCAATATATGTCCACCTCATAATTGCAAAACATAATGGCATGCCCATTGGCCCTTTCCGACTCAAATGGAAAATCAAGCACCAATTAGATGCAAAAGTAACGTAAAACTTCATGTCACCTGTTATGCTGTTACTCCAATAAGGTGTTAAATCTTCTATAAGGAAGCTCAGGAAAATTAAAATCAGCAACTACCTTCAGTTGCTTAATTTTATATTTCTTACATTACCATTGACTACGTAATAGAAAATGTTGCCATTACTGCCATTTACGGTATCTGGTTATGCCATAGTTACGTCTATTGCAGTTTTCTTTGCTACCTCAATCATCAGCCGGATAGTGTTATTGAATGATGTGGAGTTTGTCAGATTTGCTAAATCATTGGATTGCTTTACTAATAAGTTTACATTCTTATATCCAGCTTGTTAAATGGGACCAAGATAGCCTCGCAAACGCCATGGGGCCTGCTGCTGTGCAGCTTCTGGCTGCTGGTCTGGATGGTCATGCTGATCAAGCAAAGCGGGTGGAAGATTTGTTTGGGAAAATTTGGCCCCCACCAAATGTATGATTTCACTTCTCTATGTCGCACGATAGTCTTTTTTCCCAATAGAATAAACATAATACACAACAAATGACGGGAACCTTCCTTTATGTTTCTTTCCCTTTAACCATGAACTCTCAAACAGTTTCCTTAATGTAAGCTGGCAGTTCCTAAAAGCACATTTTGTTGTTAAGTAATGCTACATGTATAATAAAAATTGTACAATATTACTTTTGTGTCTATATCTCACTATCACTTTATTAATTATGAAGTGAAATAGACACAAAAATAATGTTATACAAATTGTTGTACAATTTTTGTTATAGATGTTGCATTACTCTTTGTTGTTTTGTTTTTCTTTTGTTGCAGATGCATTTTCCTTCGTTTTATTTTTGGTATTCTGGGAGCCTTTATTTCGTTTTAATTTGAATTAAAACCTTGATACTCGTAGAAAGGTAAGTCCGCAAGTAGGGTCGGTCAAACCCGGTTCTGCCCGTGTGTTTATTGATGAGGTGGCCTGGGCAGCGGCTAACAGGATCACAGTTGGGCTGGTATTGTCACAGCACATACAATTAGTTTATTACAAATCAAATTATATGTTTAGATTTGTTATATGATTTAAATCGATTTAGAAGATAAACCCTACGGATGGGAGTCATTAAATATGTGTAGAGGTGGAGATGGAAGAGTTGAGTTAGGTTAAACAAAGATTGAGTTTGACTTTTGTCTAAATTGAAGGTCCAAGTTTGGTTTGTTTACGTAATATGGACTTTTTTCTAAGGCTAGGCTTGATCCTTATTTTCTAAGGGTGGGCTTAGATCTTTTTAAAAGCTAACATGTATTGAAAACTTGTTTAAAAGCTTAATGGCAATTAATATTTGAGGAGTGATAGCAATACTCACCCAATTACTCACTTAATAACACTTTTAATATTGGTTGAAAATTGTAATCTTTAACAGTGCAACTCCTTAATGAAGGATGTTTGAAGATGTCACTTTGATTTTCCAAGGTACACTCTTTTAATTTGTAATGTTAAAAGTTAAATTTATTTTTTAAAATTATTGGAAAGTAATTCCTGGAACCACATGAACACCATGTGGACAAAGGAAGGGGATGGGTCAAATGGAAGGGGTGCATGAATTGAAAATAGGCAAGTGTTAGAAGAAATAAGGTTTGAAACTCAAATGAAAATAAAGTATAATGGTATATATAATCATAAATTATATATATAATCTGTCCTAGAGACTATTGGCTTAGTCAATGACAAAATACAATTGTCACTTGAAGTGTTTGCATTAGAAGTCATTCCATTGAATGTAAACACCTCCTTGGTGCAGTTAGATCCTAGAGGCCCAAAAACATTTGCATCTAGTGTTCCTCCTAGTGACGATGTTGAGAACATGATTATTGACTCTAAGGAAGTCGCAAAGATGGAAAGTTTGGAAGAAGAACACACAACTAATGAGGAGTCTTGGGAACCACCTGTGTATGATTCTACCAGGTGCTCTCCCTACTTAAACATGAAGGAATACCTCTAGAAGTGTTATCTAGAAGAGCAACCTATGCCATCCATCCAAGAACCACCCTTGCAACATATCTGAGACCATTGGACATTTAAGCTCCACCTCATTTGGACACTAAGACCCTTCGTCTCATCAATCAACTATGTTGTGAACTTGAAGATGAGTATCATCTAAAGGCTACTTTAGAGTTAATTTATAAGGGAACCCCTCATCAACTTCCTTTGATGATTGCAAGTCCATGCAGGATGTGCATGATTCAACCTTGGACTAAGTTCTCCATTGCTAATTCAAGATCCAAGGTTTCTCTGCACTCTGTCTACAAAGGGAAGGAGAAAAAGGGCCAATATGCAAATGATGTGAGGTATATGAGGTATGCTTGTTGCCATTAGTCTAGTGCTTCAAGCATAGATAAGGAGTAGCCTATTTACTCCATGGGATGTTGCTACCAATAGACTCCACCCTTTGCCCTCCACCTCCACAAGTCCAACTGCCACCAATGTCTATACCAACCATGTTGCATGTATCGTTACCTTACCCATTTCAATTTTGTTTCATATTCATTTACTTGGTAATGTTATTTTTGTTTATGATCACCCTAAGACTTCGTTTATGCACTTTGTCCGATATCACTATAACCAATTGCACCAGAACCTGAAGCCTTGTAGTGTAATTGCGAGCATGCTTTGACTCTCATTGTTGGTTTCTTGGTTTGAGCTCTCTGTGCATTATTTCGAAGGTAAACACGCTATGAGCTCAAGTTCCAAGTTGTGTATCAGACTCAACATAAAGATCAACTCAGATGAAGATAAGTAGTTCTTTTACCTAACTTTTGTTGGTGTGAAAATGGGGAGTAGATATTTTATATAGTTTTTGAAAATTGTATTTTAGTTTTTGAAAAGTTATTAGTTGTTTTGTAGTAACTATATTTTGCTCTACACAAGTTCATACTTTTATGCTTTGAACATAATTGCTCTAATGAACAAGTTTTCATTTATGCACATTCTTAGGGAGAGTGCTTTTTTTCACTTAGTCTCTTATATTTTGCTCTAATAGTCATGAGTGTTCACATATATATATATATATATATATATATATATATATGTTTGTTTGTTTGTATATTTGATATGTCATGTTCTGATAGAAATTTGCTTTTGCTTTGATACATACTTTCTGTTTTGCTTTGAAATACATTTGCTTTGATGTTGTGTTATACATTTTCTTTGGATATGACTTAATATGATTTTGCAATCTCTAATATCTTGTTTGGATATGTGTTTCATATGATCTCTTCATATTTACAAAGCTTTGATGGAAAATCATTATATGAATAAACTCTTTTCTTGTGAAAATCACAACTTTTGTTGTGATATCATGTGATGTTTCTCAAAATCGTCTCCATGAAACCAAGTCTTTTTCTCATAATTTTTTTTAAAGTTTTTAGTAAAAAGAAACTACTTCTCCTTATCTCCAATATCCCTCTATTAGTTTGAAAAGAAAAAGTTTAGTCTTGCATGTTTTTCTATCAAAACCTTTATTTCAAAAATGAATGCTTGTTACCATTAAAAAGAAAGAGAATGTTATGTCAAAAGACAATCCTAGATCCCTCTAGTTTTATGCTTTGCTATTAACAAACAAAGCTTTTGATAAAAAATATAAGTTTTAAAAATGACTAAGACAAATCTTCTACTAAAATGCAACCTGTCAATTAGTCGAATCTTTGTATAAGATGAAGTACTCATTAAAATGTTGTGTTATTGACTAAGATGAACCTTTAGTCATGAAAAGAGATATACATTAAATCCTTATCATTTATCTTTAACCAAGGAATTGACTATGAATGAATGTTTCTTGAACTGATCAAACTTAAAAAATAGTTCCTCGATACTAACACTCTAATAAAAGGAAAGAAAGACATGTTTTACATCAGAAACGGACAAGCAGATCCTTGCAAACACGAAAAACTGTAGTTAAAAGTTGTTTCATCACTATAGCATCTTGACACATGCATGGTTCTACCTACTTGGTACCTAAAAGGTGACAAGTAGCTTTTTTGATTAGATAAGAAGCGACAACTTAGTAAAAGCATTTAATGCAAACATTTATTACATCAATAGACAATTCTCTCCTCAAGAAGCAAATCCTAAAGACAAACAAAACAAACCATTAGAAAAAACTCAAGGGTTTACAATGGTCATTTTCATTAAAGCACTACATAAAGAAGTTTAATGCTAAAAAAGAAGAGGACAATGTGATGAAAAATCAATTGTAAAAAGTCACATTCTTTCTCGTAAAAAGTCTTTATACTTTTTGTTGTATCACGTCTTCAAAGGAAGACGAAACAATTTTGTAAACCTTTGTAACTTTGAGTTATAGGGTTTGAACCTAGAAAAACTTGTCTGAAAAATAATACTCAAGTTTGAGCCTAGAGAGACATATTTGTAAAAGAATACTTGGTATTGAAGTTTGAAGAGGCTTTGTGTAAAAAGAATATTTGGGTAGTTGCTTGAAAAGGCAAATCAAAAAGCACTTATTAGGGTTGAGTCAGAAATGGCTTAGTAAAAAATAACTGTATCTTGAGTAAGATAGTGAAACTTGATCTGGTTGGATCAAGAACTGGACGTAATTTTGATAGTTGAGATGATCCAATATAAAAACACCTTGTGTTCTAACTATTTACCTTTTTTGTCTACACTCCTTACTATAACATTTTTACCTTATTTTGCAAAAAAATGTAACTTTTTTGAGTGACATTATTTAACCCCCTTTTAGTCTTTTTTTTTTTTATTTCTCCATAATCATTTTAACAACTTACAATTTAAACATCATCATATAATATATCAATTTACAACATACAAATTCATTATCATGCATCACCCATATGACTTATTCATCATCATTCAACTATAAAAGAACTTAAAACAATAAATTTTTACCATGCAACTCACGCTTGACACTACTCAAAGGACCCCTGACGCCATTGAGGTAGAAGGTTCTCTATCTCGTCCACACCCGATGCCAAACTACTTGTATCTAGTATGGTTGAGGCAAAGAGTCTCCTACTCTTTCACGCCTAGTGTGGAAAGAGCCCATGCTCGACCTCAACGTGTAAGGGTCTCTTCACAATTCATGCCTGATGCCACTCTATTGGAGCCTATCCTGATTTCAACTCGAGATGATACTCTCTTCTCACATTCGACGCCATTCAAATTACTCTCAACGTGATTTCAACTTGAGAAGACTTTTTCCCTTCATGCCCAGTGGCAACAATGTTGCATCCAACGTGGGGTAAGATAGAACCATTGGTTGAAACTACGTTTGACGTCTTGAAGGAACACTTGACACAATATTAGTTTTACACTTATGCAGAACTCAATTTTGATCCTAAACCACGTGAAACTTAGCCAAAAGTCACATGTAATCAATTATACAACATATTTACAACATACCAAGCTTAGTTTTAGCAACAAAAGCAACATTCATCCAACAACACAACAACTCATAATCTTTTCTCCAATCAATTAAGAAATCAACAATTGATGAAATCCAACAACATCAATCAACATGCAGCTCTAACGATCAACACAAACTTCCCTTATCTTTTACAGGTTCAAATCAAAGAGGAGAAGAGAAGATGAAGACAAAGCAACCCTCTACACAATTCTAACTGAAGATCTTTAGCTCCACAAGTTTGGTTTTTCCTACCCAGTCAAGTGGATCCCGCTACAGGAAGTGAGAAAAGAAAGGATTTTAGTGAAAGGGAAGAAAAGGTTTCCAAGCTCTAAAGGACTTCTATCTAGCTTTTTTTAGAACATGAAATTATGAGCTCACATATCTTAAGAGAACCCTAACATACTTTTCTTGAAGTTGACCCAACTTGTCTTTGACTCGATTAACTTAGAATCTCTTGACTCTAGAGTTCTAAGACAACACTACTAACAACAACCAGAAGCATATCACATAGTTAAAACTAAAACATTTAAAACTTACAATGTTATATTTTAGACACACACACACACAGAGATATAGAGACGGAGAAAGAGAAGGAGAAATGTACCTAGACATATTTCGTTCAATAACTTATGTTTTATATCAAATTTAGAGACAGAGAGAGAGAAGGAGAAATGAAGAGAGTAAATCTACCTAGACATATTTCGTTCAATAACTTATGTTTTATATCAAATTTAGAGATAGAGAGAGAGAAGGAGAAATGAAGAGAGTAAATCTACCTAGACATATTTCGTTCAATAACTTATGTTTTATATCAAATTTCAATCATCCAACCATCGAATTTAAAATTCTTAACGCATTGATCAAGTCTGCAAACTTTTTAAAAATTATGAAAATCATTTGATACTTCATTTCATTAATTCAAATTGCAAACTTTTTAAAAATTATGAAAATCATTTGATACTTCATTTCATTAATTCAAATTGATAGATAATCATAAAATCATTTTATACGTTGATTTAATTTAATGAAACAAAGTATCGAATGATTTTCAATTTCTTAAAAAATTTACAGGCTTAATCTATGCATTAAAAACTTTAAATTCGACGATTGAAACATTGAAATTTGATGTAAAACATAAATTATTGAATAGAATAAATTTAAGTAGACTTATTCTTGAAATAAAAAAATCCCTCCTTATATATATATATATTTATATATAGAGGGGAGTTATAATCACACTAGTGTAACTTTTATCAAGTATTACATCGCTCAATAACTTTATATTAATTGTGAATTTTGTAAATCCAACCGTTAGATTGAAAGTTCATATCACTTTATACATGTATATCAAATTTTGTTAAAATTGAACAACAACTTGAAGATAATCAAAGTGTTCATATTTTAGTGTATTTTGAAATGAATATATTACGTCAACTTTGTTTTATAAAAATGAAGTATCAAATCATCTTGGATTAATATAAAATTTTGTATATATGATCTAAGATATATGAACTTTCAATTTAACGGTTGGATTTACAAAATTTACATTTAATATAAAGTTATTGAACAGTGTAATACTTAGTAAAAGTTACACCGGTATAATTATAACTCCCCTTATATATATATATATATATATATATATATATATATATATATTAAAATTTGCACATAAACTCTCAAGAGTTGAAAATAATTTTTTTTTAAAATTTATTCTTTATAATTGGATGTGCCGGACAAATGATCACATCCAATTAGTCCAACTCACAAAAAAATATCAAAATATATTAATTAAAAACATCTATAAAAGTAATAATCATTAACTTGTAAAATAAAGATAATTATTATTAAATATTTCAATGATTTCATAACAGAATTAATATATATCAATAGTTATATACAATTACGTAAAACAAAATTAACTATATCTATGTGTATAATTTATATATCTGGATGTAAAACGTACGGCCATACATGGGTATTTTCCTTTTTAATTTAACAAAATTAAATAATTACTTCATTTAGGGTTATAAATTTTAATTGTCTAATGATTAGCTCGAGGCTTGAATCTTACTACTTTAATATTTTATGTATAGTCAGAAAGGTTGCCAACACGAACAAGTAGAAGACATGAATAAATTAACAACGTGGAAAGCTGCTAAACTAAACCCACCACGCGTTGACGAATGTTAATTTTGGAGGTTGATAATAAACCTCCATGGACAAGTCTCGATCTGATGATCTCTAAAGTTGCGCAGGGTCCCACACTTAGAGGCTTTTTGACCCTCATTGTATAATTTTCTTTAAAATTTATTAATATAATATAGTGTAAATTGAAAATTCTTTATTTCATTACGGTTAATATACATAAAGTTCGTAGAAGAAGTAATTTAATATTTATATTCTTTAATTAAAATCTCATGTCTGATTCTTAATGTAAGAAGAGTTATTATTATTTTACTCTTAAACGAATGAATTTATCTAGGTTCATTATATATATATATATATATATATAAAAGATGATTGGTCTAGTAAAAGTGATTAGTTCCTTCAAATACAATAAATTAAGGCTTGAATCTTCGTTAAAAATATGAGGTGTATCCATATTAAATATATATGATCATATTTTGAATAAAATTGTTTCGAAAATACATGTTAAAAAAAATAAAATATTTATTCAGACAAGGTAGGTTATATATAGTATTGTGAAGCAAAGTCTTATTTTTCATAAATGATTTATTATTTAAAAATTTCAAATATAACTTGTGCTTTAAAATATGACTTTGACTTTTGTTTTTTAATGACACAATATATATATATACAGAGTATGACTTTATTTTTGTAAAATGATAAATGAAAATCGCAATGTAAAATATAATTTTTTTAAATGAGATAAATCATACATACAAAGTATGAAATAACTTTTTTTTTTCCAAATGATAATACAAGTTATGCATATAAAATATGATTTTTTTAAATAAAAAAGGACAAGTCTTATGTTATATTTAGGCCTTACTATTTTTTTAAGGACAAAATATTTTCTTGAATCCTCAAAATATTTTGAAAATTAATTTTAGTTTCTATAAAAAAGAATAAAATATTTTTAGCCTTACATTTACCAAAACTGAAATGATTTTAGTTCTTTATCAAGGACTAAAAACTTGTTTTTATTAAAATTTAAAGATTAATAACAATTTTTTTTATACAAACTAAAATTAAATTTTGAAAGATTTAAAAGATATTTACCCTTATTGTTTCATTTAAGTTTTAACTAAGTTGAGTTTGACATTTTTCAAATTATATGTATCACTCCTAATAATTTGAGTCCTATTCCACCCCTGTTAGACAAATTAGGGTGGCATGGTATGATCTCTAACATTTTACAATTACCTGATACACATTAATTACGTAAAAGCATTTATTCATGTAGCCAACCCACTATAAGATGTTTCTTAATCATCAAAATCCTTTATAAGTGTTATTTGTGTTTAATTTTCATGGTCTTTTGTAAGTGACATAAAGATTTAATTTTATGCGACCATTCTGAAAATTAGACATTGTACGTATTACCCATAAATTGTTTGATTGAGGTAAAATATGTCTCCAATTATTGAAAGTCATACATATAAACACCATAAAAAAACACTAGATGCACACAGTTGTGAGTTTTTTTTTTTTTGAAAAATTATTTATCAATCAATTTTTTTTTTATTTTTAAAAATATATATATATATCCGCTTTGTGTTCTATATATAGCACCGCTCCTAGTACTTATTTGTGAATCGTGGGCACACATATTTAATTGACACAAGTGTCCCCATTCGGAGACATAAATAAACAGATTATGTGCTCATAAATTGTCGTGATTAGCTTGGTAGGAGGGGTGCATATGACCAGAAATAAGTAGTCATTCGTTGTATGAAAATTATTGAAGAATATAAATGTAATCATATAGAATCGTAATTTCTTAGGGGCACGTGGAATCTGCAACACCTCCCATTGCTGCATGTGGATTGTGGAAACGTCCATTGTGTTAAACCAGCTAGGTAGGGCTCACTATCAATTAGTACCAAATTAATTATAATGCCGCAAGAACAAACCGTAAAGATCCGGTTTAGGTTTAGGTTTAGGTCTTTTCTGCTTATTAATTTGTTTCGTCGCATTTTCAATAATGAAAGATGAAACATCATTGGTGGGACGAACAATAGCAGCCACACAAGCGGCAGAGAAAGAAACGAAAAGAGAAAAAATTTAAACCACGTTATATGTACGTGGATTAATGAACCAATGAAGGGTGATATCATAATCACTCGCATGTGGTCTAAAGCTGACCCAAAAATGTTTGGTAAATAGAATAGCCACGCCCACGGCAATGTTTGTTGGCATTTGTCAATTGCATTATTGTGTGACAAGTGCCAGCATTCAGGGACAATCTGACTCAGCAATGAGTAACACTTGTGATCGAATTATTAACTATAATTTTACGAAACTTATTGCCCAAATAGAAACAAGTTTGAATCTGGCTCTCATGAATTATTGGTGATTGTTATAGATTGTTTAGAAAATAATGCAAATTATTAGTTGCGTCAAAACATCACCCCATCATCCTACGCGATTCAATTGTAATAATGCAAACAAAGTTCTTAACCTTGAGCTAAAAAGAACATTGAATAAGAATACTATTAATACGAAATATGTTTAAAAACTGAACAGTAATTTATTCATATTATTAAACTTAGCAGGAAAAGAGATATTTCATTTTTCTATATATTTATTTTTGAAGGAATATTGAAAAAAAGATGATTATTAAATTTAAGGATAATAATATCAATACAAAAATCTCAAAAAGATAGTTACCAAAATTTATCCTTTTATACCTATAATAAAATATGTAATAAATCTTAATTAATAGGGTACTAATAAAACCCGATGGCGTCACGCCTTAATGCAAATTATTACAATCACTCATCTTTTGTTGTCGTGTTGTCTACCCTCCAATAAGCTATTTCCAAATTAAAACATGACTTGACTTTAGTTCAAATGTTTGTTTACGTATATTTGGAATTTGGGGTGCTTCGATACAATGATTATGATACGAGGTTAAAATAAAATAAAAACATAAAAAAATTTAAAAAGTGTATTTAACTTGATTACCCTAAAAAAATTGAATTAGATAAAGCTGGAAGGTTTCTAATTCGTTCATTTATTTTTTTTAAGATTTCATTATAGCCACTGTTATTACCTATGAGTTCGTATAATCTTTTTTCCTTTTTCGGCTTTTATACTCATTTTAATGGTCGAAAAAATTGAGTGGGACCAATGGGCTATGGCCCATTAGATGATAACTCCTTAAAGGCTATTTTTTTATAAGCTTAAATATATTTTTAGTTCCTTAAATTTAAAATAAATCTGTTTTTGGTCCTTTAAATTTAAAATTGTTGTTTTTAGTCCCTGTAATTTTAAAAAATTTTATTTTAATCTTTATATTCAAATTTTATTAAGAAATTTATCAAATATTATTGTATAAAATCTACCTATTAGTATCTTTATTAGTGAAAATATCACATTAAATTCGATTGATATTATATTATTATCTTAATTAGCCACTTTCAAATATGATATTAATGATTTAAGGGACTAAAACAAAATTTTTAAAAATTACAGGGACTAAAAATAACAATTTTTAATTTGAGAGACAAAATAAATTTATCTTAAATTTAAGGGACTAAAAATATATTTAAGCCTTTTTTATATTACTTTCATGATTACCGGTGCTATTGTCTTAACTGTCCTAGCAACCGCTTACGTTATGTCGTTACACGTAATTTTATAAGGTTTGGCATGGAACATTATTGGGGAAAAAGAAGTCTATCGGTCCTTTTTTTTTTTTAACTGTTAACTATTTTTTTCATTACACGATTAAATTATCAAAATAAAACCCCAATTTTTCGTGTAAAAATTGGATAATAATTTTTCAGCATAGAAGTTATAAGTTTAATGCATTTGTAAGTAATATTAAAAATATTTTACACTCAAAACTACATGTTAATAGATACTTATTTAACTAATATTGATATTTTATTAAATAAAGAAAGAGTGAGTATGTAAAATATATGTTAGGTAATGAGATTGATCCCAATCTTTTATTTGTTTTTGTCTACTATGAGGAAGGAACCTCAATTTTGTCTTGTAATCTATAAATTTGTGTTCTATACTCTTCTTATATGTGTTATATGTGATGTTTGAATTTTATATATAGTTAATTTCGTGTAATTTAGATTTTTAAAAAATCTTTGAGCGTTTGAAATTCCTATAAAAATTATTAATTTATAGAGTAAAACAAAGATTGATATTAATTATATAAATATGTGAAATTCATGTTAGATTTGAATAATTGATGGTATAATAGAGTAATTTTTAGCTTTAATCATGATTTGTATTGATTCGTTTAGAGTTTTAGGGGTTTTGGATTTGTATTGTGCAATTTTTGCACAATCTATAGGCTTTTTATGAATAGGTATCGCGTCGAGTGTCAAATTGGCCGCATTGGGCGCCATTTGACGTTATTCCTGTGAGGTTGTGCATCAAGCGTGACATCAGTCACACCGAGGGCAAGTGCAACATAAAGGTTTTGCCATCTACGTGTTAGGCACAAAAATTGTTGTGTCGGGTGTGATAACTTCATGATTAGGTTTTGTGATCTTCATATGAATTATAACCTGATGTTGTTAGAATCACTCAAAAAGGATGTTTAGAACTCAAGTTATGATTAAATCATTGAGCGAATGTCAAACTATTAGATTTAGGTTGAAATGTCATGGTTTATAATTTTTAAAAATGGCAAAACACCTAATTTGGTCCCTTATAATAATTAATAGTTTCAATTTCGTCCCTCTATAATTTTTTATTTTAATTTGGTCCCCAATAATTTAAAACATGTCAATGTGGGACTTTCCATCCAAATTCCACAAACGGTGTTAAATGTGATGACGTGGATGCCACGTAGATGCATAGGAGGCATGCCTCCTCTCCCCCTTCTTTAATGATCTAGAACGGCCCGTTTCGGATGCAAAATTAACACACAAAGAATGCAAGCGGAACGGGCCGTTTTGGTTTCAGAACGGGCCGTTCCAGATCCAAGGATTGTTCTTAAATTTCTTAGTTCTCTCCATATTCAAATTTTGACCAAGGCAAATTGTGAACCAAGATTTATTTTTTTAAAACTTTTTAATATAGAGTATCGTCTCAATTTGGAGGAAGTCAATGGTATCTTTGGATTTCAAACCATAGGGGAAAAAAATTCAAGATCATTTAATTCATACATGTTTTGGAGGGTTGTAACAGATCATACACAATGGGAGGCTGGTAAATGTAATTCATCTAGATTTCGTTGCGCTGCCATTAGAATTAGGCATAGGTTTATTGCATCTACTGTTCTAGGTCGTAACGGCTTAGACAGTAAACTACGCCTAATTGATTTATTATTTATATGGGAAATGATGACAAATAGGGATGAGAAGATCAACTCTGGTGCATATTTTAATATTTGGATTTATGTTATGTTATGAATTTTTGTTTTAATATTTGAACCACGCTGCATTTTGTTCAATATTTTGTTGAAATGTAACACTTAAATTTAAAATTAATCCTGGTTGGTGTTCTAGAACGGCCCGTTCTGAAACCAGAACAATCCGTTTTTAAACTAAAACGGCCCGTTCTGGAACCAGAATGAGCTGTTCTGATTCACTCGTTGTGTGTTACTTTTGCATCTGGACGGGTCGTTTCAGTTACAAAATTAACACACAGCGAGTGAGATCAGAATGGGCCGTTCCAGGTTCATGAAAGAAGAAGTATGGGAAGTTGCCACCTATGTATCTACGTGGCATCCACTTCATTTACATTTGACACCGTTTGTAAAATTTGGACGGAAAGTCCCACATTGATATTTTTTAAATTATTAGGGACCAAATTGAAACAAAAATTATAGAGGGACGAAATTGAAACTATTAATTATTTATAAGGGACCAAATTAGGTGTTTTGCCTTTTAAAAATAGTAGATGACAAAATTTACTCTTGAGATCAACATAAATTTTTTTTAAATAATTGTCTTAAATTTCTAACAAAATTAAGATCAAATTGAAAGCATGTATATAAATCTAAATATCGTGTTTGGACCACATGAGGTCATAGAAGATTTAGTTATGAAAATGTAATTTGGTTATGATATTATGAATGGTTTGAGGTACCTATATCAATGTTTAGAAAAGAGAAATCATGAGAAAGAACAATCGTAAACAAGTTATCATGTGAGTTGGTTGCTAATGACTTGAGGTTTTTTGGTGATAGTGATGTCAAAGGAATTAATGTGTGATATCAATAATGTTGCTATACTAGTTAAGTTATTAATGTAAATGCTTAGTTTGATGTTGATCTCCTAATAACTATGAGTTTAGGTGTTAACATAATTAAATTATTTTATAATGATTTTATCTTGAGGTGTTATTGGGTGATATTGTGAATATTGTGTGTTTGAATTGTGAACATGTCACTCTTGTGTGATAAAATGTATTGTGTGCATTGGTTATCTTGTCCGAGGAATGATATATGTGCAAGGTATGTGTTAATGATATTCTGAGGTATGGTTGTTGTAAAGGATGTGAATTGGTATTGGTGTTGACAAATTATTGTGTGTGGATCCTGTAAAGGTCATGTGATGGCAAATTGGCATATTATGAATATACACCATGATAACATCATATTGCATTAAGTCTTGTGTGACATGCATCATATACATATTGAAAAATCATTGTGTGTGGATCTTATGAGGGTCAAGCAAATTGGAAAATCAATACATATATGTTTATACATATATTTGACTAGCGTCACATGCATATGCATATTGTAGTTTGAATCCATTGCATTACTTAAATGAATGTGTATTGTGTGATGAATTTTGTTGTGAACTGTGATTGATCTTGTTGCACTATCTTGTCCTTAATATATATATATATATATATATATATATATATATATATGTATATATATGTGTGTGTGTGTGTGTGTGTATGTGTGTGTGTGTTATTGTTGTTATGTCTTGATGTTATGTGTGTTACTATCTGACTATGTTTTACGTTGTGAGTTAGAGTGAGATGTTTTCTCTCCCCCATTTTCTTTTATTAGTGCTCGTGTGTATGTGTTACATAAGAGGATCATCAGATGGATGATTAGGTTGGAGATAAGGCTTATGCCTTATACTAGATGTTGTACTCTAATAACATGTGACATCGGGATTTACCTAGAATTTCATTTTGTTGGTTTCTTTATGTTTAGGACTTCATGTTAGATTTCATTTTATAATTGCTATATTGAACAATTGTCTTAGTTATTTTGGTGACATGTGACTATGTGATACTTCTATCTAACGGAATTTGTGAACATTTGTTTGATCTGTAAAGTTTATTTTTGAACACTTTTTCATCTTGTTATTTTATACACATATGTTAGTATGTGAGATAGAGGGTGTCACAATGTGTTGATATGTTGTGTTGTTCATATATGTCATGTTGAGATATTGATGAGTTGCTTAGTTGTGTTGTAAGTTGAAAATGTTGTCATGTTATGTTGAAAAACTGTGTTGATGTGTGGATCTATGTTGTTAAGTTGTTACCTTAAATGGTTGTTAAATACTGACTTGTTGAAATTGTGGCATATTTAGTTTAATATTTCTATACCATGTTGTTTCTTTTAAAAACCAAACTTACCCTTACATGTTTTCTTGTGATTTGGATTATGATGATCATACTTTTTATAAGAGTAAGACAAGATTAGGCAAGAGGTGTGCCATTTTGGGGCGAAGAATGACGGTGTTGTTCCGAGCTACCTCGGTGTAACATTTTCTTTGTAGTTGCTTGATCGACAACCAGGATCATGTATCACTTTGATTATATTCTATGTGTGTGTGTATGTACAAAACTGTGGTGTAATTCTATTGAAGATTTTTTTCTTTTAATTTTAATTGATGGTTTTCTTTTACATATGTATATATAGTTGAATGTATACTTCAAGAACGACTTGCATGGTAGTTTTAACTAGTTATATTTATGTTTTTCCACTATTAGTTACTGAATTGTAAAATGTAAAAATATGTCAAATCATTACAAATCCAAACAAAAAAAAATTATATTTATCAACATTTTAAAATTTAGATAAAAAGTAAGTTTTATTGATACATTAACTCTACTTTTTATTTATTTCACAAAAAATATTATTAAATAGTAGTGACAAATGAATTCATTTATCTATCATCTATTCAATCATTTTACAAGTAAATTCATTTATTATAATAAAAATAAATAATTGATTAGATATAATCAATCCATATAATTTCATGGATGGTTAGTAATTCATTTACTATTTTTTCATAATCTATTATATTAAATATGAGATATTTATTAGATTAAGATTGTATAAAACTATTTCAACAAATTTTTTTTGTGAAATTTAGAAGACTATATAAGAATGCAATAACTTATAAAGAAAAGAGAGAGAAATAAAATATTTGTAAAAAGTAAAAATTATTTAATTTTTAAAACATTATTTTTATAGATGGATTGAATATCCACTCATAAAAAAATAGTTAATAAATGAATTGGATGACTTTTTTGGTTTAAATGAATTGAATAAGTTAGATTTTTATATAAATTTTTAATGAATCTAAATAGAGTAATGAATTATTTTTATCTAATTTATTATCTACTTTTTAAATGTTCCAATTCGAGTCTGTCACAATTTCATTCTTAGTTGAATACAAAGGAGTTAACTTTATTTTTCAAGTGTCTCTTTTGTTTTAAATATTAAAATGAATAAATTATTATGTAACAAATAATATCTAAATATTAAAATGAAATTTTTTTTTAAAATCAAATAGTATCTTAATGCATTATTTTTATACTACTTCAATTTATCTTTTAACATTTTATCTCTTTGAGTGTATCATTTTATATTTATCTTTATATATATATATATATATATATATATATATATTCAATTTTTATCTCCTTAAATATATTATTATTATATTTATTTTAACATTTTTTTTGAAAAAAGATTATCAATAGCTAAAAATAATTTATAAAATAATTTTATATTATAATATAAATTATTTATCATAAATATAAATTATAATTTATATTTTTAAAATTATCTTTTATTAATAGTTAATAATCAACTTTTATATATTAAACATAAACGATAACATTTTTAAAAGTGTTGTCATTTAATATTTTTATAATATTTATTTGTGATTTATTAGATTTTAATATTTTTAAAATAAATTATCATTAATTAAAAATAATATTTTTTTAAGAATATAAAAGGATTACTAAAAGTAATATATTTATTTATTTTAAACTCAAAATATATTTACTCGTATATCTTAAAGACAAATGACTATCTTAGTGTTTTGATAAATTCTTTGAAATTTCTATTTAATTCAATTTTTTTTTATCATATTTATTTATGACTTAGATTTTAATACTTTTAAAATAATTTATCATTAATTAAAGTTTTTTTGGGTAAATATAGAAAAATTACTAAAAATTATAAATTTATTTACCTTAAATTCAAAGTATAATTTTCACATTTAAAAATACCTATTTATACTAATTTTGTCAACCTCTATGTATTAAAGGTAAATAACTATCTTGCATGAAAATGTTTTTAATAATTATTCTTTAATGATTTGAAAGATTTTTTTAAGACTCCGTCTAATTAATTTTTTTTATCATATTTATTTATAACTTAGATTTTAATATTTTTAAAGTAAGTTATTATTAACTAAAAATAGTATTTCTTTTTTGTAAATATAAAGAACATTACTAACAATATAAATATTTATCTTAAATTTAAAGTATAATTTATATATTTAGAAATATCTATTTATATTATTTTTAAATATAATTTATATATTCAAATATAACATTTATTTATATGTGATTTATCATAAATTTTAGTTATATATAAAAATATTTATTTACACTCCTTTATCTTTTTTTTAATATCTTAAATTTGAATTATAATTTATATATTTAAAAACATTTATTTATACTAATTTTAAATATTTAAATATAATATTTATTTATACATGATTTATCATAAGTTTTAATTACTTATAATAAATAATTATTTATACTCTTTTATATTATATTTTTTTAATTATATTTTTAAGTTTATTTTAGTTTTTTATTTGTTAAAATGTTTATTTTAATTATATATCTTTTTGTATTTAGATCAATGTGGTCCTTTTAAAATAATTGTCATTTTCAATTTCATAATATAATTTTGAATCAATTTTTGATTGATTCAAGACATTAAACTTATAATATTAGATTTATCAATGTGAAAACTATAAAATTTAATTATTTTTTAAATTAAAAAAAGAACTATAAAAAATTGTGCAAAAAATATATCTCATAAATAACTAAAAAGTAATATAAAAATTATATAAAATTAATTTTTTGATTTTTATGAACTTATTTATATGTGATTTTTATCGTGTTTAAGACATTTTTTTTTTGTTTAAATTTTAGTTGCATTAACTAATTTTCATATAATAAATTTAATGAGACAAATTTTAAGGCTTAAATTAGTCAAATCTTATTTAAAATTGTGCCTCAAAATTGAAAAAAATAATTATTTTAAATCAATCAAATTAGACTCAAGTTTAACAAATAAAAAATCAAAATAAACATTTTAAAAGATAAAGGACTAAAATAAATCTTAAAAATAAGATAAAAGATAAAAATATATATAATTATCCTAAATTTTACAAGTACATAATTATCTTTATCTTAAGTAATCATTTCTAAATTTTTATTGGTATACATATTATAATATTTATCCTTACCTATATCCAAATAATATATTTATTCTATTTTATTATTAAATTTGGGGTAAAAGCAAAATGATTTAAACAATTCTATTTGTTATATATTTTATTATTATTATTTAAAATAAATTAGATACTATGTTTTAATTAATTTTTTTATTTCTTGATGGTTAATGCTAATATAATAATAATAAATTCATGTTTATATATTAAGCACGTGAACTAGGAACTTTTTTTTTTTGATGAATTTTTTTAAGGAATTTATTTAACTATTTACTAATTTAATTTATACTTATTATATTTATTTATTAATAATTAAACTTTAATGTTGTAGAATAAATTTATTTGTATATTAATTTATTACATATTTTAATTATATATAATTAATATTATAACAAGAGATGATGAAGTGATAAAAATGCTAATATCTTTTGATTTAGATAAAATGTTTTTATCTTTTCTAAATTGGATAAAATTACTATAGATATGTTAAAGAACTTTTCAAAACATTAACTGCAAGGGCACCCTTATCACTAAAAAAATTAATTTTTGTTTAAAATTAAAGATACGAAATCAAAGTGTATTACATGAATAACCTTTCCTAAATTTGGCCAATTACCATCCTTAGAGTTACACACCTACCCTTGAATCTGATGAACCACATAGAACAAAAAAGAGTGTAGGGCCATGAACCTCAATCATGCATGTGATGTCCCAAACTGATTCCTGAATCTGAACCTCCAAGTGGGTCCCACCTCATCCACCTCATCCCACCATGCTTCCTCCGGGTCCTATAAAAGCATCTCACACTGGCCCATTCACTTCACAACTCATGCTGTCTAACACTTTCTTTCACCCACACTCTCTCACCATGGAACATCGCAAGCCATTGTTACCCACCTCATCGCATGAAGCTCCCAATCCACGCTCCCGCAAGGACCTCCTTGTAGTTCTTTTTGGTTTGCTTTTGCTCTCTTCCCTTGTTGCCTTTGGGGGCTACAGAGTCTCCAATGTGTCTCATGATCACCAACGTAGTAATACTAACAGTCCCAGTCCCACATCGGTGCCTTCTTCCAAATGGTACCCGGTTTCGCGGGGTGTTTCTTCGGGGGTGTCGGAGAAGTCGTCCAACAAGTTGTTTGCTGTTAAAGAAGGAGCTTCTGAAGCCTTTCCTTGGGATAACAGCATGCTTTCGTGGCAGAGAACTGCTTTTCATTTTCAACCAGAGGAGAACTGGATGAATGGTAACTCTTCTTCCATCCCTTCTTTTTTCTTAGACAAATTATTACATGTAAGTACCAGATCCAATTTAATCAGTATATAATTTTATTAAATAAGGGAAAGCTGGACCCTCTATATTACGGTTCTTGAATAAAAGATACCTTATAAATTCTAAAAGAAATACATTAGAAAAAAAATAAATATATATATTACGTAAAGATCCATGGGAATGTTAACAAAGAGATCTACTGGGAATAATTCTTTTTTTTTCTATGTCAACTAGTTGAAATTAGCTATCAATGAAACCTTCATTTTTTAAGAGATGTCGAATCGTACGGATAATTTTCTCTGGCTGAGATAATGGAATTGAAGAAACGGTTGTCATTTGATTTAAACGAGAAGTTGTTCTCCTGGTCGCAGTAAATTGTTTGTAGTTTCCAACTTACATGGATTGGGATTTTGTGGGTCTCTCTACATGGAAAAGGATCATATAATATAATGAAAAAAAAGGAAATCAATGGAAAGTGATAAAGACGATTATCGAAGATTAGCCGATAAAATATGTTTAACTTTTTAAAATGAATATTTTGTAGGGTCACAATCCGTCTCGTGACGTTGTCAGATGATTTTTTTAGTTGAAATAAAAAATATTTTGTTTACTTTTGAATGTTTGTACTCTTTCTCATTTATCTAAAGCTAATTTTCTTCCTATTTTCTTTTTTTGTTGGTGAATGTGGCTTGGACTGATGGGGGAACTTGGTTTGCTCTGCTTCAGATCCTAATGGTAAGGACCAATTCTTCCTTACTTAAAGTTTACGTTAGTTGGTTTAATTCATTGTTTGTTTTCTTCTAGTTCACCAATTTTCGGGTTGAATTGTC
Source organism: Cajanus cajan (assembly GCF_000230855.2). Lineage (NCBI taxonomy): Eukaryota > Viridiplantae > Streptophyta > Magnoliopsida > Fabales > Fabaceae > Cajanus > Cajanus cajan. The sequence goes on from NC_138521.1 coordinate 54,901,776, forward strand.
TCCTTTCATCGTAATAAATAGCATTTAAATAACGTGATCGAGTTGGTTTGTCAATTTTATTTAGCGGGGTCTAGGCAGTGTACAATTTGATTTTGACATCCAGAAATTTTGGTTTATCAATAAAATACCAGAAATTAAGTCAGCCTCACAAAATTATTAGCAAAACAAATAGCTTTTCCGACGTTATTGGAGTTTGGCATCACCAAAGTTTAAAAAGGGACCCGCGTAATATTGAATATTTGATGTTGAGTGAACTAAATTAAAATTAAATAAGATGTCATAAAACACAGTGAAATGAAATGAAATTATTATTTTATTTGATTAAATATTTTTATAATAAATAAAAACAAAAACATAGGTTAAATTATTCACTTAATATTTATAATTGCCGTCTTTTCAAGTTTAGTCTAAATACAGAGAAAATAAGCTCAAGTCCCAAAACAATGTTTTTGTGATAATTTATCGATGCAAAATAGTCTTTACAGTGGTTTTACTTCGCCAATTTTTTTTCTCGTATAAGCAATAGAGATTAAATTAGGCATGTATAAGAATTAAAACTTATAATTTTCTCATAGAGATAAAAAATTAAAATAGTAACAACTATAAGGATTGAGTGAATAATTTAACTTAAAACATATTTCTTCTCACACCATCAAATTCAGGAAAATAATACTTAATGGAATGAAATTGCATGCATTCTTTTAGATTAAGTTTCGTTCTTTTTCATTTTTAATAATTTAAACAAAAAAATCCAGTTGCACTTCATCCTTATCTCCTTCCATCATTCCGAACATCAATTTTTTTTGTTCAATTAATAATATCAAATTTTAGAATCCTTAACAATTAGTCACAACCATTTTGACGTGGTTGCTACAATTTATATAATCCAGGTCCTATGTACTACAAGGGATGGTATCACTTTTTCTACCAATACAATCCGAATGGTGCAGTTTGGGGTGACATAGTTTGGGGACACGCGGTGTCAAGGGACATGATCCATTGGCTCCACCTTCCATTGGCAATGGTGGCTGATCAATGGTATGACAGGCAAGGAGTGTGGACAGGCTCTGCCACCATCTTACCCGATGGTAAAATCATCATGCTATACACAGGTTCCACCAACGAGTCTGTGCAAGTGCAAAACCTTGCATACCCTGCAGACCCCTCTGACCCTCTTCTTGTGGATTGGATCAAACACCCTGGGAACCCCGTTTTGGTCCCTCCACCAGGCATTGGTGCCAAGGACTTCCGTGACCCTACTACTGCATGGCTCACATCTGAAGGAAAGTGGCGCATCACCATAGGCTCCAAGCTCAACAAAACTGGCATTGCCTTGGTTTATGACACTGAGGACTTCAAGACCTATGAGCTCAAGGAGGGGTTGCTTCGTGCTGTTCCTAAAACTGGCATGTGGGAGTGTGTGGACTTCTTCCCTGTGTCTAAGAAGGCTGCAAATGGCTTAGATACCTCCTTTAATGGGGCTGAGGTGAAGCATGTGATGAAAGTGAGTTTGGATGATGATAGACATGATTACTATTCAATAGGGACTTATGATGAGAAGAAGGTTTTTTTCACACCAGATGATTCTAAGAATGATGTTGGTGTTGGATTGAGGTATGACTACGGTATATTCTATGCATCCAAGACGTTTTATGATCAGAGTAAGGAAAGGAGAGTTTTGTGGGGTTGGATTGGAGAATCTGACAGTGAATATGCTGATGTGGCCAAAGGTTGGGCATCTGTTCAGGTATATTTATATATAATATAACAATTTATTTTTTGTGAGACTAAAATTGTTTGTGAAGTTAATCAATCAAAAATCACGTTAAATATGACTTTTAGAACAAATATTGTAAAAATCAACAAAATTACGGTACATGACAATTTGTAATTAAATGATAGAATCCTTTTACATTTTTTAAAAGCTTTATCTCTCTGTTTTTCAATGTGTACATGTGTTTTATAACTATATAGTTAGTTAATAAAAGCATTGTTAAATTTTGATTGTACAGAGTATTCCAAGAACGGTGCAGCTTGATACAAAGACTGGCAGCAACTTACTTCAGTGGCCTGTTGCAGAGGTGGAGAGTTTGAGATTGAGAAATGATGAGTTCAAAAATTTGAAGGCTAAACCAGGGTCAGTGGTGTCACTGGATATTGAAACAGCCACACAGGTTCGTATTATGGTATCAAGTTTCTAAAGTTGTAGACATTTAGCTACAGATGAATAAATGTGAAGCTCAATTACCTGACATTGTGTCTGCCAATGTGACAGTTGGACATTGTTGCTGAGTTTGAGATAGACAAGGAATCCCTAGAGAAAACAACTGAATCCAACGAGAAGTACACGTGTAGCACTAGTGGTGGATCTAAACAACGTGGTGCCTTAGGACCTTTTGGTCTTTTGGTTTTGGCAGATGACGGGCTTTCTGAGTATACTCCTGTGTATTTTTATGTCACTAAAGGAAGCAACGGAACTCTTAAGACCTCCTTTTGCTCAGATCAATCAAGGTATATTGGACTATCTGTTTTTAACCTTGAAAGTTATCCTATTTTTGGTTCCAAAACACAATAAATATTATACCCATTAACTCAATTAGAGACGTGAAATAATTTTGCATTAGGATGCTATAAATTCACTATTGAATTTGTTATTGTTTTTGTAGATCTTCTGTGGCAAATGATGTTCATAAGCAAATCTATGGGAGCATTGTTCCAGTACTTAAAGGCGAAAAGTTTTCCTTAAGAATACTGGTAAATAAGTAGAGCCTTCTAGTTTTCTTTAGTTTTCTTGCTCAAAAAAGCACAAATCTTAGCACATTAACCAGGTTAACTAATGAATTTTCATTGAATGTCTGATAACTATAATTTAGGTGGACCACTCTATTGTTGAAAGCTTTGCTCAAGGTGGAAGGACATGTGTGACATCTCGGGTTTATCCAACAAAGGCAATCTATGGAGCTGCTAGATTGTTCTTTTTCAACAATGCTACTGAGGCAACTGTGACAGCTTCATTCACAGTTTGGCAAATGAATTCTGCATTTATACGCCCATTCCACCCTGATCAGAAGAGTTAAAATTTACATTGAAGATAAAATACTCAGTCACGAAGCATTGAAAAACACGTTGGGTTGGCAATTTGTACTTATCAACTGCAATGACCTCCCCATGAAAACGTACAAAGTTTTGGGTTATTGCTCACGGCCCATTCTTTCATTTTTGCCAATCATGTTTATGAGAATGTTTATTGAAATTTGATCGTATAATGTAAAATGGTGCTTGCGCGAGAACCTGTTCATCAAAGAAATATGATGTTAATGTTCTCCAATTCTCTAGTAAAAATCTTTTATGTTAATTTTTATGTGAATTCTTTTTTAGATGTGTCTAGAAATTAATTAAGTTTAATAATTATTTATTGTATTTTTTATAATTTATAAATCACTTTCATATGATATAATGTTTTTAAAATTGGATCTGATACGACTTTAAAATTCAATTGTTTTAATTGTAATTTAGCTTTGGTTAAATTAATATTAATAAAATAATAATAACATTTAAATAATATATAAAATAATGTTACACAATTATAATATCATAATTTTATAAAATTATAATTAAAATAAAATATTATTTTATATATTTTTATTTTTAACGTATGTGTAAAAGTTTAAATATAATATTTAAATTTTAATTTTAATAAAATATATCAATATATTAACAGTTTTATATTTAGAGTAAATAAATCTTAAATTAATATAATATAAAATTTAAAATATCATGATATAAAAATTATAAATTTATATAAATGACTAAATTATATCTTTATAAAAAAATTATTAAAAATAATAAATAATATAATTTATTTAATTTATAATTTTTCATAAATATATTTATTTATTTATCATAAAATAATGTAAAATTTTAGAAAAAAATATAGTTTAAAAAAAAAAAAGAACGATTGAATTTACTTTTTTGGATTGATTTTGAACTGATTCATTCAATTTTCAATTAATTCTTTTATACATTAATTTTATAGTTCTTTCAAACTGATAAACTGATCAATTCGACCGTCAAATCAACTAGTCTAATTTGATTTTAACAAGATATTAATAATTCGCAAAAATAATATTTATTAATATGTCATGGGTTATAGTTTATGTTAAAGATATCAATTTTGGTTGGATTCAAGTTAATCGAATTAATTAAGCAATGAATTGAAAAGGTAAGTGCTAAATACACTCTCCTACATTGTTAAATGTACCTCCTTTTGTAATCGTAGTATTTTTGTTTTTTTCTCAGGAAACTAATGTCTAGAGCAGAGTTTTGTCATAAGATTCCGAAAATTAGCTTCTGAAATGTATATAACACATTACATTTTGAAAACTCATTAGAGCTGATAGCACATTACGGGGCAGCTCTATATCCAGCACAGGTTACAGTGGATTGGGTTAATAAAACTTGAGTTATTCAATGTTTTAAATTGATGTTTTAGTATGACAGATCGACCCTATGTTCGTTTTGGCTAATTTTTACCTTTTTTTTTGTTGGTTTTATTATTTTCCAAATTTCAACTTAGATAAATAAAATATAAATAATTAATTTATTCTATTACTACATTTAAGCGATTAAAAATTGATAATAGAACAAAAAACCATAGGTTTTGTTGATTTGTAAGTATAGTCATCAATCTTAAAGGTGATCGAACATCTTATAAATGACTATTCAAGAATTCTTGTGACCAATAAGAAGTTATGAGAAGTGTCATAGAGTTTGAGATGTTAAATCTAGAGCGCTACAACATGAGTGTGATTTATATATGTTCCGGCCAAAGGGTGGACTAGGATTTTTTCCTAGATCGTGCCTTAGAGCCAGAACATTCAAAAGTGTAATCTGCCTCCTTAGCTCTAGGGTTTTAAGTTTTATAGTTTGTAGTTCGTGGGCCTTCTGGGCCCCGAGAATTTGGAGATTTCGTAACAGTTATTATATCAAAGATATTTAACAATCGAGAGGATATCGAGTCAGATGCTGACCGATCAGGTCTCGCCCATAGGGTATACTCGGTCGTTAACCGAGTAGTCTACGGCGGGTGAGAGATGTCGGGAATAAGCCGACAGATGTTATAAGGGGATACCCAGTCGGTCATCGGCCGAGTACATGTAGAAAGGGAGCTGTTCGGTCGGGGTGTGGTCGTCGTATCCCAAACCGAGAAGAATATGTATCGGTCGTTGACCGGGACATTACAATATATAATATTAGTTGCTTAATACATGCATTTACTTTTCATGAAAAATAAATACATGACCAAAATATAGAATCATAATAAATTAAGAATATAAAATAAAATTATTGATTAATAGATTTAAAACTTGACCTTTATTTTTTATAATTAGGATCAAAATTAACTCATTTTTTCTTCTTCTTATTATGTATAAAAACAAAGATAATATTTTAAATTTTTTAAAAAATAATTGTAAAAAAAATGATATTTTTTTGTCCCATTTTGTTTGACATTTAATATTTTGAGAAAACTTAAGAAATGTAATTAATATTTCTATAAAATTTATTATGTAATTTTCTAATATAATCATTATTTTTATATTAATTAAATTCTCTCATATTTTTTAGTTTTCTCTATAACAAATAGTTAGGAATATAATAAAAAATGTTTAATATTTCGCTAATATTAAAAAATAACAATCAAATTAAAATAGAAAGAAACAAAAATGACAAAATATCATACAAAAATTTAACGGAAAGAGTGATGATATGGCACGAAGGTTTATTATTTAACCAACATTTAAAGTTTGGTTCACTCCTTGAATGTTGTGAATTGTGCGACTAGAATATTATTATGATTCCCAGCCACCACCTTTACAGTCTGTTGTCCCATGTCAACACTCAATATATGCTTTCAACAGCATTATCATATCATATGAGCGTGGGAGCGAGGTGATCTCCATTGCTAGTGTTCCTCTTAAGCCCGAAACATATATTTAAAAACTTGTACGCAATGTCAATCTTTTATGTTTGAATCAAAACTTATCCGATTCTATTTTTTTAATTTACTTTTGGTTTATTTTATTTTATTTTTACTCGGGAAGGTAGGAGCTAGGAAGAGCACATTAGTAAATTCCAAAACAAGTTAATGATTTTCTTTTTCTATCAATTTAAGGACTAATATTTCATTTCAAAAGGAAATACATATGGATTACTAGCTAGAATTGACCGATAGCATGTTTGAGATTATAAGTTCAACTATATAATCATTGTAAAAAAAAATGTTGCTATATGACAATAATAATGTATGGTGATGAAGATGATGGTAGTGATGGTATTGGCAAAAGTGATAACTACCATCATAATCACTATTATTATTATTGTCATCATTATCATAGATTGATTTTGTCTTTGATGGAGGTTATAATCCTTGTTAAGTGTATTTTTTGATGTTGTATATACCATCGATAAATTATTTGTTAAGAACATGTTTACTAGGGTTTCTAGTAATCCTTGAAAATTTGTGAATTTCCAAGTAGTTTTAGACATGTGAAAACATAACCGTGTACCTGTGGTGTGCAATTATAAACACTAAATGTTGGGATAATTTTATGGTATTTGTCTGATGGGATATTTTATGAAGATTATTTTTATAAGATTATTAAACAAGCATACTCCACAATGATGAGATATTGTTCGCTTTGGACCTTAGTCCTCACGATTTTGCTTTTGATCATCATCCAAAAGGCCTCTCAATCATTGAAGTATGTTTGTGTTATATAAGTTGTTATTTCTTATTTTATTTTATCGATGTGAGACTTATTTGCATACCAACATTAAATAACCAAGAGCAAATTGGGCAATGGAGAGTAGAGAGCTTGGAGCAAAAGCAAATAGTGGATGACAATAGAGAGAGAAGTATGTACTTTGCCAACAACAGAGAGAGGGGAGAGTTGACAACAAGAGAGCGAGGAATCAATGGTAAATAGCAAGCAACCAAAAATGAATAGAGTAGAGAGTTGTGCGAGCTTGAGATTGAAGGGGTGGGGGGGGGGGGGAGAAAGAAGAAAAAAGAAGAACGTGAATTGAGATTCTTATTAATATCATAGAAACTTATTTGAGATTTTACTAAAAATCTCGGGAACATAACTAATAAGATTAATAAAATCCCCATAATTACATATATTACTAGATGGTATGATAACCTTAATTAATAACTCGCATTAGAAACATAAATTCTAGTAATGTGACAACAACAATATTATTAAGATAATAAAAATAATGGTAACGATAATAATGATAACTGTCATACAAGAGAACTATTAATTGAAAATATAATTTTAGTTGAAAATATTAAATCTAGTTGATTAATTTTAATTCAAATACTATTGCTCCTTTTATTTTTTATAATAAGTTAATACTCTCATTGAATATGTTTCCTATATTTATATATATTTTCAATTTCAAATTTTACTAGTTTTACTTTCAATATATATCTTTCAAATAATTTTTTTATTTGAGTAAAAGAAAAAGATTTAAAGATTTTTAAATTTATGTAAAAGAGAGTTGATAGAAAATATTAATTATAATAATTAATTCTATTAAAAATACAATTAAGGATATTTTTAATAAATTTTGTAATCAAGTTTTAATTTTCCCAGAGCGTGTGCGTGCATCTAATGATACATTATGCATGCAATATACAGCTGGTTTTAATTAAAAAGACTACCTAAAATCTTTTGTCAGTCTTACAATCCACAGTTTATAATTCAGATTCAGGTCATGTTTCCTGAATTCTTGAATCTCCCTGCTTTCTTCTCAAATTGTGTTTTTTCTAATTGTACCTCTTAACAGTAGACAAGTGACAGAGTTGGTTGAAATGTCACCTTTATGAGCAAAATTAGTAAAACCATATCTAATGTCAATGGGTGTGGGTTACATATTCTTTTTATAACTCATAATATACATGTTTGTTTCAGACAAGTAATTGAAGATTTTTAGCTACTTGGTATTTTGCGTGTGCAAGAGCGTTTAACTCCTTCAGATGTTACTAGAAAAAAGATAAGGCCACGTCAGAATAATCATGGTGTTAGTTGCATGGAGAATTAAACTAATAATAACTCTAGCACCAGGCAATGACAGAAGAGAAAGAATTACTTCTGACAAACCGTTTTCTGTTCCAACTAATTAACCGGCACAGAAGGGATTGATATATAGTGTCAAAATCAAAATCAAAATCTGTCCTTAAAGTGAATATAGAAAAAAATGAAAATGTTTGAGAGGAATTGAGGCTGTAAATGTAATTGAGCACTTTACCTGGCTGGAGTCACGTGGTAAGCAGGGACCCCACACGGCCTCGAGCAGTGGGCCCCACTTGTAGAATGGCTCCCGGCTGGCAAGCATGTGGTGCTTTCCGCAGAGATCCGACCGTTGTAACGCAAATTACGCCGTTGCCACTATCAAACCAAAAGGGAAAGGGACCCATCCATCAAACACCAAATTTTATTAATTAATAATCATCCAATAAAACAAAATGCCAATGCAATACAAACAATACCATTACCAACAACGGCTATATGCACTATTTTCTTTTTATAGTATTATTATTAATATCAATTACAAATTATTATTTATAGTAAATTTGTGACTTCTATAATAGTTGTTTTAAAAATCATATGGTTAAATTCATGTATTTATATCCGAAAATTATATTTCAAATTGTAACCATGCAATTGCAGACAAGAGTCAATGTCACACACGGAATAATTAGTTTACTTCAATTAAAATTTTCAAAATCTACTTTATAGGCATTTTTTTAAGACTAAATCTAGTTTATAGATATATAATTATATTAAATATTTAAATTAAATATTTTATCATCAGTAATAATCTTATTTATTTAAGTCGAGTTTCATTGTCTTTGGAAATAGGAAAAATAATTTAATTTTTAAATAAAAAGAAAAAAAGAAAAAGTCAAGTAGCCAACAAAGAAATGGAAGTTGTGAACTGGCTACTGGCTGTCACCCTTTGAAGGCCTTCTTCATTGAGCTTGTTCCAGTGTGTGTCTACTACAGGTTTAGCTTTTTTCTCCTTCTCCTTCTCTCAATCCTAATTTTCTCCTCTATCTAACACACTCAATCCTACCCCATTCTTTCTTTCTTTCCCTTTAGAAATTGATAACATGTAAAATCAGAGAAAAGGCAAAAGCTACTAAAATCTTAATTGCCTCTAAATCTTTTGAGGAAATCCACAAAGTTCCTCCCAATGGCTTCTTTCACACCTCTCTTCTTCTTCCTCATCAACCTCTCCTTGCTTCTCGCCCTCTCTTCCGCTGCGGATCCATTCGTTTCCTACCAATTTGAGGTCTCTTACATCACCGCCTCCCCTCTCGGAGTTCCTCAGCAGGTTCATTTCTCTCTCTCTTTAAAATACCGGCGTCATGTAAAAACTCAAGCTTTACTTGCAGATCTGCATCATGGGACACTCATACATAGTAATGTGATAGTTTAATACTTGAACTTGTGAAGGATTATGTGAATGCCGTTATGGGGTAGTAATAGTTTGGTGGGTGTGTCGGAAGAAATAGAAATAGGTACTACAGGGATGTGGTGATGATGGCCCTCATGTTTTGTCTGCATTGTTTGTGCAGGTCATTGCTATCAACAACAAGTTTCCAGGGCCTACTATCAATGTAACCACAAACAACAACGTTGTTGTCAATGTTCGGAACAAGTTGGACGAGAGCCTCCTCATTCATTGGTAGGGCGCTTGTTAGGTTTCTAAAGTTCAAAATTTTAAACTTGGATTTGTTTCTCCGAGCTGAATTTATGGAATTTTCATGAGACAGGTCTGGAATTCAGCAAAGGAGGAGTTCGTGGCAGGATGGTGTTCTTGGCACAAACTGTCCCATTCCTGCTAAGTGGAACTGGACTTACCAGTTTCAGGTGAAGGATCAGATTGGAAGCTTTTTCTACTTCCCTTCTCTTCATTTTCAGAGAGCTGCTGGTGGATTTGGGGGTTTCATCATAAACAACCGACCCATCATTCCTATTCCTTTTGATACCCCACATGGGGACATTGTCGTTTTCATTGGAGATTGGTACACCCGCAATCATACGGTGAGTGCTAGTTCAATCTATGGAAACTCCTGTTTTCTGATAAGTTTCAATTTGGTTCATACTTGTACAGTAAATAACATGGGTCAAACATTTTGTTACTGGTTTTGCTTTGGAATGTAGGATTTGAGGAAGGCCCTTGATGACGGGAAAGATCTTGGCATGCCAGATGGTGTTCTCATCAACGGAAAAGGTCCTTACCGATATAACGATACCCTTGTTCCTGAAGGCATTGATTATGAAACAATTGAAGTCCACCCCGGTAAGTTTTTTGGAAGAAATTTAATTCCTATGGGATAAAGTGAGAAACTTATATTTGTTATGCTGTTTCTCTAATGTTAAAGAAACATGCAATCCTTGACTAATGTATGCTGGCTGTTTTACTTTTATAAGTTGTTTAAATTAGATATTTGGAGCATAACCATGTCTGAATTGGGAGAGAAACAATATAGAAAGATATACAAAAGCAACTAAAGACTTCTATATTGAGTTACATCTGTTGTTTAAAGTGTAAAGTGTTTGTTAGGAAGAAAAGCTTCTTGTTGTTCTCCGATGTGTATTCATTATAATTTTTGTCTTTGGTTGGCTTTGGTTCTGGTGTTATGGCATTTATTTATTTATTTATAATGATTTACCTGTTAAATGTTTTGAATGGCTAACATATGATGTTCAACAGGAAAAACTTACCGACTTCGTGTACATAATGTTGGAGTATCTACCAGTCTCAATTTCAGGATCCAGAGTCATAACTTACTTCTAGCAGAGACAGAGGGGTCTTACACAGTGCAACAGAACTACACTAGCTTAGATATTCATGTTGGACAATCTTATTCTTTCCTTGTAACCATGGACCAGAATGCTAGTACAGATTACTACATTGTAGCAAGTGCCAGGTTTGTGAATGAATCACGTTGGCAAAAAGTTACTGGAGTTGGTATCTTGCGCTATACAAATTCCAAGGGGAAGGCACGTGGTCCTCTCCCACCGGCTCCTGATGATCAATTTGACAAAACTTACTCAATGAACCAAGCAAGATCCATCAGGTCTGTGCTGCAATTTTATAGCATTTTCTGTTATCTACTCATTTATCCATGCTTCAGTCTTCAGTCTTGAGGAATACTGTCAAATTAAGAACAAGTAATCTAGGTATATTAATTTCTGTATTGTTTTGGGAGGTTGAATAATTTTAAGAAGAATTTTTTGGATATGTTGTTAATCAATTTGTCAAACTAAAACAGCATGAATGTCACTATGTCTCAACTCCATGGACATATTGAATATGTTGCAAATATCAAACATTATTGAACAATGATTCCACTAGAATTTATGTCATATCGTCACTCACTCTTGCATTTTTGTGGTTAACTGTTTAGATGGAATGTATCAGCAAGTGGTGCTCGTCCTAACCCACAAGGGTCTTTTAGATATGGTTCCATCAACGTGACTGAGATTTATGTATTAAAAAATAAGCCACCAGAGAAAATCAATGGGAAGCGGCGAGCAACACTCAGTGGAATCTCATTTGTCAATCCTTCCACTCCAATCAGGCTTGCTGACCAGTACAAGTTAAAGGGTGTATACAAGCCTGATTTCCCCACCAAGCCTCTTACCGGATCACCTCGTGCAGCAACATCAGTCATTAATGGATCTTATAGAGGATTTATGGAAGTTATACTTCAGAACAATGATACCAAGATGCATACCTATCACATGAGTGGATATGCATTTTTTGTAGTCGGGTACTGACAATTTCCTTCTCTTTTAATGTGCATTTCAATGAATCCATGTTTCAAAAGCTAATAACACAAACTTGATTCGTTGCTGCAGGATGGATTATGGTGATTGGTCTGATAATAGCAGGGGCACATATAACAAGTGGGATGGAATAGCTCGCACTACAACACAGGTATATTTTTATCTTAGATATATCTGGCTCCTCTTGAACACTGTTGAAATTTTCATATTTTCCAAAGCTGTCAAATGCGTCATTTGAACTTATGTTCTGTTCATATCACTGGTCAATAATTTTATGTTAACGATTTCACCTTCTCACTTATGTTCCTGGTGAAGTCTTTTTGCTTCAACGCATTTGAAAAGTTGTAACATTTTGCTGCAACTGTAAACATAATGAAGTCATGTTTATAATGTTGCTGACTGACATACTAGTTTAGTCATAACTCAACCAAGATAGGATAAAAATGTTGAAGTGAATTGTTCCATATATGTTTACCTTTAAAATTTCAGAATCGTTGACTCTCAATGCTCCTATAATCAGTTCCATTTTCGAAGCTTGTATTTCACATACTAGTACCTTGAACTTAACTGGTACCATTTCTCTGGAACCATTCAATATTGTTGGTCAATCAATCTATGGAACTTTGTCAATGAATCACTTGAGCTAATAATAACTTACTAATTTCAGACATTTTACATGAACCTTGATATAACAGCTGCTGTAACACGGTTCCTAGAAGTTAAAATCTCACACGTGTCTGTATCATTTAGGTTTATCCTGGAGCATGGACAGCAATTTTGGTTTCCCTGGACAACGTAGGAGTGTGGAATCTCAGAACAGAAAACCTTGATTCATGGTATCTTGGTCAAGAAACATATGTCAGGGTTGTCAACCCAGAGGTTACTAACAAGACTGAACTGCCCATTCCAGACAATGCCCTTTTCTGTGGTGCCCTTAGTAAATTGCAGAAGTATGTAACAAATCCTTCTCTTTCAACCACCGCCATTAACTTACAGATTATGGATGGTTCTAAATTTTGATGTCAAAATGTTGTTTCAGGCCTCAAGATATTTCTTCAGATGCACCATCAATCAGTGGGAATAGCCTGAAGCTGTTCTTCACCTGGCTGATTGTGTGTGCCTGGATCCACATTTTCCAGTGAAAACACTTTCTGGGTCATCCTCTCTTAGATGCTTGCCAAGTGGACTTGTGGCTTGTTGGTGAGGTTTGTGGTTGAGTTCCTAGTTTTGTAAGTCTTGTTTATATTATTGATCTTGCAGTGATTTTGACTTGTATTCTTCCAATTAGCTTGTGGTTCCCGGTTTAATTTATTGGAAATTGTGATTCTTTTAATGCCTATAATTGTAGTAATGACAATTAATCACACTCTCGATACATGCAACTTTACTTCCACCGTGGTCACCATCTTTATATTTGTGTAATTTGTAGCCTATGCAAGGTCAAAGATGCATGGACCACCCAGCCGAAGATGCTTCTCTAGCTGGCTTATAGATATGATCTAGCTAGTCTATCTTTAAAACAAAAAAAAAGGGGGAAATAAATAGACATGACCAAACCAAACCGAACATTTTTCTTCTCTCTTGTACGTTTGCATGTACAAATTTAGCTGGATTTGGCTTATTGAAATCATTCTACACTTTTCTCCTATATTCTTCAATTTTGTTATGACTAATTGTTGTCCTTGAGGGACCGTTGCATCTTGTTTTCTTGCCCTCAGGTTGAAAGTGACGGTCCATAAATTTTCAATCACAATTTCAGCTCTCATCGGAAGTTTTCATAGATAAAGTTTAATTCATTTGCGACCGAAGAAAAAAAGTTCACATATATTACATCTACTGAAAAAGACCAGGTTTTTCCGTAAAAGAAAAAAATAAACAAAGGAAAGAAAAAGGCCATGCTTAAAATGCATGTACGAATTGTAAAAATTAATTAAATAATTTATGTCCACAACATTTGCGGATCTTGTCGGCAGCTACTCCCGCTCGATTTCAACATTCCACTTAATATCGGAACAGTTGACGGTTATGTTTTTAAATTTGGACACGTCATCCAATTGGTCAGATGTATTAATTCTTGGTTATCTTGCTTTTAATTAGATTTAAATTTTTATGATTTTTTTGCTGTTCAGAAAAAATAAAATAATATTAAAAATATAATATCATAATTTTATAATACTAAATTAAAAATAAAACAAATTTTATAGAATTTTAACATTTAAAGTAAGTAAAAATGTTCAAATCAAATTTATCATAATAGTTTAATCTAAGTTTTAATGCTACATGTTAACTTTTTTTTTAATAATAACAAGTTTAGAATTATTATAAGAAAAGCAAACGACATTTTAACACGATTTTATTTTTATAGAAAAAAAAAATTAAAACAATGTTTAAATCATTTTGTTGACTAGTTGCAAATGTAAATGTAAATGATTTACTCAACTTGTAATTTAGTGCTGTTGCTGGTCTTTTCTCCAAATCACTTTTGTTTTGACTCCCAATGCAAGAAAACTACTCACAAATTTTTTTATATTTAGACCTAAAGCCTATTCAAAGCATCTAAGAATATACTTGATAACTTTGACGTTTTTTTAGTGCCATCCACATTTATTATAACAAGTTGGACCTCATTTCTTTTATTAGAAAAATAATTTAAATTTTTAAGATATTGTTCATATATAAAAAAAAAAACATTATTTATTCTTAAGATATTGTTTAAAATTAAAAATATTGTATTTATTTTTTGGATTTTTTTAAAAAAATTAAGATGTTAAATCAATAAATAAATACTTTTAAAATGAGAAGAATCACTTAACTTGTAAATGAATAACTTAAGAGAGAGAGACATATGGAGAAAGATTTACTAGGTTTCATTATAAAACTTGTATCAAGAATTTCCAAGTTGTGTTTAGAAAACTTACGAGAAAGAAATTAAGTTTCATTTATGAAATTCGTGAAAGAATTTTTAAATTTCACCCAAAAAAATATGAAGGAGAATTTTCAGATACATAATACATTTTGAGCTAATAAACATTCTTGTGATGTAAAAATGAAGAGTCAAATCATGTTAAACGATAATTTATTTTTAATTTTATAACATTTTTTTATGTCTCGTTTGTACTTAAAAAGAAAGAATTTATTTTTTTCAACATCCTTTACCAACCTTATATTCTTTAAATGCCTCATTTTATTTTGCTTCCATTATCAATCCATCTAGTCTCTGCACCATCACCGTGAATATAAAAGGTGCTGATGGATTTCTTTAACGTAAACCACTATGAATATCAAATCCACTGGTAGGGCTTTCCTTTTACTAGGACTGACAGTTTACAAGGGCTTCCGTTACCTATGGAGCACATGTGAAAAGCTCCCTGTGAGGATATTCAGCTATAGGAAAGTGTGGGTTTGGGCAGTCTCCTTTTGTTGACCTTGTGTATATTTTGGAATAATGGAACGTAATTAACAAGTTTACTACTACGTTCCATTATTCCAAGCAGTGTTCTGAGCAAAAAACTGCAGAGAAGTCTGACAATTGAAGATAATCTACTATGTGAGTCCTGTTGTCAGAGACATGCATGTGATTTAAGTGTGATGTGATGATACTGTTGAATCTCAATCTCAAATAAGAAAAAGTAAGGAAGGAAGGACTAGGTAAGGTAACTAACTAGCTAGTTAGCCTGACAGGAAGTTCCCCCATACTCACTAGTTATTTATTGCAAGTGGATTAGAGGCTTCATATTTGAAAGATAGCTATGTTATTAAGCATTTCAATAATGATTCCATTTTTTAACTGTGTTTATGTATAAAATTTTGTTAGAAAAAATAAAATTTATTTTGTAACTTTTATATTTAAAAAATAATTTTTTTATTATTCGTGGAGGGATATCTTTGATTTTTAAAAAGAAAAAACATACTTGTTTTGATGAGTTTAATTTTTTTTTTAATTTGAAATATATTTTTTAATCTCTAAAATTAAAAATTAATCTTTTTTTGTTCATGTAATTAAAAAAAAAGTTGTTTGTCTCCGGAAACTTGCAACTTACTGACAATAATAGATTGAATCAATTGTGTAATATCTTGATATAATGATTTTTCTACTAAATAAATTATATTAATAAGTGAATTTCATGCTTTAGTCATTAATATAGTTTGGACTTTGGACAGAGAGAATGATTATTTTTTTCAAATAACAAAAATTAAAAAAGATTAATTTTAAATTTAAATAAACCAAAAATAAATTTATCTCATGTTTGACATACTAAAAATATTTTATTCCTTTTTAAAATAATAATTTTAATTTTAATTTGTTACTACTTTGATTTTGGTTCTTTTATGTTTTAAGTTTTTAAAATTTTAAAATCAGAATCAATTTTATATTTTTTATTTTAATTTCGGTTTTTTTTTCTAGCTTTAAATTGTTGCCAAAATTTTAATTTTTGTTTTAAAAAAATCGTTAAAATTGTGAAATTCTTCACATGTAATTAGGTTTAAGGGATACGGGTGAGAGAAAAAAAAAAGTTCTTATAGCTTCTCTGGGTTAATCCGGAATAGGATATGATCAAATAATGCTAAAAGGCATAGATTTAATTTGACTTCAAAATTTAAAGTTCAAACTATATATTTCAAATAGGTAGTTTAATTTTAGGATGTAATCGGAGAAGTCAAAAAGTTCTTATTTATTTCAAGCTTCTAAAATGAAATTAAGCCTACTGAAAATTTGACTTGAACTAATAACTTATTATGACCTAAGCGCATAATAGGGTCTAACTAAAGGATCATCTTTAATTTGCACTCAAAAATTAAAATTCGAATCTTACATTTCATCCAACGGGTCTATTATAGGATAGACCAATTGCTTTCTCAATGCAAGTTGTAGGTTATAGTAGGTTGGGAAAAAAACATCTACATTCAATTTATACTACTTAAGATAGGTGCATTTCCCATGAAAACCCAAGTTGTATTATTAACTCATGTGGGCTAATCGTTGATTAAGCTAAAAAGACCTTGATTTAATATGTTTTCAAAATTTAAAGTTCAAGTCAAACATATTATCAAACAGTTTAGAAATATACACACACACACTCTAAAATGAGAGTTAGTCTCAATGAAAGCCTAATTTGTATGGATTAATTAGCGTATATCAACCATGATCAACTCAGACTTAAAAAATCTTAAATTTAACTTGTCTCCAAAATTAAAAGTCTTACATTTCATCAATTAGGTTCCAATTTGACCAATTACAGGATCGAGGTGAGTCATGGACTATAGTAGGTTACACAAAACGTCAAACCTTAATTTGGTTTTTAAAAATGAGATTAAAGCTTAGTAAAATCTGAATTTGTACAAGTTTTTGTGAGGTGTGCCTAGATTAATGCAAGAACAAATCAAGCTTTAAATTCATTTTAACTCGAGTAGTGAAGAAGGTGAGGGTTGGGGGAAATGATAGAAAGGGGTGAGGGAGGGTGGGGGTGAAGGGGATGAGCGAGACAACGGGGAACGGGGGAAGGAATAGGTGGCCAGAAGGTGAGAGGGAGACTAGGGGAGTTGTTACGAGGGTAGAGGTTCTATTTTTTAAAAATATAAATAAAAAATTTGACATCTACATCGATTAAATTTAATCAATAACCATCGATGTTCTACATTGATGACATTTATATTGATTGCCGAATCAACGTAGAATTTCCTTTTCAACCGGTGTAAAAAATAAAATAAGAAAATATAGGTGCAATTTTATCCTAGTTAAAAAGATGACAAGTTTTTGCATAAAACCTACTTGATTGTTTTGATTTTGCATATGTTTGGATAAATTTCTTTACAAACATTTCAAACTGGAATTGGCTTCTCTCTCTCTTCGAACTCTATTTAGAGATACATACAAAAGGAAAGTGGTCTCACAAATAAATAATGAATTAGGTTAAGAAAGTACCCCCATTTACATAAGCATAAAATATTGTCCTTAATTTGCGAATAGATAATCATTTAACCGATTAAATAAGATAAGTCAATTAAACTTGCATCTACCAAAAACATAAGGTTGTTTTGACCAAGAAACATGGGAATAAGTGGCATGAGCGAGATTTTCGCCACCCCTTTGCTGCTTCAGGATCATGATTGGTAACTATGGAAAACGGTATTCCCTTCCTACTCGATCACCCCACACATGAGCGGGGGCACCATAGTCCAGCCCCATAGATTGAGCTCTGAAGTTGGCAATATCTCTTTCTCTTCACCAAGTTGATAGTATAGTTAATTAAGATGAGTGGTCCCTAGTGTTTGCTTTGGCGACCCATGCTCACCC
The DNA here is from genome assembly GCF_000230855.2 of Cajanus cajan. Lineage (NCBI taxonomy): Eukaryota > Viridiplantae > Streptophyta > Magnoliopsida > Fabales > Fabaceae > Cajanus > Cajanus cajan. The sequence continues at coordinate 54,919,938 of NC_138521.1, forward strand.
ATCGGATGGTCAAACCGAGTAATTGTATTCTCGAGTACAATATTTATGAGAAAAAATAACAAAGAAAAATTAAATTAGTTTATGTATAAGTCATTTTGCAAAAGTTCTTTTATATTGATTTCTCTAAAAACTTGTCTATAAATTATGGATAAATTAATTTTAACTTGTAAAAAATATTATTTCTTTTATCCTAATGGTAGCATGTACTAACATTTCTCAATTGTTATTAGCGTGCTTCTTTTGATAAAATTTGTATGGAACAAAGGATCACCAAAAGATAGAGTCTCACTGTCTCCGTATGTATATATTGGCATTATAATGCTTGTGGGTGATGCCTTGCGTACGTAGTTGAATATGTTGAAATATTAATTGAGAGAAACTAACTGGTTTTTTTTTTTGGGTTCTCTTCTTTTCATATAATTATATTGCACTTGCTTTTGCTCCAAAAAAACGCAGAGATGCATGCGCAAAGATTTGAGCGTGTTAACATGTTGGAGGTAAAGTGTGAAAATACCCCACCCTTTTTGGGGGATGAATGGATGAGAAAAAGTGAAGCGCAGGAGCACAAGATACACTGTTAGCAGTCATATGTGGAATGTGGGGCTATGTATATATGTGCCTTTTCTTGATTACACTTGCAACTGTGTGTGCAATTATTCTTTTGCTGGGGATCAAGATTGAATAGCTAGCCTTTTGGTTATGGGATGTGGCATCCAATGCATACCAACTACTGTTCAATTTTTACGTGTCTGCCAAATGCCCCAAAAGCAAGATGCGTGTTTGAGTCCAAATTAAAACATAAATTATAAATTGGTAAAATAATCACTATTATGTAGAGGACATTTTATATCAATTTATATATATATATATATATATATATATATATATATTTATTTATTTATTTTATGTTAGTTTAGGGTATGATATAAATTTTGACGATATAGAATATGTACATTTTATGATAAGTCAACACGTAATATAAAAAATTCACTTTTTATGTCGGGTGGTCAATGTTCATTACAGTATAAGTATCAAATATGATGATTAATTACATTAACACTCATATTCTATAACGGGTGTGAACACACATGACATACAAAGTACATATTTTATGTTGCATGTAGTCATATCCGTCGTAGAATGTAACATATTTTATAATAGATGTGACCTTACCTATCTAGAATGTTAAGTAAAGTCATGCCCGTCATAATATATACACATTCTATGATAGATATGGACACATTCGTCATAAAATGTGCATTTTTTAATATCTTGTTTATTTTTTGAATTTCCTCAAACTTGTACAACATAAATATATTTCAGATAGTTCAATACAACATATTATTGTCTAGCTCAATACAAATCTATATAAAATATATAATATATATCATTTAAATTGAAACAATGTACACATTAAACTACCTAGCAATTAAAAAGAGACACTAGTACAAAAGAGACATTTTACGTCTATTATTTTAGACTTTTTACGTTTAAAAAAAGTCTAACGTCAATGCGGGAGACATAAATTTACGTTGGGTGTTTTAGTCGACGTAAAATTACGTTGGACATCCTCCATGTCTAACGTAAAATGGTTGACAGGCAAACAAAAAAATAATCTCAATCAGTAAACACGTCCAAAAAAATACCCAAATGGTTCAATCCAATTGGAGAGATAGGTTCAGAATCAAAAATGGGTTTTGCCACCGTTGTCATTCTGCTCACCATGACCGAAAAACACCCAAAGGTCTCATACCATCGTTGCCGAAAATCGCTAGAGGAAAACCCTAACAATGTATCCTCCAATCCAATCCAATTGCTGCCACCAAAACAATGTAAAACAATGTATTTGCACTAACCTTAAATCCCAAAATTAAACTTCGAGTAGCCTTAAGTGCTAACCTAAGCAAGACGCACACCAAAAGTTTCAATCTAATCGGATAAAACGATCTGCAATGATGAATGGATGTCGCCACCACCATCACCACTGTTCACCGTGACCGAAAACACCCAGGTTGCGTACAAACTCTTCATCGAAATAGTTGCCTGAACTTTCTGCACATAGAAAATCCTCACTCGCGCGAAGAAATGAATCAGGTGAAGGGGATATAACAAGGTTTTTACGTCGGACACTACGAGGTCTGACATAAAAAACTTGAATATAATTTTAAAAATGTCACAACGTTTTTTTTACGTTGGATTTTTCATTTTTCGACGAGAATACAATAACGTAAAAAGAATATTTTGTACTAGTGAGAGTTAACAATAAAACTAAAGTTAATAATAACGATCATTAATTAATAATAATAATCATAATAATAATGAACAATTACTATAAGAATGTATTAATATTGTCAAATAACAATGAATTTGAAGTAAACTAGCCAATACACACAGAGAAACTTAAAATAATGTACAAAAACATAAATCAACTCTTAAATTGACTCAAGAAAAGCATATGCCCGCCCATCTTTTGTGGATATCTACCAAGTCTTTATAGGAAAATGGAGTTGGATTTTTGAATACCTATAATTAATTCAAAATAGAGATAAGTTAAACATTAGTCAGTCATTAAACAATTAAATAATTATTTAAAGTAATTAATTTGATGTAAAAATATATTACCTCTTTCTATGAGCCCCTAATGTTGTTGGGAACAATGGCGAGCATGTGTTTCATCACATAATAGTCACACTCATGACTACCTAGTTGACATGGACACTATAATTTAGTGAATATATAACATAAGTAAATCATGATTAAAATATATTTTAATTCAACTATAAGTATTATTAGGTTGATAGTTGACTTACTTTTGAAACAATATATTGAAGCTTCTTCCATTCTACTCGAGAAAGCCCTTGCAAGATCAAACTTGCATCCAAAGAAGACCTATGAAAATGATGAAGCAAAAATAGTTAAAGAATGAAATTATTATTTGTTTCATGAAATTATATTAAAAAAATAACCCATAAAACTATCAGAAATGAACGGAAGAGAACTATAAGAAATTGCCTCATAATTATAACGTGGACTTGCCAATATGCATCACATTTTGTAATAGTGTTATATGTCACTAAGTTATCGTAAATTTTAAATAAAATATAATACAAGTACTTACCCATTCAAATAAGGTTCTAGTACACCTCCTTTCCTCATAGCTTGAAGTGATATATCAAGTACTGCTTCACTTTAGTGCCTTTATTCTCATTACATTAGGCAATAACCGAGTTGGTGAAACCATAATAAAAAAGCATTTCCCATCTTTATAGAGATGCAATGAAGAGACCTATAATAATGGAAACAAGCATAACGTTAGGAATTTGTAATTGAATATTGTTCTCACATGAAGTTGGTCTGGTGACGACCTCCTTGGTGAGATGGATGAATCTCTTCTACTTCGCAAGTCAGACGTTCCATGATAGAGGTGATACTTGCAAAAGAGATTCTGATGCTTAAGTTAGTTCTTGCAGATGTGATCGTCTCAGATATATATATATAGTGCACGTACCTTGACATTGATTAGGATTTTTTTCTCCTTGTGCAAATATCTTATTTGTTAAGATAAGATTGAGCACTTATTTCTTTATCTTGTCAGTTGGGGAATGATTTAATCTTTTAGCTGATGTGATTGATTGACCTCGATGCCGAGGTGAGTCTCGCTAATCGATGTTGGTTCGATACCGCACACCCGATGTTACCGACTTGACATGGGTGGTACAAATATATTAAAATAAAAATTGTTTAAATAATAATCACTTAATCCATAACTACATCACTGGTATGAAAAGGAGGTTATCACCAAAAATGACATTCATGACATCACATTGGTATATAAGGAAAGAGATAGGCATGTCCCTACCAACAACCTCAAGAGCTAGGCATGGTTATTTCTATGTCCACGGTATCACATTGACATATAAAGAAAGACATACATTAAATTTGACAAGATTTCAACAGCATTTCACATGGTCTCTAAGTACCCAAAATGAAAGTGGTAATATTAAATTCACCACAATCAAATATGTATCCAAAGAACAACAAGAAATGCAGTCAATCAAAATTTTATCAAATTTAAAATGAGAATTAACATATATATATATATATATATTAATCAATTATAAAAATATATTTCTAAATTGTCCAAACGGATAATTTAATATTCAATACAATGATTATACATTAATTGTATAACTATTGTATTTAATCTTAAATGAGAAACTAAAGTTCTCTCATAATCAATCAATATTCTTAATAACTATAATAGAACACTTTGAGATAACTACATATATAATTATGCTTAGTTAAGGCCCATATATAAAATCAATAATATAATATACACATGTGATTGAGCATGTCAAGGTAACAAAAATTAAATTAATAATAATTAAAGTATTCATCTAATTGTTACTAATATAGTGTAATAAAAATATTTTTTAATTATAAATTTTAAATATTAATTTATATCATCTAAATTGATTAATATCACTAATCTTATATATTTTTAATTTAAATTCTTAGTGCATAACATTGTGTAACTAATAATTTGTATATTATTTAATTATACTAACATAAATTTTCTAATTATAATGAAGATCTAAAATTGTGGGTACCTAAAAAAATATTTAAATTAATGTCCAATATTGTATAGGCACCTAACATATTTTTTTAATTTTTAATTTATATCTCAATTAATTTTAAAAATATTTTATATAAATTGCCTAATGTTATATATAGGTACTAAAATTTCACATTTCAACTAACTTAAGATTGTTTATAATTTTTTCAATTATCTAAATTGACTAATAATGTTTCCAACTATATATCATTATGCATGCCCCCAACATCGATCCTATATTTAACTAATGTTCAAATTAGTTAGTACATTGCCACAATATTGCTACAAATTGCCAATAACATTGTCGCAAATTACTTCTCTATGTTCATATAAAACTTATACGCAAATTTCATCAAAAACAAGTAATAAGCAAATTCAAAATGAGCAAATAAGTAATAAACAAACTCATAAATCATAATAATATGGGTATTATCCACCATAAATCCTAAACGAGGAAGAAGGAGAAGTGAAATTTGAAACTAGGTGCGCAAAGGAGAATTGAAGAAGAAGAAGATTGATTACTAACATTGTCGAAATTCGTCAATGTTGGCTGAAACATGTCACTCGCATTGGTTGCTAGAACGTGTTGGTCGGATGAATTGCCAAAAATTGCCTTTGTCACCTACGAAAAAGAAGATGAAACAATAGAGAGCATGAACCCAATTCGCTCTCTTAGTGACCTAATAACAAACACATTTTAGGACGGATTATGATTTATTTATCATAGAACGTTTCTTTTTATGATAGGTAAGTCAATACTCATCATAGAAAAATTGGAATCAAAGGCCGATCAATACATTTTATAAAAGATGTTAACTTATCCGTCATAAAAAGAATATTTCATGACGGATAGTTCAATACTGTCATAAAATATTTTGATATATTTACAAGTATGTTATTTTATACTTTTTATGTGATGTGGATAATGTCCAATATTATAAATATGTTAGAAAGCTTTTTTTTTTCCACCAATGAATTCAGTATACTTCCATCGGAGAAATATAAGAGAAAGTGAGATCAAATGAATCATCTGATGAAAAAAAAAACAAATAATATTACAAAAAGTATTTTATATAGAATATGTGACTCAAATTTAAATTATTATGGCCTTCGTATGGTTCTCATTTTATTTATTACCTCTTCTTAGTTCTTACACATTCTTTGTTTTGGATCAATGTTTTATCCCGCAGTTATTGAACCGGGACCTCGAAATTGAGTGCCGACATGCTACCAAGCTCGTGCAAACAGATTCGTCTGTACTAACTTTTGGAGGATTTTTGTAAGAAACAAATAACGAAAACAGTTTTTCATGTACAAGCACAGGCTTGAGTTGCCAGACGAATTTGGAGTGACCATAAATTCCATTTTGTTTTATTTTATTTTTACCATATAGTCATTATAATTTTAAATTCTATTTCAGAAAATAAACTTTTCACTATTGATTTACACCTCTACTTATTTTCAAATTATATCAACGAATTTCGGCATAATTGGAAAATATTCCGATCCCTTAAACATAATCAAGATTTGATTTCAAACTGTACGAATTTATTTTAGGAGGACAAAATCTATGTTCAAAGTTCAAACAACTAATTAAAATAGGAAATTTTATATTTTGGGAATTGAATTATTAACTTTAATTGACTACAAATTCTACTAAAAAAATAAGGAAAAAAAGTATTTAGTCCCTTAAATTTCATTCCTTTAGTAAATAGACATCACAAATTTTTAATTTATTTTAATTGATTCTTAAACTTTGTCTTGTTAGCAAATAAACACTATAAACTTTAATTTTATTATAATTCATTTTTAATTTTTATTATTTTTATAAATAAATATCTTGATTGCAGTTTTTATCTTTATTAATTTTTTTTGTAAGTCTCTTATATTACATTGAGATTAAATTACTAAGATAAAAAAATATCATCATTTATTTATTTTAAATTGCACTTATTTATTAATTTTTTGGTACATATATATATATATATATATTAGTTTTATTTTCATATATATATATATATATATTAAAATTTCATATAATTTAGAAAAAGAAAAAAATCAAATAAAGACTTCTTTTTATTATTTTTATCATTCTTTTTATTTATCTTTATTTTTCTAAACACATTTTTATTATATTTTGAAAACAAAAACAATTGTAACATAAAAATAAAAAGATAATGAATGATTGATATTTAAGATAAATAATTTAAATCTAAATTGATAATATAAAAACTTTGAAAAAATAATAAATTATCAAATGTTAAAATCAATTAGAATGAAATTAAAGTTAAGGGTGTTTATTTGTAAAAGAAGTAAAGTTTAAGGATTAATTGAAATAAAATTAAAGTCCATGATGTCTATTTACAAATCAAATAAAGATTAAGGATTGATTAGAATAAAATAAAAATTTATGGTGCTTATTTGTAAAAAAAAGAGAGTAAAATTTAGGGTGATTGATTACTCTTTTCCCAAAAAACAATGATAAAAAAATGTCATTGTGGATGAAAATTATAAAATTAGACTAGACACTCAATTTGGTTCTTGAAAGATGATGGAAGTGATTGATAAGTCCTTCATAGATTTTTTTTTTTACATTTGGATTTCTAAATTTTAATTCTATTATATAAGTTAGTCCTTTTGTTATTTCTCGAATAATTAGTAATTAAGTATCAAGTTGACATATATTCTCTATCCCAGTTGATTGTTCTCTTTACTAATCACTTAATAGAACTTCTAATGCAAGGTTCTGGTACTTTTTAATCAACAATGAACACTTTGTCATATTCACATATTCTAGTCATGGGTACTTTAGTTAAAATAAAGGGTTGTTGATGGATTTTCTATAGTTGGACTTTTTTGTCTCATCCATCTTTAATTTTTTTCTATTTTAGCTACAGGTTAGAATTGTAAACCCTAAATTATAAAAACACATAATTAATTTCACACACTATAAAAAATATTACATATAATGACATACAAAAAAAACGTCACTATTAGTATAAAATATATAAATATAAATTTATTTGACATATAACTACATATAATTTTAATGTTGATTTTAAATGAGATTTAATAATATACATTCTGGATCACTATAATTAATATCTACACTTTCTAACAATCAGATGTGTTATAACAAATTTTTTTTTAATGTCAAAAACACATTATTATTTATTAATATTAGTCCAAACATGTTGGACGTTGGATTAATATTTCGGAAAGAGCGCAAACGTACATGGACAATTGTTTTACTTATTTAAAATTTTCATGTATACATGGGACGATATTATTTTGAAACATAGTTTATAAACTCGTTGTTCATTCTTTGGACTATGTATCCTACACATGCTTATAAGTCATTCGTCCATCAAAACTCGTTATTTTTGTTATCATCAAAGTCATGCAGAGCAAGTCATTGTGAAAATTTCTTTGGTTAATATTTTTTATCCACAATGTGTTAGACAGCTGTGGCGGCCAGCACCGAAAACACTTTCGGTGATTTTTGATTTTTAAATCAAAAGCGGGTCCCACATGATAATAAAATAATATTAAAAGTTTAGGAGAAATTACGAAAATGCCATTGGGACTTTCCTATAAATAGGGAAGCTGAAAACCATAATTTTCATCCCAAATCTTCTTCTCTTCTCTCTTCCTCTCTTATACACCTTGAGATCTGTTCTCGGTAGTAGTAGTCTCCTAATTCAAAGGAGTAAGTTATAGAGAGAGAAGTGTTGTAATTTCCTCCCTTTCAGTAAATAATATTTTTACTGTGGTTATTTTCTCCCTTGTCTCTTTTTTACTCATCTCTTATTTTAGCTGTGAGTAACTATTAAGCCTACTCTGGACCTAACAGTGGTATCAGAGCCACTAGGTTGTTTATTATTCCGCTGTGGTGTACATTGGTATAGTGTCGGAGAAAATTTCTTAGTATGCTCTGTGGCTGCAGTATTGTCTGATCAGTCACATCAGAAAAGAATTATTCTTGTTACTGGATTTTATCATTGTTCCAGTAGGCGGTACTATTCTAGTGGAAGTTACTTAAGTCGGTTTAATAGAAGAAATTATGGCAGCAAAGTTTGAGACAGAGAAGTTCAACGGGAACAATTTTTCCCTGTGGAAATTGAAGATAAGAGCAATTTTGAGAAAAGACAACTGTCTTAAAGCAATTGAAGGCAGGCCATCAGATATTACTGATGAAAAGTGGAGAGAAATGGATGACAATGCTGTTGCCAATTTGCACTTAGCAATGGCTGATTCAGTTTTGTCGAGCATAGCAGAGAAGACAACTGCAAAGGAGATTTGGGACACGCTCGTAAAATTATACGAGGTCAAGTCACTTCACACCAGAATATTCTTAAAGAGGAAACTCTACACTCTTCGAATGAGTGAGTCCACAGCAGTGACGGACCACATCAACAATCTGAATACGCTATTTGCTCAGCTTTCAACAGCTGATTTCAACATAGTGGAAAATGAACGTGCGGAGCTTCTACTTCAGAGTTTACCAGATTCATATGATCAACTCATCATCAACATAACAAACAATAATGTTGTTGGTCGTCTATCCTTTGAGGATGTTGTCGGAGCTATTCTTGAAGAAGAGTCCAGGCGAAAGAATAAGGAAGACAGACTGGAAAGTTCAAAGCAAGCAGAAGCTTTGACGATGATGAGAGGAAGATCAATGGAACGTGGCTCCAGTGGGAGTCAAAATCATGGTAGATCAAAATCTCAAGGAAGGAAGAACCTCAAATGCTATAATTGTGGCATGAGAGGGCACATGAAGAAAGATTGTTGGCACAAGAAGAGTGGAGGAGGGAAGAATTCTGAAGCGTCAACCTCTCAAGGTTGTGTTGCTAGTACCCAAGAAGATGGAGAAATCTTGTACAGTGAAGCAATAAGTTCCAGAGGCGAAAAACAACTCCATGAATGTTGGATATTGGATTCAGGTGCAACCTGGCACATGACTCCAAATAGAGATTGGTTTTGCACTTATGAATCAATCTCAGGAGGATCCGTATTTATGGGAAATGATCATGCTTTGGAAATTGCTGGAGTTGGTACTATCAAATTAAAAATGTATGATGGTACTGTTCGTACAATTCAAGGGGTACGACATGTGAAGGGCTTGAAAAAGAATCTATTGTCCATTGGGCAACTAGATGATCTCAAGTGCAAGATCCACGTTGAAGGTGGAATCTTAAAGGTAGTTAAAGGCAATTTGGTGGTGATGAAAGCTGAGAAGATCACATCAAATCTATACTTGCTTTTGGGAGAAACGTTGCAAGAAGCAGATGCATCAGTTGCAGCAATAAGTCAAGAAGAGGCAACGATGATGTGGCATCGTAGACTAGGACATATGTCAGAGCGAGGCCTGAAAATTCTTGCGGAACGTAATCTCTTGTCAGGGCTTAAAATGGTAACCTTACCATTTTGTGAGCACTGTGTGACAAGCAAGCAACATAGATTACAATTTGCCAAAGTAACTACAAGGAGCAAACACATACTTGACTTGATCCATTCTGATGTTTGGGAATCACCAGAAATTTCCATGGGAGGAGCAAAATATTTTGTATCATTTATTGATGATTATTCCCGGAGATTGTGGGTGTACCCAATCAAGAAGAAGTCAGATGTGTTCTCAGTATTCAAGGAATTTAAAGCACAAGTGGAACTTGATACTGGAAAAAGGATTAAGTGCTTGAGGACAGATAATGGAGGAGAATATATAGATGGTGATTTTCTGGCATTCTGCAAGCAAGAGGGTGTCAAGAGGCAATTTACAGTTGCTCATACACCTCAGCAGAATGGGGTAGCAGAGCGGATGAATCGAACTCTTCTAGAAAGGACAAGAGCTATGTTGAGAACTGCAGGATTAGCCAAGTCTTTCTGGGCAGAAGCAGTCAAAACTGCTTGTTATTTGATCAATCGCTCACCATCAACAGCAATTGGTTTGAAGACACCAATGGAGATGTGGAATGGAAAACCATCAAATTATTCTTCATTACATGTATTTGGTTGTCCTGTGTACGTGATGTACAACTCCCAAGAAAGAACAAAGCTGGACCCAAAATCCAGGAAATGTATATTCTTGGGTTATGCTGACAATGTTAAGGGGTATCGCTTGTGGGATCCCACTGCCCGCAAGGTTGTTGTCAGCAGGGATGTAGTCTTTGCAGAAACTGAACTGCAAAAGGAGCAGGAGAATGACAGCACTATCAAAGACACTAGTATAGTGGAGATAGGAGGAAAGTCTAAAAAGGATGACACCTCTGAAGCAGAACAAGAGCATGAGGAACAAGAACCAGATGAAGCCAATGATGAAGAAGTTCAACAAATAAGACGTGAGAGAAGGAGACCATCTTGGCATTCAGACTATGTTATGGCAAGTCATGATGCGTACTGTCTCTTAACTGAAGAAGGAGAACCATCAACCTTTCAAGAGGCGTTGAGGAGTTCTGATGTTTCTCAGTGGATGGCAGCAATGCATGAAGAAATAGAGGCCTTACATAGAAATAAAACATGGGAACTTGTTGATCTTCCAAAAGATCGAAAAGCCATTGGTTGCAAATGGATCTATAAGATCAAACGTGATGGCAATGATCAAGTGGAGAGATATCGTGCAAGATTGGTGGTTAAGGGATATGCTCAGAAAGCGGGCATTGATTTTAACGAGATATTCTCGCCAGTTGTCCGATTAACCACAATCAGAGTTGTTCTGGCTATGTGTGCTGCATTTAATTTACATCTTGAGCAACTTGATGTAAAGACTGCTTTTCTTCATGGGGAACTCCAAGAAGAAATATATATGCTCCAACCAGAAGGCTTTAAAGAACAAGGAAAAGAAAACTTGGTTTGTAGGTTGACCAAATCTCTGTACGGTTTAAAGCAGGCGCCAAGGTGTTGGTATAAGAGATTTGATTCCTTCATTATTAGCCTTGGTTACAACAGACTGAGTTCAGACCATTGTACGTACTACAATAGGTTTGATGACAATGATTTCATCATCTTGCTGTTGTATGTGGATGACATGTTGGTGGTAGGCCCCAACAAAGATCAGATCCAAGAATTAAAGGCACAATTGGCTAGGGAGTTTGATATGAAGGACTTGGGACCAGCAAACAAGATTTTAGGGATGCAAATTCACCGAGACAGAAAAAACAGGAGGATTTGGCTTTCTCAGAAGAATTATTTATTGAAAGTCTTGCGGCGCTTCAACATGCAAGACTGTAAGCCAATTTCGACCCCACTTCCTGTCAATTACAAATTATCCTCAAGTATGAGTCCTAGCAACGAAGCAGAGAGGATGGAAATGTCTCGAGTGCCGTATGCATCAGCGGTGGGAAGCCTTATGTATGCCATGATTTGTACGAGACCAGACATTGCACAAGCAGTGGGAGCGGTCAGTAGGTTTATGGCAGATCCTGGTAGAGAGCACTGGAGTATTGTAAAGAGGATCCTTAGATACATCAAAGGAACCTCAGATGTTGCATTATGTTTTGAAGGATCGGAGTTTGTTGTCAGAGGCTATGTTGATTCAGATTTTGCAGGAGATCTGGATAAACGAAAATCTACTACTGGTTATGTGTTTACACTTGCTGGAGGAGCAGTGAGCTGGTTGTCTAAGTTACAGACTGTTGTAGCTCTATCTACTACAGAAGCTGAATACATGGCAGCTACGCAAGCATGCAAGGAAGCAATTTGGATTCAAAGGTTATTGGAAGAACTCGGGCACAAGCAGGAGAAAATTACTGTGTATTGTGACAATCAGAGTGCCTTGCACATTGCAAGGAATCCAGCCTTTCATTCCAGGACAAAGCACATAGGAGTTCAATATCACTTTGTTCGTGAAGTAGTAGAAGAAGGAAAAGTGGATATGCAGAAGATCCATACAAAAGACAACATAGCAGACGTAATGACAAAGCCTGTCAACACTGACAAGTTTACATGGTGTCGATCCTTATTTGGCCTATTGAAGACATAAGCAACATGAAGTATCAATGGTGTGAAGATATGATTAACTTAATCATAATCTTCAAGTGGGAGAAATGTTAGACAGCTGTGGCGGCCAGCACCGAAAACACTTTCGGTGATTTTTGATTTTTAAATCAAAAGCGGGTCCCACATGATAATAAAATAATATTAAAAGTTTAGGAGAAATTACGAAAATGCCATTGGGACTTTCCTATAAATAGGGAAGCTGAAAACCATAATTTTCATCCCAAATCTTCTTCTCTTCTCTCTTCCTCTCTTATACACCTTGAGATCTGTTCTCGGTAGTAGTAGTCTCCTAATTCAAAGGAGTAAGTTATAGAGAGAGAAGTGTTGTAATTTCCTCCCTTTCAGTAAATAATATTTTTACTGTGGTTATTTTCTCCCTTGTCTCTTTTTTACTCATCTCTTATTTTAGCTGTGAGTAACTATTAAGCCTACTCTGGACCTAACACAATGCTCAAATGTGTGACCTTATTCAAGAGTCTAAATTCAGTTATATTATATTTATTTATTATAAGTCATTTCCTCTTCCTTTTCTTTTTCAAATGTCTAATTAAAATGATAATACATAATTTGATGAATATAATTAATATACATCTTTAGTTATATTAAAATTATTTTTAATTTCTTAATATAATATCCACACTATTATTTCTCTTTTGTTTATGATAAATTTGTAGATTGTTTAAGAATTAAATAAATATATTGAACTATAGTTGAAAAGTTAGTAGTTAATATTATTTGAACTATAAATAGATAATAGGAGAAAAAAATAATCTTTCAAAAATGGCCAAATAAAAAGTAATTTTGTTTGTGTGAAGAAATTAGTACTACTCCTCATTAAGGAAAGAAATTAAGAAAACTATGGATGGTGTAATTAATGTGGTTTTCTGTAACATGTTCTATATGGTTACATAGAAATGGGAAGTCTTCCGTCAAAAGGTTAAGGATGTACGTAGTGCATACGGTGGATATATTATCAAAGTTCGTTGTGGGTGTTAAGATGGAGCTTGTTTGAGTATTTTTCTTTGAATGGTATGAGCCTGTTACTAAAACAAGATGAGGGATGTTTCCTAACTGGAAAAGTGGGCGGTTGATTGCATTTATACATGGGATTGTATAATTTATTTGCCATTTATGACGACAGGTAGTGTACTGTTCAACATGTGCAAAACTTGCTAGTTGGAATACATTGCACCGACTTTAAATTTGTTTAAATACATCTTAGAAACGAGTTTCTTTACTGAAAATAAATTCTACAAAAAAATATATTTATAAGTTTGTATCCAAACAGACTCTAAGTGTTTGTTTGAAAAGATTTCTTTCTTAGATTCAGATGATTTTGTTGAGAAAAAATTGTTTGTAAAATAAGCTTATTATTTGGAACAACAACTAAAATTTATAAATGGTTTTTTCTCTTAAAAATAAGCTAATTTTATGAATCTGAAAATTTGAAGTGTATGATTATTTTTTGACATTTTTTTATTTTTACAACTGGTTTATTACATAAAAAATGATTTTTTTTTTGTTTTATGCAAATGAAATTAAATATCTCAAAATCAAAATCGTTTTTCAACAAATTTACCTAAACAATAATTGACTATAACAATAATCGATTACACAAAATCAATTATTGAAATAATATATTTTCACAGCTTTTACAAACATATCCTTACTTTTTTGTAAATTTGTTTGTTGCATAGATAAATTAAATAGTACAGTGAGGTTATTAAAGCTTGAAATCAGAATATCATCATGTACATTAACTCTCACGACTATAATTTGTTTGGATGTAAATCATGTAATGTTACTTATTGTTGTCGAGGTCGACCTGTACTATGTAAATTAAAAGGATTACAGGACTGGTCCAGATCTCCTATAGTCATTTTTTTATTTATTAATTTGGGCAATCAGTGAATAAGATCCGTTGGATTTATGATAATCGACCGACTCAAATTTTGAACGTGTTTTAAATATGATTCACTAAGATAAAGTATGATCCGCTCAATCTTCATTAAAAATGCGTGAAAAATTCAAATGTAAACATAGCTTATGGGGTAGTAGAATTATGGCTGAGATCTTTGATGAGTAAACCCAAAAAATCACATGAATTTCATTCGTACCGGTGGTAGTGTCTCCGGGATATGATGGTCTATTTGTAAACATTATATGCATTGATGGTGTATCTTCTGAGTACTCGTACTCCTCTTAACATCATTTTATGATTGGTGATGATTAAAAAAATTCCTATAGGATTACAAAAATTGCTCTTCATTGTTTTATTCATGTATGTTACTTGATTTAAATGATTGAATTTGTTAACTAGTTAAATTCTTACCTACACTTCTAATTCTTAAGTTTTCGTAAATGAATAATTTCATTTACTTTATTTTTTATTATAAAGCACTATTATAGTCGAGACATTTTGTATCTTTAAAATTTATTTAAAAAATTTAAAATAAAATAAAAATTAAGGTTAAGTGATAAAAATACTTAACAATTTGAGAATTTCAGTGGTTAATGATAGTTAACTTATTTAAGTGATTATGTGTGTGATTAATTTTTCATATTATTTTTTATTATTTAAAGATTTAAGGATAAAATCGTATAAAAAATATGGAGACAAAATATAAACTTATATATCCTATTTATATTTTATATATAGACATATTATTTAAAGATTTAAAAATAAAATTGTATTAAAAATGTGAAGAAAAAAATGGTTATAAACTCATGTATTCTCTTAATTTATATATAAGAATATAAGAATAGATGACACAATTTCTTCGTTATGATTATTAAATGACTTGTTAGCAAAAGAAAATCAAAGGATTATATATGAAATTTAGTGACGAAAATTGTTTTTTTTTACCACTATTACTAGGTCAAAAATTCTAATGAGCATCTTTTTAAAATTATGTTAAAGATTTTTTGTCTCTAATTTTTCTTAAAGTCACTAAATATATATAGTTATTTTCATAATTTTGGCAATGACAAAGCATTCTTTTGGCATAAACAGAAAATTCCCGAAACCGTGTGTCATAAACTTTTTGGACTACTCTTTTCTATAGAAAGAATTTCCAGGAAGGAAACATAAAATGACAAAACAAAAGCTTAACCTAAAGGTAGGTAGACCTCGTGCAATATAATTGTGCCCAGAATTAAGAATTTCTTTCACGTGTAGGTTCTGTATATCTCCGTAATAACCTAGCAGGTTAATATATCTAATAATCTTTTTCAACTTACGGATGCAAGTGACGCACTTTATCCTGAGACATTTTATATACGGTGTAAATTATAAGATCAAACGGCATAGTTTATATCTTTTCATCTAAATTTTAACTAGATATAGAGCATTTCAGATAACTAAAATGTTCACGAATGGATGTGCGTACGCGTGTGAAAATACACAAAGGATCGAGCATACTCGTAGGTAGAAAGTATGGCTAATTAATTATTGATTAGAAAAGCAATCAGCTGCAGTAGTAGTGGGGAAATTTAAGAACATGAAAGTTAATAATTAAGGTCTAACCATAATAAAGAAGAGAACTACATGCATGCACAATCCCAAGAGCAAGTCATGGTGTAGTAGTCCTTAGTTATATCAACATAATCTCTCTTGAGCCATAAAATAGATGCATATTTAAGCTAAGGAAGCATAGTTGAGCTTCAAAGGTTGGTGGAGTTGGAAAACTTTTCCTCTTGCGTTTCTTGGAAGAGAAAACAGACTGGTGAATTAGTAGGGTGAGACACCAACATTAGCTGAAGCATAAAACCCATCTTTCATGAGAACCTCCTCTCCTTCCTGGACAAAAGAGAAAGACACACCCACACACTCAGAAATCAAAGTCAGGGTTATTCATTATTTTGTCTGCAACATTTTGCAAGAAGAGGGTGCACGATAATTTACCTGCTGGCACACATTTGTCTTCTTCACAGTCTGATCAGGCATGAGACCAAAGTGGATATGTGGGAAATGGGCCCACTGACACACAAAGCACGTCATACGTCAGAAGAAGTCCAAAGTAAACTAGAAAACCTTATCATTAATTTATTTTATTGGAGAAGCAAGGGGAGGAAATAATATCATGTACTTCAAAAATTTATTTTTAAAAAAATTACATGTTTTCTGGTAGAAAGAAAGAATGCATCTTTTTTAATTGTGAAAAATATCAACCGATTTGTGAATAGTGGTATTAGATAATTAATAAAACTTTGCATGCAAAGTTTGGAGATAATTAAAATATATAATTAACCGTTCAATGTTCTGAAACCCTAGTACGTAAGAATCCCATAGTGCAATTTATTTATTTATTCAGCAGGAGGAAAGGATGATACATTCTTGGCAGCTGCACTGAAGGCTTCCCTGTGAGTAATATCGGGATTGACAGACTTGATGCGTTGGATCTCGTCCCTGCAGAAACATACATGGACCATTCAAATTTTGCTTCAACTTTAAGGCATTTAATAACAAGAATGCACGCATTTAATATATACATATGATGTTCTTAAAATTTTAAAATTTAAAAGGAAATAACCAATCCTTTTAAATGAATACTCACTTGATAAAGCGGTTGTATGCGGAGGGGACTCTCTGTCTCTTCTCAGGAGCTGGACAAAGGCACCCAGTGAAATATCAGACTCATTTCCTTTGACTTTCAGTTGCAATATTTATTTTATCTTGATATTTTAGTTGCCTATTTTTCGTGGCATGGGGCATTACTTCCTCTGTCTGCACATGTATATCTATATATCTATGCTTCTGATTCTGATGATAGTGTTAAAAGTTTTAAGCAACTATAATCCCGGGGGAGAAGAAGCTGCCCTATATGTCTTTCTCTCTCAACCACATATTTTTCTTCATCTCTGTCGGTGCTTGTGAACAAAAATTAATTAAAATTAAATAAATATTATTGATAAAAGTGAAAGTGAAACACAGCCTCATGGACTGTGCCCTAGAATCAGAAATAGGTGTTACTTGCTACTCTACTGCACTAATTAATCCTTTCAGATATTGAAAATCTTTTGTAGGCTTAATTAGGGTGATGATGTTCTATATAGATCTTGTCACTAATTATTATCAGAATCGTTGATTTTTTTTTTCTTTTAGGGCATGTACGTTTAGAAACAAGGGTTTAGGTACTGTCGCAATGAAGCCTTAAAAGACCCTTTTCCTTCTACCAAAGGAACCGGACCTGTCAACATTGACCATAAAAGCAACGACATGGTTATTTTTCTTTGAAAAACTACAGTATATTTTACTAGGCGAATGTTGCTTTCATCTAAAAGATAACTTCATTATTGGAGACGAACAAGATCATGGGTAAACAAGAAAGGGAACGACAATTTGGAACAGAAACCTGAGTTAATTACTTCAGTCACACACACACACATAAACAAAAGAGTAGATTTTATATCTCACGTCTATTTATGATCGGTGGCCGTGGAAGCTCATCAGCTACAGTCCTAGCAGGCATAGAGAACTCATTTGTTGCACTTAAATTTGTTTGTTGGTTCATAAGAAAATTTGGAGAAGGGTTTGGTATCTCCTCCTGCAGAAAAGGAATATTCATCCACCAAGCAAGAAATAAATCATATCGTGGTATAAAACATCACCTCTTTATCTCTTGGCCAATAAATCAGTAATTAATTGTTTTATATAAGAGGGTAAGGGTGAACTTGAATATATATACAGTAATTTATGGAACAGGTCAGTGAGAGTCAATAAGAGAAAAAGAAAACATAAATACCAGAAGGTTATGAGACGGGGAGAAGAAAGAGTGACCCAAATGAAATTGAGTGGGAGATGGCATAAGCAACCCGCGCATGTTCACTGGCAGGAGGTTAGTGCAATGGCCGCATCGGACAGTGACAGTCTTGAACAAGCTTGTGCAGGGAACACTTACCTGAAACATATAATTGGTGAGTAACAATTAAATTACACGCACAAAACAAAAACATTGAGACAGAAAGAAAGTAAAAGAATGTAGAGAAGAGGTAAGAGACATCAGGTGAAGAAAAACCCTAGAGAAGGAAAAGTGGGAATGAAGTAGTTTGGTGAGAAAATGTTAAATGTTTCATACAGCGAGGACGGTGTCACAAATATTGCAGTGAACATAACAAAGCTGTTCGGAAGGAGGGAGGTGGTCCAGTGATAATGTGGTGGAAGAGGATGACATTTTGGGTAGCCCCCTTTTTTCGTTCTCTTATATTCGGTTGATGATTGGTCTCTTGATTGATTGATTGATTGATAGATGGACAGCTTAACCACCACACCTTGGATATGCTTTTTTTGATTATGAGTTGTGAAAGAAAGGTGCAGAGAGACAGAGAAAGAGTGAGAGGGAAAGAGGCTGATCTATTTGGTCTGCTTGATAGATATACTACAAGAGAGGGAAAGGCACAGAATTCACCCCTTCTCTTTCTCCTCTTGTTTATAGAGCGCTTGGTTTGGCTCACATGGATGCATGCATGCATGTACATATGATGTATGTATTCACATTCATCATCATAGGGAAGAGGGGTTTTGTTTTGTTTGTACATGAACATGGCCAAGTTATTATATAATTAACATAGAAGAAACATATGTGGTTGGCATTCCAATGTGTATGTGTGTAAGAGTGAGAGAGAGAAGCGGCAGATGTGGGGGAGAGGAGCCAGAAAGGGACGTGTGCATGGAGTGATATAGCTTTCACACACTCACCTGTTGTTTTCAATAGTTAAAGAGGGTCTTGTCTTGTGGTGCGGTCTCAAAAAAACACATTCATTTTAAAATCATTTTTCCTAAATTTCCGAACAAAGGAGGAATGAAACCCCACTACTCCACCAGGCAGCGAGCCCTAATGCTTCCTCTTCCGCTTCCTTAGGGCTCCTCTCTCAAAGCGTGATTCAAGCTACAGCCAGTGAAACTAGAGAAACTCCATAATAGCTACCATCACCATATTATAATTTATTATTTATGAAAAAGAGATAAACAAGTTTACTTTTGGTGATTTGACAACTCCCTCTCGCTGGCCTTACACAGACTGATACGCATTTAAGTCAGTAAAAAAACATCTCAGCGAGCATACTTTCCTCTTGCTACTTACCACCTTTGTCCTTTCCTATATTTCTATTTCTTTTGACTTATGTTTAGCTAATTGAGTTAGAATCTTTTCATGTAAGTCATTTCAACTTCACATCAAACCTAGCTTCAAAATGATAAATTATATTATTATAATAAATAGATGCAACAATTTATACAAAATATGACAAGGATAGCTTGGAAGATTAGAAAGTAAAATATGCGTGAGATAAAATAGATAGGGTGTTGGAGTGAGATAAAGAGGGAAATTTTTCTTTATATAAATTGTATAACTTTGTTGTATGGATATGATATCTATTTCAAATTCTGGTGAAATTGATGGTTGTTAACTCCTATCTTGATCCATTGATCTGAGAGAGATCCGATCAGAACCGTCGCCATCGATGCTCATGTAAGCTCTGTGGGATTCCCTTCCCTCATCCCCAAAAAGACAATCGTGTCATCATCCATTTGTAAATGGTATGGGTCAAGTGCCTTCTATGTGCAAGATTATTAATGTGTTCCTAACGGGGAAGTTGCGAGCTTTATTCGCTTTTTACAATCAGATACCATTAAGATGGTTCCATATACCCAAAATCTGAAGAGTCAGTCTTCGTGTAACAATTTTTTCCAATATTTTTATAATATGTGTAAAATAAATCTTCCATTTTTCCTTCATTATTTCTTTTATTCCACGCTTTTTTATCTTCCTTTTCTAATATTTCTTTTGTAATCATAATAAAAATACATTTTACAAAAATAATTTCTCAAATTGAAACCCAATAACATTAAAGCTGGTGAAAGGAAAACCATTACAAAAATAATTTCTCACATTTCATTATTATTATTATTTTTCTTTGCACCAAAAGAGTCGGATCCGTTCCATTAAGTAATATTTTGAATACAATGAAGAGTATCTTTGTGAATATTCTCGAAATCAAACAAAATATAGTTTCTTGGCCCTAATTAAAGAACAAACTACCAAATTATTTTGTCTTTGACAATATTAAATAATAATAATAATAATAATAAGAGAATATTTCATAATCTCCCTAATTTAGTTAAGAATCATGCTACACTCATCAATACAAATTGATCCACTATAAATTGGTATTGTATTTTTCATGATTTATATTATCTTACAATTTTTATTTTTTTTACATTGCATCAAGGTTAGAACCTCTCGTGCATGTTATTTCCAATTTTTCGTTATTGGATTGACTCTATTCGTTAGATTACAGATTACAATTATTTAATTTTATTCCAAGTTTATTAATATTCTTTACCTAATAACGAAAGTTATCTATCCTAAAAGAAACATTTTCTTATGAGTTAATCATCCCTATATTGTCAATGTAAAATTTTTTACACTGACAATCAATCATATCTTTTAAAGTTGCGTATTTTATTATTATTTCATTAAATAAGCAACTGACATGTCACTATTAAAATATATGATTAGTTGTCAGTATAAAAAAAATTTACACTGACAGTGTATAGGTGATTAACTTTTTTCTTATTATACAACCATGTTAACGCATTCATGCAAACTGATTTAAGTTTTTTTTTAGTTATTTATTCAATCATAAAAGTGCCCCATTTCTTAATTTATCTCCTTCGACTCCAGACTTCACATATGCAGCAGCCAGATGAAAATAGGATATGTGTCGATATGGACCATATTGCATGCTTTCGGTGTTATGTGTGACAAAATCTTCCACGGTGGTGTTGTAGCATAGTGGCAGAAAAAAACTGATGAAATTTACTTAAAATTAACTTGTCAAAATAGATTTGTTTGGAACAAATCAATAAGCTCATAATTAATTGAAATGGAACCAGCCATAATCATTAAGAAGTGTGTTTGATGCCGTGAGTTATTCCTATCTAGCTCCACTACTTATTCCTTTTACTATTATTTGGAATCTGACTGTTAGTACTCGCGGTGATAACTGGTGGCAATAGCTAGTCAAGTTCAAATTGTACTTGCTTATATGTTTTGTCAACATTTGAGCTGTTCCCAACTTTCCATTGAATTAGAAGTCATTCTTGTTGCCTCTTCATCATACGATATTACTAGCAGCCGGGGGATGAGGAGAGCAAAACATGGGAGCATTTTTCAATAAAAATGCGATAACTATGGTAAAGACCAAGGGTTTGCTTAGAAAATTGATGTAGAATATAATTTGAATTATATAATATATAAATATTATAGGTATGCTTGGTTAAGAACTGTGTAGGTGAAAATGACCAATGAATTAGTATATTACACATCGGTTTTGAAATTTTGATTTTCTTAATCCACCATTCAAAAAATGGTTCCTTTGCATTCTCATCCATATATATATATATATATATATATATATATATATATATATATATATATATATTGTATTTAATAATTAAAAATACATGTTGAGTTAGGAGATTTCACATTGAGTACTTTCTTCCATGATTATTGAGTAAATTACACAAGAGAATTTAAAATCACATCATAACAAAATCTTAAAACATTAAGTATGTGGGTCAGACATTAAGTATATGAGTATTTTTCACTATTATAAACTAATTTCATTGTTCAATATTCGTCTGAATAGATCACTAGTCATTTGGTCTAATTGAAGGATTTTACATTGAGAAGCATTCTCATTCATGAGCATTGAGTAAACTACACTAGAACTTGACATCACATCATAATTAACTCAAAACCTTAAGGTATTAGGTAGAGATAAATCCTTCTATGTTATATGCTACTCAATATGTCCAATTTTATTTGATGTAAAACTCATTTCACAATTGAATTCCAACAATATATCACACTTTTTTTTTATACATAATAGATGAAATTTATGTGGACCTTATATATAGAATAATAGTAACAATTAAGAGTGTCTTTAGGAAAGATGAGAAAATTATATAATTTTGATTCTTGTTATAATTAATTATAATTAAAATGAAATTTTGTTAGAGTATTTGTTTATAAGTAATTTTAAGATATTTAATTTCGTTTTATACAACAAAAAAAAACCATTTTTTATATTGTAAATCAGCTTAAGGAAAATAAATACTATTGAAAAATAATCATAATTTTCAAATTTTTAAATTCATAAAAATAAATCTTTTTTAAAAAAAAAAAAAAAAAAGTTGTCTACAAATTTAAGTTGTGACAAACATTCAACTTGTATATTTTACAGACAATTTTTAAGTGTATGGATTAACTTATACAATTTTTTTAGGTTAACTAATGGTTTTAAATTTAAGTTGTACGTAAATATAAAGTTTTGATAAATATTTAAATGAAAAACTGTCACATACAATAATTATACTTGATTTAAATAAGATTGCTTATGATATATGTTGTTTGTAAAAAAAAATAAATAATGGTAATTTAATGGAACTCATTTATGATTCAGTGGGACTGGACTTATAAACTGCCACTAACATTCTTTGTAAATTATCAGTTAACTTCAAATATCCAAAAGCAAAAGAAATAATTTTGAAGTTGGAAACATAAAGATGAAGGATGAAGGGTGGGTGTAGGTAGGAGGCCAAAAGTTGGAATTATTTGTACCAATTGTATAATTAAGGAGAGAGCAATGTAGTGGCAGAAAAGGTATAGTAAGGCTATTGGAGTAGACTAACATTAGGGGCTTGTGACTAATTAAACCTGCGTAGAGAGTACAGAGCAGAGAGGTTTAGAGGCACTGATGCGATGCTAGCTGTTAATTAGTGCACAAGTCTCTTCCGCATGCACGAAGCTCGAGTCTCTTCGATCACTTTTCACTCCTAAGCCAGGTCCAGAGAGCATGCAACTGTACTTAAGACAAAGCTTTTTAACTTGTAATCGCACTTTTGTCAATGAAAGGTCACGAGCCAGTTCAATTCTATGCCTAACTTGTACTTCATCTTTAGTTCCTTAATTTCCCCATCTACCTCCTCTCTACCAAAAAGTTCCAAACCACCTTTCACCATGCCAATCACCATCACCATCATCATTATTATTATTTTTTTTTAGATTACATATATTTCTTTTTGTAAATATATAAATATTTACTTTTTAGGTTTTAAAAAATTAATTTTTCAACTTAAAAGGTCAATTGAGTTTGAGTCTTAATGTACGACTGGAATATTTAAGAAAAGTGGTTTCTGATTGAAATTCAACTTTTCAGTATTTAATTTTAATAAATATTCGGAAAAAAAATTTAGTGCAAGATTATTTTTTATAGATAATTCTTTTGGTCTGTACCAAAATAATTTTTTCTTTTTAATTTTTAAAAATGTTAGCAATATTTTCTCTCACGTTATTTCTTACTGATACTTTTTTATCATTAGTTGAAATTACAAGTTTTTGTAAATTTCACTAACATTAATTTTTGTTAATACTTTCTACATTAGTTGAATCACAAATTATAGTAAATTTTACCACTGAATCAGGAGAGATTCTTTAAATGATATATATATAACTTATAAAATCTATGATTTATATTAAATTTCAGACAAAAAAAAAAGAAAGTGTTGATAATAAAGTGTTAGAATGTCGTTAGCATTTATAAGAAATATAGTGTATCGATCAGTGATGGATGTCTTTGATTTTCTTTTTGCAAAATAAAAAATTGTCCTATTTTAATCACATTTTGTTATAAAATAGGAACTAATAACACAATAATTTATTGAAATAATAATGATTAAAAATAATATTCTTGTGAGAGATAAAAGTATATTTTATTTTTATTTTGAAATATAGTAAAATTAAT
Source organism: Cajanus cajan (assembly GCF_000230855.2). NCBI lineage: Eukaryota > Viridiplantae > Streptophyta > Magnoliopsida > Fabales > Fabaceae > Cajanus > Cajanus cajan. Next base: position 54,944,359 of record NC_138521.1, read on the forward strand.
TGATTTTTTTGAGAAGAATTATCGGAATATATAACCCTTAACCACGTGGTCATTATACATACCTGTTGAATCGTGAGGGTGAGTTTGAAGTTTGAGAACTCAACTACTGCCACAATAAAATAGATTTTTAGTGGCATTTAATGTATTTTTTAGTGGCAATAAAAATTGTTATAAAATCTTTTACCAACATTTCACATATTACTCATTATATGTAGTTTCGCTAAAATATTTATAGGCAATTATTCTATATGCTAGTAAAGACCCTCATAATAGTCGGGAAAAGTGTATAACTTTTTGTATCATTTGTTACTGGCATTTAAAATTGCCGCTAAAAGTTTAAGAAAAGATTTATAATACTCTTTAATTATCTTATTTCTAGTCGATATAAGACTTGTAAGATAAGTACAAATACTCTTTAGTTACCATATTATTTAATTTTTTTAATTATCTTATCTCCTAAATACCAACTTAGAATAGTAAATTATAGGTCTAACTCAATCTTATAAAACATATTTGTAAGGTGAGAGTTATCATTCACTTATATACTTTTTAATTATTTTATTTCTAGTGGGACTTAAGTTTTTTCAAACAAATAATTGTTGCTAATAGTAAATTTTGATATAATGTAAATATATTTTTAGTGACTATTATATAATAGTCATTAATATTTTTATTAAATAATAAAATAGAGATAATTAATTTATTATCATTAAATAATTATCGATAATATTAAATTTTGTTGTATCGAATATTTAACGTGTATATCATCATAATAGATAATTGAAGATGAAATTAATTCATGTGCTCCAATGCGTTCTGTATGTACCGTACGCGCAGGTACCGGAGAAAATCTTGTATACTCGTGAAGGAAATTTTCTTCTTTCAACATTCTTTGTTTGAACGTGCAGGTAGGAAAAAAAAATTCAAAAACATTTCTTCTCTATTATTTAGATAAAAATAAAAAGAGAAAGAGAAATAACTTTTTTTCTCTTATTTCAAATGAATTACCTTTTTTTTTAGAGTATTGTCCTAATTTAAGAATGAAAAGAGACAAGTCACGGGATGGATAGAACTATAAAAGAAAACAAAACAACACATTAAGTATTTTCTGTCTTGCCCTTAAGCTATCTCCCCAATCTAATCTTTATAAAGTTCAAAACACCACTGAAATCAAAAGAAATACTTTAATTACAACACAATTTTGTTGGGCATAATCTAAGTAAATCATATTGTGCCAAAAGAAAAGGTGATGAATACAATGCAACTTTTACCTCCTTGAAAGAATAATAAAGTAGCAGATATTATGAGCATAGATAAAGGCAAACCCCAAAAATAAGCTAGTCATGCATAAATTGCTTTCTAAATTCTGTATATCATTGATTGGGCATGAGTCCCCTCTTTTGCACATTAGCTCGACTTGACGACATATCCAGAATGATCTCCCCAGATAACATATACAAACATTTTGATAAATGTATAGAACTTTCCCAATTTATTTAAAAATAATAGGACGAGAAGAGTTTGAGCTCCTTATGAAGTATAAGTTGAGATCGTATGAAGTATAAGTTGATTTAACAGAAAAGATTAGGCAAACCTTTCATAATCATTGGTTGACGAATTTCTATACAAATAAATAGAACTAAAGACATTTAATTACCACCAAATCTACCAATAGTCTTGAGTTTATCTGGAAAGTATAAATAATGAAACATACACTTTTGTTATATTTGGATATGAGAAGAAAGTACGAAGAAAAGAAGTAAGAGAAAATAAATAGGTTGGTTAAATTTAAAAAAAAAATGGAAATAGAAGAGAAAAGAAATTTAGTTTCCTTCCTACTTATTTGGTCGAAAAGAAAAGGAGGTAAAATGAAAATGAATAAATGATACATTTTCTTATAATTCTTCTTGATACATACTTTTTGAATAAAGTATTAAATATTTTTTTTAATTTCTTTAAAACTTAAAATATATTTGATACTTTCTTTATCCAGTAAGTAGAAAGATTATATTGATAAGGAGATTTTGTTAAGAGATATAGATTCTTCTTTTTTTTTAAAAAAAAAAAATTTGAGTTCCTTGTAATTGGTTTGGTTTAAACTACAAAGCAGGTAATTATGTTTAAATTAGATATAATTGATATGAGTGGCAAAAACCTAATATATAACAAAATTATATACTCAAAATTTAAAATTTGAGACTACTAATTAAGTTAAATTTGAGTTTATTAATTAAATTAGAGTAATTTCATGTCATCAATTGATTTACACATCGGATAATAATTTTTTTTTGTGTTACAACTATTGCAATAAAGATCAAACTTAAATCTTCATGTATTTAATTATTTCTAACTCTTCGTTATAAGACTTATTCTAGTGATTTAATTGATGGTAATTTATTTATTTTTTACTTTAAACTTTCTTATATATTTTTTTCTAAATGAAAAATCGGTATATATTTTTTCTCCTATTATCTTTTTTTCTTAAATATTTTCATTATCTTTATAATATGCACTTCCTCGAGCACTTTAAAGCAAAATTTATAGTTATTTCTCTTACATTTAAATATTTTGTTTAAAGAAAATAAGAGAAATTGATATATAATAATACAAAAAATTGTAAAGAAGTATGTGTTAAATATATGTGTACATATAAAAAATTGTTCTTCTCTTAAAAGTTGAAACATAATGTAAAGGTTAATATCTTTTTAAGACTTTTGATAAGTAGAATATTTTTACTTTTCTATGAATCGTAAATTAGTCTTGGTTTCTCATATTTTTTTATAGTTATTTTAAAAATATTACAAAAATATAGTTTTTGATAATCATTTTTATTTTACTTTCTCACAAAAATATTTTCATAAGAGTAGAAATTTAACTTTTTTGAGTTAGGGGAAAAGTTATATATATATATATATATATATATATATATATATATATATATATATATATATATATATATATATATATATATATCGAAGTATTCATTTTTAAAACAAAAACATCTCTTTCTCGCTCTCTCTCACTCTCTCTCCCCATCTCTCTCTCTATCTCTCTCCCTCTCCCTCACCTATTTCTTTTTTTTGCTCTTTGTCTATCTCACTCTCATCCATCTCTCCCTCCCCCTCTTCCTTTTTTTCTCTTTATTATATCTCATTATTTTTTGAACTTGTCTATTTTAATAATATTATAAAAGTTTATTTTATTTTTACATTTTAATGATATTTATTAGCACTTTTTATTTTTTATTTGAATAAAATAAAATAATATATTTTTATTCTCTTAATTATAATGTAACATTTTTTTTTGAATTTTGTATTTAAATAATTTTAATAAATTTTTAACTTTTTAAAATAGTGTAATGTCATATTTATAATAAGATTAGAGTAAAAAAAATATATCTAATAAGTTTGTTTTAATAAAGGATATTTCTTTAAAAATATTTATATATCTAAGAATATTATTATAACTAAACATGAAATTCTTTAATTTACGAAAATACTTTATAAATATTTTTAAATTTTTTTTTATAAATAATCAAATATATTTTAATTATTCTCAAGAATCACAATTCATAAAATTTATAATTTTTAGGAATGATAATTTTTGGGTAAAAAAAAATTTCCCTATCAAATATTCCCTTTCTATCATTTTTTTTTCTCCAAATATTATACTCTAGATCTCTTTTTTCTGAAATGGTACGTAGTCACTTTGGAATGTGATGCGATAATTAAGTAAACAATTAAAATGAAATGATAGTATATACTGCTAATTATAAATATATTATATATATATATATATATATATATTATTTACTTTAATAATTTAAAATTCACATCTTAGATGATTTTTAGTTAATTAATAATGTTACATTAATAATGTATCAAAACTAAACGCTTAAAAAAATACATAACTATTCTAAAATTAAAAATAAATTATGAGTGTAGATTATCTGTTTCTTAAAATTAATAATATATTTCTAAAATTCTATTTTTTCTCAATTAAAATTTTACTTAATTTTCTTTTGAACTTATCAAATAAAAAAGATAAATTAACCTACTAAAATAGCCTAATAACAAAAATTCTTCTATAATCTATACAACATCCTAAATTCTACCTTTCTTACTGCTGTCATTTATATAAACCCAAGGAAACACAATATTGAACATTGTTATTTCTTGGGGACAAGGTAGCAAAACATGAGAATAGCATGAGAAGTAATTATTAAGCAATATTGAATATTTATTTACCATATGCATGTGGTTTTTTTTATCATATACATAATACATATATATTGAGTGTACGAAGGAGGAAAAGGCAGTCTCTGTAAAAAGCCTGGTAGGAGCTGTTTGTTGCTGTTTGTGGGGATATGAGGATCTTTCAAATCTCTCTCATGCTCATGCTCATGCTCATGGGAGGTTCGGGTTTGTGTAAACCGATAAAGTGGAAATTCAATGTGCTGTGCTAGTGTTGTGCTACTATCTATCTTACTGGTTTTTTTTTTTTTTAATTCTTTTTATCTTACAATTAGTGGCCTTTGTCTGTGCCTGTGCCTGTGGTGTCCGTTTGCCTCCATCCTTCCCTCAGACACAAGTACATTACAGTTTAAAGAGAGGACGGTGGTCACAGTGCTTTCTTTTTATTATTTATAAATACTCATTTTCATTTTATAATTTAATCTGTTTGATTTCTTTATCAAGAGATAATATTAAAATAATTTCATATATGATCGATTACACTGTTAAAGCACAGTTAAATTATATTGATGTCACTTTGTGATAAAATAATTAATACCACTTATTAAAATAAAAAGATTAATTAGTTGTTGATATTAATTGTTACTCTTTTCATTTTATTTTATTTTATATATTTAGAATAATCTTTTTAATAAAATCTTTTATTGTAACCTACTGCTTACTCTATCTATTTTTTATATGATTAATTAAAGGTTAATGGATTAATTATAAAATATAATAAACTTTAGTTTGTATCAAAATTATTGTGAATTTAGAGTAATAGGAGTAATAGTACTATTTTGTTTCTATGTCATTCACATTTACCTATTAAAAAATTAAAAATGTTAAATTTTTAAAACCTTTTGAAGACAAATATTAAATAACATGTAATAACTATTACTAAACTATGTAAACGATCTTCATATTGTCATCCACCCTGTGATGAGAATACCACTTGTTTTTTTTTTTTACTCAATTTCATTATCATGGATATTATTCAGAAGATCAATCACAGAATGAAAAAAAAAAAAAGAGTTGTAATTATTATACAATATAAATAAAAAAAATAGCAAGAAAGCAACTTAATAGTTTTAAAAATATTAAATTACCTCAATGGAAAGAATGCTTTTAAACTACCGATCAAATCACTTGCATCGATCATCTTCTTTGCAGCGCATTTTGCTAATATCAAATGGATTAAATGTAAAAGAAGAATAAAGAAGCAAGGAAAATCTTACCTCACAAAGACAACTCACTTTGGTACTCTTAATGTATATATATAAATATTTCATTGTCATTTGATCATCGTAATGCTATCACATAAAAAGAAAAAAAGAAAAGGAGAAAGAATTACACTTGTTTGAATGAAATAACGAGAATAAAGGGTTTTGGAAGAAATATAATAAAAATTAATTAATAAGATTTAAATATTTACTACTACATTTTACTTCTTTAACAACATTTACCTATTTATATTTATTAAAATGTTATTATAAATTAAGTAGATAGGTTATTTTGCAACTTTTTTTTTTCTGAAAAATATTATTATAGATAGAGAAATATTTTTTTCTTAATATTATTCTTTATTTAATTGTTTCTAAAATTAAAGCTACCCGCCTTAATTGTAGGTGACCATCGTAATTGATATGTGTGACAACACATTAGTTGTGTGTATATGTGTATATATATAATCAATGTTGTTTTGTTGAAGATGATAAGGTGGATGATAGTCGAATGAGTGTTTGTGTTATTATATGTTGTTTGTGATGTGATGATGAAAGATATTCATGTTAACCATTGATATGTATATGTGCACCTTGAAAGTGGTTAAGTTAAAAGTGTAAAGATGTATAGACTACTATATGGTGAAAGTTGTGGGTGTAATGTTCTTTGATGACTATGTGTTATATGTTGTCTATAATAAAGTTGTTAAATTGTACGAGTTGTTTGAGTGTTGTAAGTTGTGTTGTAGAATTATTACAAGGTGTATTAAATGATGTCATTTAAGTTGTCTATGTTGAATGTTGTTGGTATGACATTATTTTTGTTTCACAAGCTTGCCTATGTTTTTCTTTGTAGTTTGGGATTGTTGTAACCATACTTGATATGAGAAAAAGACAAGATTAACAAGGCAAGCTGTGTTATTTTGTGGTGAGTCACATTGAAGGTGACTCTCTTTTGAATGTTGCTACCTCGAGGTAGTTAGGTCTTGTATAGACACTTGATCGGTGACTATGTTTATTTTGTATACAGTAGTTACCTCTTTGTATGAGGTATGTATATATGTTTTGGAACAATTGTTTTATTTCTCACATATATGACTGCTCGCTTGAGATTTACCTATTTGTTGCATGATATTCTAATAGACAAATGTTTGATATTTGTACTTTCGCTTAATTGTTACTAAATTGTAGTAAGTGTAATGACCAGGTGGGTCATTATACTAGGAGTTATAAAGCGTAAGTGATAACAACATTTATATTAAAACTAATTATTATTTTATAAAGTTAATTAAAACTTAACAACATTAATAAAATGTCACAAAAATACTACTTTGATAATATTTATAAAAAAAAGTTGTCTAATTATGTAAAAATATTATCAAAAGTTTTTTTTTGTAACAAACTATATATATATATGCAACATTTGATAATATGTTATAAAAGTAAATTAACAATATTTATACATATTTCGGTAACATTTTTTTAAATATTGTAAAAGTTTTATTTTTTGTTGTAGTGATTATGCCATATAATTTGATAAATTATAGAATGCTATATTTTTATAAGAAGAAAAAAAAACAAAATGTTATATGATTTAATAAAATATTGAATGCTATATTATTTTATTCAATAATGTAAGACCTAATAAATCTAATAGCATTCTCATGCATTACACTCAACATATATTATAGAGCACAAATATTACCTCTTATTTAAATTTCATTAATAAAAATATTGATTGATTGTGCTCTTTATTTTATGAGAAAAATGGAATGTTATATTATATGATAAAATACTGAATGCTGTATTATTTTGAAACCAAATATTTTATGGTAGTTTTCATTAAATAGAAATAACATGTTAAATTAAATTAATACGTTGAATAAACTAATTGAATAAAATGATAAATCTTATAATTATTATTCGATAAATTATTATTTCTGTCTTTTTATATTTTTGAATAAAATAATATAACAGTTAATAATTTCATTAAATACAATTAATACGTTGAGCAAAATAGGTTATCAAATGTTTTGAGTAAATATAAATTTAATAGTATAGGTCATATTTTTTAATCATATTAATAAATATCAAGAGTCTATATTTAACTAAATAAGAAAATAGTTTTATTCAATCTTTTCATATATTTATTTATTTTATTACTTTATAATTATCTATATCAGTTTCTAAATTTAAGTATAATTATAGAAAAATAAAATTAGAAAAGAGACATATTAGATAAATTCACACTTCTTCCTTTATATTTATTACTATTATTATTAAAGATAAAAGATTAAGCAAATGAGATTTATGAGCACTTAAGTTAAAAGTATTGGACAAAAAAAAAGGGAAATGTGTATTTTATAGCAACTTGTCATAATTTCTATACTTAATGGAAAAAAAAACACCAAGTTACCTAGGATTAACATACATGTAGTTCATATATATATATATAGAGAGAGAGATTATTGTATATATATATATATATATATATATATATATATATATATATATATATATATATATATATATATATATATATATATATATATATGAGGGATCTGTTTACTCTAGGAATAAGTTTACATAGACTTACTTAGTTCAATAACTCATGTTTTATATCAAATTTTAACGATCCAACCATTGAATTTAAAGTTCTTAATACATATATTAAGTCTGCAAATTTTCAAAAAAATTTGAAAATCATTTGATACTTCAGTTCATTAATTCAAATTGATGGATAATCATAAAATCATTTTATACATTAATTTGAATCAATGAAACGAAGTATCAAATGGTTTTCAAACTTTTTAAAAATTTATAAATTTGATCTATGAATTAAGAACTTTAAGTTCAACGGTTAGATCGTCAAAATTTGTTGTAGAATATGAATTATTGAGCGGAATAAGTCTATGTAGACTTACTCCTAGAATAGACAGATCCCTTCTTATATATATATATATATAGAGGAGGGTTCAAACGACACCGGTGTAACTTTTATTAAGTGTTACACCGCTCAATAACTTTATATTAAATATGAATTTTGTAAATCCAACCGTTAGATTGAAAGTTCATATATCACTTTATATGTGTATATCAAATTTTGTTAAAATCGAACAACAACTTGAGGGTAATCAAAGTGTTCATATTTTAGTATATTTTAAAATAAATATATTACGTCAATTTTATTTTATAAGAATGAAGTATCAAATCATCTTGGATTAATATAAAATTTTGTATATATGATCTAAGAGGAAAGAACTTTTAATCTAACGGTTGAATTTACAAAATTCATATTTAATATAAAGTTATTGAGCGGTGTAACACTTAGTAAAAGTTACACCGGTGTCGTTTGAACCCTCCTCATATATATATATATATATATATATATATATATATATATATATATATATATAAACATATGGTAAGTCTCCTTTATGAAAAGGATTTTTCTGATAGACAAATCCCGACCAAAGCTCGGCCAATCCAAATGAGTCATGAGCTTGTCAAACACTGTCAACAAGAGATCCAAGATCTTCTCTCCAAAGGTTTAATCAAGAAAAGCAAGAGCCCTTGGTCTTGTGCAGCCTTTTATGTTAACAAGGCTTCTGAAATCGAGCGTGGTGCTCCCAGATTGGTTATCAATTATAAACCTCTCAATCAAGCTCTTCAATGGATTAGATATCCGATTCCCAATAAGAAAGATCTTCTTGCCCGATTACATTCAGCAAAGATCTTTTCTAAATTTGACATGAAATCTGGATTTTGGCAAATCCAAATCAATCCCGGTGACCGCTATAAGACAGCTTTCACTGTCCCGTTTGAGCAATACGAATGGAACGTAATGCCTTTTGGTCTTAAGAATGCTCCTTCAGAGTTTCAAAATATCATGAATGATATTTTCAATCCTTATTCAAATTTTTGCATATATTGATGATGTTCTTATTTTTTCTACATCCATTGATCAACATTTCAAGCATCTTGAGATATTCTTCAATGTTATCAAACGAAACGGTCTTGCTGTTTCCAAAACTAAAATCTGCCTCTTCCAGACAAAAATCAAGTTCCTTGGTCATGAAATCTTTCAGGGAACTATCCGACCAATTTGTCGAGTCATAGAGTTTGCTGATAAATTTCCAAATCAGATTCTTGAGAAAACCCAACTCCAGAGGTTTTTAGGGTGTTTAAATTATGTTTCTGATTTTTTCCCACAACTCAGTAACATCACCAAACCCCTTCATGAAAGACTCAAGAAATCTCCTCCGCCATGGACCGATGTCCATACCAATATTGTAAAACAAATTAGACAACAGGTTAAAGTTTAATGGTGACATCCCTTACAACCAGTTAAGTTATGGTAATCTCATAGCTTATGTCCAAAGAGTAGCCCTCAAAATCTGTCAAGATGACAAAATCCAAAACCAACTGGCCAAAGAAAAGGCCCAGAACTACAAGGATTTAGGAAATTTTTGCCAGCAATTTGGTCTTCCCTGCTCTAAGGATTCTACTAAGACCCACAAGCGCAGAAAACCTTCTCAGCCCTTGCTGGGTAAAACCCAAAAACCTAGACCAAAGATCTCTAGGACTAAGGTTCGGCATTCTAATCCCAGAACCGGTAGGCCTCCTGTTGTCAAAACCACCCCTCAGGGCTCCAATTTCCCAAATAATTTTAGGGAAACCAGGACTTGTTTTAAATGTGGCCGCAAAGGTCACTTAGCAAAGTTCTGTAGAATCTCCTCTAAAGTTAGAGAACTCAATCTTGATCCTACTATCCAGGATCAGTTAAACAATCTCTTGATCAACTCATCTGATAACAGTGATGAAGATGTTCATAATCAAATGTCCTCTTCCGAAGATGATCAAGCCGATGACGACCTTTCCTCCACCAGTGATGAAGGCTCCGACTCTCCTCTCATCAATGTCATTCACAATGATGAGCAAAATCTTCTCCTCGATGTTTTAAAATCTATTCAAGATCCACATGAAAGGGATGAGTATCTTGAAAAACTCAAGCAGATCCTGCGCAAGCCTAACAATTCTCAACTTGATAATAGGTTTGTCAACAACAGGTTTGATCCTTTTAGACAGAAATGTTCTAGATTCGCTGTTTTTAAACATCAGACTGCATGGGTTGGACATGAAAGAAGGATCTATCCCTGCAGCCCTTCTTTACAGAATCCAATACAAAGTCATGAACACTTGTAATTCAAGGGTTCTGCTTAAAACAACTAATCGGGAAACCACTTTGTTTGTCACAGACATGACAAAAGCCAATGTGGCCGTTCCCAAACTCATAAAATGGGATGAGGTTGAATTACCTACATCCTGGCAAATTGATAGAGCAACCCCAACTTTACCTAGACAAGCCCCAGAATTCCAAGAAATTAGGCAGTCTGAGGCTGGTAAGGTAGAAATCATCTTTGACCGGAGAAATTCTTTCTCTTCAAGATCAGAAGCTACTAGATCGGAGTACAATAGTGCCAGAAGGTCTTTTTCTGTAGCCTCTCAATCTTTTAAGGACTCTGTTCCTAGAATCATTATTCCTGAAACCAACCTTCAAGGATTAGACAATTATTCGTCTGTTCCTAGAACAATCTACAGTAAGGCTGAGGAAGAAACCTCATCTGAAATCCATTCCCCTACTCAATCTGAAATGCAATATGGTCACTTATGAATAAGTACACCATAGACAAACCTTCCCTTCAAAAGGAATTCTACTCTGATGTTTGGACAACTCAGAGAAAATGGTTTCTTAATAGTTTTAAGGGTGACCGTAGGTCAGAAATCATAGATTTGTTCTATACTTTTCTTAACAATGTCCAAACCCATGTGTGTTTCTTCGATTGGTTAAATGTCTACCTTCGTAGAAACAATATCTATCCTCCTTGGACTATTACCATCACAGAAGACCTTTCTGTTAATACACTTACTGTGTGGCACCGAAAGGATGGTAAGTTGGTTAAATCTGACCTTCCGCCTAACAGTAGTTATCACATCCCGAACTTAGAGGATAAGTATTTAGCTTCACCTTTTAAGTATAAATCGGATGAAACCGTAGGAGCTCAGGATATTAGAGCCCTTATGGAACAAAACAACTACACCAACAAGTATCTCCAGGTTTTAGGAGAAAATCTTGAAAGAAAATCCTCGTCCTCTGGTACTAAGGATGATGAATCAGTTACCAAACCCTTGTTTAAACCTTTTAGTCTTTCTAGTCAGACTAAAAATAAATTTAGGGCCATCCATCTTAATTGGACTAAAACTTTAGAAGATTCTAAAGGAGTCAAGGATAACTCTATTGTTATTCCAGATACCCCTGGTTCATCACAAGTCGGATCTGTCAAGATAGGACCTGTTACTAGGAGTACCTCTCAAAGAGAACAATCTCTTAGGATTAACAAATTAGGAACCTCCTCTATAGGTTCTGACTCTGAAGACACTGAACCCAGTAATAAGTCCACTCTTCAGGTTAATCCTGTTATTACTAAGGCTGTCAACTGGAAGCAGCCTTCTAAGCTTTATTATAATCGGGCCACAGCCCCTGACCTCCTTCTTGAAGAAAAGAATGATCAAAGTTTCTGGTCATTCAGTGCTACCAACATTTATGAGTGGAACATAGATGGTTTAACCGAGTATAATATCCTTAATACTCTTCAACATATGACAATGGTTTCTACAGCATATCAAACTGCTCTCGATAGTGCTGATGAAGCTATTGTTGAGATCTTAACGTCCGGATTTTCTGGGCAACTCAAAGGTTGGTGGGATAATTATGTTTCTAGAGAAGAGAAACATGAGATCCTTACAGCAGTCAAAACTGATGCTGAAGGTAATCTCATCACCACAGCTAAGGGTGAGTCGATCCCTGATGCTGTCAATACTCTTATCATGGCCATCATCAAACATTTTATCGGAGATCCTAGCATCTGGAAAGACCGATCTGGTGAACTCCTATCCAATCTTAAGTGTAGAACTTTGGGAGATTTTAGGTGGTATAAGGACACCTTCCTTACTAGAGTTTATACACGGGATGATAGTAATCAACCTTTCTGGAAAGAAAAATTCCTAGCTGGTCTTCCAAAGTCTTTAGGAGATAAGGTTAGAGAAAAAATCCGATCCATATATATTTTTTTTTTTTTAGTTCGTGGCGTTGTTGGTGACTCTGTGACGAGTCTCTCTGGGGGTGTATGAAGACACTCTTCTGTACCAGAAGATCCAGAGTTTTCCAGCCAATAAACCAGTTAGAGAAATCTTTACAAAAATTTTCCAGATCTAGTAAGTATCTATGATGATCTACGGTCAGCATATAAACTCCTGGACTTACAGCCTCTCCTTAGGTCTTACAGCCTCACGCCCCATACCAGAAACACCATAGATCCTCTACTAGATCCGAATGAAGATTTACACAACATTTACAAAGAAAAATTTAAAGAAAGCAGTAAAGGGTAAAACGTAGCTCATAGATCCAAAACATAATAACCTTACATCATAATTTTAATATTAAAAATAAACTTAAACCTTGCCATAAATTCCTACTTCCCCATACAGATGAATTTTCCAAAGATTGTTGAAATAGATGCCTCTGACATTGGTTATGGGGGTGTTCTCAAACAACGCATGCATCACACTGAAAATTGTATTGCTTTTACATCTAAACATTGGAACAAGGCCCAAAGCAACAGTTACATGAGACCTTTATATCTCAGATAACTGAAGCTTTTTCTGATGACATGGTTCAGCCGGAACATAACAATCACGAGGAGGACCATGATTCTGATCATGATTCCGCAAATACTCTCTTCAATGCTTTGATTAATCAATGTAGCATCCAGAAATTTTATATTGATGTCACTATTCTTATCGAAGATTTTGTCTTAAAAACAATTGCTCTGTTTGATACTGGAGCCGATTCCAATTGTATTTTGGAAGGACTTATCCCAACCAAATACTTTTATAAAACCTCCGAAAAGCTTAGGACGGCTAGTGGATCACGGCTTGAAATCCAGTATAAGCTTCCTTCGGCAATTATCAAAAATGATAATCTCCAAGTTGAGACCCCTTTTCTCTTGGTAAAAAACCTTAAGAATGATGTAATTCTAGGAACACCATTTATTAAATCAATTTTTCCAATCAACATTTCTAGTGAAGGAATCTCTACCCAACACTTAGGAAAAACAATTACATTCAAATTCCTCAATCGGCCTTTCCATCGAAGCCTCAATCAGATTGATCAGAAACTCAACCAGATCAATTTTCTTAAAGAAGAAATCTCTATATATATATATATATATACACACACACACACTTATACACACATACATACAGATACCAAAAGTTTACACTACCAAACAAATATATATGTATATATAACAATCCACGAAAATTGAAATGTATAAATCTAGGGTTGTTGGTCAAACAACATAACCAAAAACTATATAATTGTAGCTCTCCAATTATACCACCATCTAACAAGATGACTCTCCATGTACCAGACTCCTCAAGTCTAACCATGTTTTGCTCCCATGAAACATGATCATCCCAATCCATATATCAAAAAACATGTAAAGATAAGGTAGAGTACAAAAAAATAATTATATCACAAGTATAAAAGGAAAAACATCTATATTATTCACCATCAAGTAAAATCATACGTATATCACCTCATAGTGTACAACATATAACACACCAATCATCTCAATATGACATTCGACAACCTTACAAAAGTAAGTAACTTACAACATATGATATATCATATTTCACCATATCAATGCCATTCAATCATATAATCGACAAGCATATGAACGACATCAAATCACACCACATTATATGCATACACCTCAATTAAATACGTCGCCACACATTCACCTATAAAGATCTCCTACACCAAGATGAATAGTTTAAGTGACTTGACCCTATTGAACTAATTAACTATCCTCATAATACCATGCACCTCTCCAGTAATCAATTAAGGGCTATAACTCTCAATTTCATATATATCTTATTTCAACATCATTTAAGGATCTAGAGGAGACTTAACAGCCGATTCCAAAAGATAATGCCTGCTTAAGAAGGATTTTCAACGACTAGACTTATAGAGTACCACACCAATATCCACATAATGGGGCATCCAACTATCAGAAATAATCTCTCCTCTAGCCCTAAGTTAATCAATATGCCTAAATGGTTGTAATATTCTCAACATCACACCTCAATAGTGCATCAATACAATATGCCTAAATGCATGTAGCACTCTCAACATTAACACCTTAACAGGTTAACAAATCATCATTTATATAAACTATTCCATATCAAAATACATAAAACAAATATCACTAATCAACATACAATATGTAATAGATTCATCAATTCTATTCAAGTTCACCAATTTATCTAATAAAGAACATATTATTTATAAGGCAATTCGTGACAAACGTTATCCAACTTGTGCCTGACACCATTAAGGCGGAGAGCTCTCTGTCTTGTCCACACCTGATGCCATAGAACCCACACCTAGTGTGGATTAGATAGAAACCCCTAGACCTTCATGCCTAATGTGGCAAAGTCCCATGCCTGACCCCAAACTAGGCAGAGATGAGTCTCTCTCCTCACGCCTTGAGACACTCTTTTGGCACCTAACACTAATCCAAGCATAGTAAATTCTTTTACCTCACATCCGATGTCATTCAAACTATGTCCAACATGATCAAATCAAAGACTTTCCTTTATCTCACGCATGTTGCCACCAATCTTAGCTCGACGCAAGTGAGACAAAAACCTCTAACTTGAACCATGTCTAATGTTATAAAGGTGTGTCGCCACAACGTGAAATCTACACATGGTATATCCATAAATTTAGCTCATCTATACATGAAACTTAGAAAACCAACATGCATACAACAATACATATTTATTCATCACATGCAACTCATTTCTCATGGAAATCTTAGACCATCATATTCACCTTAATATGAAATAAACACCAAAATCCCCTCCATTCACCATACCACTCAAAATAAATCAACATAATCACATTTTGATTATAAAAAAAAACAACATGCAACTCAACAAACCAACAATTAATTTGTCCTAACTTCTCTTATCTCAACTTCGAGTTAAGAGACAATGGTTTCGAGCTAATACTAAAGAAGAATGAGGATGGTTTTGAGTTAATACCAAAGAAGAATTAGAATGGTTTCAAGCTAATGCCGAAGCTCCATTTAAAATCGCTATTATTGCTTGATTCTCAGCTCAATCACCTCAAATTAGCAACCAGCTACTAGAATCATATTCTAAGACTCTTGGGAAGCTAGAAGAAAAAGAAGAGAGGTTCAACAACCAGAGTCACTCTCTCTAAGTTCATCTCTTTAGGTTCTTTGAGAATGAGTTTATGAGACTTAATTCTCAAAAGAAACCTCATATACATTTCTCTCTCATGGTCAAACTGGATCTTTATCTAGAAAAATCCTCTAGAACACCTAAAAGACTCCCAAGGAGTTTCCTAACCCCTAAAATTCCTTAGCACCACACCTTATAACACCATAATTTGTAATTATTGTTAAAAACACAATAATTAAACAAAACATAAAGTGTTACATACTTAATCCCATTTAATAAAATAAATCATTCATTTTTATTGTACCTTTTTTTAAAATACTTTTAAATTTTTTTATTTTATTTTTATTTCTCAACTTTACAAACTCCCTTACCTTTAACATTCAATTTTTTTGCAAGCATTCACCCCCTTTCATTCACACCCCATTCATTCTTTGCCTTTAATGTTCAAATTTTTTATTTCAAGTACTCATCCACCCTTTTACACACAGATCTTCCTCTCCCTCGCCTTAGACGTTCAATTTTTTTTCCAAGCATTCACCCCCTTTCACATGCACTCCCTTCTTTCACTTTTTAGGATTTCAAAATAGATTAAAACTTTAGAATTTTAAATTTTCTTTTAAATCATAAAATTTTAAGATTTCTCAGCCTCACTTGCTCTCGTTCATTAATTTTACTATTTTAAAAATTGCTTTTTAGAACACTAAAAAATTACTCTTAGAAATTTCTTTTGGAAGTATGAAAAAAATCTAAAATTGATGGAATACCTTAAAATTTTGGGATCAGTATATGTAGAAAAAATTATTGAACTATTTATTCTTTAAGTGTTAAATTACATGTTGTGTAAAAGTCATATCAAATAAATTATAAAAAAAATATAAATAAAAAATATAATTTAACACATTGATTTGTACCTTTAGAGATATGAACTAAAATAAGTAAAATGAGAAAAAAAAAGGAAAAGAAACAAAAGGGAAAGAGTGAATAAAAAATAATTTTAAAGATTTACTTAAAAAAGATTAATTAGAAGGATATTATAAATTTTAAAAAAAATAGAAAAAGAGCGTATTTATAAAAAATAAAAAAGTATGTATATCATGAGCCAATAGAAAATAGGTAAATTCTCTTAAGGACCACTTTGACAAGTGGTGTATGGGTGCACCATGAAAAATTACCATTGGATGCATCTAAGCCTACTGGTTACAATACACCCTATCACAAAAGATCTAAATTTCTGAATTTTTTATTAATTTAATTTTTTTTTTTAAAAATTACCCAAAAATTCGAACTGTCACACGTCAGTGTTCACCTTTAGAACGGTCGTTCTAAAATCAGAATGGGCCGTTCTATATTCGGAACGGGTAGTTCCAGATAAAAAAATAACACAGAAAAAATAAACCAGAACGGCCCGTTCTAGTTTCAAAAATACCAAATAACAAGTTAAACCCGAACGGGCCATTCTGAATTCGGAACGACCCGTTCTAACTACATATTTGTCATACAAACTTTTTTTTAAGCAAAATAATATTTTTTTTTCATTCTACTAAATTACATTTAAAACTTAAGTATATTATTTCAATTTATAATGTTTTTATTAGAATTAGAGGTTTATATTAATTATATGCGTAAATTTCTAATTCTAATTAGAAAATAACACCAAACAAAATTTTCTACTATAAATATAATATTCTCTTATTTAAATCATTGCAAAATTTGTTAGTTTTAGTTTTACATCTCGACATTTTTCTCTTAAAAAAATTATGTTAACAAATATTATTGGGCCTAGTTTTGGACTTCACGGGCCTTTGGGCTTTTGACAGCTTCTGAGCTTAGTGAGCTCAATGGGTTTAGTGGGTCTAGGGTTCTCTTTACTTGGGCTTTACATGGATGACCACCTTTCTCATATTTTTGGTAGTATAGGAGTTTATATTGTTTGGTCTTGTATTGTGGGCCTTAGAATAAAACTTTTTGGGTTTTAAGCTTATTGGGCCTAGTTTTGGGCTTCATGGACCTTTGGGCTTTTGATTGCTTCTGAGCTCAGTGAGCCCAATGGGTTTGGTGGGCCTAGGGTTCTCTTTACTTAGGCTTGACATGGATGACCACCTTTCTCATATATTTGGTAGTATGGGAGTTTATATTGTTTGGTCTTGTATTATGGGCCTTAGTATAAGACTTTTTGGGTTTTAAGCTTATTGGGCCTAATTTTGGGCTTCATGGGCCTTAAGACTTTTGACTGCTTCTGAGCTTAGTGAGCCCAATGGGTTTGGTGGGCCTAGGGTTCTCTTTACTTAGGCTTGACATAGATGACCACCTTTCTCATATTTTTGGTAGTATAGGAGTTTATATTGTTTGGTCTTGTATTATGGGCCTTAGTATAAGACTTTTTGGGTTTTAAGTTTATTTGGCCTAGTTTTGTGCTTCATGGGCCTTTAGGCTTTTGATTGCTTCAAAGCTTAGTGAGCCTAATGGGTTTGGTGGGCTTAGGGTTCTCTTTCCTTGGGCTTTACATGGATGTCCATCTTTCTCATATATTTGGTAGTATAGGAGTTTATATTGTTTGGTCTTGTATTATGGGCCTTAGTATAAGACTTTTTGGGTTTTAAGCTTATTGGGCCTAGTTTTGGGCTTCATGGGCCTTTGGGCTTTTGATTGCTTCTGAGCTTAGTGAGCCCAATGGGTTTGGTGGGCCTAGGGTTCTCTTTACTTGGGCTTTACATGGATGACCACCTTTCGCATATATTTGGTAGTATAGGAGTTTATATTGTTTGGTCTTTTATTATGGGCCTTAGTATAAGACTTTTTGGGTTTTAAGCTTGTTGGGCCTATTTTTGGGCTTCATGGGCCTTTGGGCTTTTGATTGCTTATGAGCTTAGTGAGCCCAATGGATTTGGTGGGCCTAGGGTTCTTTTTACTTGGGCTTTACATGGATGACCACCTTTGTCATATATTTGGTAGTATAGGAGTTTATATTGTTTGGTCTTGTATTATAGGCCTTAGTATAAGACTTTTTGGGTTTTAAGCTTATTGGGCCTAGTTTTGGGCTTCATGGGCCTTTGGGCTTTTGATTACTTATGAGCTTAGTGAGCCCAATGAGTTTGGTGGGCCTAAGGTTCTTTTTACTTTGGCTTTACATGGATGACCACCTTTCTCATATATTTGGTAGTATAAGAGTTTATATTGTTTGTCTTGTATTATGGGCCTTAGTATAAGACTTTTTGGGTTTTAAGTTTATTGGGCCTAGTTTTGGGCTTCATGGGCCTTTAAGCTTTTGATTGCTTCAAAGCTTAGTGAGCCTAATGGGTTTGGTGAGCCTAGGGTTCTCTTTACTTGGGCTTTACATGGATGATCATATTTCTCATATATTTGGTAGTATAGGAATTTATATTGTTTGGTCTTGTATTATGGGCCTTAGTATAAGACTTTTTGGGTTTTAAGTTTATTGGGTTTAGTTTTGGACTTCATGGGCCTTTAGGCTTTTGACTGCTTCTAAGCTTAGTGAGCCCAATGGGTTTGGTGGGCCTAGGATTCTCTTTACTTGGGCTTTACATGGATGACCACCTTTCTCATATTTTTGGTAGTATAGGAGTTTATATTGTTTGGTCTTATATTATGGGCCTTAGTATAAGACTTTTTGGGTTTAGGGTTTAGGGTTTAGATGTAATTTAGTAGAATAAAAAAAAATATTATTTTGCTTAAAAAAATTTGTATGACAAATTTGTAGTTAGAACGGCCCGTTCCGAATTCAGAACGACCTGTTCTTGTTTAATTAATCATGTGTTATTTTTGAATTTGGAACAGGCCGTACTGATTTCAGAACGGGTCGTTCTGATTTTAGAACAGGTCGTTCTGATTCATTCGTCATGTGTTTGTTTTTCATCTGGAACGGCCCGTTCTGATCCAATATTCATGTGTTATTTTTTCATATGGAACGGCTCGTTCTGATTTCGAAACGGCCCGTTCCGAAAGTGAAAAGTAGCTGTGTAGTGCATCGTAACACGTGTTTTTTTTGGATAATTAAAAAAAAAAAATTTCAGTGAAAAATTTGGAAATTTTGATCATGTGTGAAGGTGTATAATATACTATTACTCATTAAATGATAATCTCAACCATTCATTATTTTTTATATTATATCTATGGTGATTATTGATGCACCACTTGTAAAAGTGGGCTATCAGAGACATCACCATAGAAAATATTTCCAAAAATTATAAAATTTTCCAACATCAAGGTCAACATGTCCAAATACTCATTATATATATATATATATATATATATATATATATATATATATATATATATATATATATATATATATATATATCATGAGTCCTTTTTTTATAAGTATATCTTCTTCTTTTTTCTTAAAAAAAACTCTTAAAATATTTTTAATCTTTTTTTATTCTCTAGTTTTTTAATTTTACACCTTTAACATTCAATTTAATACTTTCTCTTTCTTTTCCACACACCTCATTCTCTTACCTTTTATTTTTCACATACACATTTTGCCTTCCCCACACTCCCCACCTATTTTAGTAGGAAGTTTTAATTATTTTAGTTTTCACATTACTCTCTTCCTATCTTCTCTCTTTTAATTTTCACACTCATCCAGATGGTAGAATTGGTACGCGATGGTGTTGTAGGTACGTATAACTTCGTCGACAGTGTCAAAGGTGTTGAGCTAGACATCCATTTTTTCTTTGAATCATTTCTCCTCTTTTACAGTTTCAGAAACCTCAACATTGAATTTAGTATTCTAGAAAATACTTTCCAGAAATTAATTTTAGTGTTCCAGAAAGTATTTTCTAGAATAGTAAAATTAGTGTTTTGAAAAATATTTTTTGGAATTATATCTTTTTACATACATTTGAAAAGTACTTTTTGGAAGTGTGTTGTTTTACGTAATTTTGGAAAGATCTTTTTTGAAATAATAAATTTAATGTTCCAAAAGCACTTTTTGGAAGTATGTAAAAAATACAATTCTTGAAAATACTTTTCAAAACACTAATTTTACTATTTCTAAAAGTACTTTCTAGAATACTAAAATTAATGTTTTAATAGAAATTTTTTTGAAACACTAATGTTGTAAAAACTGAAAAAAGAGGCGCTTGACACCGTTGAGATTGTCAAGGAAGTTGCACATGCATGCAATGCTATATATCTTACATTAGTTTTACATTCTGAGTGCATATAAAATCTAAAAGAGGGAAGGGAACAGGTAACAAGTGTGAAAATTGAAAGGAGAAGGGAAAGAGAGTAATGTGAAAATTAAAATAATTAAAACTACTTACTAAAATAGGTGAAAAGTAAAGAAAATATAAGGGAGTGCACACAAAAATTGAAAAAAAAAAAAGAGAGAAAAGGATGTGTGTGAAAAAGAAAGAAAAAATACTAAATTGAATACTGGAAGTGTAAAATTAAATAAATAAATAAAAGATATTTTTTAAAAAAATATACTTAAAAAAGTATATATATATATATATATATATATATATATATATATATATATATATATATATATATATATATATATATATATATATATATATATATTTCGAAAGATGTCAAGTGTAGTGGGTTTAAATGTCTTATTACAGGCCTTGAGTAGTTATAATGGATGACAGATTAGGCCCGTTAACCAAATTCAAAGCCCACTTGTATCAGTTCATAAAAAAATTGGCACCACTCTTTTGAAACCTCGTATCGGAGTCGAAACTTTCTCTACTCTGTTGTGGTGCTATTTGTTTTACATTAGGAATGGGGATTAACTTTTTACATCAGCTAGGTACACCTTTTAATGCATAAATTATATATTATATATGAGATTAATTCAGACAAACATTTATTTACGATTTACAATTCAAAAGTAATTATATTAAAATAAGTTCTGCCCGACTTAAAAATAAATTAATGAACATTACATTTGTTTGGGTTATACATATAATTAGAGCATAGAATATCAAAACAAATATATGTACACTATTGAATAAAAGTTTTTGATTTTTCTGTAGAAGTGACAATGGTTAAACAAAGGATGAAGGTAATGACGATTATGATGAACAGTAATAATGACAATGTGAATAATAACACTGTTATATAGTGACGATAATAATAATATCAATATCATTAAAGTTAAAAGTAATAGTAATAAGTTTATCTATAACATATTAGTGAAGTCGGTTTATATGTATTTTATTTAAATAAAAAAATTGTTTATTTATTAGACTAATTTGTCTATTCGTATAAATCATGTATTTTTATTATACTAAATTAAATATTTATGATTATTTTATATACAATCATACCATTTTGTAATTGTAATTTTTTTAATATGAAAACCAAATAGTATTTATATTTTAAGATGATTTCCAACTTCTTTGCAATTTATGGAAGAAAAAAATAATGACCATTTTATTATTATCTTTAGTTAACATTATATAAAGACAATCACGATAAAGCCATACCTTCTACTTCAACTTTAAAACTTATTTATATAGTTACATGCATAGAAATTGAAGTATAAAACAATTAATGAACTATTCAAAAAGTAGTACATTTAAAAGAAAAATTGTCAAAATGGAGAAAACACATAAAATAATCAAAGAAAAAATTTCACTTCTAGTTTCACCTTGCTTTCGACTTGTGGTTGACAATTTTGGTTTCTCTATGAGAGTGAAGTTATTATGTTGGACTATATAAATTTAGAGAGAACAACATGGGAAGAGTTTATGTAAAAAGTGGAAACACGATTGAATTTACACCTATGGTAGGTAATGAATAAATTACAACATAAAATTAAACAAAATTATGATTTTTTTATTCATTAAAATTATGATACTTTAATTAATCAAAATAGCAAGGATCTCGAAATCAAGAAAGAATAAGAAAAAAATAGAGAAAAGGAGATTTGAAATAAAAACTGACTTGATCGAAAGAAAGTCTTAAGCCAACTAAGCAAAGAGCTAGATATTAAAAAGATAAAGAATCCACGTCAGTGAAAAGAACAACCCAAGAATAAGTTCAAAGAGATGATAGTTCCAAAAAAAAAATATATGAAAGACATATTATCACATATAAACATAAAAAATCATAGCATTATTAGTCGCTGAACATTTATTTCATATAATTGATGAAAATTGAATATGCTAGAGATGTTAGAAAAAAGTCATAGTACTGCATAATGAAGATTTTGATTGTTTTAAAAGTATAATTCAGAATGAGAGCTTGAGATATCAACACGTGCATGTGAGAGAGGAATACCTTGAATGATGTTCGCACAATGTTCCTCTTTATCAATAAGTTTTAAGTAGAACTAGAAAGAAAAAAAAAATGAGACGAAAATAAGATCAATAAAATGAAAGAAAAATACACACCTCTTTATTAAGAAATAAAGAAGTGTGTATTTTTCTTTCATTATGCATTCAAGAGATGCAATGATCTCTTCTTCCAAATTGCTTAAACTTGTTTTCCTCTCTTTCTCTTTTGTAATACCAAATTAGTGGATCACATGAACGAGTTAGTGGAAGAGTTAGATGAAGATTTTGTAGTGGAGAAGTAAGTGGAGGAGTTACAATTATTCAATAAAATGTTTACACTATACATCAAAACTTCTATATACAATCAATATTATTGTGTGGCAAAAAGAGATAAAGATTACTTAACCCGACCTAAATGGTAGATTGCAAGAAAAATAAAAATTTGTATTGAAAGATTAAGAAGAAGAGAAGATTTTTGGAATAACATATACTATCGGGAGACATGAAGAGAAGATAAGTAAAAAAAAAATGAATAAGGAAAGTACTCAAGAGGAAAAAGAAAGCACAACTCAGTTTAAAAAAAAAAAAAAACACCTTCATCTTGTAGATCTAGAAAGGGAAATCATGAGAAAAAAATGATAACATCTTATGGAAACACAAAATGGGGAACACAAAAAATAAAAAATAAAAAGAAAAGCAAAAGAGGAGTGAGAATACCTACTTCAAAATAAAGATCAATAAGTCTTTTATAGAAAACACAAATTGTCGTTCCCTTCATTTACCATCACCATCGTCATAGCGATCAAATATTTAGGAAGTGGATAAAGTAAAAGGAAGAGAGAAGGTTGAACAAAAAAAATGAGAAATATGGAAAAAGGTAAAAACATGAAAGTGATTGTATGTAGTTATGGAGGCATCTTGGGTGATTTATGAAACCAAATGAAACGTAGAAATAAAAAATAACATGGAAAGAGATAAAACCGTCAAAGTAACCACATTTAGTTATAAAGGCATCGTGAGTTTTATGAAGCCAAATGATTCTTGGAAGTAAAAATTTAACAAAACAAAGTAAATAGAAAAGCAGTATAGGTAGTTATCTCATCAAATAATGGATAAATCTAGTAAAGAAAAATGGAAACCAAATCTTCTAGTATTCCTAATAATATTTTAACGTTATCTACATCTATACTAGTGAGGTTGAGATACTTCGTGTTTCTATATTAGTTTAAAAATATTTGAGAATTATTAATGTTTGTTAAATTAATCGGTGTTGTGTTTAGTTCTTAAATTTCAAGATCTTGAATTTAAGTTTTAGGTTTGTAAGAATAGTTAATTTTTAATATTATTTTTTATTATTTAAAAATTTAAGGGTAAAACATTTTAAAAATCGTGTACACGAAAATAGAGAATCACTTGTATATATAGGTATAAATATAAAAGTGATTTCTTATTTTTGTGTATACAATTTTTGGACTCTTTTGTAATTAAAATTTTAAATAATAAAATAAATAAATAAATTATTCTTATAAACCAAAGATTTGGTTACAAGACGTTGAGATTTGAAGACTAGACGTAATATTAAACAAATATTATTAATTCTTAAACACTTTTAAACAAATATAGCGATATGGAATGCCTCGACGTCACTAGCTAGTAGATATAAAAAATAATCATTTTTACAAACATAAAACTTGAATTCTAGACCTTAAAGTTTGAGGACCATACACAACACTAGTTGATCTAATAAATATTAATTATTCTTAAATATTTTTATTAGAGTAAGAGAATTGAATCATTCATAACTTAAGTTCTAATAACTTTGTGTCTCTGTATATTTATTTTTGAAAAAAATTTGAAAGAAGAAATTTTAGTAAATCTAAGGGTAATAATGTCCAATACAAAAATGGAAACCAAAAGGGTGGTTACCAAAACATATTCTCTTTATAATAGGTAACAAGAATGTTAAACTTGAAAAAAATCAATAGAAAAACTTTTGGGATCAAAGTTCATATTATCAAAATATTTTTTATTCTCTTTCTGTTTGAAGGTGAATAACATAAGATACTTTTTTCCCCTATCAAAATACAAAGAAGTATATGATTGAATTAACTCTTACTTTTGTGATTCAACCACAAAAAAAAAGCTCTTGCTTTGGTGATTCAACAAAAAAAAAAAAACTCTTGCTTTCAAACCTACTTTGGTGGTTTGATGTTTAACTTTATTTTCTATAGTTCCAATTGTTAGGTTTACCTTTTAGTTCTTCTATAGATGTCTAAAGTTATAAAAAAATATTTACCATGCATTTTGCATGGATAAAATGCAATAAGAAAGAAATTAAGAGGAAAATCCAAACAAAAACATAAGATTAATTCCATTAAAGATGAAAAAATATCAAAAGTCAAGCCCAATCCTAAAACTCCATGAAAGATGTAGATAGTTTTGTCCTTGAAATTTTGGTATTAATTTCGTGTCATTTCAACTTCTACGACTTGAGAAATGCTCAAAATAATAAACTAATGTCATGCTATTTAAATAAAACATCAATTTCAACTTTAGTCCCAATTTCCTCTATGATCCATGTTGAATTGGAAGTGAGTTTCTTCATGAAAAATGAAGTACTTTATTCAATATTTCTATAGAGAATAGTATCACCTCCATCACAATGAAAACTTAAGTTATGAATGATTCAATCCCTTTTCTCTAGAGTTCAATTCAATATAAAAGTACGAAATATCCCGACTTTACTAATTACTTATAAGATCCTTGAATTAGTTATTATTATTGTAATTTTAAATTCTTAAATTTCTTAATATCATAATTAAAACTTCAATATCTATTTTAATTTCCAAAACCCTAATTTTATGTTCAATTTATGTGTCAAACAATTATCTAGATATTTATAATTTAGTTAGAGGAAAAGATACTAGGTGGATTTAATTGAAAATATGATTTTTTTAAAAAAAAAAGTTAATTAGGCTTAATTTGGGTTATGATAAATCATACGTGACATATGTTTAAATTAAAACCAAATAATACTTCAAGCTGTCTCGTACTAACCAAATTCAATACTATACAACATTTTAACTCTATAGTATTTTTAAATTATAGGACTTTTTATTTAAATAAATAACACAAACACAACATTTAAATATTTTTATAGTACTATAGTTTTTTTGAAAATATATACCGTAAAAATATTCCTTTTATAAGGTTTAGTTTATAAATTTTTAATAAACTAGAATGCACATAGTATCTAACCTACTAATTCTTCTGTTCCAAATCTGTCCCTTAAGGTTAATGTATATGGATTAAAAAATATTTAATAAATGTAAATTTGGACTTTTTTATTTTAAATTCTGTGTTATCATTTTTTATTCTGAAATTTGGATTATAAAACGTTTATTAAGTATTTCATTATTATCTCGTTTTTTGTAAAAGAAAAATAAGTAAATAATTGACGAAGAAAGTCCCATTAAATAGGAGTATAATTGAGAAAAAAAATATTAATTAAACTTTAAAGTTTAAAAAAGTTAAAATGAAAAAACTAAAATGACTAAATTTTAAATAGTTAAAAAGGAGAACTACAATGTATAAAATTTGACAAAGAACGAATATATATTTTTCTTAAATTATAGGTTGGTGCAATCTTGACACAATTGTTAGTCATGACTGAATCAGGACAATGTAAAAAAGTATAGGCTTAATCATAACATTGGATTAAGGTGGACCATTTTGAACATAGCCCAACCTAGCTAAGAACACCCATTTTGGCAGGGGTTTAATAGGAGTTAGCTAAATTTTCATGGAGTAATTATTCTTTCCTGTTCTTACAACTTTTTAGTAACATTTAATTTCTTTTTAAAAAATATACAATATAAAAATTTTATAGATCATGTTAGAGCATAACCAAATTACCAGAGCTTGCGATGACAAACTAGTTTGATAAATAAGTTGGTTAGTATAGACACGAAGTTCCAACCAAAAATACTAAGTTATATTTATATAAATCATCTTATGAAAAGGTTATACTTTTTAATAGACTGAAAAAAAAACTTTTTAAAGTTAAAGTCCAATACTCATTTCAAGCTTTCTAGGACTAATCTACCAGGTAAATGTTATATACACCTCCCCTCTTCATAAATATATTTCCTTAATTTTTGTGTATTTTAAATTTTCATAAATACCATTTTAATTTATTTTCTTTTTAAAATAAATTTTATTTCAAAAAAAATATATTCTTTCATTTACCTTCTCTTTCTCCACTCATTTTCTTCTCTCACTCCATCCCTCTCTAATCACTTTCCGTAAGTCCCCTCCTTTTTTAGTTTTAATTTCTTGATTTTTTTTTCTCTCCAAGCAATCAATACACTCACTCATCTTTATTATTATTTATAATTTGTTTTTTGCATTCTTAACTTCTGCATTTTTTAAATCCTAATTATTCACCTCATCAATTAGATACTTTTGGTTATAAATTTTTTGAAGAAGTTATTTCCAAAAGACTAGTTGAATTTATAATTAACTATTGATTAGAAACATTTTTTTTATTATCATTCTAAAATTATGTATTTATTTTTAAAATATGCTTTCAAGAAGTACTATACAGAAGAGAAACATATTTTTTTTAAGCAAGAAGAGAAATATTTTATCTCTTTTAAAAAGTATCTTTTGAAAGTATATATATTTTTCTTTTAAAAAGTATTTTTTGAAAGATAAAATATACTTTTGAAAAAAAAAACATGTTTTTTGTCTTCGGATATTTTTTCTCTTAGAAAATACTTTCCATTAGAAAACAAATAAAAAATAAAAAATATTATTAATTAATAAAGTGTATTTAACTAAAGTCCTAATCAATCTTGTTCACAAACCCAACAAGGCCCATATTATTCTTACGCTCCTTTTTTTAATGCCTACATCGTGATTATTTATAAAAAAATTTTCTTGATAAATAATATCGGTGACACGTTTGCGTACGGTACAGATAATAAATATGTTTTCTTTGTGTAATAGTTAGAGATAAGGGTGTTAACATCGCAATATGAAAGCCAATTTTGGTTATTTTTTATGTTTTATAAAACATATATTACGCAACAAAAACTTACTACTGTTGTGTTTGAAGTCGTAGCATAAACAACTTTAATAAAAAAAATTATTTACAAACTAATATCTAGAAAATGATTAAAAACATTTTTTGTTTGATTGTTTTTACCATATATATGTATATTATAACAAATAATGCCACGATACAACTTTTAGTTTTTATGCAGTTGCAAGCGTAAGTAGCATAATGTTTTGTACCGCTTGTTTTGGAATTTTGATCATCTTACTAGATATATATGAATTGAATATCGATCCTTAATTAAAAATAAGAGTTAAAATAATTTATATATTAAATTTTTTAATTTTTAATTAAAAATAAGAGTGAGAATAATTTAAATTATATTTCTGTCTTTATATATAAGTTTTTTTTTCACTTTTGTCTGTTTTTTTTATAAGACTTTCTTTTAATTGTCACTTACATTAATTATATATTTTTCTTTAAATATTTTTATTTAATAAATAATTATTTTAAACAAAAGATATTAAATGATTAAAATTAATTAGATAAAATTTTTCTGTCTCTTTTTAAGATTAGAAAAGATAAATAGACATATAAATATATCTTTTTTAAATAATTAATTAAGTTGAAAATAATCTTATAACAGAGATAATAATAAAAAAGAGAAATATGGAGTTTGGATGATGAGAATTTTCACTAAAGAAAATTCGAGAATCTCAATCGAGAGAATTCAATTTTTTGTTTGTGATACTTTATTACAATGTGACATGTTACATTTTAGTAATACATTAAATCATTTTTTTAACATTTAGTATTATATTAAACATTTAAACTCAAAATGTATTATAATAAGTACAAATAATATTATATTATAAAACCAAAAACTATCACAATATATTATTTGAAAAGTAACTTAATTAATTGTTAAAATTAAATATCAATTATCACTGTGTTAGGCATACTCGAAAATCATGTGACTCGAAAAGATTGATAGCGCTGCCTGAGAAGTAAAATCAACATATGATGAAATTATGGGACTCGAAAAAACAAGTGTTGCTCGAAAATAGTTGAAAAGTTGAGACTGTCAGAACATGGAGGTTAAGCCAAAACGGTTACTAAAAAATCAATCGAGAAAACAAGGAACGTGGGAAGAGCGGTTAAAGGAAGTTGAGTCAAGACCACGTAGCAAAGATAGTGGATAGCGGTTGAGTCAAAAGCGTACATGTACAGAATCAACCGCCCTTGATTGCTCTATAAATACAAGGAGTACGGACCTTTACGGAGGTCGAAAAACTCATACTAGAATTGGACTCTGAAGCACTCTCTGCCTACACACACATATGGCTTTCGTGCACAAGATCGTTTTTGGGTATGACTGACTCTCGGCCACTTTTTTCTCTTTTTAGGAGTAGAAGTAGAATAGTCTTCTTGTTCGTTGTTTAATTACGTAGTGTATTCATGTACTTGGATCAATATGTTCGCATGTGTAACGTAATTTGATCATTGTACGAAATGAACTATGATTTGCATTGCTAACATATATATTGTTCACTCTGTTCATATTATTATTTGCTTGCATGAGCATTGCTTGTTAGTAGTAATAGAAGAACATTTCGAAACAAGTAGTTGCTAAGACTTTTTCATCCTACTCTCCATTCTCGGTAACACGATAACACACAGTAAGGCACCTAAATTGAAATACGTTCGTATGCTAGTCTAAATAAAAAGAACCCAGGATTTGATGGTTAATTCCACCGTAAACAAATTGGCACGCCCGGTGGGACCTGTTTAATTTAGAACATAATTGGACTAGTTTTAGGTGTGTGAATTGCATGAGATTAAGGAGTGGAAGAACTATGTCTACGTCTGATAACATGAACGTAAACCATAATAATGTAGATGTAGAACAGCCGAACTCCAATCCTGATAATGCTACCAATGTGACCAGGGGGGCAAGATCTCCTCCTGTGTTGCTTGAAAACCATGCTAGGCATAATAATACCACTCAAGAGTTGGTAAATGTTACCAGAGAATACCCTTGGGGTATGCCAACTAATTGGCGAAATACCCAGCCTGCGTATGTCGAAATGTCAATGCCTTTTATAGGGCCAAATTCACAAATGAATATATCCCCACAGGGATATAATCCTGGGCCAAGTGGGCTGGGTTTTGTTATGCAAGACCCGTATCAACATGTAGGAACAAGTCAGGAGGGTTCACTAATTCGACAAGGTAGTTACATGCCCACGGGTATTAGTAATCAAGCAATGATGGCCTTTCGACAACAAATGGACCATAGTAATCATGACATGGTCAATTTGTTGTCTACTCAGATGCACAACATCATGACACCCCTTTACGAGCTAATAAACAAAATAGGAGATAAGTTGGGTAATGGGACTCCTTCGAGAGCAATGAGTGTGAATCTGAACGATACAGAAAACCCTGGGGGGCATGGAAATTTGCAAAACATAGTTCGACCTAACAGGAACCCTAATGATAATTTAGATCAAATGGTAGAAAGGATATTGAATAGACATGGATTCGATGTAGGTCGAAATGAACGCCCATACTTTGTGTCAGCCTTTCCAGATTATATTACACAAGTAGAATTACCCCGTGGAATGAAAGTCCCAAAATTCTCGAAATTTGCAGGAGAATTAACTGAGTCAACAGTTGAACACATAGCTAGGTATGGGGTCGAATGTGGGGATTTGGCTAATAATGAATACTTGAAAATGAAATATTTCCCAAGTTCGTTGACTAAACATGCTTTTACCTGGTTTACTACCCTGCCTCCTAATTCGATACATACTTGGGTACAACTAGAGGGTAGCTTTCATGAGCATTTCTTTCGAGAGGAAACAAAGGTTAGTATAGTCGATCTAATGAATATCAAAAGGCAAAGTAATGAAACATTAGATGACTATTTAAATAGGTTTAGGCAATTAAAATCTCGATGCTATACTAATATTCCAGAACATGAATTGGTTAGAATCGCCGCCACAGGTTTAGACTTCTCAATACGCAAAAAATTAGTAAATGAACAATTGAGGGACATGGCTCAACTTGCTGAGAAAGTGAGGAGGATTGACCAAATTAAATTAGAAAAGGAAAAGTTGATGAAATTCGACAAGTTCGTTCGAAAAGAAAAGATAGCGTATTTAGAAAGTTCTGAGTTAAATGAGGATTCTAATTATGAAGTTGTAAGTGAAGATTTCGAGATTAATTTGGCAGAATTGCGCCCTGGACCTACGTACCAATGTCAAATGCTAAAACCAGGAGGTAATATAGAAGGGAATTCGACTAAAAAATATAGTTTTGACGTTAGTAAGGCAGAAAAGATATTCGATACTTTGTTAAAAGATAAACAGATTATACTCCCAGAGAATCATAAAATTCCACCTTTCGAGCAAAGAAAAGGAAAGAAATTCTGCAAATATCATAATATGTATGGACATTGGACTAACAGTTGTGTGCGTTTCAGGGATTTCATCGAGAAGGCGATTACTGATGGTCGCCTGGCTTTTGAAGAGAAGGAAATGAAAGTAGATGTTGACCCATTTGCTGCCCATACTGGCTATGTTGAACCAGTTTCGATGTCCATCAACATGGTGGAAGTCGCTGCTGAGGACGATGATAGCATTGAGCCCATTTCTGATGAGAAGCTCGAAGAGTTAATGGAGGATTTTGCTAAAGAGCAAGAACCCATATACCCAAAGGAAGGAGATAGTCTGGTGGAGTTTTTATCGAAGAAAAAAGAAGCTGATAAAGAGGTCATGTTGTGTCCTCGATGCAGTGCTGTCTTCGACAGAGCAGCGGCTAAGGCTTTCGAGGAGTCTGAAATAATGAAGAATTACAAAGCTGAGAAGCTGCGTGAAAAAATGAAGCCCAATGCTAGGTTGAATGCTGGTCTGACTATGAGGCAAGTTCATATGCCTCAATATAATGCCCCGGTTGGGAAGATGGAGATGTATAACTCGTCTAGGTTCGGCAATACTTTTGTGCCGAACGCGAATGTGCCTGTCGGGAAATGGAACGCACCACCTAGGTCTATGATGGGTCGAGGTAAACAAGTAATGACTAGCATGGGAAACCCGGGACAAAGAAATGCAGGAAAATTTTCGAACTTGACTACAGGGAATGTTGGAATTCCAGCTGGGGGATATGGACGTGGATTTCGACAGCCATTTAACAACTTAACCAAAACCCAATGGAGGAGGCAGCAAAGGATGCGTAAAGCAACCTTTGAAGGTATGGGAGGAAATCGTTTTTCGATCCCAGTTCCTCAAAAAGGGGAATCTTCTGGCAAGTTCATCGAAGACGATGAAGACATGATAACAAACTGCTTCGAGAGCGGTTTCGAGGATTCTTTGGAAGATATTTGCGGGGTAGTTTCCATTTTACCTTCGGAGTATGCTGGTGCTATGGAATCCGTGAATGAACAAGAGGATATCATCAGGGAAGACGTTTTCGAGGACCCCAATTATGAGTCCAAAATCATATGGGTCAATCAAATCTCGAGGGTTATCCCTAAGTTCAACTCTGCTGTCTTCGACTCTCCCACAGAGGAAATGAAAGGACATCTCAAACCCCTATTGTTAACACTGATGATTGAGGGGCAAGAGGTAAACAAGGTCTTGGTCGATGGAGGCGCAGCTGTGAATATTTTGCCTAAGACAATGCTGAAAAGGTTTGGGAAATCCTTGGATGATCTGAAACCCCATAACATCATGATCTCCGACTATGCAGGCAAGTCTTCACATCCTGAAGGTATGATTCTGCTCGATGTACAGATCGGAAGTGTGAAGAGGACTACCATGTTTATAGTAACACCTTCCAAAGCAAACTTCAACGTGTTGCTAGGTCGGGAGTGGATTCATGGTGTAGGTGCTGTTCCTTCGACCGTACACCAGAAGGTTTTCTTCTGGAACGATGATGAAGGTTTAGAGGTTCTCGAAGCTGATCAGAAGACTTATGAAGTTGGCATGTATTTTGCTGATCAACAACTGACAGCATTTGCCAAGACCAAACCTTTTGACGCTTACAACTCTGGGGTGATGGATGAAGAGGAAGGTGTCAAGAAAACCTTTTGTTGGGATGTAAAGAGAGGATTCGTTATTCGAGCCGAAAAGAATTCGGCTCCATTGGATGCATGAAGGACGAAGATCCTTATTCGAGCTTTTTAGCTCGAATATCGGCCTACGTGGCCGATCAAACGGCCAATTTGGCCGACAAAGATCAATTTGACAATGAGGTTAGCACGGCCATGTTGGCCGAAGAAAAACAAAAAAAAAGAGAAGAGATGGATTTCGAATCAATAAAGGAAAAAGAAAAACAACAAAAAGAAAAGGAGTTCGAAATCGGGAAAAAGAGGGAAGAAAAGCAAAAAACAGAAAATCAAAGGGACGAAGGAGTCTCAGATAAAAATGAAAAGCAAAAAGAAAAAGCAGAGCTAGAACTCAAACTGGACTGCATTTTTGATGATTCACCTTTGGGTTTCGAGAGTGCCGCTAATGAAGAGCATAAGTTAGAATCCCAAGATCCGCTCGAAGAGGTTAATCTGGGAACTATCGAAAATAAGCGGATCACTTACATTAGCAAGTTCTTGCAAGGGGAGCTGAAAGGAGAGATAGTTCAAGTCTTGCATGAATACAAAGATTGCTTCGCATGGGATTATGATGAAATGCCAGGTCTGGATCGAGAATTGGTAGAACATAGGCTACCAATGATCCCAGGAAGGAAGCCCGTGAAACAAAGTCCTCGAAGATTTGCTCCTGAAGTGATCGAGAAAATCAAAGGGGAAATTGAGAGATTGCTGAAAGCAAAGTTCATCAGAACTTCGAGATATCCTGACTGGATCTCGAATATAGTGCCAGTTATAAAGAAAAATGGAAAACTCAGAGTTTGCATTGACTTTCGAGATCTCAACATGGCAACTCCCAAGAATGAGTACCCTATGCCCATTGCTGAAAATATGATAGATGTCGCTGCAGGTAACGAGATTATGAGTTTGTTAGATGGTTATTCTGGATATAATCAAATTTATATTGCAGCGAATGACGTGTCGAAAACTGCCTTTCGATGCCCAGGTGCCTTAGGCGTCTACGAATGGGTGATGATGCCATTTGGTCTTAAAAACGCTGGTGCGACTTATCAAAGAGCGATGAATTTAATCTTTCATGATTTGATTGGTAAGTTCGTGCAAGTTTATATTGATGACATAATTGTTGGCTCAAAACAAAAGAAAGACCATTTATATCATTTGAAACTAGCCTTCGAGAGAATGAGGAAATATGGTTTGAAAATGAATCTACTGAAATGTGCTTTTGGTGTCATAGCAGGCGAATTTCTGGGATTTATTATACACCAGAGGGGGATCGAGGTAGACAAGAACAAAACCAAGGCTATCATGGAGACCAAGCCTCCATCGAACAAGAAAGAGCTTCAATCTCTCTTAGGTAAAGTAAATTGTTTGAGGAGATTTATTTCGAATTTGTCTGGTAAAACTAAAGTATTCTCTCCTTTGTTGCGTTTAAAAAAGGAGCAAGAATTTCGATGGGATGAAGAGCACCAGAGAGCATTCGAAGAAATTAAAGCTTACCTGGCTCATCCTCCAGTGCTTGCACCAATCTCTGAAGGGAAGCAACTGAAGTTGTACATTTCAGCTAATGATTCGACTATTGCGGGCATGCTGGCGCAAGATGATGAAAATGGCATCGAAAGAGTCATTTACTATTTAAGTCGAATGTTAGTAGGAGCAGAACTTAGATACACCCCTTTAGAGAAATTATGTTTAAGTCTTTATGTTGCGTGTACCAAGTTGAAGTACTATATTAGGACTCGTAATGTTGTAATACTTTGTCGAAGTAATGTGATAAAATATATGTTGTGTAAACCTGTGTTACATTCTCGAGTCGGCAAATGGGCACTTGCCTTAACCGAATACCCATTAACTTTCGAGCCGCTAAAAGCAACTAAAGGACAAATAATTGCAGATTTTCTTGCAGAACATTCGAATGGAACTGAAGAAGTTAATTACATAACCACCAAGCCTTGGCAATTATATTTCGATGGCTCGAAACACGAGTTAGGCGCCGGAATAGGTCTTTTAATCATCTCTCCCAAAGGGGTCCCGACGAAGTTATCAGTCAAAACAAATACAGGATGCTCGAATAATGAAACTGAATACCAAGCATTGATTACTGGACTTGAGATTCTTGAAGAATTAGGCGCTAAAAATGTGGTAATTCGAGGAGATTCACAACTGGTCATCAAACAATTAACTCGAGAGTATAAGTGTTTAAATGAAAAATTAATTGAATTCAAAACTCGAGCTACACGATTACTTGACACGTTTGATGAAGTAGAGTTACAACACATTCCCCGGGACTCAAATCATATTGCAAATAAATTGGCCCAAATAGCCTCTGGATATAAAATCAGTAAAGAGTATCTTGAATATCTGATTCATACTGAGAGTGAAGTGTTAGACTATCGAGCAATTCTAAATATAAGTTCAGCAGGTCAACAAGATTGGAGGAGCGAATTGATCGAATACTTGCGAAATCCTAACATAAAGGTCGAAAGGAAGATTAAACTCCAAGCTCTTAATTATCTCTTACTAAATGATGAATTGTACAAAAGAGGCTTCGACGGAGTTTTGTTCAAATGTTTGGGAGACCATGAAGGTTATATAACAATGGCAGAAATTCATGAAGGCATTTGTGGAGCACATCAAGCTGGAAAGAAGATGAAATGGGTTTTGTCAAGGAAAGGCTTATATTGGCCTACTATGATTAAAGATTGTATCGAATTCGCAAAAAGTTGTGTGGAGTGTCAAAAGCATGGACCAATACAAAAGGTACCGGCAAGTGAGTTGCATTCGATCATCAAACCTTGGCCATTTCGGGGTTGGGCAATGGATTTAATCGGACAAATACACCCACCTTCCTCGAAGAACAACAGGTATATACTAGTTGCCATAGACTATTTTACAAAATGGGTTGAAGCTATTCCTTTAAAAGAAGTCGAGCAAAAAGATATAATTGATTTTATCGAAGACCATATTATTACAAGGTTTGGAATTCCTCAAACAATCACTACTGATCAGGGTACGGTTTTCACGGGTCGAAACATTGCTCGATATGCAGAATCAAGAGGAATTAAGTTGGTAACTTCAACACCATATTATGCCCAAGCTAATGGTCAAGTTGAGGCTGCTAATAAAGTGGTAATTGGTTTAATCAAAAAACACATATCAAATAAACCTCGAAATTGGCATGAAACTCTCGTCCAAATACTATGGGCATATAGGAACTCACCTCGAGATGCCACGAAAACAACCCCATATAAATTAGTATATGGCCATGAGGCTATTCTTCCTATCGATATTAATTTACAATCAATTCATATACAAAAACAAAATGAATTACCCGTGGAGGATTATTGGAACTTGATGTATGATGAGTTGATCTCTTTAGAGGAAGAAAGATTAATTGCGTTACAGAATATTGTTCGACAGAAAGAAAGAGTCGAGAAAACTTATAATAAGAGAGTGAATATGCAACGTTTTCGAGTCGGAGAATTGGTATTAAAAGTTATACTTCCCATGGATCAAAAATCTCGATGTTTGGGGAAGTGGTCATATAATTGGGAAGGCCCATTTCTAGTCGAGCAAGTATATTCAAAGAACGCATATGTAATTAAGGAGATAAATAATTCAAGTGCAAGCAAAGTCATAAATGGGAAATATTTAAAACATTTCCATAAAAGAGCAGAAGAATAATTGTTCAATACAAGGCAAATATAAACTAAAAGGTTGGAAAAATAGATAAGAAGAATGAATTATTGCAAAAATTGCTTCTTGAAATCCTCGAAAGCTTTGTAAGCCTCGTCCAGATTCTTTTTGCGAGACGCACATTAAGCTTCTAAATGCCTCTTCTGCTCCAAAGTCTTTGCTAATCGAGAAGAAATGGCTTTGCCCTCTTCCTTAAGCCCTGTTTGATGTTGCTTGATCTCTTGACTCTTAATTTTCACTCCATCCTTCTTCGAGCGAGTTTTGTCAAGCTCGTGGTTTAAGGCTTCGATAGTACGTTCGATATCAGCCTCCTCCTTCTGCAATGCTTGTAAAGCAGAAATCATTTCTTCCGTTGATTTCTTGATAGAAACCAACTCGTCTCGGAGTTTCTCGAGCTTAGCACGGTCTCCTTCAGTTTCGACCTCAATTTGAGTCACTTCTTGATATGCAGCAGACCACTGAGTTCGAAGTTCCCAGGCGCGGCTAAAGGGCTTGATAAATGCTTGAAGCTCTAAAGAAATATCAGAAGGAAGGTCCGAATAACTGAGAAACTCATCAATCATTTGTTGCACTTCCGTTTTGAATTCAGGAATAAGGAAGGCTTGATCGAGATCTTTAACGTATGCCTTCGAGCGAAAAGAGTCGAGTAGGGGTTGGTAAGAAGGTGTGTCAGAAGCTGGCTCAACAACCTTCAATTTGTCTTTCTCTGACCCAGAGGGACCACTCGTCCAGTTGTCCAACACTTCAAAGATATTATTGATATCTTCGTCCTCGTCATTAAAGAAACTCATCAAATCCAAATCTGGAGAGGGAATCAAGGAGAGACCTTGGACAGAAGAAGTAGCACCGCCCTGGGTTGAAGGAGAAGTGGTAAAAGGTCTAGGGGACTCAGTTGAACCTGCACAAAAGTAAATACATAAGAAACTTCCATTAACAAGGTATCATATCGAAGATTAAAGTCGAAAGAAATATACCCTGGTTCGGATCCAAGGGAGGTTGTAGTTCGAAAGAAGGTTCACCTTGAGCGGAGTCTTGCCGCGTCTCCATATTAATCAAAGGTTCGAGTTGGGGAATCTTACCCTCTTCGACAGGAGGGGGAACTTCTATCGAAGCCATGGCAGAGGCAAGCGCCGCAACATCCATTTGAGGAGTAGACAACTGAGGAAATGAAGAAGTCAGGCTAAACATCAAGAGGAAATTTGAGTCACAAGGTATAACAAGATGAACATGTTGGGTTACCTCAGTGGCAAAGGGTACGCTTTTCTGCACCTCTTGAGACACTCCTTGAGAAGAATCCAGTGGGATAATCGCAATATCCTATTAATAGGATTTTAGAACGGTTAAAGGCATAAGAGAAATATAAAGGAGGAAAGACGTCGAAATTGAGATACCTTAGGAACGGACTTCATGGCGTCTTTAAGCAACTTCTCGCCAGAGGATTGTTGAGGTTTTTTGGGAAGAGGCAAGACCATCTTACCTTTCCCCTTGTCTTGCTTTTTTTGGGGTCGAGACCTGAATTGGAAAATAATTGATTAGGTAGGAAAAAACGAGCAAGAAAATAATCTTAATATTTGAGTTAAGATACTTAACAGTTTTGGTACTGTCTGAACCTATTCTTTGTTTCTTCGAGTTTCCAATACTCTGTAGAGTAGAATTTCGAGAAGGTAAGATAAAATATTAGTTTCGAGAAAAACTACAATCCAAATAAGGTATACCTTAGAACGTAAAGAAACCTTGTCAGCAGCAGTCTTTCTCTTTCGACCCTTTTTAGATGTCTCCTTATCCTCGTCATCGTCACTCTCCCAATCAGGAGTTGGATCAACATGTCGAGGAACACGCTGAGGGATGGCAGCTACAAGTTTCGAGCAAAGAAGTGAGAAAAGTTTAAGGTATACGCGAAGAAGAAGGAGGTGAAAAATATTTACCAGGAGGAGGGTTAATGTTATTGACCCAACATAATGGCCACCATTTGTTTCGAGGAAAATCGTACACTGAACATCTCGCGTAGGTAACTTTATTCTTTACAGGAACTTCTTTGCGCTCAAGGTAAAACGGGTCGAGTGTCTTCACCCAAGGAGGATGAGATACATGTTTAACTAGACCAAAAAGGGCATTTGGAAGAGGAGGTATATGCTTTGGACAAAATTTTTCGAAATCAGTTTTACCTTGAGGATTTATTACCTTTTTTGAGCGAATGTTCCGTTGTACCATTTTCGATAATGAGACAGAAGCGTCAAAAATGGTTCGGTGCGCATTGTCAGGTCGATAACAAACCTTAAAAAATTGTTCGAATTGATAAATGATAAGTTGATTCTTGAAAGTACCTGGTTGTTTAGGCCCCTGCGAACAAGAAAGAGGAGAACTAATCAGCTTTTTCAGAAAGCCATCAAAATCGGTGAGTTTATCTACAATATAGTAACACCACCATCGAAGGTAGCATTTTGAGACTAAGAAGGAAGGAGAAAAGGTGGTCGGTGTAAGCCTAAGTTCTTTATCAGGGCGAAGGATGAAGTTAAGGACTTCTTCATAATTCCCTTTTTTGACACAAATATCCGCATCAATGCCTTCTTTACGTCGAAGGGGAAGAGGTTTCATTTGGCAAAGCCCAAACTGTCGAGCAAAAAGTTGGGGCTGATAAGGATAAAGTCTGACATCTTTTTGCCTCATACCCGACATGATCACATCCCAAGACAAGAATCCAAACCACAGGTCAGTTGAAGCTGGACTTATGCTACCAACTTGGTTATTTTGGCGCAACCATGTAGGACCTATCAAATTCGGTCGAATGAAAGGGGCTAAATCTTCAGTGAAGTCAGTAAAGCTAAGGATGGCTCTAATATATTTCTCGAAATTGTCTACCAGACGCTTTCGAGGGGTAAGGGTTGTTAAACGAGCTCCTTCGAGTTCACATATGGGAATGGGTTTTGAGGGCAAATGAAGTTTCTTCTCCAATAGCGCGTTGAGCCAAAGTTGAAGTAGCCATAACGGGCCAGAGAGATTTCGAGGCCCAGATTCTCGAGCAAGACTTTCAGAAGCTTCGTCAAGACAAGTATAAAGAGAGGCCAGAAGTAATTTGCTTAAGCAGATTTTCCTTTGCAAATGAAGGGCTTGAGCTAAATTGTAATAATATTTTGGGACTTGAAGCGAAGGGGTGCAAAAGACACAGGCTGACAACCAGTACATAAGAAAGGCAATATGCTCTGAAGGTGAGACAGGCGTGTCAGGTTGTCCCATATGCGCGTTAATAAAGGCCAAATAGGTCTTCTTATCCCAAGAAATTGAAGTATCCTTGATCGAAATTTCCTCTTCAAAGGCGTCAGGATAAAACCTATCTCCAATAGGCTTTAACCCTGTTATAGCAGCAACATCAAGTAATGTCGGGCAAATGAAGCCACAAGGAAACTCGAAAGCCCGAGTCTCTCTATTCCAGAAGAAGATAGCAGAAAGGAGCATTTGAGGGTCGAAAAGGTGGAGGTCGAACTTAGCTAGTTGGATAAATTCAAAAATACCTGTTTCTTTCCATTCTGAGGACATAGAAGCCTCTACACGAGCTAACCAAGAGAGGTGCCTTTCTTTAACGGGGGGAAACGCTCTAAAAATTTTGGTAGTATCCCCAAAAAGGTTTAGGTCTATTTCTGGGGAATAAATGAAAGGTAGGGTGGTGGAGTCCTCAGGCAAAAGGGTATTACCATATCTCTTGGTATTTTGACCAGCAAAAGGACCAAGGAAAGCATGAACAGAACCATCTGCTAGAGAAAAAGGAAGAAGTACCTGAGATTGGTATATTTTCAAACTAGCCTCCTCCATGCTTGGAGTTGGAATGAAAGTGTCATCACCTTCTTTGACCTTTTGAACCTGAGCACCAGTCAGTAGCAGAGGAGTGTCCTGGATAGTAGTTGCGGTGGCCATAGTGGTTACCGGAGTGGTGGGCATAGCAGCAGAAGTAGTAGCAATCAAAATAGGGGAAGAAGTGGTGGCAGTAGGAGACATTGAAGAAGCTACGGCAGCGGAAGTGGACGCAGCAGAAGAAGCCATAACAAACAAAAGCAAGAACAGAAAGAACGGTCTGAGAAGAAGATCAAGAACCAGAGCAAAAAAGAAACAGTGAGCAAGAAAACTTGGGCACGAAGGAAGAGAATGGTGAAAACAATTTAACCCTAGGGTGAAAAAGGGGTTTTAAACGAGGTAAATGGGCCTAGGTTGAAACGGGTTAGGTTAGGCAAGATTATTTGAAATATTAAATTGAATTTCCAAAACAACCGCCAAAACGTTTCATATCAGAAGGCAAATTTATGGAAAAATAGAAGTATGCGCCGTCAGAGCTATCAATGTCACATCCAAATGGTCAGTACCTTACAAGAATAGGTTTTCATCGAAAGAAAGATTAAGTTAACGTCAAGAAAAGTGAACATCAAGAAACAAATCGAGGAAGTATCGAAGAACAACCTTGATAGGAATTTAGTTTTCTCCTAAGATGCTCATCGAAACCAAATTCCTAGGGGGGCATTTGTTAGGCATACTCGAAAATCATGTGACTCGAAAAGATTGATAGCGCTGCCTGAGAAGTAAAATCAACATATGATGAAATTATGGGACTCGAAAAAACAAGTGTTGCTCGAAAATAGTTGAAAAGTTGAGACTGTCAGAACATGGAGGTTAAGCCAAAACGGTTACTAAAAAATCAATCGAGAAAACAAGGAACGTGGGAAGAGCGGTTAAAGGAAGTTGAGTCAAGACCACGTAGCAAAGA
Source organism: Cajanus cajan (assembly GCF_000230855.2). NCBI lineage: Eukaryota > Viridiplantae > Streptophyta > Magnoliopsida > Fabales > Fabaceae > Cajanus > Cajanus cajan. The sequence continues at coordinate 54,986,008 of NC_138521.1, forward strand.
TAGTGGATAGCGGTTGAGTCAAAAGCGTACATGTACAGAATCAACCGCCCTTGATTGCTCTATAAATACAAGGAGTACGGACCTTTACGGAGGTCGAAAAACTCATACTAGAATTGGACTCTGAAGCACTCTCTGCCTACACACACATATGGCTTTCGTGCACAAGATCGTTTTTGGGTATGACTGACTCTCGGCCACTTTTTTCTCTTTTTAGGAGTAGAAGTAGAATAGTCTTCTTGTTCGTTGTTTAATTACGTAGTGTATTCATGTACTTGGATCAATATGTTCGCATGTGTAACGTAATTTGATCATTGTACGAAATGAACTATGATTTGCATTGCTAACATATATATTGTTCACTCTGTTCATATTATTATTTGCTTGCATGAGCATTGCTTGTTAGTAGTAATAGAAGAACATTTCGAAACAAGTAGTTGCTAAGACTTTTTCATCCTACTCTCCATTCTCGGTAACACGATAACACACAGTAAGGCACCTAAATTGAAATACGTTCGTATGCTAGTCTAAATAAAAAGAACCCAGGATTTGATGGTTAATTCCACCGTAAACACACTGCAAGAAATTTTCTATTTTGATACTAATTTTAGCTAGGAATAAAAATAGTAGCTAATAGCAAGTTAATTAGCTATAAACTATCATTTTTCCTTAGCTAAAACTAAAATTAAAAAATTTTTATTAATACCCCAATTTTATAATTCTCTAAGTTGGGTTGCCCTTGCCACTAAGTTGCTCTCTAGCTTTCGTCAATCTCTTATTATTTATATAACTCCTTTATCTGTTTCTCCTCGTATTTTCATGAGAAATTTCATCTTTTCACTTTCAATTAAAATTCATAAAGCGCCTCTTCGTTGAGCTAAAAAGAGTTCACAATTTTACAACCAAATTTGGATGAAGGAAGCGTATCCAAAACACAAAATATGGTAAGAGCAATTGATTAACCACAAATAATTTTGATCTCGAATTGGATTGCAATCTATTTGAGTTTGTCTTTCGTGCTTTTGCCTTTTCATTTATTTTGATTGGAATCATGCTAACATTCATCATATATATTATGCAAATTTGCTATGACATTAGAGGAATCGTGCTTTTGCTTTTTCCTTTGTTATTTTTCTCTCACCAAAACATAAACTGTCGAATTTTAGATTCAATTGGTTTATTATTGTTTACAGTGAAATTCGTTTATGGATTCTTTTTATTCGAACTAGCACGAATGACGTTTCAAGTTAAGTATTTGAAGAATAAGAGATGAAGCAGAAAGATTTACGAATTACTTGTTTCTAAGTATTCATCAATGATTAACAAGCAACAACATTCGTTCACATAAATCTTTATATAAACAGAATGAACAATAGACACATTAGCAATACAAATCATGGTTCACTTTGTTTTACTGATCAAATTACAATAAGAAGTTGAAACATATTGATCAAAGTACGCAATTACGTTACGTGAATAAAAGAAGAACAAGAAAACTATACTAAACCTACTCCTAAAAAGAGAAAAGAAATGTGGCCGAGAAATGATCATACCCAGAAGTCATTCTTTGCACGAAAGTCATATGCGCAGGCAGCGAGTGCTTGAGAGTTTCAAGTATGAAGTTTCCGACCTCCTGTATGGGGTATGGTTCTCGTATTTATAAACTCTCCTCTTGAGGGTGGTTACTCTTACGTAAATCCATCATGGGCGCATAACTGCCATCCACTACGTCCTTTACGTGGGTTTAAAATATAACTTCTCGTAACCGTTCGCCACTACGTCCTTTTTGTGGGTTTGGAATATAACTTCTCATAACTATTCGCCCCACGTATTTTTATCTCTTCGATCTATTTTAACCAAACACTACTTGAAAACCTCTAGTAGCCTCTTTTTTTCCATTTTTCGAGCATTTCTTTGTTTCAACTCGACCAGTTTCTATTCGACTGTCTCGAATACAAACAAATAAGGCTCCTGATAGGTGTCGTCCCTTTATCATTCCTTCGAATGACCAATTAAATGTAACTTTCGAGTCTCATGTTTTTTGAGTGGTCTTAATAATGTGACACATTTCTATCTCAAAAATGTTTTCTTCTAGTAATATTAAAACGTGAAAACTAATTTAATAAAAAGAGTGCTTCATGTGGATAAAAAGTTTACACTATAAATTTCATTGAATAGAAACTTTAATGCTAAAAAGATACAAATAGGAAATTTAGGCACTTAAACGATGTTTACAAAAGCTCTCAAACACTAATATAAGTCCAAACAAATATAAAGTTCAAAACAAAATCCAACATTAATATAGTAAATCTCCTTGTCCCAATGTCACATATTTTTGTAGCAAAACCCAAAAATAAATAAAATTCTAAAATCTTCATTGTTACATGATTTATTTGATCCTCACTTGAAAATTAGAATTCAACCCAAACAACAAACACAAAATTCCAAACCCTAAACCTTAACTAGGACTCAACGGATTAGAATTGGCTTAACTGATAGAGCTTTCATGTTTGTTTGTTTTATTTCCTAGACCTATTTAAGGGATGAATAAATTAGAGAATGTAACGACTCGCTATGATCTCTATACTAATTGCACAATTACTCGAATGGATATCAACTAAAAACCTCATAAGTGTAAGTTTACTAACATCAGGTCATGTACTGTATATCATACATGTAAAACAATTGTATAGTAATATATGATATAAATATAGTGATCCAACATAATAAATTGTAATATATGATATAAATATAGTGATACAACAAAAGCTACCTAACAAGCAACTCCTACACATATCCCTACATAGTTGTAGCACCAAAATATATCCAACTCCGTCATCCTCTTATAACGATCACGTCAACTATAACATCACATACTTATCCCTACTTTGCTCCCTTACAACGCATGATCATCGTAGTTTAAATCACATGAAAGCACATAAAGGTTAACTAGAGTAAAAAGAACAACGTATATACAACATAAGAATATCACATCATCTCATCTACAACAACACGACATAAGGCATCACATTATACAACGCATACCAGCATAAAAACTTTGCTTACAACAACATACATCAACTTAGCATCACAACATTCTCAACATAGGTTAATCATCACAACAACACAATACTTTTAACGCAACAACTACATACATCATCACATATTTTAACTAGGAGATCTCCTACAACATACAATTCTACAACTTACAACTCATTTCTATTTCTCAACTAACAATTTACTACACAATTATCACATACTGCTTCAATTTTGCAGCTTATTCATCATTTATTCATTTAACAACTAAATCAACAAATATTCAACACTTCGTCAACTACATCATCATGTTTTTCTCTAGCAACTAGTGCCTGACGTAACATACCCTACACTTGGTGCCATTCCCTACACAACCTGCACTCGACATGGCTAAGGTAGAGGTCCTTAATACCTTGCGCCTAACATGCTAAACTACCACCCTCAACCCCATCTCAGACAGAGAGTCTCTACATGATTCTCGCCTAGCATTATCGCTTGGTGAAATCCAGACAAAGATCTTTGGCTTGGTCACACTAGGTGTCACTTAACTTTGAGCTTGATATCACCAAGTTAGAGAGTTCTTAAGGGTCCCACGCCTGACGCCATGTCAACTCGAGACGAATCTTTCTCCTCACATCTAGCACCACCAATATTGAGCCCAACGTGATTGAGATAAAGAACCTTAAGTTAGAACAACACCCAACGCCATGAAGGCACGCCCGACGCCACATCAGAATTTTGCATATGTAGAACCTGATTTTGAGCCAAAACCTGAAATGCAACAAAGATCCAAGACATGCAACATGGAACAATGATTCTACTTAATACAAGCAACTCATATTCAGTTGAAAAACCAACATGCAACAACAATACATAGCAAATCATCATATTTTTTTATCATGAACCTCAAACCTCAACCTTCACATCACTCTTCACCATTTTAATTTATTTAACCGTAGTAGTTTGAAATCCAAACACCATTCAACACCAAAATCATCCAAAACTCCAACATACTATGTATGTTGAGCCAAAACTCCAACATGCTATGTATGTTGAACCTGATTTTGAGCCAAAACCTGAAATGCAACAAAGATCCAAGACATGCAACATGGAACAATGATTCTACTTAATACAAGCAACTCATATTCAGTTGAAAAACCAACATGCAACAACAATACATAGCAAATCATCATATTTTTTATCATGAACCTCAAACCTCAACCTTCACATCACTCTTCACCATTTTAATTTATTTAACCGTAGTAGTTTGAAATCCAAACACCATTCAACACCAAAATCATCCAAAACTCCAACATACTATGTATGTTGAGCCAAAACTCCAACATGCTATGTATGTTGAACCTGATTTTGAGCCAAAACCTGAAATGCAACAAAGATCCAAGACATGCAACATGGAACAATGATTCTACTTAATACAAGAAACTCATATTCAGTTGAAAAACCAACATGCAACAACAATACATAGCAAATCATCATATTTTTTCTCATGAACCTCAAACCTCAACCTTCACATCACTCTTCACCATTTTAATTTATTTAACCGTAGTAGTTTGAAATCCAAACACCATTCAACACCAAAATCATCCAAAACTCCAACATACTACAAGAAGAACATAAATCCAACTTCTTTTACCTCGAGGTAGCTCGGGTTTGAGGTAGAAGAGAAGGTAGAATGAGGCTCCTCACAAAATCAACAACTTGATTTAAGTTTTCCACTATCTGAATCACGAGCAACACAATTTAAGTAAGGATTGGAGGAAGAAGAGAAGGTTGTGAAAAATAGCTCACAAACTAGAGACCCTCTCGCTAGACTTCTGAGAGAAATAAGTTTATGAGACTCTATTCAAAATGGAAAACTTATATACTCTTCCCTTTGGAGTCAAACTAGATCTCTCAACGTTGATTAACAACTCACTCAACAATATAAAATGACCTAATAGCATAACATTATTGCAACTAACAATGTTACAAAGAAAATCAAGATCAGATAGAGTATAACAGAGCGAGAAAAAAGTTGAAGAGAAGAACAACTTCAAAAGTTACCTAGGGATAGGGATTATGGGTTCTTCTTCTTGTTCTTCTTACGTAATCTATCAAATTCTTATATAATCCTTTTGATTTTTATATATGATACTCTATTATTTAGTGTTAGTGATTTGATTCTATTCTCAATGCTTGAGGTGAACTAATGTAACGAGCATAAGGCTAAAGAGGGGAACCATCCCTCAAAAGCCGGCCCAAGAGGTTGGAGAACCTCCCGCCTTATAAGGCCTCCCTGGTAAGGAGACCTTCCCGATGTGGGACTTGTTACATTACCACCCCCTTCGAAAGCCAGCGTCCTCGATGGCTGCACTCCACGGTACTTCACTCACCGGTACTTCACTCGGCCCTTGCCGGTCAGAACCCTCCGGTGGTCAGAACCCTCCGTGGGTAGCCCTTCTCGATTTGGCTGGCTCTCAATGAAAGCACCATTGTAACGAGCATAAGGCTAAAGAGGGGAACCATCCCTCAAAAGCCGGCCCAAGAGGTTGGAGAACCTCCCGCCTTATAAGGCCTCCTTGGTAAGGAAACCTTCCCGATGTGGGACTTGTTACAACTAATCACTCATTTTTTGATTTTGCTCGAAAAACATTTTCTAAATCTATTTTGAATCAAATCACCTAATAATTTTAAAGGATAGAAATAGATTTATAGTCGTTGTTTAAACAAATGTTTGTACTTAACGCAAGGAATCTATTTTAGTAAACTAAGAAATCAATTATTAAAATAGAATCCTTAGAATTTCTAAAGATAAGAAATTGATTGAGAATAATCTTTGAGAATTGAATAACACTAAGTGATAATAATCATATGTAGATAATCTTAGGATAACAAACAAGTGAGATAAATAAAATTTAATCCCAATAGCTTCTTGCAATGTTACCTCTCAACTTTATCCTTGGTTTTTTTTATTGTTATTCTCTTTACAAATTCAATATTGAAATGCACAACAATATGCTTATATTTAGTGTAAATATTTCTTTTGCAAGTTTTAATTAGGATAATAGAAATCATGAAATATCTTCCAAGTCCCTAAGGATCAACAACCTATACTCTAATTTTATACTATAACAGAATTGGTGCAATTGTTGCAAAATCCCAACAAGTCTCTCGACACCATTGTTGGGGACTTGTGTCAAGATATTTAGTAATTTTAGTTTATCCTTTTTAAAGATTGTTTGTATTTAAGTTGTATATATTTCTATTAGTTAGTTAGTATTTGTTACTTTTTGTGCTAATCTCTCTATTTAGTTTTCTTTTTATGTATGCAAGGTAAGACTACAACTTAGCATTTTCTTTTTGATCCTAAAATGGAGAGAACATTTAGGAGGAATATTAATAATACAAGGAAGAAAAATAAGCTAGACATGGAAAGACAACAATAGGAAGCCACATTCATTTCAATCTCGGTTCAACCTCCATAACCTAAACTAATGGTGAATTTAGGTGGTGTGAGTGGTGAAGGACAACACAACAATAATAATCAAAATCCTTTAAGACTCTTAGAGGAATATGCTAACCAGTTGGGATGTAGGCCTTTCTCTAGCATTGTCAGGCCAAAAAAAAAGTGGAAATGAAGCTAGCCTTGCTATCTCTAATCACTTCTAATCAGTTTGCGGGGATGGATCATGAAGACCCCTACACTTACTTATCCACCTTTTATTAGTTGTGTGGCACTATGGGAGTACTTGGTGAGGACAGGGAAACAATTTATCTTAGATTGTTCCCTTTTTCTTTGACTAGAAAAGCCAAGACATAGTTGCCATTTCGCCTAAACCAGTGTCAGACTAGGTGGGAGGATGTACAGTGGCGGAACTTGGATAAAAAGTTTGGAGGTGCCAAATTATTATATATATATATATATATATAATTATAAATTAAATTTTTTATTAATTAAAAAATAATAGAATTTTTCTTTTTCTTTATTCAATTTTTTTAATTTTATTATAATTAATAATATAATAATATACAAATATAATATTAATATATATATATATATATATATAAGAAAATTTGGAAAAGTTTGGGGGAGCCGTGGCTCCCCCCTGTCACACTTAAGGTCTGCCACTGAGGATGTAGAAAGGAAGTTCCTAGCTAGATTTTTTCCTCCATCTTGGGTTTGAGGTTTAGGATTTTATGGTTTAGGATTTGGGGTATATATTAGTGCCAAGTCAATAATTGCAACTTTCTCTCAATGAGTTGATGAAAATTTATGTGAATCTTGGGAGAGATACAAGTCCTTGTTGAAGGAGTGTCCAAACCATGGGTTTGATGATGTTACACAACTGAACATGTTTTGTAATGGGTTAAGACCATAAACTAAGATGTTACTCATGCTTTTGTAGGTGAATCAACGATGATGATGGATTATGAAGAAGTTATTGTAATTATTGATGCTCTGATAGTTAATTATTATCAAGTTCATCATGATAGAAACCAACCCCACAAGTGAGGAATTATGGAGTTAGACACACAATGCTATTCTAGCTCAAAATAAAAACTTCTTTCACAACAAATGAAGGATTTAAAAAAAAACAATTGTTTAAGCTTTAAGTAGCATCATCTTCATGTTCTTAAGCTCAGCATGTGTTGGAATGTGATTTTTATTTAAGAGACCATCCAATAGGTCATTGCATTATTACTGATCTAGAACAAGAGGAAAAAGTTAATTATATGAGAAATTTATAGGGGGGTAAGACAATTACTCCAATAACTACAACCAAGGTTGGAGGGTAATCAAAATCAGTGTTTAGGGTGGAAACATGAAACAAGACCTTCTAAGAGACAACCCCCTTAGTAGTCATACTAGAGTCAACAACCTTATCATCTAGACAGGTTATCAAAGATGGAGGAAATACTATAGTCAACAACCTTAGGGAGCATGTGTTGGAATGTGATTTTTGTTCAAGAGACCATCCAATAGGTCATTGCACTATTATTGATCTAGAACAAGAGGAAAAAGTTAATTATATGAACAATTTAGGGAGGTAAGACAATTACTCCAACATCTACAACCAAGGTTGGAGGGTAATCAAAATCAGTATTTAAGGTGGAAATAGGAAACAAGACCTTTTTAGAGACAACCCCCTTAGTAGTCATACCAGAGTCAACAACCTTATGATCCAGATAGGTTATCAAAGATGGAGGAAGTACTCACACAGTTCATGCAGGTATCTACAAATAATCAAAAGAATACTTAAGCCATTGTTTAGAAATCTAGAGATATAGGTGGACAATTGGATAAACAACTAGCATAACAATGAAACAATAATTTTTTAGCCAACACACAGGTTAATCCTAAGGAATATTTCCAATCAATTACTATTGGGAGAGGCATCGTGGTGAAGGATAGATGATAATTTGAATGAAATAAGGGATGCTATTGTTGACAAGAAAAATGAAGGAGTTAAAAATGAGAATAAGCAAGAAGTATAGTTGAATAAAGTGAGAGAAAAAAATGAAGAAAAAGAAAAAAAAATGAGAGAAAGAATCAAGCAAGAAAGAAATAGAAAGGTGTAGCCAAGGCTCCATTAGTTAAGGATTTGCCATGTCAATATGCTCCCTCTAAGAAAGATAGGAAAAGACAGTTTGCCCGCTTTCTAAACATTTTCAAAAGGCTTCAGATTAATATTCCATTATCAGAAGCACTAGAACAAGTGCCTACCTATGCAAAAATCATGAAGGAGTTTCTAGCCAAGAAGAGAAAATTTATTGATGAGAAGATCATTGAGTTAAAAGTTGGGTTTAGTGCTATTATCCAAAAGCTATTTTCGCCAAAATCCAAAGATCCATGTAGTTTCACTATACCTATCACTATTGGAGGTCTGCCCATTGATAAAGCCTTGATGGACCTTGGTGTTAGTATCACTCTCATGCCATTGTCAATGCTTAACAAAATAAAAGATTTGGATGTTAGGCCTACCAAAATGACCTTGTAATTAGTTGATATATTAGGTCAAAAACCAATTTTAGATCCCTCTGGTTTTGAAGTTTTGTTGTTAACAAGTAAAGATGTTTTTTTATTAATAGAAAAGTTTTCAAGATGACTAAAATGAATCTTCTGATAAAACACAACTTCTCACTAAGATGCAAATAAGACAAATTCTCTTGTAAGACGAAAGTTGCACTAAGATGATCTTATTACTTTTGCTAACTCAAATGAAGCTTTATTTATAAGGAGAGATATGTATTTAGTCTTTATCATTTATGATCTCTAAAAAGGAAAATGACTAAGTTTGAATTTTTCCTTAACAAATCAAATTCAAAAATATTTCCTCGGTACCTACATTTCATGAAAAGGAAAGAAAGACATGCTTTGTGTTAGAAAAGGATGAGTAGATCCCTGCAAATATGAAAAGTTGCATTTAAAGTTGTTTCGACACTACGCCAACTTGATACGCGCATGGTTCTACCGACTTGGTACCTAAAAGGTGATAAATAACTTTTCTGATCAGATAAGAAGTGAAAATTTGGTGAAAACATTTAATGTAAGAATTTATTACACCAACGAACACTTCTCTCTTCAAGAAGCAAAATATGAAGACAAGCGAAACAAATCATGTGAGAGAAACTCAAGGATTTGTAACAATCATCTTTTTTGAAGCACCTATATAAGTAATCTCAATGATTCAGATAATTAACAGATAGATGCATAAATATAAAGAAAAATAGAGACAAAGAACGCATATACAAAGAAATATTATTTCCTCATTGTTTTTGTAAATAACTTTGTACTTTATTGGTTGTATCATGTTATGAAAGGAAGACAAAATAACTTTGTAAACCTTTGTAACTTTTAGTTGTTGGGTTTGAGCATGGAGAAACTTGTTTGTAAAAGAATATAATACTCGATGTTCAAACTTGAAGAAACTTTGTCTAAAAGGAATACTTGAATAGTTGCTCAAAGAGACAAATCAAAACACTTAGGATTGAACCAAAAAGTGGTTTAATAAAGAATACTTGTATCTTGGATAAGATAGTAGAACTTGATCAGGTTGGATTAAGAACTAAACATAATCTCGATGGTTAGGATGAAAAAGTATAAAAAATACTATGTTTATTTTGTTTACCTCTTAATCTACACTTGTAACATTATTATTTCATTGTCTTACAAAAATTGTGAGTTTTTTTAGTAACACTATTCAACTCCCTTTTAGTGTCTCTCTTTTCTCTACATGATAGAGTTATCAAACTTCCACAAGGTGTGGTTGAGGATGTTCTGGTCAATGTAGATAAATTCATATTTCCTATTGATTTTGTGGTGATGGACATGGTTGAAGACGTGGAGATTCCTCTAATTTCATGAAAACAATCAAGGTAGTCATAGATGTGGATGACATCAAATTGCAAAGGAGGGCACAAGAAGAAGTGAACTTTAGTATGTTTGAGGATAAGCAACAACCAAATTCAATTAGAAGAGAAGAATGTCTCAAAATAGACACACTTGATAAGTTCACATTACAAGTCATTTGAAAAACTCTAAAATCTTGGGCATCTAAACAATAAAATTGTGCCTAAATCAATTAAGAAAAAGAGAAAACATAATGACAAGAAGATCCTCAAATGGAAGCTCAAGCTTGACCAATCAATCCTCTTACTTAATTATAAGTTGAGAGCTCTCCCTAGTAAACTCAAATCCAAGTAGTCAAATCCATTTTTCATCAAATAAGTAAAATTTTATGGAGTAGTTGAGCTCGAGGATCCTTCCACCTAAAGAAGTTGGGTGGTGAACAAAAAGTTGCAGCCTTACTTGAGTGGTGAAATTAAGAGGTAGTCACATTGTAAAATCATTGAAGAACTCAACTCCGTCAAGCTAAGGATGTTAAACAAATGTTTGCTAAGAGAGATAAAGATAAAGGATAGAACTTACATGTAATAATATTATGTGAGTTCTTTGTGTTATTCTTAATTAGATTTTGAGTTTCATATTAATAATATATATATATATATAATTATTCTATTAATTGTTAATATGTTTTATATGATATAAAATTCTAATATATTCTTCTATTAATCCGTTTCTATGATTCTATTAATTAAGTTAAAAGTAAACTCATGAACTTATTACTCTATTGAATTGCAGGCTTATTTGCCTTTGGGGATGATTGAAGGGCCCTTGAACGCCAAGACCAACTTGCACGGAAAGTACCTTCGCATAAATTGAATCATTCAATGAAAGCCCACAATGACACAAGCAATGGTCAAGAATACCCCTACTCTCACATGTCGCAAGCCAAGATCTGAACAACCTACTAAACAAATCAATCATGTTGCTTGGTCTTTACAAAACCCTTTATTTTATTCTTTTTTACTCACATGCTTTTTTAGGGGGAAGGATCGAGGTTTCTTGGCCTCCTTGCCTTTCAAGTGGATTTACAAACTAGTAACATGAAAGAGTAAGTCATCAATGATAATAAACACTGAATTACTTGTCTCCTTTATGGCCCTTTTCCCAACATGTCACACAGGGAATGTGCCCTCTTTGCATTACACTTCCATTGCTCATGGTTTTGGGCTTGCACTGTTTTTACTTGTTTGGGGGTTAGGGGACCACCCCCTACCAGCTAGGCCTAAAGTTTTGCCACGAACTTGATGGAGCTTTCGTCACCTCAAGGCTCAAAGTCTTCTCTATTATCATTTGGCATGCATGATCCTCAAATAATATCAATTGTCTTTATGAGTCGGAGTATTTGTACTGTCTGTGTACTACAAATCCGGAGTTAATCTACGTATAGTAATTACTTTTTTTTAGGACCCTCTTCTTCTTCAATCATTTGTGCAAAATTAGCTTTTTCTTTCATAATGGCTTAAAAAAATGGAGGAAAATATATATACGCCTCAAACATATATATCAACGAAAACCAGACCACCCTTATCCAATCAACTTTGACTGTGGTTGATTTTAAAAACATTTGAATATCTAATCTGGCGTCTGGGATGACAAACCAAGAGCTGGACTTGCAAAGTTTAAGTTGGAACACAGATGTATGTATCTATGTCAGTATGTCCTATGTATGACAATCATTTTTAATGTACTAATTTAAGGGTTTCAGTCTAAATAGTAACGTAAAATGCACTCTATAAGATAGAATGTTTAGTAATAACCATTTACTAAAATATCTAAAATTTTAATAACTCCAGTTTATTTTATATATACAGGTAACGCGTAAAGGGATGACAAATATACCCGTACCCGCGGGTAATACCCGAACCCGTCCCGACTTTGACGGAAAATATCCGGTTTGACCGGGTACGGGTACGGGTACGGGTAAAACCCGATATATTAAATCGGGTACGGGTACGGGTACGGGTATGTACTTACCCGCCCTGTACCCGTACCCGTACCCGTACTCATACCCGTCCCCGTTCTCATTTTTAATTTAATATTCACTTTCAATTTAATTATATTAAAAAATTTTAATATTTTTTTATGTGCGATTATTTATTATAATATGAGATAAAGAAATAATCTAATTATAATTATAATATAATAAAAAAAATAATTTAAAAATATCATTTTTTTTACAAAAAATAAAAAATAAAAAAATTGACGGGTACGGGTACGGGTATACCCAATACCCGACGGGGACGGGGATGTGGATGAAAATCTATACCCGACGGGTATGGGGACGGGGATGGGGATGAGTTTAACTTGCGGGAACGAGGACGGGTATCATGAAACCCGTACCCGCCCCGCCCCGTTGCCATTCTTACGCGTAATTTATCATAATTTCATTTTTATTAAAAGAACATTTAGTTTTCTTGGCAAGGACGTTGTGAGTTGTGACTCCGGAAATTGTGCGTAGGGGGTTTAGATGCATCCATGTCCTATGTATGACAGTAATTTTAATGTATTAATTCAAGGATTTGGCACCTATAGTCTCGAATATACTTTTATAAAATAAAATACAGAATAATAAACCATTTATTAATTAGGATATTAGTAGTTAAAATTTTAATTAAAAACTTCATAATTTATTTTTAATGTATATGTAAATTATAAAAAAAAATGGATATGAAATTGAAAATATCAAAATTTTAATTATTTCAAATCAACAAGGCAAAGTAATATGTTATAGTAGTTTTATTTAAAGCGTATCTGTACTTTTGAGGAATTAAATCCATAACTTGAATTAGAACTAAGGTATCTTTTCTCTTTCCCTCTTACTTTTTTTTTAATAAAATTTATTTCAATTTTTCTATTAATTAAAGAGATTACTGTATTTGGCAAGAAGGATGAGCATTTTTGTAACTCCGGTAACTGAGGGAGTTTGGAAAATTTGGGGAACTGAACGAGGACATTGTAACGATGTTATTGTTACCTTAATATGGAGCTGAATAACATGGTCAATCTAACCAAAAAATAAACCCCACTTATTCAGTCACACACGGCATCAATGCGCATGACTTGCTTGTTTTGGCTTTAATTTCAGGGTGAACACAAGGCTATAATCTCTCTCTACTCTATTATGCCGAAGAAAACATGTGAAGCAATATTATGAGGATAAACCCTAATAAAGACTACAGCTACAAGTCATTAAGTCAAATGAGGTACGAAAGAAACTTTTGATTAAAGTTTTGCTCTGGTGGTGCTCCCTCCTCAATCCTCATCCATATGAGAGAATCCTTCAGGCAAGCATGCTAAGCTCTTTCACACTCCTCTCTTTCTGTGCAAGTGACGAGTCTGACTATGAGTTGAAACATGCATCATGATTAAGTTTATGGGAGCACGCCTAATCATTGTGTCGTGCCATTACTTGAAAGGAATTTAGTTTGCTTCTTTCTTTAATTGACTCCGACAAAAGAATTTATTATTTGTCCTCAATTTTCAATGACAGCCACACAAATAACAACTACTCCTTGTCCTTGAATCGCAATCTCACATATGATTGGCTGTTTTAAGATCTATTTGCTTTGTTACGGGTATATAAACCAGCAACTTTTGAAAACTCACGTCACATGGTGGAACTTTTGAATAATCCCTCTACTTGGACCCGGTTATGTTGAAACACTTGAGACTGTGTATGACCACTCGCACACTGAGTACTCAAAGTAGCACGTTATAGCAAGAGACCAAGAGAACGCATGAGCTAGAAGGAGGAATGTTTTGGCAGGTGACGCTGAGGAACCATCTTCATATATAACACAGGTATGCCCTGAATATGGAGCGAAATATGTCTCTTAGTTGAGGTAATAATAGTACTATTAGTATGATATAAAATGGTATTTTAGGATTCAAGAGTTCCAGTAATCTGTATCTTCTCGACAAGTTGATATGATCATTTGTTTCAATTTGCAATCAACTGTACTGTTAAACTCGTGAATTTTGATCAATTCCATAGAAGTTTGGTATAGCTTTAAGTTCTTGATTGACACTTCATGCATGCATTAGCGATTCATTGGATATTGGATCTCCGCTTGCTTTACTCTTTAGTTGCTTTTTAGTTTTAAGCTATTACTGCTGCATTGTTTTAGGGAACAACATCTCAAAGTTAAGAAGCTCCAACCCTTTTTGAATTACACGCATCAACATGCACAGAACTTAGAAGGAATACTACACTGACAACACTTTTTTATTATACCATTTTTCTCTAATTTTGTATCCCCCTCTTGAATTATATGTCGCTGTAGTTTTTGATACATAGAAAGACACTAACACTGATCCTATCTGTCCCTTTAACTATAAGTACTCCGAAGAAGAATTAATTTTGAAAAGTATTTAATATGGGAAATGTCACGTAACGTTTTATCTTCCCACACAACTTGTTTTTTGCGTTAAGATATCGGCTTTATCGTATCCTCGAAAAAATAATAAATAAACATGACTTCTGATAGAATGACTCCATTTACAAGTGATCATACATTAGTTTATTGGCGAGGTATAATCGAAAGTTTAGGTAAACTTGTGCAATCTCAACAATTAACACGGTCCAGTTCGTACTATATATTGACTAAAAACAAGGTAGTTTACATGCTTCAAAAATATTATATAATGACATATGGACTCTCGTATACTGCAATCTGCAAACAGTCATTTGACATTCTTTTTAATATATATATCACTAATCTTATCATGTTATAGCATTTAAGAAGAAAAAAAAATTATAATAGATACCTTGATATTATTTAACATGTAAAGAGAAAAAGAGATAAAATAAAAAGAAGTGAAGATATGATAGGTGATATGTAAGTAATATAAAGAGAGAGACCCTAAGAGAAGTAAATTAAATGTGTCAAAATAAGTGTATGAATATAGAAGTGTTCATATATTATCGATTATATTTATACTTTTGTATCTTTGTCAAAATGTCAATAGAGTGAAATTCCTCTTTATATCCTTTTTAAAACGTATATCTTGGCATAACATAATTCTTAACTAACATCTAAACTTCATAACAAAGCAAAGCAAAGAGTTGTAAAATAAATATAACTCTATTTAACCAAACTGTTATATTATCCTTGTCTCAACACTTCATTAATTATTTTGTTATTTAAGAACAAAAATAACAATGAAAACCCTCACAAACCAAAACATATTACAGAATGAGAAATTCTAATATAATATTCTTAAAACTAAGAGGAAAAAAATTAATAAAAATGAATTGTAAAAATGCGTAATAGTAATACAACCCTTATAAAATAAGGCAAATTAACGATAGTACCCAAGAACAAAAACCATATGTAAAAATCCAAGCTCACTATGTCATTATTAAGCTTGAGAATTTGCCAAATTCTAGAATATATAGTTTCATTAAACTCGTATGCCTTAACAAAATATGAGTTTACATGCTATCATTTTAGCCCGTTTATGACTATGAGTAATTGTAATTAGCATTACTATATGTTACGAAGTCTTTCTTACATGAAGTGTAAGAAATAATATGAGTAAATTTTTTTAACGAAATACAAAGTAGATAATAGCGAGTCATTGACAAAATAAATAAGGTAAAACACATAAAAAAAAGATGATTGGTTTCTTTTTCCCAATTGTAAAAGCATAACTCGTTAAAATTTAACCTGAGAGTCCAGCTGTCCACTCTTACGAACAAAACTAACGAATGAAGACACGCGTTTAGTTAATGATTTTCGGTGATTAACTCTGGCTGTTGTTTAAATCTTCACATCTTATAAACTACATATATAGAAATGGTACACATGCAGAATTCGACATACAGTCAATTCTAAACTGGCACAATGGAGACGAAGGTATATATCAGATGCATGTTCAGTTTAGATTCTCAAATCTCATCCCTCCATTCTTATAGAACACTTCTGGTAGATCAAAGTAATTGGTTATTTCAAGTACAAACTGAATAAATGTAAATTTAATAATTTGTAAACGCAAAATTAATAGCGGTACTGTAGTGAACAAATCACACTTTTAACATTAATTCACAGAACTCTTCCCACAATCACTTCCTGCTGTAGAGTTGACCTTGAGGACTAATTTGTTTGCAATATAGGCGAATTTTGTGAATTGATAAAGTGCCTTTAGTATTAATATAATGAATACATTCTGGTCCATACTCCAGCCTCCAGAAGTTCAACAACTAATGATATATATAAAACATATGGTTTTATTATGTACAAGAACACGGAACAACACTATATGGTCTTTTTTTCCAACATTCACTTGTACGTAATTCCTATAATTAGTATTATGCATCTTTTACTTACTATATATATAAATTTTCACTTCCACAGGTCAATCTGGCAACTGGAGGTTGACGTTGAAGCATACTCCTGGGAAACTTGCTCCTTTTTGGACCCGTTGTCAACCACAGAAATTTGTTGATCAGCCACATGGAAGATAGGTGCATTGGAATAACTGTTTTCCTTGGAAACATCTTGGTTGTTGTGACTGAGCTGAGAGGCAACAAATTTGTGAAGTACTCGCCAATCTGTCACTTGGTCAACTGCATGATCATTGCTACCATAGAGAGAATGGTTATTATTTTGTTGATGGAAATATTGTATCTGTTCTTCCTGAGTAAGTGATGAGAACTGCAGGGTGCTTCCATTGTTGTTGTTTTCATAACCATAAGGGACAACTGAGCTGCAACTCAAGCTTGCTGCAGATTGAGTAACTTTGGGGCTTTCAAGTTGAGGAAGTTGGAGAAAAGCATCGTGGGGTATGTTGTATTGCAATTCCATGAGCTCAGGCTTGCAGGGTTGGTGCTGGTGGTATGATGCATAAGGCTGAGAAATGCGCCTTGGGGATTCAAGATCTTGCATGAAGGAAACTTGGTCATCGTACCAACAGGGTGACTGATCATACTCTCCCACTTTCTGCATTGTTGCCATTTTCTTCTTGAACACTCTACACACAACCCACCCTTCTTCCTGGAATGATTAAAAGGTTAAAAGTTAAACCCTGGCCTAGTTTTTTCAACTAAAATTCCACATAAAAGCACATGTAGAAATTAAGAATGTTACACAGAAGGTATATATACTTAGGTGATCATTACAGGGTCACAAAATTTAGAGAAAGGAACGTGTTGGTAGTTGGTTTAAAAATTATTTGGAGCTTTAATTTTTAGGGGGTACAGTATAACACTTAAAACGATTAATGTCGTGTGAATTAGTTGTTGGAATGCATGTAAATTGAAGCAGAATATTATTTTGTGAAATAATTCCAACAGAACTCGAAAAACTTCATTAATGTTACAAATATAAAGACATTAGTGTTTGACATTATTCTTCTTTAATATATTATAGAACATTGCTTTTGAGTGGGATGTACAAATTTTCACAAATGGAAAAAAATGCATGGGTGTAAGAGCGAGATACATCTTATTAGTCTGACAACTGGAATTCATATTGGGTAGCATTTTTTGTGAATGATATATATAAGCTAGAAAAGAAATCACTGATGACAAGGTTCTTGTAATAAGTCAATCTACTAAGGTGATAAAATAATTTTGTTACCAACTATTTGGATTTACGCTAATACTAGACAAAAATTAAGGAAGTGAACAGGTAGCCATGATTCAACCAAAGTCTATATAATCTAGTTGAAGTCGATTTAAAGCAATTTCCCCCTTCCAAAAGTCTATATGCCTTTTTTTTTTTTTTTTTTTTTAATATTTCGTGTGATCTAAAGTATACTTACAAGTTATTACAATTGGAAGCCATGAGAAATCATACAAAAGAAATACAAAAAAGAAGTTTCTAGTCATTTTTCGTTTAGTTCTTCAAAAAAAAATTATTTATTGCTTTTAGTTCTTATAAATTTTAAACATGTAAAATAATTTTATGAATTTTAAACATGTAAAATAATTTTAAACATGTAAAAAATGTTTCTAGTCATTTTAGAATAGTTGCTAAAGTAATATGTTTAGATGTGTATTACATCATCACTAATGTAACATGATAATAAGATTTGTTGAAAAAAAATAAATTTTATGAATATTAAAACTGATAAAAGAAGATATTTATAAGAATTAAAATATATTTAAGCAAAAACTAAGTTATATGAATTATGCTTGGTTATAAAAAAAATGAATAAATAAAACGTATGCGAAAATTTTTTGGGTGACTTACTAGACAATTTAGGGATGCTGGATAATATTATGAAACAATATATATTTCGACTACTAATAGAAGAAACTATATGGGACATCACGGCTTGCATTGAGGCAGTATAAAATGGCCAAAAACAATTATTTTAATAAGATTTGGATTTCCATAATTTTTATTTATTTTAATTTTGGTTCTAACAACTTCATATTTAAATTTTAGTCTTTATATATATATATATATATATATATATATATATATATATATATATATATATATATATATATATTGTTTTAGACCCTTAAGATCCGATATCTTTGATAAATGAAATATTAAGACTAATATCCTAATGAGTAAAAAGTATTGATTAAAACCCAAATGAGTAAAAATCATAAATCAATAATTTCTGAATCAATTAATTGAAATCAAAATTTAAGAAAAAAAATAAGAATTTATATCCAAATAAGCAAAACTATATATGGATTAGAAACCAAACCTGTAAATACTTTTGAGATTAAATTCTTAAATATTCAAACCAAAAGAGGGGGGCAATGAGGTGCTAATTACCGGAGTAGTTCCATTTTCATTAGTTTCCAGCCTGTACTCATGCATGATCCAATCAGACTTCTGTCCATTTGGGGCTCGACCTTTGTAAAACACCAGAGTCTTTCTCATGCCAATCAGGCAATGCTTAGAGTATATTGCCTTGTCTCTTCCCGTGGCTTTCCAGAATCCTGCTTTTGTAGCTCTATTGGTGCGAGTTCCAGTTGGATATTTCTTATCTTTATGACTGAAGAAATACCAGTCACTTTGTTCATCGGTTCCTATTTTGCATAATTCTGTTTACACGAGTAATAAATGTGAGTGTATATACTATATATACAATGATACATGTACCTTTGTATATGTAATGCTTTGATTAATTAAAGCTTTGTAAAAATTACCTTGGAGATCCCATGGTTCAATTTTATAGAGATCCACATCTTTGATGACATCTAGATCAATTCTTTTAGACGCTACCTTTTTCCTAAGGTAGTAACCAACTAGCTCTTCATCGGTCGGGTGAAACCGAAAGCCCGGAGGTACATGTGAAAATGTGTTCATATCTGCTCTCAAAGAATTAAAACCTGTATTTGGAAAAAGAACAAAAATTAGCACCTGTATTGTAAACATAAAGTTTTATTATTTTTTTCTCGCATTTATAACGAAAATATTGCTACCACTTATATTTAAACATTCATAATTGACCACTCCAGAAATGATAATTAATATGTCACAAGTTATATATGCACGTGCTTTAAATTTTAAAATAATACAACAATGTAATGCCAGGTGGCAATATGATACATTGATCGTTTGATCGAGTACATGACCAAAGAATAAGAACTTAATATGATCTAAACTCGTCACTTCTAACATATCCTCCTGAGAAAACACTTGATACGCTTTGTAATCAGGAAAAAGGGAACATTGAACACTGATAGAGCTGAACTGAATGAAGGCTCAAGATAGTATTAGAAGTTTAAATAATAATATAATAAAAAAAATGATTTAAATATTACAAAATAAAAAGTCGAAAAGCAAAGCAAATGAAGAATAGTAATTCATGTCTTAGACACTACGTAAAAAACAGTTGCTTTGTTTCAATGTGTAGCTAATGAACGTTCTACATAAAGCAACAAGATTTATAAGGAAACAATTATGCTGCACCCATAATCAATAAAGAGGCTACTCAGACTCATGCATGATTCAACTAACAGCAACGTGTCGAAGATTGAGTTGCAGATAAGTCAGTTTATTACCAAGCAAAAAAGAAAATCTTGGTAATTATAGAACACGTCCCTTGTTTTGAAAGAAAGGGCGAAAAGAAAACGAATGATACAAAGTGGATATGAATTGATTCGAAATTTTGTACCGGAAAACATACATGTTAATTAAATTCTTCCACTACTGAAATATATGTTGTGGAATATGCATCTAACTATCTATTTGACAACATTATAGTCTCCTTATGGTATCATAAAAGCAAAAGATTATCTAAAACGTGTTTTGAATTAACAAAATAATTGATGACAAAAGACCACATCTTGTCCTCCAATTATTTGTACATACATTCAAGTTGGAACTTTTGCAACTAGACACATGTGATTATCCGGTATGAAGGACTGAATCAGCTATTGATCTCTTCATTTATACTCTGAGAATAAAAACCGCTGGTAAGCATTCCTAGTCTTAAACCCAACAAATCTGCCCCAAAACAACTTAATTAAATAACCATGTCATTAGAATTTTCAAAATATACATGAACTTTCTCGTCTATCCCCTCAGCTCACATTTTCAACATTGAATGTAATATTTCCTCCAGCTGGGTTTGATTAATTAGATCCAATGAATCGCCAAAGAAGTCGAAGAAATACAAGAAGAATGAAGTGAAAAAGAAACAATACTAAGTATGAAGAAGATATTTTCCAAACACTATACGTATATCAAATTCAAGTTATATAATTGAATAAAAAAGATATATAAAAACGTAAAAAAAATATAAAAATATATGATCGATTGTCTGAGACTCTGAGTAATCTCTTCACAGAAAAACCATACTAGATATTCCAAAACTTTACCTTGTGAAACGTTGACTCATTTTCCTTAAAGAAGAAAAACAAAATTAGTCTGTGACACACGGCATAGAAGACACACTTTTTACAATGCAATTATGGGGTGGTATGAAGTAGTGAATGATGTTGTATGCTATAGCACCAAACATTAAGCTTTCCAGCCTACAAAGAGCTTGATAGAGCACTCAAAGGAAGTCACATTTACATAATGGCGAAATAGCACGACTTAGAAGCTCCTTCTTCAAGCGATTTGGGGGGAAAAAACATCATCAATTACCAGAAACAGTGGTCTGTCCAGGTTGCACTTGGATATATATGAAAATAAATTTGTATTATTAGGTGTAAAACCAAAAAGAGGACCAGCGTGAGGGGGTTAAAGGCTTAAAGCATGATTTGGAGGTTGGTGTGGATGACATTCAAACACCAACCGAACACAGATCACAGTCTTGTCAAAGATTTTATGACTTTTACCATTTGACTTCGGCTTCTCCTTTATTTGTCTTTTCTTGTCGTGCTTTGTTTCTTAAAACATAGAATATATAAATTGATCCACCATTTCAACACTGCTGATCATTTAGAACATTCACGTGATAAATATATACTAAAGAACATGAACTAAGATTAAGAAGAAAGAAGCCAAACTCCATGTGATATAGCAGATCGATGTGGATAAATATGTAAAGCACTAAATAAAGAACATGTTAAACAACTAAGGGCAAAAGAACAACCTTGATATATTGCTCTCCCCAAGGATGTAACTAGTAGAATTCCGGTGCGGATCTGATGAAACCAAAAACTTCGTTCACAGCACTAAATCCTCAGTTATACAAGGTTGATGAGAAACTAGTTTAAGCTATCTTTCGTGAACAACCTTTTTGTAGCAAGTTGGTCAAATGAAATCCAAGAGAACCAGACAAAAAAACAGCACTGAAAGAAAGGCAAGGAGACACAAGCGGACAAAAAAGACAAGAAAAGAAAAGTGGAAAGTTAACTGTTTTCCTCGGGAATTGAACTGAATCTCCTCCTTCCTTGTCCTCAAACCTCTTTGCTTTCAGCAACTGCGTCAAGTAGTAGTTGCTATTCGCAAGAAGAGAGAGAGAGATCAGATCCCGAGGATTATTGAGAAAGAGAAGAGAGAAAAGAGAAGGAAAAAGAGAGGTTTCAGGGTTTCAGGAGGAGCAGTGGATGAAACGAAGCAAATATGAGAACCCTAATAAAGCATTCATCCCTCTCTCTCTCTCTCTTTATTTGGTTGGAGCTAGATTGCTGTAAGCTGAGTGATAAAAGGGTGGCGCTAAAACGGCTTGAGAATGAGAATGAGAGAGAAAGAGAAAGAGATGTCAACCTCTAAGTCCACCCACCAGCAACTGATAGAGACCTAAAAGCAATGATGTGGTGTTAACGTTTGAGGTAGCCGGGGCCGAAGAACAGAGAACGCAACATAGATCAAACCGTGAGAACGAATCGAATGGGGTTCTTTAAAATATACATATACAAATAATGAAATATATGAATCAACAAAAATTATGATAATGATAGGCAATCGATTAAGGATTTCATTTTGCTTTGTTTAAGTGGTGACCCTTAATGGTTATAACTTATAACATCTCCCTCCCGCCAAAAGTTACACAATCCCCTTAATTATGCCCAAAAAAAAAATAATCTTTACACTGATGAGGATATTCCAATTCGTTTGCTAGTTGAGTCCACCCCGCGTGGTGTACACGATCAGATTTAGAAAAAAAAAGTTTAGTGTTTTGTATATATAGGAATACAGGAATATAGGGTTTCTTCAGTTGTTCAAAATGTGTCACATGCCTTCTCCTAATAGAATTAACTAATTGTATAATATAATCGTTTATTAGCAACAACAATTTGATCATGAATAGTAAAAGAGAAGGTTGATCGATTGAATGATC
Source organism: Cajanus cajan (assembly GCF_000230855.2). Classification (NCBI taxonomy): domain Eukaryota; kingdom Viridiplantae; phylum Streptophyta; class Magnoliopsida; order Fabales; family Fabaceae; genus Cajanus; species Cajanus cajan. The sequence goes on from NC_138521.1 coordinate 55,009,154, forward strand.
AAAAGGTGAGCTAAACTTCCAGTACACTCATTGGGATAATCAATTAAAGTTAATTTATCCAAATACGTTGATAAAAGAAATCACTATTTTCCCCGGTGGGTGTTTCAGCTATAATTGTACCTAGTTAATAAACACATTCTAGCATTAGCAAATTGTTAATGAAAACACTCGAGTTCCTTGTACTCCATGTAGTTAATTGTTTCACCTTTTCAGAAGAAGAAAAAAAAAACATTCTAGTATAGAAATTAAGCACAATGCGGTTGTTTAATTTGATGTGGTCTGACCATTTTCAACATTTAATATCCTGAAATTGTTTTTGCTTATATAAACAGAGGTTTATGTGTTCCCAATATGAACATCCATGATCCATTGATTTTGTTAGTTATTTATCTTTATAAAAATATCTTGGTTTTTGTTAAGTGTTGCGTAAAGTTAGTTGGTCCACATCTTGCTAGCTCCCTCTCCTGCTGTGTGAAAATGAGGTGTTGAACGAAGCAGTGTTGCAGTTGCTGGTGTGGTGCTCTTCAAAAAGTGCAAATAAATTAGTAACACACAAGTGCTGCATCATTTTAAGGTTTCGGAAAATAATAATAATTCTTTTTCAGTTGCAGCAACAGCACGCGAGCCCTGGTTGGTTGGTCCGCAATATTCTTTTTTATTTTTTAAATCTGTCTGCAGTGTATAATTCTTTTTCCTTTTCTACACTATATTATTAAATAAATAAAATCTGTTGCTAAAGCTTCCTCAATCTGGGCCCACCAACCGACCGTAGGCAATACGATAGCGACACCTCTCCAAATACACCTTCTGGTATAAAGATAATATTAAAAAATCACATTCTTATTTATCAATTCATTGGCAATGGACGAGTCTGCTAAGCCTCTCAGCTCATGTTACCAAGCCGAACTCGGCTTCAGCATTGTCTTAAGTTCATTACCATTGCTACTGGCTCCGAATCCGTTATTTGGTTTGGCGCATTTGAGACTTTATTTTAATTATTCTAAAAATCATAACAAAATATTAAAAACAACTATCTTTCTTTTTTGTTGCCCTACCATCTTTGTGTCAATATTCAGAAACTAATCTATCATATATAAATTGTTTTTTAAGGGATAAACTTCATCCAAATTTAAGATTTGTTGCCCTAATATCTTTATCAAAAGGATAAAAGTTAATACACTTATAATTTATCTTAAATTGTGATTAAATGATCATGTAAAGATTCATTTAAGAGATTAATTCTATTTTTATTAAAGAAAATGATTATTTTTAACAAACATTCTTTTATACACATAGATAAGGAGGTTGAATTACTGAATAATAAAGAGTGTAGTTATTTGTCAACTGTATTACTTCAAGTTGGTTTCATCTTTTTTTTAAAAATGCATATTTAGTATTTTCCCAATTTTTTTAAGTAATACTTTAAACAAAACAAAATATAGTTATTGTTTTGAAATTTTAAGCCTCGTGTTCGTGTCATTAGAGGCCGTCACGTGATAGCGATTATAAAAATCTTTAGTCGTATATAATTAGTGAAAGTATGATAAATTAAACAATGTGATGTAACAAAATGAGAGAATAGAAAAAGGTAAACAAAAGTATTACTGAAATGTATAAATACTACTGTGGAAAGATAAATAAAAGGTTCTACTAAAAATAAAGCACGTGCACTGTACATAAGCCGTTGAATTAGTCGTGAAGTTTCTAAGAGCATTATAAGATTTTAGGGGTGTGGCAACACCAATGTTAGAAACATTGAACCATAAAAAGAATGACACGTGTTGCAAAGTGTTTGGTGGTTGTGCATGCCGGTACGTTAAGCCATGGAACTCCGGCTAAAGATCGAGAAAAGCGGGGGAGGGCAAAAGAAAAGGGTATGATAAAAGCTAAAGTAAGAGAGTTTACAGTGCACAATGGTTTGTCTGTAAGTTGAAACTAGCAAAGAAGTGAAGCAAAAGTCTCAGACGTTATCCAAGTGTCATCCTGTCCCCACCATGCCTACGCGCTACAACCTTAGCTTCCTTCAACCCATTATTTTAATTACTATGTACCCTTGTTTTCATAAAAACGATAACAATTTCATATAAAATAAACTAGGTTCATGAAACCACAAACATGCATCAAAATTAATCAAATTAATCATCCTTTTTTTCTAAAAGTAGTTCTGCTAAAAGCCTATATGAAAAAGGTTTACTTAGACATTGTATATTCTTTATTATCAGAAGTTCAGCGGTAGTTTTGGACATTTCAAAACATAAGATAAAACTTTGTTTCTTCTCAAGCGGTATTAGCCCGAAAGTAATGGGGTGAGCAAGTGGAAGACACCAGAGGTAAAGAGTGGGGTCATAGATAATGATTGCTGATATAGACACATAATTGTTTTGGTTCCCCACGTTCAAGTGAGGATGGGCAACTCCTCAAAAAGCGTTCTATAAAAATTCAAAAAAAGCTCTCGATATCCCTTTGCAACATATGACTATATTTATCTGCTCCTGCCATCTTACTCCAACATTCTCTGGCTTATCCTATACACTCTATGTTATCAATTAACTTTTTTCCTCATGATTTTTCACACCTTTTTTATGTTTATTTTATTTTTGAATCGAACCATGTGTTTAGCACAATTTAAAAATTTAGAGAAACAATTATTTATTTTTAATTTTTAAAAATTTACAAAATAAATAAATAAAACTATATTTTATAAGTTAACTTCATTAAACCAAACGTAGTATGCGTATAATGTATCATCGAATGTTTTATTATTACTTTACTTGTTAATCTATTTTATGAGCGTAAATGAGTAATTAAGTCGAGTATAAACTCCAAAGGAATGTGATTATGTGAGAGTACGTCATTATCCTTTTCTTACTTCTTAGGGTGTTTTATTTCAGAGTATAATATTGTGTTTCCTAAAATTTCATTCTTAAAATATTATTACCATGGACATGTTTGGTTATGTTTGGTTCACATATATTAATTTTAGAATTTTTTATTTAATTAAAAGGTGAAAACTAATGAAGAAATTTGAAATAATAAATGGAAAGAGATAGTTATTAAAGAAAGTAACTTCCATTATATGATATTCATTTTTCACCATGAGAATGAGAAGTATGTCAAATACAAAAGGTTTAACATTCTTGAGAATAAGATATATTTAAGCTTTTTTTTTTTTAATATTCTACCAACATAGGAATAGATATTCTTACCTTATTTTTTAGAATTGAAAAATATAACTTGAAAAACGTCTCTTTACTGTTTTACATAGAATTTTGAAACCTACCATTTTACTTGTATATGGTAAAAGTGGTATATAAATTAGTTGAAAACTTATAAATTATAAGTTAATAATCAAAAAATTAAAAATTTGTAAGTTAATTGATTGAATTGAAAGTATCTTATATGACTAAATGATAAACATAAAATGATATAAAAATTTATTTATTTGAGGCAAGAAAATTAAAGTAATTAATAAAAAAAAAAATTACATGGTTCATAACCTAACTTATTTTCATAGTTGAAGTAAGATATGAAAATAAGTTAATTTTTTTTAATGTAACGTACTAAATAAAATTATTTTAGTCAAAATTATTTTTTAGGCTAGTCAAATTAATATAAGTTTCTTTCATAGCTTACACTCACAGCATTCTCTCGGCGAAGAGAGCCTAGAAATTGTTGTTTTCTATTCCTCTGGCTAAGATTCCACGTTTGTAAAGCCGGTAATATGTTTTTATAGCAAACTTCAGCCTGATCAAACATCATGCCACCCAAATTTCCTAATCTTAATTGATTATAGGTAGAGTACTACCGCTGTGTGTCTTAATACGGTGGAGGAAAACGCTAAATGATTAAAAAAGTTAATGAGGGATTTTAAGAAGTTCTTTTTGAATTTATTAGAGTTGATAGATCTGCGTAATTGGAATAAAATTTCTTGGTATATAAGACATGCATAAAAGTTATGACGAGCAGAATGGATATATAGCTAGGGTTGTTTGAAAAATGGGTGGAGAAATAGCCAAGTTGCCATGCATGGAACTTGAGAATTTATAGTAAAAGAAAAATGTCTGGATTGAAGTCCTAAGCCTTTTAGGACTCTAGATTGTTGGTATTAGAAGGAGGATTTTATGTTGTGTAAAAGATAATGGACTTCCAATGAAGTAGTAGGAAGAGGAGGATTTAGTTTGAATGAAAAACTGATCGAAATGTTGATTAATTTGATAAAAAAAAAAAAAAAATAGGATTACGTATACTGAATTAATTCTGTAAGTCATTCTATTACATCAGATTCAATCCCTCGTACCGACTATTTCTATTTAACATCCGCTCTTTTATAATGTTTTAACTTAGTAATAAGTATTTTAGAGTAAAATGCCATGAAAAGAGGATTTTGAAAAAGAAAAAAAATAGGGTTGATGTTTTAATTAAAAAGGAGTGTTGGGCTTGTCCCAACTATTTTATAAAGGTTATTTGAGTTTGATATAGATTTTATTTGACATAAAAGTGTTCTTGAGAATTTATCTATTGGAAAAATGAAAATAAAGAGTTATTTCTAATTGAGAATAGTTCTTGAAAGCACTTATAAGATAATTGTATCCAAACAGGCTTCTAGTTTTATTTTTAATACTATGTTGTTTGGTGTTTTTCTCTTGAAATCCTAGTGTTGTAAATCATCAAAAGCAAGAAGCTTGAAGATCAATGTCATTACACATTTGCCATGAAGGAGAACACCTTTTTCAAATAAGGGAAAATTAATGAGTTATCTCCCTCAAGATGTGAATTAATTGTGGGTCCAATTTAGTGTCATAATATTATGATTTTTCAATTGATGTTGTATGTGTTCCTTTGTACCGAATAACCTATTGAGAATGAGTACATAAACTTGAGTTAAAACTAAGAGGAATTGGACTAAAAAAAAGTGAGTTTAAAAAGGAGTTCATAGAACCCCAATTCTAGGTCATTAACTAACCTAGGGTCTCCACACACTAGGTATGAGACTCATAAAGGAATAGAATGCATCTCTATTCTTTTGGCATTAAGTAAGGCAAAGGTTTCACTAAGCATGAGAGCCACACTAACTATTTGGTCTCCTAGTAATCGTTGAAACCTCCATGCACACTAAGCACAAGAACTACAAAGGGTTTTAGTTCAAAGAATGAATTAGGACTCCTATTTGTGATTATGTTTTGATTATAACATAACAAAGTTTTTGAAACATATTCTTTATTGTGAATTTATGCTTCAAACAAAGTATCTTTGAGCTCTTTGTTCTATATGTATAATTTATAAGTATCACTTGTAATAGACGGGACACCATAGATTGTATTAATTGTTCCTTAAATGAATTGATGCCTTTTTCTTTTTGGTCCTTTGCAAAATAAAATAAAATGAAATCGACATAAGGATTAATAATTCTACAAAGTGAATGAGCTACATATCTTTGGAAAGAGGCTTTATTAACAAGAAGACAAATTTTGCCTCCCACTTTTGTCTATAAAAAAAATTGTTTCTCTACAAAGAAGTCAACCTACTCTAAACAACTCCACAAAATTTGTTTTCACTATGAGCAAAGCAAGATAAGAACACCCTACTACTAGATAAGAAGTGGTCAGATAAAAGGGAGCATTAATGCAAATAATCTTGTGCTTTAATAGTTTTCTTCGATGTTCATGTTAAGAAGTAGATGAAGCCAACAAAGAGAAAGGACACAAGAAGGGAAGTTACAATGACCATCTCCTTAATAAAGTTATAAATAGATGTGGAACTTTCTTGAAAATGGAGAACACATGTTGTTAAAAATATTCAAGCTCTAATTAGTTTACTATTCAAATTGTCTCTCCAACCCAAAATTGAAATATTTTGTCTTTTTAGAAGACAATAGTTATTTTTCTCAAAGTTTCTTTTAAACTTTATTAATGAGAAAGTCAAAAGAGACTTATAGTCAAAGTATACTTATGTCAAAAACCTAGAAAGGTTTTTGTGTCAAAGATTACATCAGTTTATCTTTTTGTAAGAGTCAAAAGTGATTTGATAAATAATACTTTATTTATACAAAACATTGTTAATGAATTTAGTAGAAGGTAGAGTGGGCACTATGGATGTGCGACAAAGGGAACCACTTGCACAACTAGAGTTGAATGTCAAAAACATTTACAAGTCTAAACAACAAATCATTCATTCACATGATATAGCATAATAGGTTTTAACAAGGTGGATGAAAATTTGGGGGTTGGCAAGAATGTACAACATCAAGGCAAGGATCATGGATATTCACTAAACTTGAATGTCCCGAAAGATTAAAACCTCACTATTCCCATATTTCATGAGAGGATGTGGTTGAAGCCATCAATCATGTTATGCAAAAAGATCAAGATGAGAAAAAGAAAAAAATGTTCTTTTTCCTGCATATATATATGATAAATTACTATACTATCTTTAAATTAAATATGTTAAAACAAAATAACTACTTATGGGGTTATTTTTGTCATTTTTTGTGTAGATTCCTAATGCATTCGAACTAAACAAAGGGGTAAGTATAATAGTAAACCTCATACACACATACACATATTGGGTCATTATCTATTAACACTGTGGTGTCAAATTTGTAAAATGACACCTTCAATATTTTTTATAGAATGCAAATTCAACCGACTCGATCATTGTATTTGATGATATTATACTCATGATCACATATGTCAAATTTCAAATGATTTGGACTATTATGTATATGTTATCTAATAATAGATATTTACATATATTTTGAATATCATATAATATGTTAAAATAAATTGATATAATGAACTACCAAATAAATTTAAAATTATATGTAATTTTATATACTTAATCTAATTACTAATATCATCGATCATGTACAATGATTGTATCACTTGAATTAACATTCTATAAAAAAATATTGAAGATGTCATTTCACTAATTTGACACTATGGTATTAGTAGATCGTGATTTGTATCTATAACATCGTATTTTTTTAATTATGTATATTGATGATATATGTAATTAAGAATGATGTTTTATGGCTTTTTAATTATTTTTGTCCTATGTGGCATGGTAGTTAGAGTTGAGATAACTATAGGATTAAGTTATAGAAGATATAACTTAAGTGTGTGTGAGTTGACCCGGGAAGCATTGAGGTATATAAAATTAAGCTTATGGTTGTGGTTATATAATTGACATGAAGATGTTTTTATAGTTAGTTTAATTGTTTTTATAATATGTTATTTTCTTTGCATACAAGTTTACTCTTGTTTTTTCATGTTGTTGAACTGCAATGATCATATTATTATGATAGTAGGACAATATTAGATTGGAGGGCTAGTAGGATTTTGTGTCATATTGGTAATGCTTATTTTGGTAGAGGTTGTTCTAATACAGCTAGTTATTACTTGACAAGCAACTGTTTTGTGTTCTGATATTCATGTCTATATATGTACAAGATTGAGTTGTAATATCACTTAGGGGTTTTATACTTTAATTTTTTTTATTCTTATACATATATATTATTGCATGAATATCAAGATACTGATTGTATGAGAATCCTAGGTTTGATGTATTATATTTTTCACTACTTAGTTGTTAAATTATAATAAATATAGAGACTTATTGGATCATTATAGTGTCTATGTCATGCCTAGTGTTTATGTTGGAGTCGATACTTCATAACTCATGATAGGAAAAACAAAATTTATTCGAGTATTAACAACTCGCCTAGAGTAATTAAAATAGAAAATACAAACTTATAAGATAAATTGAGGCTAATCCAATTATTCATAATTTAATCTTCACACCAATGAGATAGATAAATCTTTTTCCCTCATCTATAAAGAAGATTTCGCATAACAAGGATGCATCAATGAATATTTCTCAAACTTTTTGCTCCACTATTCACAACTTTGACAACATGAAAATTTCAAAAAATAAAATAAAATAAAAGTAAAAAGTAAGCAATAGGGAGATACTAGGTCTTAAAATTCTAAATGCTCTGGTGTTAGGCTCACAAAAACTAAATTCTGACAATTATTTTTAAATAAAACACATCAGCTCATTCAACACTTATTTTTCTATAAAAAAAACAACCATTTCTATTTTCAGTCCAATTAATAATTCTAAAATAATTTTTATTTAATTAAAAACCAGAAAAAGAATATTTCATAAACACTATTGTATCGATTTAATTTTGAAAAAAAAATCAAAGTCTTACAAAATTTACTTATGGTTCAACATGATATTAGTAAAATATATATACAAAAAATATGCAATTTAGCGACCACCAAAATCGGTCGCTAAATTGCAAAAATCGGTCGTTATTTACCTTAGCGGCCGAATTTAATCAGTCGCTAAAACCCTGGTCGCTAAACTATTTAGCGACCGAAAAATATCCAGTCGCTATTTAGCGACCGAAAATTTCGGTCGCTAATTCGATCGCTAAATTGAAGTATATGAGACCAAATTAGTGACCGAATAAATCGGTCGCTAAATTGGTTGCTAAATATTTATTTTTTATTTTATTAAATTTTATAGACGTCGCAAATTTGGTCGCTATGAACTACTCATATTTGGCCTCTTAAGGATTTTATTTCACAATACTTAAGTTTTTAGCATGTTTTGTCCTTAATTACACAATTTTTGGAAACTTTCCAAAAGGTCACTCATCCCTACATTACTCCAAGTAGAGCACGCTTAACTGTGAAATTCTTATGAGATAAGCTACCAAAAAGCAAATGCATGTTGTTAGTATAAGTAGTACAAATTAATTCATTTAAGTCATCCTCAACTATCCAATCTCATACTTATATTATTTTTGGATCCTTATCATTTTGGTATATCCGGACCGTTATAAATATATAATAATAATAATTATATTATATTTAATTAATCTTTATTTATATATATACTTACTTTTATAATTAACAATATACTTATTTCTATTTAAAGTTAATTTTATGATACAATTTAAATTATTTATTATAAATTTAAAAGTTTAAGTAATAATTTATATATTTTAAAATGAGAATGGTTATAATAACACTGGTATAACTTTTATACTAAGTATTACACCGCTCAATAAATTTATATTAAATGTGAATTTTGTAAATCCAACCGATAGATTGAAAGTTCATATCAGTTTATATGTTGATATCAATTTTTGATAAAATTAAACAACAACTTAAAAGTAATCAAAGTGTTCATATTTTATTTGAAATGAATATATTACGTCAATTTTGTTTTACAAGAATGAAGTATCAAATCATCTTGAATTCATATAAGATTTTGTATATATGATCTAAGAGTAAAAAACTTTCAATCTAACGGTTGAATTTATAAAATTCACATTTAATATAAAGTTATTGAACGATGTAATACTTAGTAAAAGTTACACCGATGTTATTATAACCATTCTCTTTTAAAATATTATTTTTATAAATTAAATTTTAACATTTTAAATAAATTATTAATTAACTTAATATATTTATTCATCTTAAATCTAAGATATAAAATTCAAAAAATGTATTTATCCTTGTTTTATTTTTAATTATCAACCATTAATAAAATACTAATTTAAAAGTTAAATATAAAAATTCATTTAAAAATAAAGTTATCATAAGTTAGAAATATATATTATAAATATGGATCAAAATAAATAAGAAATTTTAAAATTCATATACTCTAATTAAAAAACTGTCTAAAAATATTGGTATTAATTATGTAGGAGTGCATATAAATATTTTTTTAATATAAATTAATGTCTTACTCTTACAAAAAAAAGAAAATGGGATCGATACTCAACAAAAATATTATCATCACTTTTAAGTAATTTATAAATATTTTTAAGTTTTACTTAGTGACCGAATAGAATTTCGTCGCTAACTTTAACTAATATTTAGCTACCGAATAGAATTTCGTTGCTAATTTTAACTAATATTTAGCAACCGAATAGAATTACATCGCTAATTGTAACTAATATTTAGCGATTGAATTTAATTATGTCGCTAAAAAAATCAAAATTTCTGATTTAGAGACCGAATTCAATTCCGTCACTAATTTTAACTAATATTTAGCGACCGAATTTAATTCCGTCGCTAAGAAAATCAAAATTTTTGATTTAGCGACCGAATTCAATTCTGTCGCTAAAAAATCAAAATTTCTAATTTAGCGACCGAAATAGCGACCGAATTCAATTCGGTCGCTAATTTTAACTAATACTTAGCGACCGAATTCAATTCCGTTGCTAAATTTAACTACTATTTAGCGACCGAATTCAATTTCGTCGCTAATTTTAACTATTTATTTAGCGACCGAATTCAATTCCGTCGTTAAAAAAAATCAAAATTTATAATTTAGCGACCGAAATAGCGACCAAATTTAATTTCGTCGCTAAATTTAACTACTTTTTAGCAACCGAATTCAATTTCGTCGCTAAAAAAATCAAAATTTATAATTTAGCGACTGAAATAGAAATCGAATTTAATTCCATCGCTAAAAAAAATCAAAATTTATAATTTAGCGTCCGAATTTAATTCCATCGCTAAAAAAAAAAAAATTATTTAGTGACCGATTTTCTAGCGACAACTTATTTGGGTCGCTAAAACGGTCGCTATTTTGATTTTTCATAATCGGTCGCTAAATCAGTCACTAAATAGCAACTGATAAATTTTGGTCGCTAATTTCGGTCGCTATTTTGCAATTTTCTAGTAGTGTTTTGTTTGGATTCGGCTAAAAGACGTGCATATATATGTCCTTATTTTTTCATCTCTCAATAAAAACTTGGAAGCTATACAAGATTATTTCCAATACGATGTGAAAGCATAGGTGAATTCAACCCAAACATGCACATATATATAGATGTTTAGTTATTGTTAGGTAAAATTTAGTTTTGCCTCGAAGAAACTTCAATTTGACTATAAGAGATAAATATAGATTTTGTGTTGAGTGAAAAATTTACACTAAAATTTGCATAAACGTGTTTACCTCGCTTTCAAGATAAAAGCGTGCGAATATAAACCACTTTACATAAAAATTAATTTTAACTAAAATCGATTTTACAACTATTCACCTAAACACATGTTGAGATACAAGCAAAGTCTCACATCGTTCAAACAAGAGGATGAATATGGATTTATATACACACAGTTGTCTTCATTGGTTAAGAGGTCTTTTGGGTGATGTCCAAAAGCAAAATCGTGAGGGCTTAGGCCCAAAACGAACAATATCTCACCAATGTTGAGACATGTGTGTATGTGTGGTAACCCCTAGTGCACAATAAGTGGTATTAGAGCCGATAGTATGATCAGGTGACCGGCTCGACAAGTATGAGAGTTGGCAGGTGGATTCAAGTTTGGGATCCCTTGTGTCGAAAGTCTTCCTAACGGTGGGTCCATGTGGAAGAGAGACTTCCTAGTAACATGAAGGGTCATGATGGAGCGGCGGTGCAAGCATTCTGAGCGCGAGTAGTGAGCTCTGTGGGGCCACCATCAGATAATACTCGTAGTTTCCGCTGTAAGGGAGGGGGTAAACCGTGGTCTTTTGTTTAAGGGAAGGATTGTTGGGATGCAAGTAAAGTCCCACATTGTTCAAACAAGAAGATGAACATGAGTTTATATACCCACAGTTATTTCTATTGGTTGAGAGACCTTTTGGTTGATGTCCAAAAGCAAAATCGTGAGGACTTAGACCCAAAGCGGACAATATCTCACTAATATAGAGACATGTGTGATAACCTCCCTAATGCACAACAACACATACCCAAAAAAAAAAAAGTGGTCTTTTTGAGTTTTCTGCATCTTATTAATTTGTTTTGTCTAAGTTTATTTCCTTTTCTATTTAAATTCTGACGATGTAAAAAATAGATAAGAAACTAAATTGAAAATAGATAACGGTGGAGAAATTATATGAAAAAAATTTGGTGGAGGATGGTGGAGGAAGAAAAACTAGACGTTTATTGATTGATATCTAAGAGAGAGAAGGAAGAAATGAAGTTAATCTGTCTCTATATAATAAACTTCTTTCTTTCTTTTTATTTTTATTTTTATAGTGATACATATTTACTTCTTTTTGTTTTAACATATTTACTTTTTTTTCTTAGATATCAAAGTAAATTTACATTTTCTTTATTAATTATTTAATAAAATATTTAAATTTATTTAATTATTTTAATTAATATTTAGATTTTTTTGAGTAATAACTATCATCAAAATAATCTTCTATTAGTTAAGTTATATATTTTTGAAGGAGGGTTATAATAACATCAATGTAACTTTTATTAAGTATTACGTTGCTCAATAATTTTATATTAAATGTGAATTTTATAAATTCAACAATTAGATTGAAAGTTCTTTACTCTTAAATCATATGAATAAAATTTTATATTAATTCAAGATGCTTTGATACTTCATTCTTATAAAACAAAATTAACGTAATATATACATTTCAAATTATACTATACTAAAATATGAACACTTTGATTACCTTCAAGTTATTGTTCAATTTTAACAAAATTTGATATAAACATATAAAGTGATATGAACTTTCAATCTAACGGTAGAATTTACAAAATTCACATTTAATATAAAGTTATTGAGTAGTGTATTACTTAATAAAAGTTACACTAGTATTATTATAACCCTCCTTATATTTTTGAGAATTTTCATATTTAAGGTTAGAAAATTCATACTTCTATTGTAATTTAATTTTAATAAGAGTAAAATAACTTTATTTTATAGGAAAGTTAAATAACTTTTATATGCTTTTTTTTTATTAATATTTTTATATTTCATCCGTATTTATAAGTATTTTTTTGGTACATGGGAAAAATATGACAAACAACTAAGGCACTATACTAAAAGAAAGGTCCCTCTAGAAGAGATCCATAACTCTATTATTACCAATGGTATTCATATGTATTTGTACAAATGTGCAATATGTTTGTTAGTTAAAAAACATAAAATAAAAATAAATAAATAAATACTGAAATCCTTAGAGGAAAGGAGAAAACAAAAGTTAAAAGCCACTTTATGCATGATAAATTTCGCAACGGATTTATCATCATTAATCGCGGAGCACACGTAAGATAGATTCCATTAATTAAATATAATGTCACCACCAACTAAAAATGGAATTACTTTTCGTCGCACTTGCACCTGAATATACATTTTACTCATTACTTGTATTCCACTAACGATGAGAGTTTTATCTAGAATTTGTAATGAATGCATCCAATTAGGGATCCTACCTTACACCCTCGGCCTAAACAAACTTGTAATATTATAGTCATGTACTTGTTGAGAAATATACTTTTCAAAACTCTTCAAATTAAAGTATTTGGTCATTAGTTTTTATTAAGATTGCAAACAGTATTTGTAAATCTGTAAAAATGATTCTAATACTTATAGGAAGTGTTTGGAGTATTAGGTATATTTTTAAATAAAAATATATCTTCTGAAAGTGAATTGCAGATATTTATAGATGAAAAAATAATATGATTAAAAATTCAATCATTTAAATACAAAGAAGACTTTTTATTATTATGTAACACTTATACACCAGTTTCTCCAGAGTTTAATCATAGAGTAAATGTGTCTAACAAGATTGAGAATTCCTCGACTTATTGAATATTATCTTCGATGTATGAAAATCTGGAACCTATCCAATACAGTCAAAATTAAATTAAACAAACATCCCGCTGCATGCCGATAAAGAATTCAATTAAAGAACTACCCATCAACATAGTCTTAATCAAAATTTCAAACGTATTTAGGGTAAAAACCATTGTCGAACTAAAATCAGTTTTAAACATTTTTTATGAAATATAATTTTAGAACTAATTTTAAAAAGATATCCCAAACAAGGTCAAATCAATTTAGCCAAAATTATACCAGTTTGTTTTATTTATTATATTAATGGTTTAATTTTAATTTTGAATTCATGTAATAAAACAAATAATATTTTTTTTATTTCATTCAAAACGAAAATGCAGACTCCTATATAATATGATAGGAGGATTTGATAGTCCGTCCAAGAGATCAAGAAACACATTGCAAGTTGCAGCTTATATACTATAACGAACACATCTAATTAATACTAAAAAATTTCCTCTTTAGTTCGAAGACATTTTTTTTATGAAGTAATAAAAATGTTGTTTTGTAATTAATTTTTGGATAACAATTCGATCTTCAAGAACAAGTTGATATAATTAGAGTTAGCCCACTCGTATATGCATTTAATTAATCATAACAATCAATTAAATAATAACGAGAAGCTTGAAGTGCGTATGATTTATTTTGAAGGAATTAATTATTTTTTTTAGCAATTTAGTTTTTCTAAAAAAAATTATTCCTCTTTAAATAATCAAATTATTTAATATTAAAATTTACATATATTATATGAGGATATGTAAAGTGATTTGAAGAGATGATATTTAAGCTGAAGTTTGTCATATAGTTGTTATTAATTTATTAAAATTTACAATGAAATTTTTATTTAATGTTTAGATGAAATTGCATGTCTAAGTTTTAATTTATTTTAGAATATTTTTATTTTTATTTTTTTATAAAAGTTTAAAACAGATATTTTTAAATCAACCTAAAATAAATGTACATAAAAGTCATGGATAATCTTGTTCATCATAATACTCGTATTATAAATTTATAACCGACTGCTCCGGTCAATAACTGTTCTGGCACGGAAAAACATGCACAGATCATGTGTATCGTTTGTTGGCTAAATGCTCGATGGCTAATAATTACAAATTTCAGTGTCCTTTTACTTTATTTTATTTTTCAAAAATAATGTACTAACAAGCCCTATTTAGTAAATTAAGGTTGTTGATTAAGGGGTTAAAAATAATTTTAAAAAAAATAGGTGTGTTTATATTTTGCCTTTAGGTTTAGTAAAAAAATCAAATTTAATCCGAACTGATACTACTTTTAATTTTGTGTGGCTGAAATTTAAGTGACTAAATTAGCATGATTATAATATTAGAATAACTATAAGTGTAATTAAGTTTTTTATTCATTGAGCAGATCTTTTATTAAAAGAGGTTGTAGTAATTGTAAATTTATTTAAGGATCGAGTAAAATACTATTTTAACTTATGAAAGCATAATGTATTGTATTATTTTTAATTGAAATGATGACAATAAAATTTGAATTTATAATTATATATATATATATATTCTAATTCTCTTATTAGTAGGTAAAACTTAATGGTTTGTCTTAATTTGCATATTAGCTTCTTGAGAGGATATAGGTAAAGAGAAATGGAAGTAATAAAGATTAATAAATTAAGCTTTTTAAAAAAATTATTAGTACATTTTTTATTTTATTTTCAGTTTAATTTTATCATAATTTTATTAATATCTTAATATATTTAAAGAACTCATTAATGTGATTTTTTTTGGCTAGAAAATAATTAAACCAATTAATATATAAAAATTTAATTAAAAATTATGATGAGAAACTATAGCAATAATATTATTAATTTAAATTTTTACAGAAATATTTTATTCTAAAATTTAAAAGATTTTCTAAGAAAAAGGGTAATAAAATCATAAATTTTTTATACGTTGTAACTTGTTCTTAAGTTTCGATTGGCGGATTGGGAATGACTGTAATGACAGTGAAAAGTGAGATAAACAACAATAATGTGAAAGGCTACACGGACTATACTATATTTAATCGATACATGATGATAATTGGTTTACATGTCCCCTTCAAAATAATACTTACAATTATATCATTAATAATAAGATTAAGAAATGAGAACAAACAAAGTTTCAGAGTGCGGAACTTGGAATGATTACCCTCTTACTCCATTATTTTACCCTGACATATTAAAATTTACAATCATGTGCCAACCACCGTCTCCCAACAATTTAATTTGAATCTTGGACGTATAACTTAACACGCCATTTCAGTGGTCCTGCTGCAAAAAATAGGGTTAAGCGTGGTATAAGAGAATTTCAAACTGGAGATGTCTTAATGATGTTCTAGTTGTAATATTGTAAATTATATGATTCTTTATTTAAATTTATTAAATATGTGATTTATATGGTTTGTTGTTTAATGTTTTAAAATTCTAAAGATTAATGAATTTTATGATTTTAGTTATTTAGAGTTGTTTTGAGCTAAAGTCATTGTTGATCAAGTTTAAGATAATATATATAAGATTTTTTTAAGATTTGAACTTCATAAATTCATTTTCTTAAGAAATTTAGAGAGAAATTGGATAGATAGGCTCTAGAGCTAAAGAAATTCCCTTCTTCTTTTTTATCTTTTAGAGCTTAGTTTTTGAAAAACTCTTCTTGAGTATAGTTGTGTCTTGAAGTGGAGCATTGAGTCTCCTCTAGGTCCTTAGTTGATATCATATAGGGGTTAGGTCGAACCATACTAGTTTAGAAGTAGCCAAATTGAGTAAGGTATGAAGTCGAGAGGTAAAATCCTTAATTGATTAATAGAAAGGTATGCATGGTGTCATAGGGATAATTAGTGGGTTGTAACCATAAGTGACTTGATTAATGCATGTTAATGTCATGACGGACTTATACCTAAGCTACACTATTCTTGAAGTCGCGTATTAGACTTTCCTAATTTAAGAGGTGAAATCCAAGAAACCATGTTGTATTATGGATTGATATCATGTTGTTGTTTGTTTGGTAAGGTCAAGTCACTTAGAATGCTCACCAATGTTATAAGAGATCTCTTAGTTGATATGCATGACAACACATAGGTTGTTGTGTTGTTGAATTAGTTATGTTGTCTATATATAAAGTTTATCAAGTCTGCAAATTTTTAAAATTATTTGATACTTTGTTTCTTTAATTCAAATTGATGGATAATCATAAAAATATTTTATATGTTCATTTGAATTAATGAAATGAAGTATCAAATAGTTTTCAAAATTTTAAAAATTTACAAGCTTGATCTATATATTAAGAATTTTTTATTCAACGGTTAGATTGTTGAAATTTGATATAGAACATGATTTATTGTGTGAAGTAAATATAGGTAAACTTACTCTTAGAGTAAGTGAATCTCTCTTTCTCTCTAAGTATTATACTGGTGTAACCTTTACTAAATATTATATCGTTCAATAACTTTATATTAAATGTGAATTTTATAAATCCAATCGTTAGATTGAAAGTTCTTTACTCTTAGATCATATAAACAAAATTTTATATTAATCCAAGATGATTTGATACTTCATTCTTATAAAAACAAAATTGATGTAATATATACATTTCAAAATCTAATAAAATATGAACATTTTGATTACCTTCAAGTTGTTTAATTTTAACAAAAATTGATATAAACATATAAAGTGATATAAAGTTATAATTCAATGGTTGGATTTGTAAAATCCATATGTAATATAAAGTTATTTAGCGATATAATACTTAGTAAAAGTTATACCGGTGTTATTTGAATCTTCCTCTATCTATCTATCTATCTATCTATCTATCTATCTATCTATCTATCTATCTATCTATCTATCTATCTATCTATCTATCTATCTATCTATCTATCTATCTATCTATCTATCTATCTATCTATCTATCTATCTATCTATCTATCTATCTATCTATCTATCTATCTATCTATCTATCTATCTATCTATCTATCTATCTATCTATCTATCTATCTATCTATCTATCTATCTATCTATCTATCTATCTATCTATCTATCTATCTATCTATCTATCTATCTATCTATCTATCTATCTATCTATCTATCTATCTATCTATCTATCTATCTATCTATCTATCTATCTATCTATCTATCTATCTATCTATCTATCTATCTATCTATCTATCTATCTATCTATCTATCTATCTATCTATCTATCTATCTATCTATCTATCTATCTATCTATCTATCTATCTATCTATCTATCTATCTATCTATCTATCTATCTATCTATCTATCTATCTATCTATCTATCTATCTATCTATCTATCTATCTATCTATCTATCTATCTATCTATCTATCTATCTATCTATCTATCTATCTATCTATCTATCTATCTATCTATCTATCTATCTATCTATCTATCTATCTATCTATCTATCTATCTATCTATCTATCTATCTATCTATCTATCTATCTATCTATCTATCTATCTATCTATCTATCTATCTATCTATCTATCTATCTATCTATCTATCTATCTATCTATCTATCTATCTATCTATCTATCTATCTATCTATCTATCTATCTATCTATCTATCTATCTATCTATCTATCTATCTATCTATCTATCTATCTATCTATCTATCTATCTATCTATCTATCTATCTATCTATCTATCTATCTATCTATCTATCTATCTATCTATCTATCTATCTATCTATCTATCTATCTATCTATCTATCTATCTATCTATCTATCTATCTATCTATCTATCTATCTATCTATCTATCTATCTATCTATCTATCTATCTATCTATCTATCTATCTATCTATCTATCTATCTATCTATCTATCTATCTATCTATCTATCTATCTATCTATCTATCTATCTATCTATCTATCTATCTATCTATCTATCTATCTATCTATCTATCTATCTATCTATCTATCTATCTATCTATCTATCTATCTATCTATCTATCTATCTATCTATCTATCTATCTATCTATCTATCTATCTATCTATCTATCTATCTATCTATCTATCTATCTATCTATCTATCTATCTATCTATCTATCTATCTATCTATCTATCTATCTATCTATCTATCTATCTATCTATCTATCTATCTATCTATCTATCTATCTATCTATCTATCTATCTATCTATCTATCTATCTATCTATCTATCTATCTATCTATCTATCTATCTATCTATCTATCTATCTATCTATCTATCTATCTATCTATCTATCTATCTATCTATCTATCTATCTATCTATCTATCTATCTATCTATCTATCTATCTATCTATCTATCTATCTATCTATCTATCTATCTATCTATCTATCTATCTATCTATCTATCTATCTATCTATCTATCTATCTATCTATCTATCTATCTATCTATCTATCTATCTATCTATCTATCTATCTATCTATCTATCTATCTATCTATCTATCTATCTATCTATCTATCTATCTATCTATCTATCTATCTATCTATCTATCTATCTATCTATCTATCTATCTATCTATCTATCTATCTATCTATCTATCTATCTATCTATCTATCTATCTATCTATCTATCTATCTATCTATCTATCTATCTATCTATCTATCTATCTATCTATCTATCTATCTATCTATCTATCTATCTATCTATCTATCTATCTATCTATCTATCTATCTATCTATCTATCTATCTATCTATCTATCTATCTATCTATCTATCTATCTATCTATCTATCTATCTATCTATCTATCTATCTATCTATCTATCTATCTATCTATCTATCTATCTATCTATCTATCTATCTATCTATCTATCTATCTATCTATCTATCTATCTATCTATCTATCTATCTATCTATCTATCTATCTATCTATCTATCTATCTATCTATCTATCTATCTATCTATCTATCTATCTATCTATCTATCTATCTATCTATCTATCTATCTATCTATCTATCTATCTATCTATCTATCTATCTATCTATCTATCTATCTATCTATCTATCTATCTATCTATCTATCTATCTATCTATCTATCTATCTATCTATCTATCTATCTATCTATCTATTAAGTTGATTGATTAAAATAAATATATTGAAAAAGAAATATAGAGATTTCATATTTATTTCCTCTAATTTTTACAATTTTTCATTAAACTCGAAGCTTACTTTTTTTTTTTTTTTTACAACAACTTAAAACTTACTTAAATGTTAAAACATTTACAAGTGGTCATTTGCATACAGTTTCTTCATTAATTACCAAACAGTTAATAATGTACATGCAATATAAGTCCCAACTCTTTACGACGCATAACATTGTATTTCTTATTATGGCAGACAGACACACAGTTTAATTAAAAGTTTTCGTATTTTTTATTAGCAAAGTTTGCATATTTTAAAATATTAAATAAGTAACAAGAAAAAATCATTAATACTATTTATTAAAAAATAATAGTTTTAGTATAATGACTTGTCATTTTTACTCTTAATGGTTCAATTACTAGTAACAAAAAATATTTAATTATCTAAGATTTATATATAACAAATGCCTAGATATAAACTCAATAATATATATAGATGTAAAGAATTTCGGAACAACTAAAGCAATAATATATATATATATATATAAATAATTTTGCAACCATGACTAATGCAACATAATAATTATACAAGTATGTACATATGTACAAAATTTAGTACTAAATAATAATTCTAAGTAATTGGTCAAACAATAACTAAACCAATTAGTTATATCAGAGTAACCTAACAAAATAACATGTCTTCCTTCTGCATGGCCTCTAAACATCTCTGCCTTGAACCTTGAACCTTTCCCATCCTTGCTCTCATATAAATATGATCATTGTAGTCCAACTACAAAAAAATATGTAAGGATAAATTAGTATACACAAGAATAATTATATAATAAGTATAGAAGTTAATCAATTATACTACTCACACCAACATGTACACCACACAACACAACTACAACATGGCTTACAACATAACAACTTAACAACAACACCTCAACATGGTATTCAACAACCTTAAAAGGTAACTAACTTGATGATATCACAACATTTCAACTTACACCACAATCATGTCATTCAACATAGCATATGAGCATCATCATAATCAACACATCATATGCATAAAACCTCAACTATATTAGTCATCATGTATTTATCTACGGAGATCTCTTATAAAAAAAGTGAGCAGTCTAAGTGATTTGATCCTACTAAACCAACACAATCTTTTTACACATTTTAAACCAATAACCAATTTGGATACAAATTCATAACATGGTTTCTTGAATTTCATCACTTAAACTAGGAAATCTAGTATTCATCCCAGGGTAGAATAGCTTGGTGTGAGCCTACCACGACATTAACTTGCATAACTAAGTCTCTTATAGAATTAGCCTAGAAACTATCATCCAAATATATAATCCGACTCATTCTCCCCTACCAAGTCTCAAACTGCACCATAAATTGAACCTTTTTTATTCCGAAAAGTACCACAAATTGGTCATTATTTAACTCCAATTGCGTCACATAATCTCACAAGGACGGATATATCGTGTTTCCTTTCTCTCTTCCCAAGCTACAAATATGAAAAAACCTTTCTGGGCAATGTCGAAGGAAAAGGATATGCCGGTTGATAAAAACCAAGAATTGAAAAGGCTAACAAGAAAATTCTTCCAAATTTAATTGTCATATTTCCATAAAAGACAAGATAAATATTTGGACCATTCACCGGCTTGCCACTTATTCTGTCTCACCTCTAGTGCTCTTCCTTTATCTTATCGTTCGAATAAAAACACGAGCGAAATTCCGATGCCAAGTGAATCATAGTACGGAACTATTTCATTCGGGTCTTTAAAAAGGACCATAATCAACTAATAAAAGAGTACATACTCGTGTGAAAGTTGAAACTATTGCCATAGGCCGTGAGAATGATGAGAAAGTGTGCCAACCCCAAGTATGTGATCTTGAAATTGGTGCGATGTTTTGGACAAAGAACCAATTGGTTGTGTTTGCCAGAGTGGGAACCCAAGTATGTGCAATTGGGCAAGAGCCCAATAGAGCTACCAAAGGGACACTTGGCAGTGTATGTGGGTGAATCTGAAGATGAGAAACAGCGTGTATTGGTACCGGTTACTCACTTCAATCACCCTCTGCTTGGAAAGCTATTGGAGGATGCAGAAAATGTTTACGGATTCGATCATCCTGGTGTCATAACCATACCCTGTAAAATCTCCGAGTTTGAGAGAGTTCAAAAGATTATTGCCACCACCCCAAGCTATCACAGGTGCCTTGGCACTTGTGCTTCCATCAACTTAAAATCACAGTAAAACCAAAATGCTCTCAGTACCATGCTGTAATAACATTAATGCAATTTTCACTCAGTTTACGGGTTTCTAACTCAAAAGCTTCTTCTCTGTTTCTATACAAAACATTGGATATTCAACTCATATAAGTCGTCAATAGTGGATCTATCCATGCTGTTGAACACGAGTGAGAGTTAACTTTTGAGGCTCAAACTCAAATTTTAAAACATGGTCCAATCCAAAACTTATTAGTTGAAAGATAGTATGAAACACTATATATTAAAGAAAGGCTTCAATGTATTTTTAATCTTTTAAATTTAGAGTAAATTTATTTTTAGTCCCTCAAATTTAAAATTATTATTTTTAATCTCTGTAATTTTAAAAAAATCTTAATTTAGTCCTTATATTTAAATTTTGTTAAAAAATTTATCAAACATTATTACATAAAATTTATCTATTAGTATCCCTATTAGTAAAAATATCACATTAAATCTAGTTGATAATACATAACTGTCTTAATTAATCATTTTTAAATATGTTATTAGTGACCTAAAGAACTAAAATAAGATTTTTAAAAATTATAGAGACTAAAAACAATAATTTTAAATTTGAGAGACCAAAAATAAATTTGTCTTAAATTTGAAGAACTAAAAACATATTTAAACCTTAAAGATATTATATATTCATGTGTTCTTTTTATTTCTCTTGAATAGAATTAAATACATAAAACATATTTAAGCCTTAAAGATATTATATATTCATTTTTTTTTATTTGTCTTGAATAGAATTAAATACAATTAATTAGTCTTAACTTCTACATGTTGGTATACCATATTAAATTAAAAAATAATGTATATTTAAATGATTTTTTTTTTTCTAAATTCAAAATCTTATTATATTTTAAATAAGTAATGCAGACAAATATTTAATTAACCTTCACTTTATTAATTGTTTGACATTAAAATAAAAACTAAAAACAGTGGTATTTTCGAAACACTAAGGCCAATTTTCAGCTAAAAATATAATCTCAATTATGGTTCAAGCTTCGTTACAGTCACTATTAATTTACTCTGGTCCAATGGAACTGATTTTTCTCTTTTGGTAAGAAGTTTAGACCAATATATTGTTTATACTTAATGATGAATTTCATGAAAAGAAAGCAACAGAATACTCTGCTCCACCAAAGAAAATAGAACATCGAATAGATTGTTTATACTTATACCTTGTGCCTAATTTCTGTCCCCCAATAACAAAATGCCACGTCAATGAATAATCACATCAGTTAAATTTAGATTAAAGTTAAAATTAATTTACGTCTTTGGTCAGTTTTCCATCTTCTCTCTAATTTCTGCGAATCTATCTGTGTTTGGCCAAGGCTTTCTAATAATCCTGGGTCTGTTTCGCACCTCAGATGCATCAACAATCACAGAAAACAGGTAGAGAATGTTTTTCCGAAACTTTAACGCAATCAAAGATCTTTTCTAGTCCCTTGAACTTAGACACCATGCTGAAGAAATTAAAGAATAAGGAATTTACTGTACAATCAAAGGAAGGAAACCAAAATTGTGCAAGAGGTGGAATTCAATTCATGTGGTGTGAATGGAATAACTATGGTAGAAAATGAAACAAGAACCAGATAAACATGGAAAAAAAACAGCAGGAAACCGCACGTAAACCATGGAAGAAACATTTCCAAACATATTCATTCTCTGGTAATCCGTTGTGAGGTGAAGTGAAACTACTCCGTTAATATTTTTTTAACTGACGTGAGGAATTGATGACAGACTTGGGAGACATAAGATTTTCATCCCAAATGGATGTTAATAAACTAATTTATCTTATAAAAAGGTAAAAGGTATTACACATATGTACATGACTAATGCACGAACGTATAACACTTTGGTATGCTATTCGACTGGTCTAGTTATACCAAAAACAAATTTGACACAAACAGTAGGGAACAATGCAATTCAGGGTATTACATTATCAAACGGGCTTTTAAGGCTTTGTGTTAGAACCCAAAATCAAGCACTATAGCCTCTGTTTGATGGATGTAATAGCCCAGCATCATAGCCACCACAGGCTGCCACACTAGCCTCTTCCATGGAGGCCTCAGAAACGCCACTGTTGCAAATGTTGGCGAATGCTCGCATGTGTTTCATGCCATACTGAGTCAGTGACCCACAGTGTGTTTCAAACACACGCACCTGCAACCCCATGTTTAATATCAATAATCAATGTAAGATGATAACATTTAAACTCTTGTTCATGTGCAATGAATGTTTAAAAGGAACAAGAATACTCAGGCTTTATGTTTACCATTGATTTTAAGCATATCCAGTCATCAACAAGGGGTAGACCAGGGGCCCTCACGGATTGTAGAATAGAAGAACCTTTTCCTGGTCCGTACAGTAAAAGACCAATCAAATCCATGCTACCATCCAAGTGTTTCCTATGCTTCACTGTCTCCGCAATTTGTTTCAGGATATCTGTCTTCTTTTCTGGATGATGGTTTGATCTCTGATACTGTAAAAAAAGAAAAAAACAATTTTATGTATTGATGTTAGTTATTACAAGATCACAAGTATATGATGATTACTTCAGGGGAAAATAGCCATACCATTTGCCACATAAAGATAAGCTCTGCATCTCTCTGGTTAACAACTTCCATTTTAGTTTCTAGCTCGCCGTTGTGTGGAGGAAAGTTCACAGTGTCGGGATCAAAACCTTGGTATAAATAAAGCTTTTCACCTGTGATGTTTGTATCTCCATATTGCATCACATGAGAACCCATCGCATAGTTGTTAAAATTTGAAGTGCGTTTCTTAACCTGCACAAAAATAGCTTTGTATTTTTGTTCTTTTCCCCGATGCTAATAAATATTGGAATTCATTAAAAGAATGTCTTACCGAATAGTATTGTTGTTTCACGGATTCTCTTTTTAGATTGTGAGTTTCACTGCAGCAAATTCAAGCACCAGAGGGAGAGAAAGTTAATGTTTAAGGTGCCAACATGATCAACCCATTAATTCTTCAATCATCATTAAAATACTTAAAATTTGAGGCCATTAATAACAATTGAATTCCAATGTGAAAGACAATATATTAGTACCTGTCTTCCATCCAAGCAACGCTGTACAAATCCCCTAGGCAAGTGATGTACTCTGGAGGTGGAGAAGGTTCCATTCCTGGACAATAAGTTCCCCAACTATTCTCTTGAGCATTCGATGCAGTTGTGATGTAAATGTTCAGATCATTGGGCATTATACCCTCAAACATGCTTCCACTTTCACAAGCTTCCACGTATATAACCTACATGACACATGATACATAACTCCTTAATAAGTTATCATGATTAAAATGTCATCATTTCCAGTCATGATATACTAGAGATATGAAATTTTTACCATCTCCTTGTAGCCTCCAGATGCATGTTTCTTCTTCAAAACGTCAATAAAATCCATGGCATAGAGGTATGGCATGTTTGGCATCCCTGCAAACAAATAGGAAATGAATAAGCTGTTTTGATCATTTTTACACCCATGGATAATTTTATTTTATACAACTATATTCATATTAAAATGTATCTCTATGGCTGAAGTTTGAAGGTTCATATTTGTCGATCATTCTCGTAATTCTCATCGATGTGGGGAATTAATTATTAAAATGTATTTGTCAATCATATGATCAAATTTTGGTATTTCGAAATTCGTAAATGCATCCAAGTGTACCAAATCTTATAATAGTACAAGAATAGTAAGATATGCAACTGGGTCATGATATTACTTCGGAACAAGGCTAAATTAGTCTTCAAATGGTTTAAGAATTTTTAAATTTGTTGTTAAACTAAAATAAGAAATAAAAAGGTCTTGGAATTAGTTTCTGACAGCTTAAATCCACTAAAAGAATGATGATTTACTTGAATTTTAAAAACCCAAGACAATTTTAAAAAAGCTGGACTCAATTTAAAAAACATTCGCATGACCGAAAACCCAATTATTAGGGACCCACTTCGAGTTTTTAATTTAGGACCAACTGAATAATTTAGAACCAACTGAATAATTTAAGACCAACTAAAGAAAAGGTTCTACGGTATCGGGAATTTTTAATTTATATTTTTGGACTAGAAGAACCCTAGGAAAAAATTGAAGTCACACTTAATTGACTTGAGACTTAACTCACCAAGAACTCCCGGACCACCGTGATCAGAGTAATATATAAATATTCTGTCTTCAGGTTTACTATCGATCACCTTGCCACTTCCTCCCTTAACTTTACTCTTGTCCCCAAGAATTACCGCGAAGAGGTTCTGCGATGTCACTTCATCACCAGTGTAATCCTACAGAAATAAATAAAATAAAATTCTCATCAAAAGATATACAGAACATGCACTCAACTTGCAATAGCTAACAACCCATTTTCTACTTTGTTACTGTAATCAATGAATAATAGTGCTAGCTTGTGAATTGACCATTAAAATATTACTATTTGAAAAAATATCTTCAATAGGAACGCAAACTTTAAACGTCTATTTTATTTGTCAAAGACGTCTCACCACGCTAATACCTATCATCAACAACCCAACAATTGGTTAACCAATTTTCTCTTCAAACTTATCAAGCCAAATATATTATATCTGAAGTTACTCCATTATGATGGATATGCAAAGAACCACAATTACTCTAATCAAAAAAATCAATTGCCACCAACAAAAGTTTCAAAGGGAGCTTCTTTTTTTCTTTCAAAAGAAAAGAAAAGTTGATTCGCGAGTCAAGTATATAATATCAACGTACCTTTCCATCAAAAAGAAATTCAACTTAGGAGATGCTCCAACGCACAGGCGTCCATGAGATAAATGTTAAATAATGCCCATTTCCTTTTTATTTATGGGTAATTTAATCTTAGTTTTCAACAACTATTAGGTGAGCTTTTTTTTATTTGGTTTTAGAAATATTATTTTCACATCACCTTTTTTTGTTGTACAATTTTTCAGTTCTTATCTTTCCATTTCATAGCCCATTTTATTTCACATACCCCTGTTTTCTTCCTATACGCAATAAATTAATGTTGATATAGTATTACTATATCAAAGACATCCAAACAAAATTCCGTTTAATCGATATCATTTATTTTCCTTTCGAATATATAAGTATATACCCATCCCGTGCACACCTGTTGCACCAAATTATTTTCAGAAAAAGAAATTTAAGAAAGAAAAAGTTGTCCACTTCAGAATGGAGTAATATTATTACAACCATTCACCTTTTGGGAAAAATAATTAATTTAAAAAAGATGCAAAAGCTTGAAACATTGGTTTAGAATTAGAGAGCTTTCATCGGATCATAATCACATGCGATGGCAAACGAATTAAATAATCAGCACCGTGTATCCCACTTTAATCAAACTTTAAGCACTTAAATTTGTTAGCTTAATTTATACGTTGGAGAGTTAACCAAAAAAAAAAAAAGTCACCTTAGGAACACCAGCATACACATCTTGTCCCTGGGGATGGTTAATGATGATTCCAGGTCTAGGATTCAACTCGTTGGTAGCTATGTCATCGTACATAAACACCACAATGTTCTCCTCTTTGAGTCCACCTTTTATCAGCAACTGGTATGCATGGCACACATCTGCCTGTATTGTATTGTATTTAATTTAATTTAATTCATCATCACATCCATAAATAAAAAACATAAAAACTAAAAAAGGAAACTCACTTGATGCCTGTAATTTCCATAGCCGTTGGAACCGGCAACCAGAACAGCCCATCGCGTTCCCACTTCATCCGCATCAGCATCAACCGGTTCAGTCGGTAACTTTATGACCGAGTCCCACTCCCTCCGGTTGGGCCTCGCGGCTGCACTGTGCGCCACCAACATCCATGACCATAATACGAGGCTGCACCACGTCGTTTTGCTTCGATGAGAGCGATGATCCGCCATGACCACAAACGTTGTAAAACAGAGTGAGGAGAGGGTTTATTAAGGATTTGACTCGATCAAGGACAAGATGCCATGCAAATTTAGAGCGTGACACGTTAAAAACGGTTCCGTGTGCGTGTCTAGGACTGCCTCCGCGACGAGACTTGTTATTTTTTTTTCTTTTTCTTTTTCTTCTGTGTTGGAGCTTATTTTTGTCTCTCTCTCCTTTTCAGGAAACCACTCACTTGTATGAAAGCATGGCTTATTCTGCTGCCGCTGGTTTAGTATATTTATATCCACTGACTAGGGTACTGTGCTTGGGTGAGGGATTAACGTTACTTTAATTATTATACGAACAAATATATGTAGGATTCGTGAAAGCAACTTCTATACACAAATTGAAATAAGCAACATGTTAAGGTGCTTTTAGCTACGGATAAAGAATTGAACCATAATATTTTTTTTAGCAATTTGTATATACATTTTTGTATATGTATCTTCTTTTTGGATTTTAATTTAAAAGGTTATATATTAGTTCTTTAACTAATGTTTTTGGTTAACAAGACCATGAAATAAATATATCTTAATTTAGTATGAATAATTTATTTTACCGGCGACGAACTTATTAAGTATTTTGTTATTTTCGATTCGTTGTGTCAGAATCTAATTTTATTTGTCATAATGTGAGTGTAACTATTCCATCGAATTTAAATACTTATGCATCTATTTCAACTAACTTAGTAAATAATTTCTTCAATTTTTATTATAAGATATTTATAATACAATTACACATACTAATATAAATAGTCATTTTATTTAATTTTATTGATTTTTAAATTATCATGTATTAATTTAACTTTTATATTTTGTTATATCAAAATATATCCATCAATATTAATAATAATTGATAAATATCGATTAGAATTTTTAAGAATTTTAAAGTGAAAAAAAAAATATTTTAAAAAAATTATTATTTAATAATAAAAAAACATATATAGTAAAAATAATATTTTATAAAAATAGTAAAATATCTTTTAAAAGATTACAATTTAGAAAATTATATTATAATTAGAATCAAAGAGAATTTTATTGATATTTGAAAATCAACTTATATTTACGAGTGTATTTTATGATAAAACTATTTAGAAAAAGTTATATAACTTTAAATTGTTAGAGTAAAAGAAAATTAGTGTTAATTAATTATAATTATTAATTTTTTAAAATTAGATTGATTATTTAATTGATCTAAATACTGATTTAAGATGTAATGATTTTATAACGATCCGTTATAGTTCCTACATTTAGAGAAATTGTAGAATTTACTAGCCGACTAAGATAAAATATTAAATTGGATAACAAAATATACACCTCTATATAAATGTAATGATAAAATCACATATTTATGTACAAAATAGAATACTATGTATATACAGTCATCCAAAATAGTACTACCCTAATACCAGGCAAGCACACGTAACCAATTACTCCAACAATAACTTTGACACTAAAACAAAACTACAACACCTCCGCAACGATCATAGCAGCTCCAACTTAACTCTAACCTGCTTCCATATATAGTATAATCATAACAGTCCATTCACATGAAAACAGAAGGATAAGCTAGAATTTAATAAACAACCATACAAGCATAAGAATCAACATCCATGTTACTCAGTTATCAAATCACCAATCATGAAGTCAACACTAGTGGAAAATTAGCATATTACGTCACCTCTTTTACGTCAGAAATACTTAAATCCGACGTAAAAAAAACGCGGTGGCATTTTTGTAATTTTTGCGAACTTTTTTACGTCGGACCCTACCAGGTCCGACGTAAAAAAGGACGCAAATTTGAATAAGACAGCGCGAGGCACACCGCGCGCATTCACTCTTCATCACTTTTCATTTTTTTCTCTCTAAACCCTCTCCCTCTCCTTTGTTACTGAATCATTTTTTTTGTTTTTTGCAGAGGGATGAACTCTTTGTTACTCATTTGCACATTGTTGCTGCTCCTCAGGTATGAATCAAGGTTTCGTTAGCACTTTTCTACTTCGCATTGCTACTCTGGCTATCTGTTTTATTTGATTTTTTGGTTGTTCTATTTGTATAGGTAGTGGGCGTTTTCTTTTGGGTTGTTATACGAAGCTGAATGACTTGTTCTAGAAGCAGAACGGGCCGTTCTGCTGGCATTTTTATGTTTTTATTTTTTATTTTTTTTCCTACTTTTTTACGTCGGATGTTGTAATGTCCGACGTAAATTTACGTCGGTTTTGTGGATCCGACGTAAAATTTACGTCTCCCGCTTCTATGTCGGTATGTTTTCTGACGTAAAAAGCTGAAAATGTCTGACGTAGTACACCTCTTTTGTACTAGTAAGCACCATACAGTCATACACTTCATCATAATTAACAAAAATCATGCAATTAAAGAACACATGAAAGATATTAATGTATATCAATCATCTAATGCGTTGTCACACATTCACCTAAAAGATCTCCCTATTAACAAAATAGTATAAGTGACATCTCATCCTATCGAAATCACTCCAACCATTTTCACGCCCAATGCGTCTGCTTGGTCATAGCAAATCGAGATATCAAATCCCTTATTGGATTTACTCGGATCGTGTCACTTACACTAATGAAAGTCTGGTTCCACCATTAGGTATAGTATAGTTGGGTATAGGCTTACCACAACCTTGGCATACATTACCAAGTCACTTGTGGAGTTCACCCATCGACTATCTGCAAGGGACCAAACAACCTTCCTAGGTACCTGGTTAAGGAAAGAACCCTTGACCTCCTACCTCGCTCTAACATCAGTTAAGGACTTAGAGGAGACTCACCTCAGCCAAAAACCACTCCCAAATACTTACCTCTCTAAGAGAGCTTTCAAATCAGTGGTCAATACAAGCAACACTTTCAAAAAACTCTATGTGAGCTCTTCAAGATTTAAAAAAAAAAAAAAATTCTCTCCTCAAATCCTAAGCTAGACACATGTCATAAGGCATAACATACAACAATGCATCACATACATGGTCAATTCACCATCCTAATCATCATCATCCTCGTATCAACATACATGCATACTAAATCATGTTAGAATATATGTTTAAATATTCATATATCACTCTCAAGCATATTTATGAATCAATCACCATTTTACATCGTATAACATGTATATGAACCAACTTTACAACATAGCATCCCATAATCTTAAACAAATCTTCCACATATTCAAACCTATCTCAAAAGAAAGCTAAGAGAATGAGCTACAACTCTTATGAAGATATAAAATTATAAAAAGATCATCTACTTAGCTAAATATTTCAAAAACCGCAACAGATATAATTAGTGTTGACAACTTGACCTCTGTTCACTAAAACAGTCATAACTGGAGTTCTAGACCTTCGTTTTAAATGATTTTAGTGTCATTGGAAAACTAACATTCAAGGCTACAACTCTCATGTAAACTACAAAATCTAATTCTATCAATAAAGCACTGATACGGGCACAACAAAATTGTAGCAAAAACATCCCTTGCACCAGACAACAAAAGAGTGTACCAACGTCCAAGGTCACGAAAATGCCTTAAAACACTTCCAAACTCACTCCTTTCCACCCCAAACTTATATCCAAACCTCCCACTACAACCCTAAACCAAAACAACTCATATATGCAACATAAAAGACTCAAAAATTGAAATAAAATCTACATGCAACCCAAACCCAAAACTGCATATATATATATATATATATATATATATATATATATATATATATATATATATATATATATATATATATATGTATGTATGTATGTATGTATGTATGTATGTATATATATATGTATGTATGTATGTACATATATATATACATACATACATACATACATATATATATATATATATGTATGTATATATATGACAACAAAATCCCCATAAATTTTTGAACAAAACTAGTATCTTTTCAATTCCTAACACCAATTAGACCTACAATTCCACAAAATAATCACATGCAATACAGAAACCAGCCTTTGGGCACTTCAAAATATTCAAAATCAACACATGCAACAACAAATGGGACCAAAACATCCCATTTCCGCATTCAACCACAAAAGTAACCAGAACAACGAATGAACCCCAAATCCAGATCCTTCAAAATTTTGTAGCCCCCCAAACAGCAAGGAACATAAGAATCCCATGCTCAAAATCAAATTACAACTATTCTAGCTTCCCTAACTTGAATCTAAGCCCAAAACAGCCAAGAGAAGAAGGAGAAGAAAGGATAAACTCGTCAACCTCGAAACAACAACACAACGTTCTCAATCACAATAATTGAAGCCTGAATTCATGGGGAGAAAGAAGAGATTAAGGATCTAGGGAAAAAAGGAATAAAAAATAGAGGAGTTTTAGGGAGAATAGGGCTCACGGACCTAGAGTCCTTCTCTTTAAAACTTCTTTCTAAACTCTGTTGAGTTTAAAAATAATAGGTTCCAACTCAAAACAGAACCTTAAATACCATTCCCCTAAGGTTACTAAACCTTTAGTAACCCCAGACTTGCTTTCAACCTACAGTGTTACAAATTCAATTGTAATTGAACTGTATTAATAAAATAATAATAATTATTAATAATAATAAATTAATATTAAATAAATATAATATCCTATTTTTTTAACATTAAAAATTAAAATTAAAATATTATTTTTAAATTTATAAAATTTAATGAGATATAATATTTATGTTCTAAACTGAATATAATATATAATATTTAAATTTAAATTTTAATGAAATATAAAAATATTCATTAATAATAAAAAATTTAATTTAAAATAAAGAATATCAAATTAATATAATATAAATTATAAAAAAATAAAAATATTAAAAATTATAAATTAACATAAATGATTGAATTATATTCGTAAGACAAATATTAAAAATAAATTATTCTAATTTATATTTTTTTCATATATTTTTATTAAAAGTATTTTAAATTAAACTTAAAAATAAATTTTTTATTTTAATTGAAGCAATTGAAGTTAATTTAATCAATTTTGACCAATTCTAAATTAATTTTACCAATTTATTGGCAGCTTTTATTAAACAATTCTTAAAATTAATCAAACTAATTAAGGATCAATTCTTAATTAAATTGGTCCAATCAATCAATTTAATCTAATTTTTAAATTATGATAATTACGATTAATTAATATGAAATATTCACAGTAAAATATATTTACTAATTTTTAAGATTTAAAATTTATAATTAATTTTTATTAAAAATTATGAGCCTATATAAAAGAAATATTCTCTTTTCAACATAATATTTTATATTTAAAATTAAAATTTAAACTTTGAAGCAATATTTCGATAAATAAGGGGATCTAACGATGTATATGATCTGTATTATGGCAGGTTGGAATGGAACCGGCTCTACCAAATAGTTTTCCTTTTTGTTTTGTGAGATTTGAGCAGCAGACTTTAGGTGCTTCATGATTGATCCGGGGACTTTATCCTTAGAATTAAATAACGATGATATGCATGTATCAGTACAACATTTTTATTTTTTTAATTTATCATTCTCTTTAAAATATTTTTTATGTTATATCATATTATTTTTTCTTTCTCTCACTCTTTTATTTTTCTTTTCTTTTCTCACCAATCATTTTTTAGGTACAAATTAATTATATATATTTTTATAATAAAAACTATTCTATTTAAATTAAATAAAATTACTATAAAAAAATTTCTTTCTAAATGTTTAATATAATTATAATTTAAAAATATTAGTTAAGCAGTAATAATTTGGTACCTCTCATCATTTTTCCGATGGTTCTTAGCCTATATAAGCAAAATCGTTTATCAATTGTAATCGAGTGGTAGCACCGTGTGGGACTAAAAGTCTAAAACTAAGTTATCATGTCAATAAACAATGAAGCCAGAAATCTCCTTAAATAACATTACAACCCAAGTGCGACTTTTGAAGGACAACAACATTCATTCATCTGTCCCCCCATCTTCTGTTTCAAAGTAGACGTACTAATTTTGAATCATTAGAAATTAGAACGTATTTATTAGTATTAAATATAAGCAAAACCAAAAGTTGAAGGTAGTCTTGTACTCAAATTTCTTATCAAAGACTCACGATTAATGAGATTTTTAACTAATTTCATTTTATTTAATGTTATCTATAAAATATTATTTATTTAATAATGATTCTATTTTTAATGTTCTTTTTTATTATTGTTTACAAGTTTTAAAGAAGGATAATTTAGAAAAATAATCCACTAACTTTATCTCATTGAAAAAACACCTTCTTAATTCATTAAAATAAAAATAAAAATCACAAATTAATTTAAGTTGACTAAAATTAATTAATTATTATCATCATCACTATTACTAGTAGACAAAAGAGATCATTTATGTTTTCTTTAAAAAAAAATTATAAATAATTAAAAAATGAATGAATAGTTGTGAGAGGTTAATTAGAAAATATGAGTTATTTTATTTATTTTTTCTTAAAAAATGAAAGATATAGTCAATCGACTAAAAATAGAGAGCAAAATTGGGTACAATACAAAAAAAAATTGTCAAATAGTGATATACATTCTATAATAAGATAATATTTATCACTAAAAATTACTTCTACCTACATTATAGATATAATATGCGTTGATATATAGGTATAAACTATAATGACACAAAACATATGTTGTTAAATATCATTATAAATCAATACTAAAATTGTGTATAACTATATGTCAAATAAATTTTATATTTACATATTTTATATTTGTAGTGACATTTTTTTATATGTTATTGTATGTAATATTTCTTATAATCTTATTCCTCGTATGTTACTAAATGTAATTTTTTATAATATTAGTTATCACGTTTCTCTTTTATAATAAGTATAAATTATTATTATTATTATTTTATAAAAATGTTAAAAACTGCAACTAACCTTTGCATCAACCCAAACTCAATCTTCTGTACTAAACTAAATACAACCAACTACAATTGAGAGAAGGAGAGGCAAATCAATGGAGCTTCTAATTTGATTTTTATGGACTAATTTTAATTAGCTATTAGAATATAATGCTTTTGTGCAACATTTTTGTGAACTAATTTTAGCTACTTATTAAGCGGTGGAACTTTTTTCGAATTGATTTGAAGTAACTATTTTTGTAATGATTTAAGAAAATGAAACTTCATATTTATAATGTGATTTGTTGTAACTTAAAACTTTTTCAAATTATTATGTAAATGTCCTTTTTTACTTTCTCATAATTGATTCAAATTTAATTAATTGTATTTTAACAAAGTCTATACTATTTATAGAATGTTTCATTTCTAAATATATCAATATGAGAAATTGTAATAATACATAATTCTATTTTTATTCTTTATCTTTTTAAATAAATTTAATTTGATCTTTTATGTTTTTAAATAAATTTAATTTAATCCTTTATATTTTCAATAAAATTCAATTTGAACCTTCGATTAGGTCACTGGTCAATATAATAAACTATGTCAACATGTACATTTCGTAGATTTAATAGTAGTTTTATCAAACTAAATCACACACATCACATTATTTCTTGAGTATGGAAGAAAATAAACTTTTAGATATTGACCTAAGGTAAGGATCAATCTAACGGTGAAGAAGGGAGTAAAAGACTTCTTTACTCAATGTGACCGTTACAATTTTTCTAATGTAAAAGAAAACTAATCACTCACGCAACTAATATTATTCCCATAATTGATGTGTATTGCATTGTTTATATATTTTAGGTAAAGGGATTGATGAATGTGTCAAGGTTCAATCCAAGATTATGAACTCATGATTCTTCCAAATCAATAAACCATAGTATAGTATAGAGACGGAGAAAATATCTTGCACTTGCAATTGTCGTGATATATATTTACAATCCTTTCCGGTGGATTAATTATTGCGGCTTAGCAATCTTGATTGTTTTCTCGTATTGAATGACAACGCAGATAATTAGAACCACAAAACAAATTAATGTTTGAAACCAGATATTTTATAGGTAATCAATTGAGTATTGAACGAATCCATGACCCCCTAAAGAATATTATCTTTAGCCTTTAGGTGTTTTAATTTGTATTGATTAAGGCTGAATTATATTAAAATAAAATATCTGGTTTTCATCTCTCAAGTTTCAACATTCAAGTGGCCAAGGCTAAACACGCCACTGGATTTGTTGAGAAAAATATTTATTGTTCCAACTATTGTCTTAATACGTGGTTTAGATTTTAGATTTCTCTAATAAATGTGTGGCTTAAGTTAATGTATATGTAGTTGATTTAACTTCTGTGGGTCCTATGTGTTTGTTATTGTCTGCCAGTTAGGTTAGGTAAGCTGTAGCCATTACCTTGCACCTCATAAACTCGTTGCATCGATTGGATATCCAAGTTCGATCATCGAGGTCGAACAGACTAGTACCCGCCAAAGCTTCTTTTGTTTTGTTTTTGTGTTTTTTTTTTTTTAATTCTGACATAAAAAAACATATTTTTTTTCTCACTTTATTATGACCAAAATACTAAAACAAATATAAAATTTTCTCTCACCAAAGGAGAAATGGACAGAAATACCACCAGCTTTGGAGAAAGGATATCACTTCTCGGAAGTAGTGAAATAGATTAAGCTAGATAAGATGATAAAGATCATCAAGAAACTATCAAAGAGCACAATATGAGTGAAGAGAAAGAATGAAATCACGAAAGACACGTCATATTATATCTCCTGCATATGATATTACATTATGTATCAGAGAGCTATCGGTGTTGATAATATATCAGCCTTTCAGTATCAGGTGATTAAAGATTTGACATGTATATTCGATTATTAATATTGGAATTGCCGAGAATATTTCGGTCTAATTCGGTCAAGGTTCCACATTCATCGTAATTATTAATCTCCGACTCTTATAAAATAATAAAATACGTTTAATAATCAAACTTTCACTAATATCTAGTTTAAATATATTTTTAATTCTTTAATAGATAAATTTATTTTTATTCTTCAAATTTAAAATTGTTATTTTTAATCTTTGTAATTTTTAAAAATTTTATTTTAGTCTTTTAGGTTACAAATAACATATTTAAAAGTGACTAATTAAGACAATTATACAATATCAACCGGATTTAATATAATATTTTTACTAATATGGACATCAATAAGTAGATTTTATGCAATAATGTTTGATAAATTTCTTAACAAAATTTGAATATAAGGACTAAAATAAGATTTTTTAAAATTACACGGACTAAAAACAAATTTTAAATTTGAGGGACTAAAAATATATTTAAGTCATAATATTTTTTTTATTTATAAATATATTTACATGGACTTGCATAAGATACATAATATATATTATAGACTCAATCACTCCGAACACTTGTTAACTTAGACATTAAAATTCCTTTTATAAATGTCAACCACTTGACATTTAAAAGTCGAGAATCGAGAAATTAAGAATCAAAGACTTCCAATTGAGGATTTCGTGTACTTATTTTCCAACAAAACATTTAGTGCTCACCGTAAAGCTATAGAAAATCTTTCCCACTAACTCTACATAATTGAGACAATGGGACAATGATAAGAATAGGAGCTTCACCAAGCAGGACATATGAAATGTTTGACAACTCTCAAATGTTAACAGAGATGCAACGAGACCTACAACAATGGAAAATCCAAAAAAGCAACAATAGAAGCAACGTGAGGGGTAAATGACTCTTCTCCAAAAGTAGAATGTCGAGATGCAATTACTAATTGAGCAATCCTAGTCCAATACCAAGCCACTAGAATCAAATTTTATGTTGAACCTGAATTCCTCTCACTCTCCAAAGGATTCTATACTTTTCCTTATCAGATGTCATCGTTCATGTAGTGCACTCTTGGGGAGTTTGGAGTTCGGCCTTATCATACATCCCAACCAACCACAACTTCAATGCCCACTTCCCAGCAAGTTGGAACGTTGGCACCTCATTATTCGTTAATACCAAAGGAATTTTGACAGCACCCTTTCATAGGTGAAAATCATGGAGGCTCCCCCTTTGAGAGGATGGAAAAATTTAGGACTCAACAAGTATGATGGGACCTTTGACTCTGATGATTATGTCTACCTATATATTTCTCATGTTAGCATGCTCTCCAATGCGGATGTTGTCATGTGTAACTTATTCTCCATCTCATTAAAGGGTTCAACTTTGAGGTGGTTTACTAGTCTGTCTTCTCAGTCAGTAAATTCTTTCTAAGCACTCGTCTCTTAGTTCACTATGCAGCTTGACATTAGTTGGTCACATGCTATGACCATGCTATGACCTTGGTGACTCTTATCAGTGTCAAACAGGGAAAGGAAGAACCTCTTAAAGCCTTCATGGATAGGTTTGGGAAGGTTATTTTTGAAATTCTCACTTAATCGAAGAGGTTACTGTACACCAGATGCTATCAGCACTAAAGTCAAGTCCTTTCTTAGATAATCTATATAAAAAGTCAAGTGCATCCATGGAGGAACTTTGTAGAAAGGCCATGAAGTATATTCATATAGAGGAACTTGTTGAGTTTTGAAAACACTCTGGTGAGGATCATGGAAAGGGGAAAGTATAGTCCCAAGGGGATAAAAGGGAGAGAAATTAGTCTCGAAGAACCCGGGAGCATAAACAACCTCAATATTCTCACTACAATCCCCTAAATGATAGTCGCTCTCAGATACTTAATGAAGCCATGAGCAGTGATTTGATACCCCTTATTAAGTCAATTCCCACCCCCTTAGAAGGCTAATTGAAGCAAACATTGTTGATATTATAATAACTTTGAGCATACCACTAAAAAGTGTGCGACCTTGAAGGATAAAATTGAATAGCTAATTTAGGCTGGTCACATGCAAAAATATATACAAGGAAATGATTCTAGCTCTCAAGAAAGTGATCAAAGGTACAAACACCGAGAGAGAAACCACAATCGTACCATTAGAACTCAATTGAGTCCAAAGCAAAATTGTCGACAAGAAGATCCTCCGAGTTCTCAACTTCGAGGAGTAATCAACACTATTGCTAGTAGATTTACTAAAGGTGGGTCAACCAATTTAGCAAGAAGACAACATCTTTGGTTAGTGAAGTCGATAAATGTTGTGGCAAGACAATCCCCTTCCTGAAAAATGTCGTTGATAACCTTTATTGATAAAGATTTTAAAGGTTTGGACCCCTACCAAGATGACCCTATGGTCATGATGGTGGAAACGACCAATTTTGCTGTGATGAAAACCTTAGTTGATATTAAGAGCACCAATCCAAGATGCTTTGATTTTGGTGCTAAACTTCAATTCTTCTCCCGAAGGATTCTTCCTTTATGGATTCCTTTTTTTTTTTGAAGATCTATCAATGGAAGAAATTGTTCATCAGAGTCACTGTGAATTAAGCTATTGATGCTTCAAGTCTTTTATTGCATCTAAACTCAAGTTTAATTTTGGTTCCTAATTTGTTAAATGGTGAGATTATCTTAGTGATACAGGGCTTTGACTATGACACTAAACCAAAAATTTGATTGAATTTGTCGATGAAACTTTAACAAAACTAGTCGTAGGGATGTCATTGATTCGGTCAACGATAAAATTGATGATTTGAATTAAATTAATAAAGTTGATTTTTTTATTGAGTTGAATTCTAATTAAATACGACTTTAATTAATTTGAATCATATTTACATTTTATAAATATGATGATTTGAGAACTAAATCAATGAAAATTATTATTATTATTATTATTATTATTATTATCTTGATATTATGATTCTATTAGTAATATATAAATACAATACTACTATATTTTGCTAACACTCTAGTAATACTACAACAGTTATTCTATAATATTATTATTTTATTAGTTATCTTGCATTCACTTATCAATTACTATACATATTATATTTAGACACATGCTATACGCTCCATGACTATTCAACTTTTTCATTTTTCAGTCACTTTTGGAGTTATTGTTCACTTCTTCCTAATCCAACCATTTGACTATATACAAAAAAAAATCTAACATTTATTTTCACCTAATATATTATTTGCATGTTCACATTCAATTTGAGAAAATAATGAATTAAAATTATTTGGATAATAATGGTAACTTAGACAATTTAGTTATGTTTGAAGAGCTATCTTAGTTTTAAATGTCACAATACTTTAAATTCAAATGTTGACTCTGTTTGATTACTTTAATTTCATATTTTTTACATTAATTTTTATTTACGCTTAAATGTTATTACACTCTTTTAACTTTAATAATATGTTTTTATTTAAATTTTTAGGAAAATAATGTATTTTTATGTTTTAGAAAAATGCTTACCATTTTTTTTCTCAAAAAACTCTAATTAATCTAAACAAAACCAACCCATTATCAATTGGTATGGTTTGGTTCAAATTGCATTTTTTTTTTTGTAAATCTAGTTCAAATCAATCAAAAGTGGCAAGTTCAAACTTTAATTTACTCCAAATCCAAATCAAATTGATTTGTAAATACCCCTAACTAGCACATTGATAGTGTTAATTCCAAGGCAAAAGATCAATGCAAGACATTGGTACCATCTGGAGATCAATCATTGTCCATTTCTTTAAAGTATCCTTTAGATGGATGTTATTGTCGATGTGTGGAAAGACTTTTGTAAAAGGTAATATTATCATTTCTATCACTCTTAGTCTCTTGTAGCTTGGTTACTTTTATTTTAAAAGAATAAATTCTTATTGGCTTATTTATGTCTTTATTTTAGAAACTTTAGAAACCAAGAAGATAGTTTTAGTAAACCTACCCTATCTACCTATCCAATTAACTAAGACTTACACAAATTAAAAAAATGACCTGTTCTACTACAACATGACAACTTCTTGATCTTTTTGACTCCTTTGCATCACCATTTCTTAAAGTTAAAACATCATGTCATCTTTCTTAAGCTTCGATCTTTTCTTTTAATCACAACATATAATATCTCAAATACAACATATTTGTATGACTGTCTTGACGCTAATATTTATATGAAACTCCCTAAGGGATTTAATTTGCCCAATGATGCAATTTTTGGAGAAGATTATTCGATCTAGTTGAATAAATCCCTATATGGACTAAAGTAATCAGGTCATATGTGGTATAATCATCTAAATGAATATTTGTTACAAGAAGGATATAAAAATGATCCAATTTGTTCGTGTATATTTATAAAAAAAATGAAAATGGATTTGGCATAATTGTAGTTTATGTAGATGACATAAGCATTATTGGAACTCTTGAAAAGCTTCAAAAGTAATAGATTACTTAAAGAAATAATTTGAAATAAAGGATCTAGGAAGGATAAAGTTTTGTTTGGGAGTGTAAATTGAATATTTAGAAAATAGAATTCTTGTGCATCAAGAAACTTACATAATTAAGGTGCTTAAAAGGTTTTATATGGACAAATCACATCTATTGTGCACTCCGATAGTTATAAGATCTTTAGATGTTAACAAAGATTCATTTAGACCCTAAGAAAAGGATGAAGAAATACTTAGTCCTAAAGTACTATATCTCAATGCTATAAGAACACTAATGTATCTCGATAATTATACATGACCTAATACAACATTTATTGTTGATTTATTAGCAATATATAGTTCTTCACCTACACAAAGACATTGGAATAGAGTTAAACAAATCCTTTGTTATCTTATAGGTACAATGGATGAGATTATTATATTCAAATATTTCCAAATCAAAACTAAATGGTTATGCAAATGCAGCATGATATTTGTCAGATCCTCATAATGGTAAATTACAAACAGGATATTTGTTTATAAGTGGTGGTATAGTCATTTCATGCGTGATATGTAAAACAAATCATAGCAACCACTTCATTTAATCATGTAGAAATTTTAGCATTACATGAGGCAAGTCGTGAATGTGTTTGGCTAAGATTTGTGATTCAACATAGACGAGGAACTTGTGATTTATCTTCTAGAAAAATAACATCAATAGTTATACATGAAGATAATGTTGCATGTATTGCATAGTTGAAAAAGATGGATACATGAAGAGAGATAGAATAAAACATATTTTACCAAATTTTTTTCTTACTCATGATCTTCAAAAGAATGAGGATATAAATGTTCAACAAATTCGCTCATGTGATAACCTAGCAGATCTATTTGAAAAGTCACTTCAAAGAAAAGTTTTTGGGTAATTGATATACAAGATTGGGTTCCATCATCTTAAAGTTAATTGTATGCATGAAAGGGAAAAATAAATATTTACGAATAATATACTCTTTTTCTTTCATTAGGTTTTTATCCCAAAGAATTTTTCCTAGTAAGATTTTTTAACAATACATATTCTAAATATTGAACATCAAAGGGGGAATGTTATAAATAATAATTGGTGGATGCCAATATTTAATGTGTATTATTATCATATTTATATTTTCGTAATATATTATTCCCCTTTTGCATAATTGTTTAGTTATCACATAGATTTATAAATAAGTTAGTCTTTCCCTAAAAAAAATATCAATTATACTTTTTTCTCTTTCATATTATCTTATTTATTTTCTCTACTATTATATTTCTTTTCATAACAAATACTATAATTTGAAATATTTGTTTTGATTACTTTAATTTCATATTTTTTACATTAATTTTTATTTATATTTAAATATTAATTACACTCTTTTAATTTTAATAATATGTTTTCATTTCATCTTTCTAAAACTTAAACTACTTATTTTTAATTTTTAACATTTAATTTAAGATAGATAAATAATATTTATTTTAAAAATTTATATATTTTTTTAAAAAATACTCTATATTAACATGATATTAAATATAATTATAGATGTTACTAAATATAATTATTTGACCATAAGATAAATATAAAATTAGTTAAAAATAATTTCATACTATTAAAAACTAAAAATATTAATTTAATTTTATAAAAATAAAAAACAGAGAAAATTTTTACGGGAAAGGGAATTCACGTGTACGTTACTAATAACAGGTGAAAGAAGAATTGGCAAAAAAGGGAAAGGGCGAATGTGGTGATCCCAAAAGAACATTCCAGAAAGTCCCTCCTCGCATTGCAGAGTCAATAGTCCACTCCTCCTCTCTCCCAATGGCCGAAGAAGCCAAAGCTAAAGGCAACGCCGCGTTCTCCGCCGGCGACTTCGCTGCCGCCATCCGCCACTTCTCGGACGCCATCGCCCTCGCTCCCTCCAACCACGTCCTCTACTCCAACCGATCCGCCGCCCATGCCTCCCTCCAAAACTACGCCGAAGCCTTATCCGACGCCCAGAAAACCGTCGAGCTCAAGCCCGACTGGCCCAAGGGCTACAGCCGCCTCGGCGCCGCCCACCTCGGCCTCGGCCACCACCGCGACGCTGTCTCCGCCTACAAGGCCGGCCTCCAAATCGACCCCAACAACGACGCCCTCAAAGCCGGCCTAGCCGACGCGCAGGCCGCCGCCACCCGCCCTCCGCCCACCAGCCCCTTCGCCACCGCCTTCTCGGGCCCCGACATGTGGGCCCGCCTTACCGCGGACGCCACGGCCCGGGCCTACCTCCAGCAGCCCGACTTCGTGAAGATCATGCAGGACATCCAGAAGGACCCCAACAAGTTCAACTTGCACTTGAGCGACCAACGGGTCATGCATGCCATTGGGGTTTTGCTCAATGTTAAGATTCAGACCCCCAACGGCGACGACGCTGCCGTGTCAGAGGAGGATGAGGCCGAGTCTGTGTCCAGGCCTGGACCTGAACCTGAACCCGAACCCGAGCCTGAAGCCGCGGAAGTGATGGAGGAGGAGAAGGAGAAGAGGGATAGGAAGGGTCGCGCTCAGAAGGAGAAGGAATCTGGCAATGCTGCTTACAAGAAGAAGGATTTCGAAACGGCGATTGGCCACTACACGAAGGCTTTGGAATTGGATGATGAGGATATATCGTACCTTACTAATCGTGCTGCTGTTTATTTGGAGATGGGAAAGGTATGTGTGTGCGCCTGTTGTATGCTATATGTAGTGCCTTTCATAGGATCATGTTAAAGTTTGCCTTTTGAAATCCTAAAATGATGCGGGTTGAAGGCCTTGAAGCTTTTTTAACGCTTATTAACAAAATTGTGGGTTTTTTTTTTTTTTTTTTTTTTTGTCTTTATGGGGTATGCGGTTATCCCCATGTATGCAGGATGCGTTTTGTTTGTGACTAATGAAAATGATATTGAAGGGTGATATGTGTGGAGGATTGATTCGGTGATGAGGTAGGGAAAGGATTGATGTATCTGGATTAGATTTCAGTCTTTGTATCTCATAATGAGTCTTATTGGATACAAGTTATAAATGTCTTTGAGAGTTTCTCTGGTTCTTTTATTTTCGGTAGAGAAACTTTCAAAAGTTCTTTTAAATTGGTATCCAAACAGGCTCTACACATATCATTGTTAGTTCAGAGCAGTTTTCTTGTTGAAGCCTATTTGCTGGATTAGGACTTTGGTCTTACTCTGATCATGGCGTGCCTGTGTATTTATTTAAACAGGGTTTTTATTTCATTTTCTATGTACTTGGTGTGTTAGAGTGGGGAATTGTATATGAAACTTGGGGTATTTAATTTCTATTTTCGAAATTTGGCTTTAGTTTTCTAAATGCAACTAATCAAGATTGCTCACACAGTTGGTGGAGG
Organism: Cajanus cajan; assembly: GCF_000230855.2. Classification (NCBI taxonomy): domain Eukaryota; kingdom Viridiplantae; phylum Streptophyta; class Magnoliopsida; order Fabales; family Fabaceae; genus Cajanus; species Cajanus cajan. The sequence continues at coordinate 55,053,762 of NC_138521.1, forward strand.
AGAGGTTGAGCAAAATGAAAAGGGAAGATGAGAAGCAAGCATCTTCCAGCTGTTTCTGATTTTTTGTTTTAGAAATAATTCTCAAAACGTGATAGGTTTTGGATGAGAAATTGATTGCTGAATAGTGTCGAATTGTTTAGAAAACTGATTTTAAAGCCATGAAGTGAGAGGAGAGTCAAACATTCCCTTCATGAATCTTCCGTTTTTTTGGGTGGGCAGTGGGTCATGCACTTTGGTTTCATGCTCAATCTGATTGATGAGGTTTTTCTTTCGTTATTTTTTACCAGTTTGAGGAATGCATAAAAGATTGTGAAAAAGCTGTTGAAAAGGGAAGAGAACTAAGAACAGACTACAAAATGATAGCAAGAGCTTTGACAAGGAAAGGTACTGCATTAGTCAAAATGGCAAAATGCTCTAAGGATTATGAACCTGCCATTGAGACTTTCCAGAAAGCACTTACAGAGCACCGCAACCCAGACACCTTGAAAAAACTGAACGAAGCTGAAAAGGCTAAGAAAGAATTAGAACAAGAAGAATATTTTGATCCAAAATTGGCTGATGAGGAGAGAGAAAAAGGTATTATCTCTCTGCAATCTTGGGTTTTTCATTTCTTTCTTGCAAGCATCTTTGCTCCTTTGAAAGAAGCAGTCTTAAACTAAGTATGATGATGACTATATGTTTCGTATTTCTCTTCTCAACTTATTAACTATATAAATACTGGAAACATTGAAATGCAGGAAATGAATTATTCAAGCAGCAGAAGTATCCTGAGGCCATAAAGCATTATACAGAAGCTATAAAGAGGAATCCTAAAGATCACAAGGTAATAATACTCTTTTAATAGTGGCAATAATCCTAGTGTTTTAATATAGAATGCAGATCCTGATCCGTTTTAAATGTCCCATTTCTTTTAGGCTTACAGTAACAGAGCTGCATGCTATACAAAACTGGGGGCAATGCCTGAAGGTTTAAAAGATGCCGAGAAATGCATTGAGCTTGATCCAACCTTTTCAAAAGGTTATACTAGGAAAGGTGCAGTGCAATTTTTCATGAAAGAATATGACAAAGCTATGGAAACATACAAGGAGGGGTTGAAACATGATCCTAACAATCAAGAATTGCTTGATGGTATTAAAAGGTATGGTATTGTGCTACATTCCTGCTATTTGTGGATTGAATATTTCTACTTTCCATATGCACCATGATAATGCAAGAGCCTAATTATCATACATTTCAGATGTGTTGAACAAATTAATAAGGCTAGCCGTGGAGATTTTACTCCTGAGGAGTTAAAGGAGAGACAGGTGTGACTTACGTACTGCTACTCTTTGAAGCCTATTGATTAAATCACCTGAGTTAGGCGATCCATGTGTGCGTGTATTTAATTTTTTGTTTTTTCAGGCCAAGGCAATGCAAGACCCAGAGATACAGAGCATTCTCCAAGACCCTATTATGAGACAAGTATGTTTCCTTGTTGATTTAGTGTTGCTAAGTATCAGTTACAGTGGAACTAGCTGTGCTAACGAGAGTTGGGCATATATGCAGGTATTGACTGATTTCCAGGAAAATCCCAGCGCTGCACAGGAACATACAAAGAATCCAATGGTGATGAACAAGATTCAGAAGCTGATCAGTGCTGGGATTGTCCAGATGAAATGAATTTGATGGAAGGTGGGGTAGTCATCAAGAGAAACAATTGACAATTGTATTTTCCGACGTGACTATAATTTAAATAGATAGGATTGGGAAAAACGGGAAGGACAATTTGCTATTGGAAGATTTTGAGTTGCTCTCTGTAATCATTTTTTTTGGTGAATGCATATTATTTGAGCATGTCAAATGCAGTCCATTTTTACTCTTTACTGGTGCTTCCTACGTGCTGTCATTGCTGTGACTTTTCTATCAAGTTTAAATCGTGGGGGCGGGAATGTGATGTCGAGGACTACTTATTATTTAACGTTGTTACAGCTTCTTTTTCTTTCTGTGGGAACGACAACTTCTACAAGTTTGGTTTGAAGGGTATATTTTACACGGAGTGAAGCAGGTACGGAGTATTGGTAGTTGCTGATTTGGCTTTCAGTCTTGATGTTTCAACTCCCACGTATCCTTCGAATAAAAGTTTTTGATTGGAATATCAATTCTCACCATTGTCTTCCGAGTGACGAATAGGTGTGCACACATACACTGCCCCAAGCTATTAATCATGAGCATGATATGAATATAGATATTTTAGAAAAATATTCATATTTTAAAGCAATTAATATAACAACGTAGCTTCTGTATCTTTAGATGCATCAAATGGACATAGTGCAACAAGAATCGGGTGAATGAGTCTCGATCATTCAGCACGTACTGCTACACTCACCTTAAAAACATCATTATGTAGACAAATTCAAATTTGTATAAAAACTAAAGATAGGTAAATATTTTTTGGTTCTCAATATGGTTTTGCAAATCCAAGTTTCCACGACTTGTTTCACCCTCCCGCCCCCCCCCCCCCCCCCCTAAAAAAATTATTGTTTGCCCCATAAATCATAACAGTTCATTGACTCCAACATGGGAAGAAAAATCGTTTCCTATTTTTCTTCTGAAAATTTATGTTGGCTAACCTTGTATTGGTACAAGGAAAATTACAATAAAAAATACCAAAACAAACCCAACTATTTGACAAAGGACATAATACAACTATCAAAGGAAAAGTTTCTTGTTAGGAGACCAAGCAAATACATTAAGCAGCAACTTCTTGCTCTTTTGAGGCAAGTTGGTTCTGAATGTGCTGAGGCACCACATCAAACATGGCTAATTGCATTGTGTAGGATGCACGGCCCTTTGTCATCCCTCTTAGTGTGCTGACGTACTGGAACATCTCAGCAAGAGGTACCAGGGAATCAACCACCTGCGTTTGTCACCACCAAAAGTAAGAAAAGATCCTCCAATCCAAATAATAGCACCAATATCAAGGAAAAAAAAAGAACAAACATATTTCCTTCATTCATCCTAGCAACCTCAGACTAATCAAGGAAAAAAAAAAAGAACAAATTGTACTTTTTAGTTTTTTTTTTTTTTTTTGAAACAGCAAATGTTAATTGTTAATTGTTAGTTGTTAGTGGGGGGATTCGAACCCACACCCTCCTTATCACTCCAACCCTATATCCCTCCCCCCAAGCCACTTAGACCACCCTTATCACTCCAAATTGTACTTTTTAGTGTTTGCCCCAGAAATTAGAATTGTGTATAAAACATATCAATTGAAACATTGTTCATTTTCAGACAAACAATACAGCATTAGTATTTTTAAGTCATACCTTCAAATTTAACAGACTAATCCCATAAGGAGGAGCAAGTTATTTGAAATACCTTAAGGCCACCCGGTTTGTCGCCAAAACTGTTGATCTGACCTCTTCTAGAGTTGAGATCACCAATTACATCACCAAGATGTTCTTCAGGAGTAACAACTTCAACCTTCATTATAGGCTCAAGCATCCTTGGTCCAGCTTTTCTTATTCCTTCCCTAAAAGCTCCTCTTGCTGCCAACTGGAAAGCCAACACACTTGAATCTACATCGTGGTAAGAACCATCTGTAAGTACTGCTCGTACATCAACAACCGGAAAACCAGCAAGCACACCATTGCTCATACACTCTTCCAATCCTTTCATTACCCCAGGAATGTATTCTTTTGGTACAGCACCTCCTTTGATTTCACTCTTGAACTCATATCCACTACCTGGGTCCATAGGTTCAAACCGTACAGTGATATCTGCAAACTGACCTTGTCCACCTGATTGTTTCTTGTGCACATACTTCACTTCTGCGGTTTTGGAAATACTTTCCCTGTAGTTCACTTGGGGGGCACCAACATTAGCTTCCACCTGCGTTAACAAATATACATAATGTGATCTCCATAAAATTACGTTATATTACTGCATAATCATTAAAATATATATAAACATTTTAACATAAAACTACTGAAGAAAGAAGAGAAAAAGGGAAGGGGAAGAGAAGCAAAAGTTATGTCAAGGGAATGATCATATACAAAAATAGTACACCTAACAAATACCAATGTTTTATCAGATGACAGACACAGATTTTACCGAGAGTCAGCTGTCATGCGTCGTAAAGATCATACCTTTTATGTTTCTTTACTCCTTCGTCAAATACTAATGTTTATTTACTTTTATTATTTCTAATTGGAACTATTTCATCCACAACATCAAGGTTAGAGAGTTAAGAATTTGAAAGACAAAAAAACTAATACAACACAACCATTGTAACCGATAACTGAAAATTCTCAAAAATGGAACAAGAGATATTTACCTTAAATTCTCTTTTAAGCCGATCAACAATGATCTCAAGATGCAATTCTCCCATTCCTTCAATCACTGTCTGGTTAATCTCTTCATCACGGGAGAAGTGGAAAGAAGGGTCTTCCTGTGCAAGCTTGATTAAACCAGTTGCCATCTTGTCAACATCAGCTTTAGTCTTGGGTTCAATTGCAACCTTAATAACAGGATCAGGGAAGTCCATCCGCTCGAGCATGATTGGATTATCTGGGTCACATAACGTTTCACCAGTGATAGTATCTTTCAGACCTGCAAGAGCAATAATATCACCTGCTAAAGCTACTTTAACATCCTCTCTGCTGTTTGCATGCATTTCTAAGAGTCTACCAATTCTCTCCTTTTTCCCTTTGTTTGCATTGAGTACATAAGACCCAGCAGTTAGCTTTCCAGCATATACCCTGACAAATGTAAGGGAGCCTACAAATGGATCACTCATGATCTTAAAAGCTAGTCCAGCAAATGGTTCTTCATCACTTGCTACCCTCTCTAAGGTCGCTTCAGGGTTTTCAGGGTCACTTCCCTTCATTGCTGGCAAGTCAAGTGGTGATGGTAGATAATCCACTACGGCATCAAGCAACGGTTGGACTCCCTTGTTTTTGAAGGCTGAGCCACACATCACTGGCACAAAACTGGCTGATATGGTTCCCTTCCTAATTAATTTCTTTACAGTTTCTTCATCCGGTTCAATTCCTTCTAGATAGTTCTCCATAGCCTGGTCATCGAACTCAACTATGGTTTCTATCATCTGGGAACGGTACTCTTGAGCCTGCTCTAGAACATCTTCTGGAATATCTACAATATCAAACTTGGCACCAAGCTCTTCTCCAGACCAAACTATAGCTTTCATCCTAACAAGGTCTACAACACCCTTAAAGCTATCTTCTGCACCAATTGGCAACTGAATTACAAGTGGCTTAGCACCCAAATTCGTTATTATCATATCTCTTGTTCGATAAAAGTTAGCTCCAAGCCGGTCCATTTTATTGACAAAACAAATTCGCGGGACCCCGTACTTATCAGCCTGCCTCCACACAGTTTCTGATTGTGGCTCTACACCAGCAACACTGTCAAACAAGCAAATAGCTCCATCCAACACCCTAAGAGCCCGCTCCACTTCCAAGGTGAAGTCGACATGACCAGGAGTATCAATAATGTTGATCCGGTGCTTGTTCCAAAATGTAGTGGTTGCAGCAGAAGTAATGGTAATCCCTCTTTCTTGCTCTTGTTCCATCCAATCCATGGTTGCGGTTCCCTCGTGCACCTCACCAATTTTGTAGTTCCTTCCAGTATAGTACAAAATTCTTTCAGTTGTGGTAGTCTTTCCAGCATCTATGTGAGCCATGATGCCAATGTTGCGATAATCCTTCAATGGAATACTTCGCTTTGCATCTGGAAGCAAAGTTGAAAAAGTGTCACTATCCAAAGGATGAAAGAAAGCAAACAAACCACTTCATAGTCTTGTAGAATAATAAAATTGGACCGTGGGAAATATAAATAAGAAAAACCATTATCTTTTAAGACACCTTATCTCAATTCAGAGCTCAATAGAACATAAAAATGATGGTTTTTCCCCCCTAATATCATAAGAAGCCGAAATTCAAGTATAATTCATAAACTTCAAGGATGATACACAAATGAACCAAACCCATAAACAAAAACTGAAATTTAAAGGAAAAAAAAAAAACCTTTTTCATCACATTCATTTTGATTTCTTCTAAGAAACCAAACCTACATTCTGGCCAAAGCGGGAAGAAAAAAAGCTATAAGAGAAAAAGAGATAGGTACCATCAGCGGACATGGCAAAAACGGAAAAGTTTCTTCTAGGAGGAAGTTGGCGTAAAGTGGAAGAGTTGGAGTTAATTCTGGTGCTGCCGAAAAAGTGTGAAAGGGAAGAGGAAGTGAGAGAGTGAGAGGGTCGAGGGCGAAAAGCCATGAAGCGAAGCGGAGAGAGAGGGGTTGGCCTCCTCTGCGATCCATTGAGATTGCATAGAGTGGTAGTTGCCACCCTCAGTGATGACTCTGCCGCCATAGTTTGAGGCTTCTTCTCAACCTCTGTTGTGTTCTGTTCTTGTGGAGTTTGAGATAAACAAACCCCCACACTCCAGACCCTGGCCTCTAGTTTTCGGTAAGGACTAGGCAGCAAGTAGATAGTGCCTTGTGTTCCCTTCTACTTATATAATAAAATTATATATATATATTTTTTATTTTACGAATTTAAGCTACACCATAAATAAATTTACGAAAATGATAGTAATATGAGAGAACAGAAAATGCTTCATTAAGCAATTAGTAGTAGATTACATGGTTTGGGTTTTGTGCTATCTATTATTTTTGATGGTTGAGAAGTGAAGGCTACGTGGATAACAATTAGCCCTGTCCTTTGGAGCAGGGCCGTCATTCCAAAGGATTGAACTCATGGGCTTTTATGGACCACTGATTATCCAAACACTAAATATTGGATTTTTTTTTTCTTCTGTGTTTCTGAGTCATAGCACGTCTATAACGTTATTTATATATTGTATAACAGAATTTTTTTATTATATATATATATATATATATATATATATATAATAAAGTTTAAACTTTTTTTGCCACGTCAAATCACTCCAATAATAATTTCATGTAAACTTTGTCCCTTACTTTTAAGATATACCTTAAGCAACTAGGTGCTCTTAATCAAAGTGAGTGCATCCACCAAGTTAGAGTGTGGTCACCGGTGTGTGATGTTATTGTCATTGCATCACTGTGTCGTTGAAGTGACCATTGGTGAGGTTTGTAGACTATTTAGGTAGAATTGTTAAACGAGTAGAACAAATCTAATTCAACTTGATCTACACGGATTACGTAATAATTTTAGATTAGATCTGTTTTAAAACATTATTTTTTAACTCAAACTAATTCATGCGAGTCACTAAACCAAATTGATATTAATTAAAAATAAATACAAAAATTAAATAACGATTATATATTAAAAACATTGAAATTTTCAATATATATATATATATATATATATATATATATATATTTTATAAATAGGTTAACACTTATTATTATTTATTTATTTTAGTAAAAATATAAATATTTTGAATTTGAGGGATTGGGAAACAATTATTCTATTGATAGAATAAAAGATAAAGATAAATAAATTAGAATATATAAAGAAGATAAAGAAAAGTTTATATATATATATATATATATATATATATATATATATAGGAGAGAGAGAAAGAGTTATATATTACATTAATGAAATCAAGAGTGAAATTTAACTTATTTTACTTTTTTTTTAATAATTTTTTTTAAAGATGGCAAAAGGAAAGAAGAATACTACAACCCAAAGCTTATATTTCAATGTATTATATTTTAATTTATGTTTTTTTTGTCAATTATATATTATTAGTATTAAAAAAAATTATTATTTTTATTTTCTAACAGGTTAGTGTGACCAAAGTTCATTTGACCTATCAGGTTATGTAAGTTGAGCTAAAATCATTAGATTATTTTTATGTGATCTTTATTAAGGTCTTGTCTGACATTGGCTTAATTTGACAATTCTATATTTGCATCAAAAGCACTTATCTATCAAGAAAGAGAAACTTTAGAGAGGTGTAGTCAAACATGATTCTCATGATTGAGTGTTGCATGAAATTGTGGAGCACTATTAGTTTTTTTTTTTACACCAATATTTTATTAGTTAAAATCCAAAGTTTACTTTATAAAATAGGTTAACTTATTATACTTTTGTTTCTTTATCTTATTTTTTATATTTATTTTGATTTTTTATCTATTAAAATTTTCATTTTGGTCTTTTATCTTTATAGTTGAATAAATTTGGCCTTTTTAAAATAATGATCATTTTTAATTTTGGAACATAGTTTTTAATCAATTTTTGATTGATTCAAGATATAAAACTTGTAACATTAGATTTACTTATATGAAAAACATAAAATCCAATCGACGTTTGAATTCAAAAAGGCTATAAATATAGAGAAAATCATATGAGAATATATTCCATGAACAAATAGAAAATAACATAAAATTAGTTTTTCTTTTAGATTTTTGATTTTCACCATGTTTAGAATGCTGCATTTGATTTGAATTACAATTGCATTCAATAATTTTCTTATAAGTGAATCTTCTGCGATAAATTTTAATTCTTAAAATTGTAAAAAAAAAATAAATAAAATAAAAGGACTAAATTGACATAAATTTAAAAGATAAAATACCATAATGAATATTTTAAAAGATAAATGACCAAAATAAATTTTAAAAAATAAAATAAAAGACCAAAGATATAATTTAGTCTATAAAATACTAATTATTTGTTTGAGTAAATCTATTATTATATGTTGGGAAAAAAACCCTTTGTTTGTGTACTATGATTAAATTAAAAAAATAGTGTAATACATAAATTTGATTCAATATATCTTTTATCTACGTTTATAGAAATATCTCAACAAACATTTATAAATTAAAATATGATTATAATTTTTCTTGACAAACTTGAGAAAACCCTCATGTAACCCTCCCTTCCTTTAGCAATGCTTTTCTCATCATAGAAACTATTTTTGTAGTGGTGGTGAATGATTATTTATAAATCTCAGTTAGTGAACTTTGATTGTATTTTTATCCACTTACCCTTTCATTATTGTAATGGAAAAAAACAATAACACAATAAGATGATGTATACGTTTACATTAAAAAAAAAGTGTTTAACTTCAAATGATTGTAAGACTTTTTATATTTTGATAAAAATATTTTAAAAAATGTAATAATTTAAAACACAATTTTAATTATTCAAGATAAAACATAAATGAAAAGAGAATACATAATTTTTATATGGGTTCGTTTCAATTCTTATACTACATCCAATTTTTAACATTACTAATAAGTTTAACTCTTCAAGTTACAAATATTCTTTAAACAAGTCTTTTCAAGCTTAATCTAAGTAGTATTTCACTTCTTTCTCTAAGAAATAATTCAAGTATTTTTTTTACTGCAAAGTCTTTTTGAACTTTAAATCTAAATAAATTTTTTGACTTAGAACCTCTTTAGATTTCAACCAAATTTTACTCAGAATTTGTTAAGGTGTGTAATAACATGACAAGTCACTATACTTTACAGCTTAACAACTAAACAATGGAAAACATAAATCCAAATATCTAGTATCAACATGCAACAATTTTTAGATATACATGCAAGAGTATATATATATATATATATATATATATATATAGAAATAGATAACTTAAATCATAAATAAAACCTCTTAGTAGTATTACATTAAAATCATGTACATCATAAATAAAACCTCTTAGTAGTATTACATTAAAATCATGTACATACATACATATATATATATATATATATATATATATATATATATATATATATATATATATATATATATATATATATATATATATATATATATATATATATATATATATATATATATATATATATATATAAACACCAACAATATATATATCATGTCGTGCAATAGGAGCAAACACTTCTTTTTAGTCAACACTAAATTCTTGCTTATAGCCTTTAGCCACTAAGCGTGCCTTGTACTTATCAAATTTTCCATTTTCCTTCAACTTCGTCTTGTACACCCATTTGACACCAATTGTCTTGTGTCCTTTTGGAAGATCTGTCAACTCCCAAGTCTTGTTTTTCTCAATAGAAGCAATCCAACAACCATAACTTCTTGCCATTTTAATTCTTTGATTGCTTCTTCAAATGTTATAAGGTCACAATCTAAAAATAGGGCAAAACAATTAAGTGGATCCTCAAACCACGAAGGATCTTTGATTTCAGTCAAAAAGTAAGATTAAATGGTTTCAATATTTAATGGAAACAACTTGTTGGAACTCATTGTATGACAACAATAACACCTCTAATAGGATCATAAATTTCACGAGCACCTTGTATAATGATAATGCCATATCCTTTTTATTGTAACTGATCAACACTTAACAAGTTACTTTTTAAATCAAGAACATACAATACATTTGAGATTGTTTCCTCAAAACCATTTTTGGTTTTTATTTTAATATCTTCCTTACCCATCACTTCTACGAAAGAAGAATCACCAAAACTAACAGTTGAATGAAAGTCTTCATTTAGATGAGAAGTAAAACACTTCCACTCATATGGTTACTACATCCTGTATCCACATACCAGATACTTGGTTCAACATTCTTTGTCTTGAACAACCATCAATAGAGTCTCCCTTTCCTCCTTCTCTTTCATCTCAACTAGATTAGAACTATCTCATTTTTTTCTTGTTGCAAGGCATCTGAGTATAACATTCAGAAGCATAATTTCCAAGATTGTAACATCTAAAGCATTCTACGTCAGATTTATCATCCAAACCTTGAAATTGATCATTGTTGCCTTTGAAATTTTTGCTAGAATCTTTGACTTTTGATCCCTTCGTCCTCTGTCTCTTTCTCTACCTCTACCTCTATCCCTTTCTCTAAAATTGTTGGAATGAGTATCAGTAGAAGCTTTCAACGCTTGTTCCTTAACTTCTAATTGTTCAAACTTCTTCTCATGCACTAATAACGAACTTTGCAATTCATCAAGTGAAAGTTCATCAATGTCATTTGATTCTTCTATGGCACATACAACAAGGTTAAACTTTGGTGCCAAAGATCGAAGTATCTTTTCTATAATGGTATTTTCTTCAGCTTTGTCTCCAAAAGTGCATATCTTGTTGACAATAGTCATCACCCAAGAGAAGTAATGTGAAATTGATTCTTTAGACTTCATTCGAATTGTTTCATACTCAACCTGAAGAGCTTGAAGCTACTACCTCCTTGCTCTTGTAGACCCTTGATACTTCTTTTTCATTGAATCCTAAATATCCTTAGAATTTTCTTTGTTGAGATGGATAAATCAATTAATGGCTTGAAATAAATAGTTTTTAGCTTTCAAGTCTTTTGACTTTTGTTGTTCATTAGTACTAGTGAGCACCACACTAGTTTTTGGATCTTAAAAAAATTCTTCATTAACACACTCCAATACTCATATTGATCATCAAATTGAGGAATAGCAGGTTGCATGAAATTTTCTGTTGCCATAGTTCCCTTTAATTTAAAAATGTAGAATAGGAATCAAAATGGAAAAAATGACAGATTTTCAGCCTCACTTCTCGATGTTGCCCTTTAACCTTTTTGTGTTTAAGCTCTCACACTTTCCTTTTTACACACAAATATCAACCAAACTCTTGATATCACTATTAGATAGTTGAGATAATAAAATTTACAGTAGAATAAAGAAATATCCTGAAAGTGTATTTTCTTTATTGATCCATAACCTATATATAAGTAATACAGCAACAACCAGTCACTACTAATTTTTAATTCTTTAGCAACATTTTCTTGTTTATATTTTGTTAAAATGTTACTATATATTAAACAAATAGGTTATTTTGCAACACTTTTTTAAAAAATGTCATTATAGATAGAGTAACATTTTTTATTTCAATATATTATTCTTTCTAATTGTTTTCAAAATCAAAGTTTCATATCGAGTAAAAAAATTTTACATAGGTTATTTTGCAACATTTTTTTTTGAAAAATGTTACTATAATTGCTTCTAAAATCAAAGTCTCACATCGAGTAAAAAAATTATATTTCTCTTATCTTTAATTATTATCCATAATTAAAGTCCCACATTGAATAGATTAATGACTTATAAAGAGTATATATAACCATATAGTTATACTTAAAATAAATGAAATTTAATATTTTATATATAATTAGTGGTAATTAATTAAGAATGTCTTTAATCTTGAACTCTTAGGAGTTTAAGAGGCATAATAAAAATATAATAATTGATAGTAATATATCTTAATTAAAATTAATTATTATTTTATAAAATTAACAAAATATTAGCAACATCATTAAAATGTTACAAAAATACTATTTTGGTAACATTTGAAAAATGTTGCCTAATTATATAAAATTGTTATTAAAAGTCTTTAACAACATAGACTATATACAACATTTGATAATAATATGTTACTAAAGTAAATTAGTAACATTTATAAATAATTAAATAACATTTTTTAAATGTTGCTAAAAAAAATTATGTGTTGTAGGAACCAGTTTAGAACGTGGACTATGCCTCTTAGCGTAACAACTACTAAACTCCTTAAAACTAAGAATAAAACAACAAATTTTGAGACTTGGTGAAACAGTAGCTGCAGCGTCAACTTATTTAACATATTAGTCAGAGCACACAAATTAAAATGCTCATTTACACGTACACAATAACGAATACAACATGCATGCAATATTGCGGTTGCTGAAACCACATTTGCACTTATAATTGGAAGAAAACAAATTAAACTTTAAACCACGCATGGTTAATGACGTAGTTTCATGGCTTTCCAGTTGGTGCAGTTTGTCATTTGGTGGGAAGGCGATTAATCGACGCAAGGGCACTACTGACGGCTTGAGAAGATTCAACAACCTTGGGCCTAATGGAGTCCCTTAGTTTGGCATCCGCGTTGGGCCCATCAAGCCCGTCAAGACAGTCGGTTTGATCGGTGATGGCAGCGCTAACCCAAGTCTTGACATTATTGACGTGCAACGCTAAATCCTCATTGGGCTTACCCACAAGCCCAAGCTCCTTAACCGATTTGGTCAGATGGTCCACGCTGCTAGTTATGGTCTCTATGCAGTCTTGCACCGCCTTGTTCGCCGGGCTCAATGTCTTCAGGAACGCTATGCATGATTGGGTCTTTGTCACGCTCGCGGAGAGGGCCGTTAGGGCTTGCTGTTGCTCGCCTTGCCCACTGCTTGTTGATACGTGAAGGACCACGTTTAGGATTACAAAACAAAAGCCTACAAGTTTTGCTGCCATGCTTTTTTCTTTTTTGTTCTTGTCAAGAATGGAATGTTTCTTTGGTGTCTCTTATGCCAATGTGGTCGACACTTATATATGGCACTGTTCCTATTTTCATGTTTTCATTCTTAAATTTGAAACCATCTGGTTCATTGTTCCCTTCTTCCTGCAGTGAATTCCGGTATTGCCACCACTTGCATTTCTTCTTTTCTGCATTATTTCAATCCACATGTTTTTGTATTCGTCTTAAGACTCGCACCACAAACACTTGCAATCACTAGTGCGATTATTGGTTGAGTTTCAATTCTAAATATATAACTATTAAATTTTATAGAGAGAACAATGTCATTCGTACCGACAACATCTTGAGGTGTATTTGTATATACACGTTCAAATTCTGTTACACCAATCCGGATCAATTTTCTTTGGTCATGTTTTATTCTTAAGAATGTGTGCAAAGGAGGTTGAAACAATAAAATAAATACACTTGACTGTGTCACGAATAAAATCAATTTTAGACACTTCAACTTTTCTCTATTGAAAAAAAAACATATTACTTCATTAGTGTTTTATTTTAAGAAATAATAATTCAAGAATAACACATCTATGTTAAGTTATCAACAGTCAACTCTAAAATAATGAGGTAAAGGCAGTTCCAAGTTGAACTTGAAGCAAAGGAAATAAAATATTGAAGCACAGTTCTTAGCTTCTATATATATGTGTGTCTGTCCCGAAAATCGAATACTGATTTTCGTACGGCATTGACTGTTTTTCAGTTAGATTGGAACCGAATGAACTGATTAATGAAGATTGAATAAGTTAGGTTTGGTAGACAACCTAGCTTGCACATGTATGTCTGGTGTGTTATATATTTTGGATTAAATTAAATAATATATAGAGGCGCACTCTTGGAGAGTAAATTCACATGAATAAAACCTAATGGGACGATGAGCATTTGAGACCCAATCCCTCAAGTTAAAGGTCTGCCTTGAGAACCTAATGGAACGAAACGAAGATAATAAATTACGTGATCGTATATGTATTTTCGATAATGACATATTTTAATCATGGTTCAATTCTATTAGCGGATAAACCATAAATTTGGTTCTAGGATATTTTAGATATATAATTTTTTTCAAAGCACTCTTAGCGTATAAAAGTGAAATATATTTTAAGATTTTGTTCATAATTATTCATAATATATATCTAGCATTCTTGGCATCCAAATATATATATATATATATACACACTTATATAGCTATATTGTTGTTGATGTAACGTAGACGAATTTACCTCAGTTCCCTGAACATGACCAAATAGTCTAGAGCAACACCGATTTAGGTCTTCACCTTCAAAGATGCATGTTTTATTTTTGAACCTCAACAACCAAGATTTTCCTTCTTGTAAGTTAATATGGAAAATAATCATTTCATCCCCTCGTCCAAATCTTTTATGATACGAATACACAAATTTGGAAGAGAGAATAAAACTTTCAAGATGAAGATGTGAAAAGAACAAGAAAATACATGCTGTTATTTCATTTTGTATTTTAAACACGTTTTGGTCAACTTACATATATATTTTCAAACTAAAAGACCAACACAAAATGATTTACCAACGTGGTCTGCAAGTATCATCTCCAAATACATGATAACAGCTAACAACCTTAATCTTGTCCAACAAGTGGGCACCTTCAAAAGTCCATTTGGAGACATGAACATGATATAAAAACACAATATTGGACATTTTAAATAATATAAAAAAAAACTACGAATTTTGTGCTATCAAATTTAGTTAGAGTTCGGCACATAGCCCAACTTTAGCCTTTAATTCTACTTATATTGTTGCTACAATTTTAGACTTTTAGTTATGATAATTATCATGTTGCTACATCAACATCATTGATATTATGCTATTTATTTATATATGTTGGGTCGAAGGAGTTTAAACATCAGAGAGCATCAGTGATAGTAAGTAAGTCACATTAGTAAGTTTAATACTATAATATAATTCAAAATCTTAAGACACTAGATATGTGAACCCTTCTCATTTATATATTATTCAATATATCAAACTTTAATTAATATGAGACACACTTCACATTTGAGCTCCAACGCTCTCTTTCAAGTGTAAATCTCTTTCACATGACCATACTCCCTTCTTAAAGAGAAGGTATTTTTCATCCACGAATATTCAATAGTGATATACTTATATCGTCGTTGTACATTAACGGAACACATCATCCATATTTCTAGGGAGATTTTTTTGATACAATGATGATCTCACTCTTTGAATCTTTATATCAATTTCATTCTTAGTGTCCACAACTAATCACTATTTATGGCAAATCGTTGACTTTTGTAATACACAAGAAATAATTTCAATAATGATAAAACCAATATATCCCTTAACCCTTAACAAGAAGTTAAAATCTAATTTTTTAAACACACAGATTAGAGATTGAATATTTCATCAAGACATATATTGTTGGTAAAAGGTGACAATAAGATTGAAACATATATATAATTTTGTACATATTACTTGAAATTCTCATAACTACCACACATATTCTAGTTGGGTTTAAAATTTAAATTAATTTATCAAATTCAATAATTTTGTGTATTACTTTATTTTATTTTAATTTTCAAGAACTGCTTATTCCAACATTGCTCCAATTCATAACTTTGTCTAAAAACAATTATAATATAAGCTTTCTAATTTTTTTTCAGATTTTTTATATTTAAATGCTCTTAGATCTTTTACTTTTTTAAAAAAATTAATCATCATGGTATTTTATAATTTACATTTATTAACAGGATATGTATTTTAACTTGTGATATATTTTATAATTTTATAAATTATATTTTAAATTTATGATATATTATTTATATTGTGATATAAGATTATTAATTATTGATAATTTATTTTAAAAATATTAAAATTTATTTATAAAATAAATATGATAAATAAAAATTAAAATAAATAAGTTAAAAGAATTTTTAAATTTTCTCGTATCGAAAAATAATGACTTTATATTGAAGCAGATATTTTTCGTTTAAAACAGACAAATCGCCCTCAATCTAGCTTACAAGGTTTCTAGATGATCCTTAAGCAAGCTTATCCATCACGCACTATCAAAACCCATTGGAGAATCATAAAGTTGGAATCTAGTATTCATGATCAGGATAATTAAAAGTTAGATATTAAGAAGAAGAAGAAGAAAAAAAAGATAGAGGAGAGTACCATTATAATGTAATGATTTATATTTTAGACTTTTCCATTTATAAAATTTGTAAGTCATAGACAAATCATGATTTAATAAATGAAATTGTTTGCAATTACTTTTTATCGATAGAAAAGGGCGATACGTAGTGTTGTTCGTTTGTTCCACCTCCACTAAGAAAAATACACACCCTTGCTACCACCGCTTGCGCCAATTGCTGCGCAATTACACCAAGCAATAAAATAAATTATATTTAAAAATTTAATAGTGTGTTTGGATGAAAAATTTTACAAATTCAAGGAATTTGAAATTCTTAATATTTGAATTACTTTGATTTCAATTTTTATCATTATTAAAATATTTTGTTTGGATAAGTTAATTTGAAATTTTTTAAATTTTAAGTTATTCAGTTGAATATAATAATTTGATTCTATCATGATAAAATTAATTTTAAAAATATATTTATATGTTGAAATTTTTAAATTAAATTTTATAAAAATAAATATTAGTTAATTTTTAAATATTTAATAATTTTAAAAATTAATATTAGATGATATTTAATAATTTTAAAAATATTTTTGAATATTCAATAATTAAAAATATGAAGAGATTAGAGATAAGATAAAATATATAAGTAAAATAAGAAGAAAAAAATATGAGAAATTTTAAATTCTTACATTTTTTGAAAGAATTTAAAATTTTACTATTTCAAAGAATTTTACAAATGTTTGAATTTCAAATTCTTTATAAATTTTCCATCCAAACAAAAATATTTTATCTCAAAAAATTTGAAATTCTTCAAATAAATGAATTAATCCATTTAAATGAACTCTAACTCCAACAAGACACGAAAATCAATGCATTTTAGGTTGGTCAGATGAGAAGGAAACCATTTTTGGTATTTGACCAGAAAAACAAGGCAACTTGCCTCACAAGCTTCCACGAATATTACATACTCCTAGTGGTAAGTCACTACAAAAAAAATGTGTGATTTGTGGCGGTTATTTTGACAGTTTCTGGTGGTTAAAAACCGCCACAAATGGTATTACCAGCGTCACTCACGACCGCCGGATCCACAGTCGCCAAAAACGTTTTGCGGCGTATATTTTTAAACGCTGGTGTTGGGTGTCAGAAAATTCAATCACTTTGTAGCGGTTATGGACCGCCACAAAATGCAGCATAAAACCGCCACAAAATTCATTTTAATGGTACATGTTTAACATTTTCTGACGGTTTAAACCCGCCACAAAATTTCTTTTTTTAAATTCCTCTGTCACCTTTTGGGCAATTTGGGTTTGTCTCAGTTCATTAGATCAGTTTCTATAAATTTATCTTTAAATACATGATCCTATTTTATACCTAAGCAACAATATCAAAATAGAAGCACAAGCACAAGTTCACTAGAGAAGCATAAACAAATAGGCATATACCTATATAGCAGGTCCAGCTACTGTGTCCTGTAGAAGAGTTTGAAAATAGTCATTTTCATGGGGCAGTGACCCATTCAATTCATTCTTTACATAAGCTATCAGTAGAGTAATGAACTAATGACAGCAAGGGAGTGATACCTTCAAATCTGAGTGCCTCTTGTGCTTTGATTCATCAGTGTCGGCATATCTCTTAATAGCTCTTAAACTTGCCCACCTATACAAAGTAAAATACATGGAATTCAACACATGATAAATTTCAATATGAAATTAAAATAGAAAAACAGCATTTCACTCACATGTTTGTTGTATCGATAAGCTTGAAATTATCCTGCAACTTCAACACAACAATCAGGAAAAATAAATGAAAATAAAAAAGAAAACAGTATTATTATAATATTCTCACGAGTCTTGTCAGCAATTCACAATAAAACTTTTATAACTATTGCATAAGATGAACAAAATAATATAAATGCGTATATGTTGTCAGAATATATATATATATATATATATATATATATATATATATATATATATATACTTACATGTTTATCTTTCCTCCAAATTAAAGAATGCAAATCCTCTTTCCTCCGGAGTGTTGTATTGCCCATACCAGATTTGATTTGCTCTCCTTCAATTCTTTTGACACGGCAACATAGATTGGCTGATCAACCACACTTGGATTAGGTTCCTCCAAATTTTCTCCCCCAACATCAACAGAAAAAGACCTCACAGAACCCATCCTTTGTGTAGTTGTAGGCACAAGACTGACCACAGCCATTCTAAGCAAGATTATTGAATCACCCACCAAAAAACAAAGAATTCAACTCTCTCTCGGCCAAAAAAAAAAAACTCAACTTTCTCTCTCAACAATTGGTAATTATCTCTATAACCCCCACTACTACTTTCAACCCATAAATTAATCATCAAAATCTCTCAAACCCACCAAAAATTCTTTCACTAGAACTCAAAAAACCAACAAAAATAGAAAATTTCTATGTTGCCTGCAATTTGCAGATATGATGCTGAAGAAAACTTTCACCCTAATAATAAAGAGACAAAAATAAAACAAAAACAAAAAGAAAAAAACCTTAACCCGTTGTCTTTAACCCCAACTCACTTCAAAGATTCACACAGAGTGTGATGGGAATGGAAAGAACTTCAAAGAAAAAAACTTTCTCATTGTTCTCTGGTGGCCCCACAAACTTGAATACTTCCAAATATGTGAGGCAGTTGTAAGAGGATTCACCAAATTCTAAGCATTTGATATACCTTGGACACTGCACTTTGTGCAGCCAACCCAAGAGCAGTAGCATGTAATCCTTCAATTTCCTTCTTATCCGTGATTAGCTTTTCAAACTTCTTCGTTGCATCCAGAACATTCTCATCAAATTTGTGTGATAACCTTTCCAGCTCTTATGGATGAAATCATGACAGAAAATAAAAAAAAAATATAACCAAAAGGAAAGCACAATTACTTGAAATATTGTTATGAAGTCCAATCACTTTGCTTCTGGAATTTGAGCATAAGAGAAGCAATATTTAATCAAAAACTTGTTACTTAGCTTAATTTCGAGTTTGGATATTAAGCAAAAACCTCCACTGACATGTAATAATGCTAATAAAATTAGGATTTCAAAGTGTTGTTCAAAATTCATATAGTGCATATGGATCCTTCTCAACTTTCAAAATTTTCGATTTCAACAGAATTTTACCAGTTCATAATGCCTATTTTGTTACTTGAAAGTCACACAAGACATGTACAATTAAGATCTCATTTTCCACCCATGACAGAGAAAAGGATAGGCTCGATTGCTTCCATAGAACAAAGATAAAGTCATATAACCAAACCTAGCACATAACCACTATAAATGATGGGAATCAAATAGCATATGCTACTAATAGCTATTAACTCAGAAGTATAAAAAGTATCAACGACAACGAAGAAATATAGAAACTATTAATAACTTCCATTAGTAATTTATATTCTTCATCAACAATCTAATACTCATACGACAACAACTAGCATGGAGTTCTAATACTCAAGGAAGTATGAAACTGCACAAATTGCTTAGCAAACCTATCACAACTCACAAGGGATATTTTAAGAAAGAATTAACTTCTGTATGGTAATTTGATTATCTTAACAAATTTGGATACTCAAGCTAAAGCAATGTCAAACTGTTAAAGGTAGTTGGAGTTGATGCCTGGAAGAAGATTCATGTCCAGAGATTACAACAGGCAAAACACACAACTAAGTTAACCAATGCCTATATGCACTCTCAAAGAGCCTTGCACACGTGGTGATTATAAAAATGGCCTTCCCACTATGTATTTTCTCATCAATGAACATTTACAATCAAGATCTTTAAAAATCAGAATAACTATGACACGAGGCAAGATTATGATAACTTTGTTTTTCAAACAAAGCCAATAGGAAACCTTCTAATAAAGGTTAGAAATCTTAAAATTATACCAAGATTTGAGAAGTCTTTGAGTGATAGATGACAACAAAACTTAGAAAAATGTCCAAATAGTTTTGGTGATATTAACATGAAGATTTAAGTGATGTACATGAAAAACACCAACAACTTCAATCATTCACTTATTGGTCAATCAAGAAAATTACCCAAGAACATTAAGTTGTCAGTTGTCACTCTGGACTACATATAACTGTAATTGTGTCTGGATACCACATTAGGTGATACTTTTTTTTCTTTTGTTTTTTCTGTCAGTTAGATATAAATGTCCCATTAAGTTTGTTCTAGTTTTTTATGTTAAAAATCTAATGGAATTTTTGGATAACTTAATATTACTAGAAAAAAGTAAAACACTAAGTTATAAAGTCTGTAATTGTTATCAGATAAATCCAAAGTTATCACAAAACTGTTTACCAAGCAGTCCAATTTTGTAATTCATGTAATTTTTTCCACTCAATACAATTTTAGTTCTAACGCATATCAAGAAACACTAGGAACTTTATAAAATTAAAATGTGAATCAAATAAAAAACTCACCATGCATTCCATTTCTCCAACAGAAAACAAACCATCTGGTGTTACTTCTGCAAATCAAAGGTGAAAGGAAACTAATTATTGGAAAGTGCACATTGTTCCAATTTGTCATGAATAAGATTTGGTTCAATGATGGCTGACAGATAAAACTGGAGATATTAAGACAGGTAAGCTAACCATTGCGTTTCACTCCCAAGTGTTTTAATAAGGCTTCTTCAATTCCTTGTGAACCACGTATCATACAAGGTGTTGTTCCACAAACCAACAAATGGTACTTCCCAACCTAAAAGCAAGTTGATCCAAATAAGTTTTGGTCTGTATTAATATGGATTAGCAAAATTGAAAGCAGCAAGCACAATATGATTTCACAAAACCAAGTTTCTTTTTTGCAATAGTTAATAAGTTACAATTTTATATTTACCAAATCATGAAAATGGAATAGTCTAAAATTATTTAATTCTATATATCACATGTTATGCACATTTTTCTATTAGTAGATAGTTATCTAACATTAAGTTATATTAATAAAGTAAACAAATAATAGAAGAAAATTTTCATAAAAGCAAGAATAATTAAGTTATACATTAGCTAAACAAGCCAAGCTTAATAAACACTATCTATGAGCACAATAACCCCAGTTCATTAACTTGCAATCTTTTGTGGAGCACCTTTTTCCATTTGACAGGAGTACATGTGACCTGCTCAGAGAATCAGGCATGGTCCTTTGATGTGTTTCAAGACATGCTAAAAGAATACATCAGGTAGAAGGCAAACATACCGCATTCATTGCAGAAACAGGGAGCCACCCTCCATGCTGCTGCTGGGCAAGATCCAAAAGAGGGATCCACATTTTAAGTTTGGGTTCTAAAATCCAAATGCGACGAAACATTACCTTTGCTTGGTTGGCATCGGAGAATTCCCATGGGAGGTTAGGGTTGTTGTCCGGTGAGTCAAGGTGTTGTGCCAATCAAAAGTGGATGCATCAACAATCACAATCACGAAACGAAAATCTAAGAAAAATTGAAGAGAAAAACGAAGAGCACTTACGTGGTTCAGATCGATTGAGAAAGCCCTCGAAGGCTGAGAAATGGGAAAACCGAAGAATTAAAGAAACAATCAGAATTCGGAAACGGAAGTGAGAAAAAAGGATTGGGAAATGGACGGAAAATTTGACGGATCTCGTTGAAGCGTTTCGCAGTGAGGCGTGCCAGCATTTTCGAGGAGCTACACGAAACAGATCGCAGAGTGAGAGAGAAAGTAGAGAGGGTGAAGTGAAGGGAATTGCACGCGTCTGTGACCTGCATAAGTTTTTGATTTTTGATTTTTATTCTATTAAAAATAATATTTAAAAAATGGTTGCCACATTGTGGCGGTTTTAAACCGCTGAAAATATTATTCTTTTGTGGCGGTTAAAATAACCGCCAGAAACATAATATTTTGTTGCGGTTTCTTGAAACCGCCAGAAAAAAAACCCCTACTAATTACTTAATTTTTTGTAGTGAGTACAGTAATTAAATATTGGGTCACGTTTGGTACTTGGCAAGAAATTTTTTTTTTCTAACATCAGCTTTTAGGATAAACTTTATGTAACTAAAAACAAGAAAGAATATTAAAAAATAGTTATTAGACGGAAAATACAAAAATGTATTAAATATCTATTGTAATCTAAGTTTTTTATTAACAATGCAAGTAATGGAAGAGTGCAAGTGGATTGGTGTTAACAAGTCGTTATGAATATGTAAAGTGATAACATAATATTGTATTGAGTTTTGTGTTACATATATCATTTACACACAAATTGGTGAATCTACACACACACATGACGCTACACATGCATATGCAAATTTTAGTTTATGTCTATTGCATTACATGTGTGAATGTGAATTGTATGAGATGTGATGAATCGTGTTGATCCCATTGGACTTAGTTGTTAATAATTAATAATTATATATATATATATATTGTGTTTAGCTATCCAACCTTATTTTATATTATGATCTAAAGTGAGATGTTTCTCTACTGTGGTATATATGTTGTTATAGGTGAGACTCATCCTAATGTTAATGATGTTGGTAACAAGGCTTTAGACCTTGTGTAGGAGTGCTATGATAAAATGTGATATTGGGGTGTAGTTAAAACTTGTCATTTATGTTGTTTGTTCTTAGGATGTGATGTTAAATTTATTTGGTTATGTTTTTATTAGATGTTATTGTTGGACTTAACGACATGTTTAGTTGTTATGTGATACCCTCTTCCAAGATTTGATACTACCTAGTTGGTTATTTATGCATGAACTCAGTTATTTTGGTTAAAGCACTTCTTTATTATAATTATTATATATGCAGGGTAGAAGGTGTTATATTTAATGGTATCAGAGTATGATTAATTCAAATCGAATGTGTGTTATGTGTCATGTTGTGTGTTTCGTGTGCTCTCTGATAATGTGCTTGATATATCTTGTGAGTATATGACAGTTAATGTGTTTGCTTTGTGTATCAATATTATGGCTAGTAGGAATGACTGTGTTGTTGCTAATGCTCTTCAAGCATTAATGCAAGCAATAAAAATTAATAGGACTGGTGTTGCTCCTAGTTAGTTGGAGAGGTTTCAGCATCATTATCTTCCCTCATTCAGGATTTGGCTAACTGATGTGGAGAAGATCTTCAAGGCTATGGAGTGTCCTACTGCCTAGAAGGTGAATCTAGCTACATTTAAGCTAACTAGTGATCCACATTTCTAGTGGAAATTCTTCTTGCAGAGAATGATGATTGAAGGCACACTCATTAACTACACTACAAGAAAAATCAGGATTATCTACGGAAGAAATCCGTAGATAAGCATGAAAATCCGTAGGTAATTGTCGATTATCTACGGATTATCTATGGAAAAAAAATCCGTAAGTAATAAGGTCGTAGATAACGTTACTTACGAAAAATATTTTGTAGATAACATTCTGTAGATAACGTTACCTATGAAAAATTTTCCGTAAATAACCCACGAAAATTGTTATCTACGGATTTTATCCGTAGATAACCTTCGGAAAATTTTTGTTTAATTTTAATAAATTTATTAATGTAACAACCCTTATATTTGACCTCTCAAGGATGCTATTTCATGACACTTCACTTTTCAACGTGTTTTGTCCTTACTGCACATTTTCTGGAAAACTTCCCAGAAGGTCACCGATCCCTATATTACTCCAAGTTAAGCACGCTTAACTCTGGAGTTTTGATGAGATAAGCTACTGGAAAAAAAAATGCATGTACAATATAAGTAGTACAAACTAATTCATTTAAGTCATCCTTAACTATACAATCTCATACTTATACTATTTTTGGATCATTCTCATTTTGGTATGTCCAAACCGCTATAAAAGTATAAAAATATATATAATAATTATATTACCAATAATAATAATTATATTATATTTAATTAATCTTTATATATATATATATATATATATATATATATATATATATACTTACTTGTATAATTAACAATCTACTTATTTCTATTTAAAACTAATATTGTGATACAATTTAAATTATATATTTATTATGAATTTAAAAGTTTAAATAATAATTTATATATTTTAAAATGATAAGGGCTATAATAACACCGGTGTAACTTTTACTAAATATTATTCTGCTCAATAACTTTATATTAAATGTGAATTTTGTAAATTCAACTATTAGATTGAAAGTTCATATCACTTTATATGTTTATATCAAATTTTGTTAAAATTGAACAACCACTTGAAGGTAATCAAAGTGTTCATATTTTAGTATATTTTGAAATGTATATATTACGTCAATTTTTTTTACAAGAATGAAGTATCAAATCATCTTGAATTAATATAAAATTTTGTATATATGAGCTAAGAGTAAAAAACTTTCAATCTAACGGTTGAATTTATAAAATTCACATTTAATATAAAATTATTGAGCGGTATAATACTTAGTAAAAGTTATACTGGTGTTATTATAACCCTTCTCTTTTAAAATATTATTTTTATAAATTAAATTTTAATATTTTAAATAAATTATTAATTAACTTAATATATTTATTCATCTTAAAGCTAAGGTATAAAATTCAAAAAATGTATTTATTCTTGTTTTATTTTTTAATTATCAACCATTAATAAAATACTAATTTAAAATCTTATCTAATTATATCATAATATTTTCATATCAAATTTAAAACCAGATATTAGTATGTTATTTTTTATCATCATTAATTTATAAAAAAAAAATTAAATGACAATTTTTAATAATATTATTTTTTTATCAAATATTCTTTACATTACTTAGAGCATAAAAATTTTTGCCCTACGTCCCGCCAAGGTTATCTACGAAAAATTCGTATATAACGTTATCTACGAAAAATCCGTAGTTAACGTTATCTACGAAAAATCCGTATATAACGTTATCTATGAAAAGTTTTCCATAGATAACCCACGAAAGTTGTTATCTACGGAAAGTTTATCCGTAAATAACGTTATTTATGGAAAGTTTTCCATAGATAACCCATGAAAGTTGTTATTTACGGATTTTATCTGTAGATAACGTTATCTATGGATAGTTTTTCGTAGATAACTCACGAAGTTGTTATCTATGGAAAGTTTTCTGTAGATAACCCACGAAAGTATTTATCTACGGATTTTATCCGCAGATAACTAAACATTATCTACAGGAAAAATTCTGTAAGTAATATTTCGTAGGTAACTAAAAATTATCTACAGAAAAATTTCGTGTAAGTAATATTCCATAAATAACTAAATATTATCTACGAAAAAAATTTCGTAGGTAATATTCCGTAGATAACTAAAAATTATCTACAGAAAAATTCCGTAGGTAATATTCCATAGATAACTAAACATTATTTACGAAAAAAATTCCGTAGATAACTAAACATTATTTATGGAAAAAATTTCATAGGTAATATTCCGTAGATAATAATAGTTTTTCTTGTAGTGCTAGGATAACTTCAAAAGGACATTCCTGGAGAAGTATTTCCCAGGTGATGTACAAAGCCAGAGAGAGGTGAAATTCTTGGAATTGAAGCAAAGGGATGCCACATTGACAAAGTATGCTACTAGATTTGATGAGTTGGTTTGTTATTACTTTTATTACCATGGTGAAGGAAGTGAGCATGCAATGTGTATTCTTCATCATGAAGTAGTAATAGAAAATGTGGAGTGACATATTTATGAACAGGAAAAAACTTAGCATCACAATTGTAACAAAGGTCAATTGTCCTGCATTCTTTTAATTGTCAAGAGTGAGTTGTTAAATAGGTAAGGTGGAAGTCGTGGAAGGAGAAGATGTTGGTTTTGGTTAGGTTGTGGAATAATGGTGATTTGGGAGGAAGAGGCTCAGGTATGGGACAAAGAGGATGAAGAATTAGTGGCAGCATATAATCCTTCAAATTGATTCAACTATAATTTGGGTGGGTGTAAGGTGGTTGGAACAGAATTAGTGGGCAGTTGTTGGGAATTGGAAATGAAAGGTGGAAGGCCTGAAGGATCAAAGTGTGGTAAAGTAGTTTGGGTGATAATCGAAGAACTAAGATTAGGTCGATGGGGGAAAAGATTGAATGTTTGTTGAAAGGACAATTGAGGGAAAGATAAAGGATTAGGAGGTATTGCAACAAGTTTGTATATATAATGGTGGAGAGAATGGAAAAGTAGAGGAAGGTAATTGTTGGTTAGGGAAAATGGTTATACCTAGGTTTGTGAGTTGAGTCATGAGCATACCTATTACAGACATGAGTGACTCATGATAGTTATCATGAAGGAAATTTTGGTGTTTGATCTAAGACTGCAGAGCACTGATATGGACAGTAAGGATGGAAATAACATCGATTGGTTTTGGATCAACATCCTCTTTGGGAGGCATGGAGATATGACAATGAAAGCAAGCACCAATAATAGAACAAGAAAGGAGACTTGACTACTCTAGTATTATTTAGAAAGAAAAATTAATCAAGATATTTCATTTAAAACAATCATGACATAGATGTATTTAAAGGAAACAAAGGGTTCTCCCTTTCACAAAGATATCCCTTATTCTGAAACAAATAACCAACAATGCTTAATAAAAGACTGCCCGGCCTAACGTAATATGAAACATATCCATCACCCATGAGGAAATCTTCTTGGCACGCTTAGGCCTTGAAGTGGTGTAGCTAGAGGGTCCAATATGGTTTGGGCAGTTATCAGATATATCTTTAGTTAAGAAAAAAAAAATAGTAGAGTGGTATAAGAAATAAGAAGATACTCTTAAACTATTTGTCTATATCCTGAGATTTGGATCAACTGCATGCCACCATGCATGATCGCCTACTATAAAGCACATGTGCTCATTATTTTGGAAAGTTCTAAAAAATACGTTTATAACTTCAAAACAAATGAGTCCTACCCGGACGTACGTAAATCAATAACAGAAGGCGAATCCGTTAATAAAACCAATCGATCTCATTTACTTGAATTATATCCATTATCCCGTTAATTAACGTTGGTTCTAAGGCAAAAACGAAACAGCAGCAGAAGCTCTTTTGACCAGTCAGAAGAAACAATCTAGGCACAAAGGAATGATTCAGAACAAGAAATAAGCAAAAAATAAATAAATTCTATCAGTATATGAAATGTCCAAGTTCCATACAAATTTATTAATCAGAGCACTCAAATTAAAATGCCCATTTACACTTGCACAACAACGAATACAACATGCATGTAATACTGCGGTTGATGAAACCACATTTGCACTTATTGGAAGAAAACAATTAAACATTTAACGCCCCATAGTTAATGGCGAAGGCTCATGGCGCTCCAATTGGCGGTGCAGCTTCTTGTTTGGTGGCAAAGCGATTAATCAACGCAAGGGCATTACTGGTGGCTTGAGAAGCATCCATAACCCTGGGCCTAACGGCTTCCTTCAATTGGGCATCTATGTTGGGCCCATCAAGCGCGTCCTGGCACGTGGTTTGATCGGTGATGGCAACGCCAACCCAAGTCTGGGCATTACTAATGTGCATCGCTGAATCCTCATTGGGCTTACCCGCAAGCTCAAGCTCCTTAACCGATTGGGTGAGACGGTCGACGCTGCCATCTATGTTCCCTACGCAGCCTCGCACGGCGTTGTCAGCTTGGCTCAATGTCTTGAGGAACGATGCGCATGATTGGGTCCTTGAGGCGCTGACGGAGAGGGCCGTGAGGGCTAGCTGTTGATCGCTTTGCCCTATGCTGCTCGCTTGGCTCGAGAGGCTTTGAACGCACCCCACTGGGTACCGCGTCACCTCGCATGCCGTCTTTATGAAATCTGGGCTGCCCCACACGTCAAGGACCAGGTTTAGGATTACCAAACAAAAGCTTAGTTCTTTCGCTCCCATGCTTTTCTCCGGAATCGAAACTTTCTTTGCTGTCTCTCTTGCCATTGTGGTTGACACTTATATAGGGATTAGTTCATGGAGGAGCGCCAAATTTGGTTTTTAATATATGGATAATATTATCACTTAATTACAAGCGGAAACTAAGAGAGATCATGCATTTGCATGCCATCCAGCCATCTACACACCACAACTACTGTCTTTTCTTTGAATTCCTATTTTCATCTTTTCATTCTTGAGTCTAAAACTATCTCATTCATTGTACCTAATGTCTACAAGTGGAACAAATATGGGTGGGTACTAATTTCTTATTATTCACTTTGTCAAATAAATATTTGTCCTATATTCATTTTCATAGCATATATTAGGCTAAAAACCTATTTTGGTCCCTTATAATAATTGTTTGTTTCAATTTAATTCCACTTTTATTTTTGGTCTTAATTTGGTCCCTCATAAGTCAATTAGTTTCAATTTGGGACTTCCGTCCAAATTATTTAAACGGAGTTAACTATTGGTCACGTGAATGCCACGTAGATGCATACGTGGAAGTCACGTGGACGCCAAATTCTGTGAAAACACCTAGAACCAGAACGGCCCGTTTCGAAACCAGAACGGGTCGTTCTGGATTCAGAACGGACCGTCCCAAGACCGAGAATAGAATATTCTTTATTAATTTTATTAAAAAAATATAATAATTTTGAAAAATATTTTTTTTAGTAAAAATTTTAAAATTATTTATTTTTATAAAACACAATTCTCTTATAAATAGAGTAATAACTTTTTCTTTTTCTCTTTCTGTCTGAAGAAATATTTAAGTGTCACTTTATAATTTTTTGCAACTTATTTAAAATTAGAGGAATAAAATGATAAAAATTAATAGGATAAACATAATAAAATTATTAATTTATTTTCTTTTAGTGTCTTCTAAATTTTTACGTTCATTTAAAACAAAATATTTATTATATTAGATATAACAACATAATTAAAATATAATTAATAATATATATTTTATAAAATTATTAATATTTTATATATAAAAAAAGAATGAAAAAAATTTTAGTGGGGGCAAGTGCCCCCACTATGATTAATTTAGATCTGTCCCTGCATACGATTGTGGTGAAATGTTAGTCTTGTGTATCCTCTTCCTTTACTTCAGATTCTACCTCTTCAAGAACAGGTTGTTGTTGTTAGGGTACATCGTTAATGACTTCAAGGAAAAATACTATGTCATTTCATCCTTTACTGTATAGTGTCAATTTGGTAATAAGTGGTTCACTCCAGTTTGAAATGAAATAAAATCTGTTATCATTGTCTTTAGTGATACATTGCATTGTCCTTAATAATACACTGTATAGCCTAATTGTTTAGCAATTAAAGTTATCAATTTTCATTGACAATATTACCAAATTCAGTGTTTGAAATGTTTTGTACCTTGGATCTTTTTCCTTCCATGATTCACAACCATGAACTATAATAATTGATCGTTTATGCTTAGCAGTCTGGAACCATAACGGCCCGTTCTGGTTACACTTTTAGTGTGTAAATTTTGCACCTGGAACGGGCCGTTCCGGATGCAAAATTTACACACTAAAAGTGCAACCAAAACGGGTCGTTCTGGTTCCAGGTGTTTTCAAAAAAATGGCATCCACCTATGCATCTACGTGGCATCCACGTGGCCACACAGTTAACTCCGTTTAAATAATTTGAACGGAAGTCCCAAATTGAAACTAATTAATTTATTAGGGACCAAATTGAGACTAATTAATTTATTTGGGACCAAATTGAGACCAAAAATAAAAGTGGGACTAAATTGAAACAAATAATTATTATAAGGGACGAAAATAGATTTTTACCCTATATATTAAGCATGTATTCTTATATTTTCAATATCTGGATGTTCGTGGATTTTTATTTATAAAAAAAATTAAAATATTATAATAATAATTTCTATTTATTTTAATATATTTTTAAAAATAATAGTTTGAAAATAAAAAGTTTAAATTATTCAAATATCATACATAATTTTATAAATCAAAATTCTCCAATTTAAAAATTAAATTTAATGATAAAATACTTTATACCCATAAATTTAAATAAATTTAACATAGAATTATATAATTGAATATTAACATATAATCACATATATAGATATTATAATATTCATATCCAATTCGTTAGCATGCACATATAAAAAATATTTATGTCTATTATTTATAATTAAATATTTATTTATTATATCTATTTTTTATCTGCAGTGTTTTTTTTACATCCTTAATTGTACCTTATTTCTGCAGTGAATTCCGTACAGCCAACACTTGCATAGTTGCATTTCCTCTTTTTCGCATTATTTCAATCCACATGTTTTTGTATTCCTCTTAAGACTCGCGCCACACAAACACCTGCATTAACTAGTGAGATTATTTTTTGAGTTTGAATTCAAAATGTACAATCACATCAAATTTTTGAAGAGAACATCGCCATCTATACCCCCACAACATCTCTTGAAGTGTGTTTGTATAAACGTTCAATCCGTTAAGCGTCAATCTTTCAACAGTCGAGTTTTATTTTTAGGAATGTACAGAAAGGTGGTTGAAACAATAAAATAAATAAACTTGACTGTATATCACAAATAAAATCTATTTTAGACACTTAAACTTTTCTCTATTGAAAAATAAAATTATATTACTTTATTAGTGTTTTATTTTAAGAAATAATAACACATCTGTATCATGTTATCAACGTGTTCAACTCTAAAATAATGAGGCAAAAACAGTTCCAAGTTGAAATTGAAGCAAAGGAAATAAAATATTGAAGCACAGTTCTTAGCTTCTATATATATGTGTCTGTGCCGAAAATCGAATACTGATTTACGTATGGCATTGACCGAGTGTTTTCAACTAAATTGGGACCGAATGAACTAATTAATGAATAATGAACAAGTTAGATTCGGTAGATAACCTAGCTTGCAAATGTGAGCTTTAGTTAAAACTGCGGATTCGAGAGTTGTTATGGTACCCTCAAAGATGGGGGATTTCAGTATATTTTTTTATGTAAATTTATAAAAATTTAAAAAAAACTAATTTAATTATAAAATAAATAATCCAAATTATATTTATAAAATAAAAAGTAAGATAAAATTATAGAGATTAAAATTATAAGATTTCAATAATATTATAAAACATTAAAAAAGAAAAAAATTAATAAATAGTAGAAATAAAGAATTATTAAAATTACAATACAGAAATTCAAAAATTTAAGACAAAAGACAAAATATACTTAAAATATTATTAAAATTAAAATATAGAAATATAAAAATTTTAAGTGAAAAGACAAAAAATATACTTAAAAATTTATTAAAATTAAACTATTTAAATATATAATAATATTATTACAAATAAAATTAGAATATATAAAATAAAATAAAATGACTAAATGATTTAAAATTTTCAAGAATAAAATATCATAAATGAAATATATTATAAGATTTTGTTCATAATATATATGTAGCTTTCTTGGCATCCAAATATATATCTAGCTATATTGTTTTGATGTAGCGTAGACGAATTTCCCTCAGTTCCCTGAAAATGACCAAATAGTCTAGAGCAGCACTGATTTTAGGTCTTCTCCTTCAAAGATGCATGTTTTATTTTTGAACCTCAATACAACCAAGATTTTCCTTGTACGTTGTAAGTTAATATGGAATATAATCATTTCATCCCCTCATCCAAATCTTTTATGATATATGAATATATAAATTTGGAAAAGAATAAAACTTTCAAGATGAAGATGTGAAAAGAATAAGAAAACACATGTTCTTATTTCATTTTGTATTTTCAACACGTTTTGGTTATCTTACACATATATATTTTCAAACTAAAAGACTGTAACAAAGTGATATACCATCGTGGTCTCTGCTGGTCTGCTAGTCTAGTCTCCAAATACATGATAATAGCGCTAACATAACCTTAATCTTGTCAAACAAGTGGGTAACTTCAAAAGTCCATTGGAGATATGAACATGATATAAAAACAATATTGGACATTTAAAATAATAATAAACTAAGATTTTTTTGCTATCAAATTTAGTTAGAGTTGGGTACATAGCCCAATTTTTGGCTTTAATTTTACTTGTATACTGTTACTACAATTTTAGACTTTTAGTTCTGCTAATTAGGGTGCAGCTACATCAACGTCTTGATATTCCGCTATTTAATTTAGGTTTAAATATATTTTAAGTTTATTAAATTTAGGATAAATTTATTTTAGATCTCTCAAATTTAAAATTATTGTTTTTAATCTTATTTTTTAAAACAAATCTTATTTTAATCTATCAAATCACTAAGAACATTTAAGAAACTTATCCAATATCAATTGAGTTTAATAATGTAATATTTTTATTAATAGGGACACTAGAAAGTAGATTTTATATGATAGTATTTGACAAATTCTTTAATAAAATTTGAGTCTAAGGATTAAAATAGTATTTTTTAAAAATTTCAAGACTAAAAAGACTAGTTTTAAATTCGAGGAACTAAAAATAAATTTATCTTAAATTTTAGATACTAAAAACATATTTAAACCTTTAATTCACATATAGTTGTGTACATCGCCCAAGTTTTTGTTAAATTTATAAATAATCAATTTCTATATATTAAACACGAATCTTTATCCTATAGAACATTGTTCATTGGGGCTTATCTTCAATGAGAGAAATTCTAGGAACTTTTTTATCTTCTTATCTAATTCGATTTTTATTTATTATAATTATTATGAATTAAATATTAATAATTTAAAATAAATTATCAATAAATAAAAATATTTTTTATTACAATACAAATTATTTATCATAAATTAAAAATATTATTTATGTATTTAAAAATATTTATGCATACTAATTTTACATAATTTATATATCAAACATAGTATATATATATATATATATATATATATATATATATAATTTATTATAAATTTTAATTAACTCATCTATATTAAACATGAATCTCTAAAGTGTTTTATGGATTTTTCTTTGACGTGAGAACTTTTATGAATTCTTTTAACTTCCTATCTAATTTAATTTTTATTTATCCTAATTTTTTATGAATTAAATTTTTACAATTTTAAAATAAATTATCAATAAATAAAAATAAAATTATGTTATAATATAAATTATTTATCATAATTAATCCTAAATATAATTTATATATTTAAAATTATCTATTTATACAAATTTTAAACATGATTTATTTATTTGAACATAATAGTTATTTGATTGCTTTATTTATTATAAAATTTAGTACGTATAATAAATATTTTATTTGTATATTTCATAGGTTAACATACTAGTTCTTCATTAAATTTAAAGAAAATAGGTGATATACTCACAATTAGGATTAAAAATGAATCGAGTTGAGCCAAACTTAGTTTAGCTTAACTAGACTCAATAACGTTTGACTCAACTCACATATTAACTTGAGTTCAACATGAACCTTAATTTTTTTTAGTCTGAACTCAACTAAGTTCAAGCTCGCTAACAGTTCGATTCAAATCATTAACTCAAATCACATGAACCAAAACTTATTTTTTTTTAATCTTATGCATTTCAAATTTTTAGTTTAATAATAGATTTTAGATTTTTTTTAAAAAATATTATTTTTTTAAAAGATAAAACATATCTTATTCTATTAGTTTTGCGAGATTACAAGGTATGACTCTAAAGAAACATAATTTTAACTAAAGTTTGTATAAATTAAAATTACTCCACTTGCATAAAATAATAGAAAATCCAATCCATAACCATGAAATTTTAAAGTATTCACTCCTTTTATTATTATTAACTTATAATTAAGTTTTGAAAGTTATTTCAAATTTAATAATAGCAGAAATTAAATTGAAAGTTAGTTATATACATTATATATTTATACTTCGAGTTGTTTCATAAATTAAACAAATTGAATTGTACGCAACTCAAGTTTGACTCATATATTTATCGAGTTCAATCTTTAGCTCAAATTCAGCTCATTAATTTGGTTTATGAATCAAGTTCAACGAGTTATTTATCAAAATTTTAAACTATTTTTAAGTTAATTTGGTTCATTATTACTACACCTTATAGTATAAAGTAGTTGTTCGTTGTAACTCAATCAATGACCACAATTTATGATAAGTTGTTGACTTTTGTAATAAATAAGAAATGGTTTTAATTATAATATTTAATTGGTTTAATGTAAAACTATTTTACATTATTAATGTATGACCATTAAATTCTTAAATTTATTAAACCTTTTTGTGAGTTTAAAGGTGATAATAACAATTTTTTTAAAATCAAGATATTTCTTATTGAAAGTTAAAAATTCAATTTTTAGATATTGAGATTCATTTAAGAGGATTGTGAGAGAACAATCAAGAAGAGAGAATTATTGAATCTAAGATATGAGTCTGTACATAGTGAGGAGTGAATCTAAGATATGAGTCTGTACATAATGAGGAACACAATACAAGTGTATTTATATACAATTAGAGAAGGCTATTAAACTAACTATTGGATATCCTTTTTATCCTCCTCCAAACTTAATGTGGATTGTTTATTTACAGAAAGTTTGTGTCTTAAATCTAGGAAGATAGCTGAACTTGGAGCCTTAGTCAATAAATATGCAATAACTTGAAACCTTGTTGGGATATGCTTGACCTGAATTTTTCCCTGGGCCACTCTTTCTCTAACAAACCACAAATCTAACTCAAAATGTTTAGTTTTAGTATGTAAAATTGGATTGGTGGATAAAACAACTGCCCCCTTGATTATTGCACCAAATTAGAGGTTTCTATGTGCTACTGATATGAAGTTCTGAAAGCAAATTCTAAATGTATTGATTCTCTGTGACCAGACTTGCCAAACTTCTAAATTCTGCCTTTATGCTAGACCTAGATACAGCTCTTTGTTTCTTTTCCATCCAAGATACTATATTGGACCCTAGATACACACAGTTCCCTGATGTTGATCTCATATCTTTTTTATCACTCGCCTAGTCCAAATCACAATAAGCATGTATTTCAGTATCACTTGATTTCTTACAATGTAATCCATGTTGTAGAGTGCCTTTGAGATACCTTAGCAATCTCTTTGTTGCTTTCCAGTGGCTTTCAAGAGGATGATGCATGAACTTACACAACTTATTTACTGTGTAAGCTATGTTGGGTCTGGTGATGGTTAGGTACTACAGGGCACCAATGACTGACCTATAAAGACTCGGATCTTAACACATTGTTGTCCCATCATTTGTTAGCTTGAAGGAAGGTGCCATGGGGTTTTAACAGACATTGCATTAGACATGTTGAGTTTGTCAAGAATATTTGTAAGATACTTGGTTTGAGAGAGATGAATGCCACCTGCACCATCTGAATTAACTTCGATTCCAAGGAAATGAAATGAAGTCTTCCAAGATCTTTGAGAGAGAAGGATCTATGAAGAGTATGAATTAGATTTTGTATGGCTATAGATGAGTTGCTGGTGATAATTATATCATCAACATATATAAGGATGTATATAGAAGTGACTCTAAATGTAAAGATAAATAGAGAATTATCTGATCTAGCTTGTTTAAATCCTAACTGAATTAAAGTTAGAGTGAGTTTTTGAAACCAAGCTCTTGGAGCTTGTTTGAGACCATAGATTACTTTCCTTAGCTTGCAAACTGTATTTGGAGCCCCTTTATGAAACCCTTGTGGCTGAAGCATGTAGATTTCTTCCTTTAGATCACCATTTAGGAATGCATTATCTACATCTATTTGATGAATTGGCCAGCCTTTCGAAATTGCCAGACTAAGGACTACTCTAATGCTGTCAGGTCTGATGACAGGACTGAAGGTATCTGTATAATCTAGCCCCTACTGTTGGTTGAAACCTCAGGCCACTAATTGAGCTTTGTGTCTAAGGATTGAACCATCTTGTTTATACTTGTTCTTGAATATCCATTTACAAGTTATTGCTTTTTCTTCCTGGTGGTAAATAGACTAAATCCCATGTATGGTTTTTCATCAAGGCATTGTACTCATCTTGCATGGCTTGTTTCCAGTGTTTGTTTTCAAGAGCTTGGACAACATTTGTTGGTTCAGATGTAGCAAGGAGGGCTTTAGGTTTGAAAATGCCAGCTTTAGCTCTAGTGATCATAGGGTGTAGATTTGTCATAGGTTGATTTGTTGCTCTTGTTTCAAGTTGTGTTTGAACTGTTACTGTTGTGGTGGTTGGTTGTGAATTTGGATGAGAAGAAGATGTGATCAGGTTATCATGTGAAGTATCAGTGGTGGAAGTGGGTAGGGAATTTTGAAGGGACTCATCAAATTGAGAAGCTGGTGGAACAATGGTAGCTGAATTTGGTGCTATTAAATGAGACGACAAAACATGTATACTTGGCACGACTTGTGATATTTGAGATGGTGACATTCCTGCAATGTTGTTAGTGTTGAAATAAGATGTACCAGGGAATGTGTCTTCATCAAAGACCACATTCCTAGATATAATGACTTTGCCAGTGGTTGTAAAACATTTATATCCTTTGTGTTGCATGCTACACCCAATAAAAACACATTGAGATGATCTGAAATCCATTTTATGATTATTGAAAGATCTTAAGCAGTGTTTAAAAAATCGGACCGAACCGGCCGGTCGGACCGGTTGGACCGGGAACCGGTGGTCCAGCCGGTCCGAACCTTAAGTTGATCGGTTATGCAGTCGACCCGTTTCAAACCGGATTGAACCGGTCAATTTTCTGGTTCAACCGGTGAACCGGTGGGTCAAACCGGTTCAACCACTTTTTTTTTTTTTTTAAGAGACCATAAACCACAAAAATAATAATGAAAATTGAATCTTTTAATAGAAGAACAAAGATTCTTATATAACAATAACTACTTGTTCTAATGTATTTGTTTATATAATATACAACTTAAATAACTTTTATAGTATATTATTAATTTTATATTATATATTTAATAATATAATATATATGTAAATATTACATATATTATTTTGTGATATCAATTGTAAGCATATTATATATGTACATATTATTTATATTTTTAATTTGTATTAATATACAGTTTAATATGTAATTTTTTATATATTTTTTACAAAATAAAAATAAATAATTTTAAATAAGATAGAAAAATTGAAATTTAAAATAAGATAAATTTATTAAAATTTATAAGTATAAAATATATTTAATATGAATATTTTTTTAATAAAAATAAATAAAAACCGAGTCATGCGGTTCAACCAGTGACCCACCGGTTCAACCTTTGACCCACTGACCCAGTACCTTAACCGGTTCGATGACCGGTCCGATTTTTAAAACTATGATCTTAAGTGAGGATAGCAAGCACAATCAAAAGGTTTTAACAATAGATAGTCTGGCAATTTTTTAAACAATACTTCATATGGAGATTTTAGTCCAAGAATAGGTGTAGGAAGTCTATTTATATCATGAATAGTAGTGCTAAAGGCATCGAACCAAAAAATATGCGGAAGACCCGAGGAAGATAACAGAGTTAAGCCCACCTCTATGATGTGTTTGTGTTTCCTCTTAGTTGTCCCATTTTGTTGGTGACTATGAGGACAGATGAGTCTGTGTATGATGCCACTTTCATTAAAGACCTTTGTTAGGCAAGTAAATTCTTTTCCTCTATCAGATTGAAACATTTTAATCTTACTTCCAAATTGATTTTCAACCATAGTTTTAAAATGAATGAAATGATGTGCAGTTTTAGATTTATTATGCATAAAATATATCCAAGTATACTTTGAATAGGCATTAGTAAAATGAACATATATAGTATCTAAACCCTTCTCTAGATACATAGTGAGAAGGTCCCCAAACATCACTTAAACAAGTTCAAGAGGAGAATTATACACAGTAGATGAATCAAAAAAAGGGAGAGCATGTGATTTGCCAATACAGCAGGATTTACAAACAATAGAGTCTTTATTAATAATAGGCATTGGAACATTACAAGTTTTCATAACAGCTTTTACTATTTTCCTAGAGGCATGAGCAAGTCTATTGTGCCATACATCATAGGATTTCCTAGACCTTTGTACATTTCGGACAGTAAGATTAGTGGGAACAAGGTCAGCAGTATGCTCATATACATCAGGTTTCAGAATTTGCACTTCATCAAAGACATACAAGCCATTTTTAAGATTCCCTCGTAGTAGAGTTTCCTTCGAATCCTAAGATTTAACAAGACAATAATTGCTGTGGAATTCAACATATACCTCATTATCTTTGCAAAATTTTGTTACACTTAGCAGATTTTTGGTGATGTGAGGGACAAGTAGAAGATCTTTTAAAGTAAACACTTTAAAAGACATAAGAGTATGAAAGAATGAAGTAATTGTATGATTGATTCCTATTGCTTGACCATTTCCCATGTGAATCTTATCTTGTCCCGTATAATCAATTTTTAAACCAAGATTATTCAAATTTGGTGTGAGATGGTTAGTGTGGCTCCTGAATCCGGATACCACTAATCATCATATACCATATTTTGAGAACCCACAAACATGGCTTGCATCTGCTGTTGATTTCCTGGGTTGTAAGCGTTAGTATTATTATTGAAGTTGGGTTTAGTATATTGTTGATCATACCTATGCCAGTAGTGAAAAGCTATATGGCTGATCTTGCCACAGACTTGACACTATTGCTTGTTCCCTCTGCCATAATTCTGGATTGATCTACCATGATCTCTGCCTATGTGAGTGCCTCTTCCATTAGTGCCATTGTTATTGAAACCTCTTCCTTGATTATTAGGTTGTTTTCTTGTATGGAAACTGCCTTGAGCCAGATTGGCTTGAAGAGGGTCACCTTCACTTCTTTTGTGTTTTTCCAGTCTTTCTTCTTGCGCCATCAATAGAGCTTCAATTTGCTCAACAGAGTATTCTTCGGTTCTTGTAAGAACAAAAGTGATAAAGGGATCATACTCTTCTGATAATCCATCAAGGATAGCATCTATGTGCTCAACTGTATTAAGAGCTGGCCCAATTGCTGCAAGAGTGTTTACGATCTTCTTGATTTCAAGAAGATATTGATTTATGGTCGTGGATTTCTTGATTCCTCTCAACTGAATCTTGAGTTGTTTCACACGAGCTTTGGTTTGAGAGACAAAATATGTTTCTAGGTTGTTCCAAATCTGATGACACCACTCATATCCAACCATCTTTACCTTGAATTCTGGTTCCATACTCTCCAATAACCAAGATTTGAACATATTATCTTGTTGATCGAAGTCTTTCATATTCTAGACTGGGAACTCCTTTGGCTTCATCCTTTTCTGTATTGTACTGGGCTGGAACATAAATGACTCAAAGAATGTGTTTCTTTAAACGATACACTCTTATGGTAGACTCAGCTTGTTGCCCCCATGTGAGAAAATTATCCTCACTGAGTTTGGACGAGATGGGGTTTGAGAAGGCTTGTGGGATGAACTGTTTATTAATTGCGGAAGCCATGAAATTTCCCAGGAAAGAAAAAAAAAACAGGTGCTCTTGATACCATGTGAGAGAACAATCAAGAAGAGAGAATTATTGAATCTAAGATATGAGTCTATACATAATGAAAAATGAATCTAAGATATGAGTCTGTACATAATGAGGAACACAATACAAATATATTTATAAACAATTAGAAAAGACTATTAACCTTTTTAAGGATGATGTTGTGGAACAAATATTTCTCATGTATTTGTCATACACATGGTTACGAACCAGGAATCACAATGAGTGTGATGACTGACAATGAACACTACCAGCCGAGACAAATGTGCTGTTAGAACCCCAACTTGAATATTGTTCTTTGCTTCAACAGAAACAATGCATCAAATAGGTTCCATTAGAGCTGTCAAAACGGGTAACCCGGCCCGGCCCGGCCCGGCCCACCACGGGTTGAGCCTTTGGTGGGCCAACCCAACCCGGCTCGTTTATTGGTGAGCTGGAAAAAGTTGAGCCCGGCCCGGCCCACCACCGGTTGGTGGGCTAAACGGGTTGGCTCACCTAAATTGAAAAAATTACGTAATTTGAAAAAATGTGTCATTTACTAAATTAGTAGCCAGCAGTAATGCAACCATATTTGCTTTACAATCACCAAAAGTCCAAAACATAATACAGAACGAAAGTAATACAACCATATTTGCTTTACAATCACCAAAAGTCCAAAACATAATTCAGAACGAAACTCAAACACCCAAGTGAACTCTTCCTGCGCTGCTATTTTCCTAGATGTGAAGAAGGAAACTGCAAGCACATTTGAACACATCAAAAACAAATATAATTAAAAATTATCTCAAATTTCAAATACAACCCAAAATCATTTTCACAATATCACGAATTTTCTTTCAAATCACAACAAAAATTTTGTACACAAAATTTCTAATTAAATAAATCGTTTTTACTGTGTTGAATGCAAGATATCTAACCACAAAAGGGAAGCTTGATTTCGTTTTTGACCAATGCATGTCAGATGAAATTAGAGGATAAGGATATCCCAATATTTATTCACCGAATAGTCACAAGTCACAACCATAGTTATGAACCACCAGTTTTTTTTTAAAATTATTTATTTCAAATAAATTTAAAATTTTGAAACCCATGAAGACAAGCCAGTATGCCACAAAGCATGACCCTGAGGGTTAATAGGCCAACGGGAAATCTCCTTCCTTGCACAAAATACGGTCACCGAACTCAAAGAATGAAACATTGGATGGGCAATGGCAAAAGCAGAACAAGAATGGAAGTGGGTGGAGAGCGAATATAACGTTACCTGAACTGAAGCTAAAGGAGGAAAAATTATTTGTGAGCAGTTCGCGAGCTCACTTTCTGGCGACGTCGGAGTTCCACGCAAGGCCGATGAAGAGTGAAGACGGCGAGAGTGAAGAGCTCCTGGCTTGCGGCGCTGACGAGGGTGTGGGTGTGTGAGAAATCAGAATGAGAACATTAGGGATTTAGGGTTACGGTGTAAAAGATTTTAATTTTAGAAGGCCCAACCCAATAGGCAATAGGCAATAGCACAAGTTTTTTTTTTTTAATGGGTTGGTGGGTCAGCCCGGCTCACCACGGGTTTAACCCGGGTGAGCCGGGTTGTTAGTGAGCCGGGCCTAAAATTGGCTCGCACTAAAATTTTCAAATTTTTTTTAGCCCAACCCGGCTCGAACCCGTGGTGGGCCGGGTTGGCTCACCGGGCTGAGCCCATTTTGACAGCTCTAGGTTCCATTTCATAGAAACCCCTAGAGGCCTATTTTAGCAATTTTATTTTATTATTAATAAGTAGTAACACAACTACAGTATTTCTATTTCATATAAATCCCTTTTTACAAATCATCGTACCTATTTCAGATATTTAATTTTATTATTCATATTCGATCATTTACCAACTATTGCAAGCGAAATAAGACAGTCCACGGTCAACCATTTCTCCGGTACTTCGCCATAGCCATGCCTAATAATTATTACTATGCTTAAATCCACCTTTTATCTTTGCGAATATGTAATTTTATTTTTTAATTATTTTTTTATTATAAATTTAGTCTTATAATTTTTAAAATAAAATAATATTAATCCATCATTAACATATTATTTAAAATTAAATAAAAAAATATTGATTTAGTTGTGAGGGACAATTATTTAATCATTACTTAATATGTTAGTTCTCGTGTAAAAAATATTATTTTTTACAATAAATATACTATTTTTATTTTAATTAAAATTCATAATTTATCAAGAAAAAATTATCTTATTTTTAATATTATTATTTTCTTACTTAACTAACTAAGTACGAGCAAAGACGGATCTACATAGGAGATAGTGGGGACACTTGCCCCCACTATTTTTAATCCAAAAATTAATATATTTTAAAAAATAAAATTTATATTCTAATAATATATATATATATATATATATATAATATTATATGTATAAAATATAAATTTGATGGAAGTGTTCATTTATTTAAAATTTTTTAAAAAAAAGGAGATTAGTTCTCATATGTAATAAAGAATACTCATTAATAATAAATTAGTTTTTAAAAAAAAGTTTAATTATATATATATATATATATATATATATATATATATATATATATATATTAATGTTCACTTATATAAAGTAATATGTTAAAAAAATTAATTTTTGATAAAATAAAATTTGCACTATGCATGTTTACCTTTTATACTTTTTATTTATTGTATACGTTGATTAAAAAGATCAAAATAGTAAAGATTGTAAGATTGTATATGTTGATTAAAAAAATTAAAATAGGAAAGGTTGGAAGATTTATATTCTATTTTGAATTTGTATTATAAAATATATTTTAAAATAAATTATCATCTAAAAATTTATATTAGATATTAAAAACATTTTATATCATAAATAAATTAAAAAAAATTATATAAAATTTAACATATTTATTTTTATGGTTTTATTAGTGTTAAATTATTATAAAGTAGGTCTTTAAAATTGTAGTTCTAACCAAACACTTAAAAAATATCTATGATAGATAAATAAGTCATACTAAAGACATGTCATTTTAAAGAAAGTTAGGTTCAAATCTATTAAATTATAATATAATATAGTCTTACCCGATTTATTTTCATCCTTAATCATAATTGTAAATATAAAAAATTGTAAAAATAATTATGATATATATTTATACTTTTAAAAGTCATATATAAAATTTTTAATACTACAAATATATGAGTAAGTATTGCTTCACTACCTAAAATTTATGATCCGTCGCTGACTACGAGTAATATCACTTAGTTATAATTGTCAACATTTTTTATTTAATTTTGAATAACATGTCAATGGTAAATTTATGTTGTTTAATTTAAAAATTAAGAAGATTAAATTTATAATTTAAAAAACTGTATATTTACATAATTATAAAGAGAAAACTGGATTTAAATCATATTATTATTATTTGAACTTTTAAAAGAATAAATAAATAAATAGTAGTTTTTTTTGAAAGTGTATGGTCTCATAATTTGGAAGAAGTGAAAGTTGACCGGGTGGACGCTAGCCAGTGACGTGCCGCCGCTGCTGCAGCATCCGTGTTGACCGATGAAAGGTGCAAAAGAGTTTCCGCGTGAACCGACTGTGACCCACTTTTACTTGTTCACATAATTGCTATTTAATAACCATATCTGCTAGTCATAGTTTATTTGTCATGTATTCACACTACGCACGACCTCTCTTCTTGTCATAAATTTATTCTATAAACAACCATTAAATCTTTTTTTTTTCTGTTATTTATGTTTTTCTTTTCTGGTTTCTCATTTTTTTTTTAATTTTTATTCTTTGTTGATTTGTGATGGAATTGTCCCCTCTGGCCGTTTATGAGCTGGTCAAAAGAATAAAAAATCCTGCTCTGGTGGATTTATTCTTCTTTTGTGGTGCGGAATTCTTCTTATATATAATTTTTAATTTGATTTCTACGCATCATGCTTCTGCAATGGAGTCTCTCCTCATTCTATTCAACTTTATATATGTTAAATAATAGGGGTTCTTAAATCATAACAAAGCGTTGAATGTTCATATTGAAAAAGTTAGGAGACTACATGACGACGCTAATTTTCTTGTTTAATAGCATTTCAATATATCAATATCTGCCTATTATATCAAAATTCTTATATATATTGTGACTCTTGCTGCAACATGACAGATATGTTATGAAATGTTCCCTCAAACTGTTTATGAGCTAGCCAAAAGATTAATAAAACCTTCTCTAGTGTGGGAGAATTAATTTAATTTTAATGCGATTTATATAATTTAGAATTTGATTAATTTCCACATCTTACGGCTTCTGGAATCTCTCCCTATATATTCTATTAGATTATTAGCCAAGATAATAAGGGTCCAAAATAAAATGTTGAATGGTGAATTGGTCATCATACAAAAAGTATGAGTGTTAGACTCTAAAGCCAGAAGTTTCCTGTTTAATGCCATTTGGATTAATTTTCACTCTATGATATG
The DNA here is from genome assembly GCF_000230855.2 of Cajanus cajan. Lineage (NCBI taxonomy): Eukaryota > Viridiplantae > Streptophyta > Magnoliopsida > Fabales > Fabaceae > Cajanus > Cajanus cajan. The sequence goes on from NC_138521.1 coordinate 55,098,025, forward strand.
TCACCTTTCTAGTTAGAACTTTACAACATGATCAAATTCAATAATGCCGTTTGGATCAATTTTCAATTTATGATATCAGCTTTCTTGCTTAGAACTTTACAAAATTATCAAATTCAAAGACCCACTTCCATTGTTTATACGATTCAATTACATTACTATAGCTTTAAGGAACAAGAAGGGTGAATTCGTAGAAATCAACGGGTGAATCATTCTCTGTTTGAAGCTTGGTAATGAGTACAGCATCAATGTGCTTCCAAAATTAATTGGAATCCTAATGACTATACGACATTAATTGATATCCTCGTTTACTTTGTATCTATTGAATTGTATGATTGCTAGGGTAATCCTTGTCCAATTATTTTCCCAAGTTGAATAATTCAACCTTGCATGTGAACTCTTGACTCTTCAATCGTGAAAAATCAAATTTTGTTACACTATTAATAGTTCTTTCATTTAAATGTATCTTTTAAGATGTAGATAAAAAAAATATATACATCAGGTTGATTCATATTAAATTCTTATTTGTTTTTTTTTTATACAGAAATTCTTATTTGTTTTTAAAAATTAAGGTTTGAGTTTAATTTCTTTGATTGTAAGTATTAATTTTCAAAAAAATAGAATATCAAAAACATTTTAAAAAAAAATTGGAAAATAAAAGTAATAGGTATTATTTATAATAGAGAAATAAGAAATAATTTATATAAGGGAATTAATAATGAAAAAAAAATATAAATATAGAGAAATTAGTAGCTATTATTATTTATGTATTTTAAAAAATAAAATGGATAAAAGAGGAGAAAGTTGTCAATTAAAATAGATATAACATATTTAAAATAAAAATTAGTATTTTAGTTTGTGAAATATACATGTTAAATACTTATTACATATAACTAAAATTTAAAATAAATTATGTATATAAATCAATATTATGTTTGAATATATAAATTATATATAAATTTAAATTAATTTATATTTTTAAATATATAAGTTATATTTTAGATTTATGATAAATAATTTATATTGTAATGAAAGATTATTTTATTTAATGATGATTTTATTTTTAAAATATTAAAATTTAATTTAAAAATATTTATGATAATAAAAAAAAAAATATATAAAACTAAAACAATCCATAAAAACTCTTTCGTCGAAGAAAAATATCAAAAAATACTTTTACACAACATAATTGTTCATGTTTTATATATTGGAGTTGATACAGTGATAAATACCAAATTTTTATATGATTTGAATATATTTATCATCCTATTTATAATATTAATTTAATTAATTTTTTTAAAAATATTCAAGTCATAAATTACTTGATAAATTAAAATTATGATAATATTTTGAAGATTAAAGTAACATCAAGTTAAATTTTTAGTAACTAAAATGATATTGAATTATAATTTTAGAGACTAAAATGAGATAGTGTTAAATTTTCAAGGATTAAAATAATATTATGTTATATTTATATGGGACATATACGTCATGTGATGCACTTACATAATATATATTACTTTACATATGTACCATATTTATGTCACATGTCATGTTTCATTTTAAAACAACTAGAATTTTTATAGTAAAAGGACTTAAATTAGTGATAAATTTTATTTTTGAAGATTTCTTTTTTAATTTCATTAAAATCAAAAATTAAATTGAGGGTGATGAGATATAATTTTATGGACTAACTTGATCATTTACTTAAAAATAAAGCATTATTAATTTTTTTAATTATATATATATATATATATATATATATATATATTTCGACATTCATCCCTTTAATACTAAAAATTAATTAAAAAATATATAACTGACATCTTTTCATTTGTTATATTTATCCTACGAAACATCTTTAATTAAAGAAATTCTATGACACCTTTATATATTTAAAAAGTTTTGAATTATTTTATTTTATTTTTTTAAAATATTTAAACATTTAATTTATAATTTTTTGATTTTTAACATTTATATTTTTTATTTCAACATATATTTTCTTAAAATTCTTAATATATATACTAAATATTTATATTTAGTAGGAATTTTTTATATATATATATTATCAGTCATGATAAATTAAGATTTTGTATATTTATATATAAATTATAAGGAGTAAATTAAATAATAAAAATTTATAAAATATTTTTTAACTTAAGCAGATAAAATATTGTAGTGTTTTTTTTTTTAAATTATTTTAATTTCTACAAACGATTTAAAATACTTGAGTTAACATTCGATGAAAAAAAAAATAATTACTTCACTTTGTATAAAAGAAATAAAAATAAAAAAATCTATCATTTACATTATTTTTATTAATTTAAAAAATAATTGTAACAAATATTTTAATTTATAAAAGTACTAATAGTTCTCCATTAATTATCGGATGTAATAACGATAACACGTGTCTCGAAAGCACGTGGACTTGTCATGGAGATAAAGTAAGCTTAACTTGCAACAACAAGAACAATTTATTATTTCCCACGTATGATATACATTTAAAGTCCAAATAAAATTGTTAGAATTAAAACCAATTTTACGAAGTAAAAAACACAACAAAAGCTTAATGATTAATTGAGCACGTGATGGCGGCAGCGAGGCAACACGGGGAGCTATAAAAGATGAAAAGAGCGCAGAAGGCATCGAAAAGAAAAGAGAAAGCGTTGGAAAGAAAGGAAAAGGGGTGGATCAGTGGGAAAGAAAAGAAGAGAAAATGGGAAGGTGTTTGGTAGCGTTGGTGTTTGGGTTGGTGTTGACGATGAGTTTGGCAGAGGCGCAATCCGACACTAGCGCCTCTTGCGCCCAAGACTTGATTCCATGCGCCGATTACCTCACCAGTCCCAACCCACCCGCTTCTTGCTGCGACCCCATCAAACGCACCGTCGCAAACCAACTCACATGCCTCTGCAACATCTTCTATTCCCCTGGCTTGCTCCAGAGCTTCAACATCACCACCGACCAGGCTCTCGCACTCAGTCGCCGCTGCGGCGTCACCAGCGACCTCAGCAGCTGCAAAAACGGTACACACTTTTTTTTTTTAGATCTACTATTCATCATCTTATGTTACGTCACCTTACGTCTTTTTCTTTGTTTTCTTACTTACTACTACTCTCTTACTCCGTTTTGAGTACACGCAATTTTCAATTTTGTTAAATATTGCTTCATGCGTCTCCTTTGATGTGAATGCATTAATTATGGTTGTTGGTAGCATTTATTAATATTTTTTTTTTCCTTCTTATTTCCAGGGTCCGCTCCAGCTCCGACCACAGGGGCTCCGCCAGGTAAAACGCTTCCCAACATCACCAAATTTAATTATTCTCGTCACGAGTTTCATTTCCGCGGTCATAGTTGACCATAATAAAGATGCCGTAGACTTTCTTTCATCGATATAGATAACACTTCCAATAATGCAACTAAACAATGTTTCATTATTTTTAAGATAACAAGTTTAATTATTTGAATAAATTAACTATATTTAATCAATTAAATAAATTAATATCCTATTTTAAGAATATTGATTTGTCCCAGTGTCCCGCTAATCACGAGTTTAGTTTCGAATTTATGTAGGAAAATTATTTTTGGTAAAGTTAATTTTAAAGCGATAAATATGATCAAAATTGAATATAAATCAGATATGAATATTATTAAATCATTTGGAAATAGCACCGCCCCTTCAATATTTCAAATTAAATTAATCGGTCTAAATGTAGACCGGCTAATCACGCGTTTTCTTCTCATCTACCTACCAGTGTTAATGTGTTATGACTTTCTCTCTCTTACTTTTCTAATGACATTTGAAATGCCAAAAGCCAAATAAACCTTTGAAATGCAATGGCAGAAGGATATTCCAAGAGGGGACTGGGATTGGGATTAACTTAAGTGATTAGTCTGAGCGACACGTATATTTCGATACAATAGGTTAGCTTAGGCTTATGGTACTAGCCATTGGTCATCCTCATTTTAAGTTACAAACATAAAGCGTAAGTAGGCAACTTCGATTTCTCATAATACATTTTTCTCATTTTGTCTTTTTCCTTACTCTTTCTCTTCCATTTCTTCACGAGGTCTGTCGTCATTCATGAACTTTATGTTGTACAATAATATTTTACAGATTAATTAAAAAAAAATTGTGTATTGACTGTGCATTTAACTTGGTATAAATTATTTAACTATATAAATTAATTTTAGTTGTATAAAAATTTAATTCATGTTTTTTTTTTCCTTACAAATATTTGTAGAAAAATTTATCTGAATAATGGCTGAGTAGCGTAAATAGTTGAAGTTGCCGATATCTGCTAAGTTCAATTTCTTCCTTCATAAACCTGTAATTTTGCCCTTGCAGCCACACCTGGAAGTGACAAAGGAGGAGCAGACAGAATCACATTCACGGGACTTTCTTTCCTTCTCTTATTTTGGGTATCTACTATGCTGTTTAATTAGGAAGGTGGCAGTTTATCCTTCGGAGCCTCTACTAAGTTGATGTTATCTTTGTATTTCCACACGTTTACTATTCAGTCATTTTATTTTCCTTTTTCTCTAGAAACCTCTTATTCAATTGAGTTCGTAAAAATGTTTATTTAGTGATTGGACATTCTTGTCAAAATTTAGTTGGTAGAGTTATTTATGGTGCTTTTGGTTACACCATTTATATAAAATCGGTTTGTTGTTCTTATGAATTAATAATAATAATAATTTTTTTTCCACAAATTCTACTCCAAATTTCTTTCATGTACTTTTTTTTTTCTAACCAGGAGATTTGACTATTATTAATTTTTTCCAAATAAGCTAATTTTAGGAGTAAAGTGGTATTTTCAATTATTATTTCATGTTTTAGGTAAAAATCGACCTTATTCTTTAATTAAGAAATATAAGAATTGAATAACTTGTGTTAATAATTTTAAATAACATACATTTGTTTAAAAAAAAAATTAAAAAATGAACTAGAAATACATATAAAAGCTCGGCTGATGTATTTGGCTCGTAAAATTGATGTTTAACGAGGAGTATTGCATATATAATTGTTAATGATAATAAGTAAGGCAATGCACTAATTACATAACGAACTGTTATTATATTTTATACTTTAATAATTAAGTAGAGAAAAACATAAATATAATAATTTAAAATTATCTTGGAAACAATTTTTTGATATATATACAATAATATATATGTATAGGAGGAATAACAACTACAAACATAAATATAAGTCTTTCAATGAGGTTACACGACACACACAATCATTCAAAACTATAAACATAAATTTTAAGTTGTTGGTAAGGTAATTACTAACTATAAACAGTATCAGAACAACACAGTCAACACCATCATCTCCAACATGTCACTACCAAAACATTAAGCTCACCCTTTGATCTAATTCGACCTTGCTCCAATAATAATATAATCATCGCAATCCAATTATAAGAAAAAACAAGGATACACTTAGAAACAACAAAGTAACACATAAAATAAAAGTAAGATGCGACTATATCAACAATATCATCGTCTTAACACAATTATAATTCAATTTCCAACTTAACCACACATATCAACATATAGTATAGCTTTACAATTTGACAACTTTTCAACATAGTCTACAACTTATCATCATATCAACCTAGCAACACAACAACTTAATAACACAACAACATGATGTGTTGTCATATATTTCAACTAAAAGACCTCTTACAACATAAGTGAGTAGTATAAGTGACTTGACCCTGTTAAACCAACTTAATAACAATCTTTTTGGACTTGTTAGATTAGTGACAAATTTGGATTTCAATCCACATTACAACATAATTTCTCAAATTTCATCACTTTAATTAGGAAAGTTCAATACCCATCGTCGAGAATAATATAACATGAGTATAGGTTTACCATGATACTGATATGTATTAACCAAGTCACCTATGGATACAACCTGCTAACTATCCTCATGATATCACACACATTTTCCAATAATTAGTTAACATGAACAATTTTAGTGACTTGACTCTATTGAACCAATTTAACAACACGATTTTTTTAGACTTATTAGATCAACAACAAATTTATATATCAATCAACAACACAACATAATTTCTCGAATTTCGTCACTTAAAATAAGAAAGTCCAGTTGTAACATTGTTAAAAAAAAAAAAAAAAAAAAGAAGAGGCTGATTCAGTAGCCCAGAACGGGCCGTTCCAAGCTACTGAATTGAACTACATATTGTAGTTGAGAACGGGCCGTTCTGGGAAGGAGAACGGACCGTTCTGGAGGGAGAACGGGCCGTTCTGGAGGGAGAACGGGACGTTCCGGAGGGAGAACGGGCCGTTCCGGAGGGAGAACGGGCCGTTCCGGAGGGAGAACGGTCGTTCCGGATGAGTTCCGGAACGGGCCGTTCTGATTTCAGAACCGGCCGTTCTGGGCGTTAATTTTGTGCGTGATTTGGGAGTTCGGAACGGGCCGTTCCGAATTCGGTACGGGCCGTTCTGGGCCAATCCGAAAGTCTATAAATAGGGGGTTGGGGGCCTTCAGGAGTTTTGGAGTTTTTAGAGAGAAGTTTTAGAGAGAAGGTCTCTGGGTCAGTGAGCTCCTTTCTCTCCCAAATTTCTCTGTTTGACTCCTTTTCTCCTCTAGATCACTAACTCCTTCTGACTTTTCTTGAAATTCAGATTAGAAAGCTTGTTTTGGGAGGACTGAAGTTCCGAGTTGAGCCTCGAGGGGAAATTATACTTTTGTTCAGTCTTTGGCTATCTGAGCCAATCTTCAGGTAAGGGAAGCTAGAATGTTTGTTATTTAAGTTGCATGTGAGTTTAGAAACTCAATTGATGCATGAAAGTTGAGGATCCATGGCTGGATCGGAGAATTCGCTAATTGTTCAAAGTCTTGGAAAAATGGGGGTTCTAGTGAATTTGATGCATCAGATGGGTGCATGTTGATTCTAGGTTTATTTAAGTTGTATGGAGTCTATGCATTGTATTTTGTGTTTGCATGTGGCTGGGATTAGGCTGGGCGAGCTCAGGCTACGCCGAGCGTGAATAAGTTTATGAATGAATTGATGCTTATGCATGTTTAAAGTTAAAGTTTTAGATCATGTATGTATGTATATGATGTATGGTGAGGTGTGATTCATATGTATGCTTTGTGATGATACGTATGAATGTTTGAATATGATATGACATGCGTATATGTTCATATGAGTATGATTGTTGATCATAATGGTGGGCAGACCATTATGATGTATGATGCATTATTGCATGTGATGTCTTATGACATGTGTATGATTGTTGATCATGATGGTGGGCAGACCATTATGATGTATGATGCATTATTGCATGTGATGTCTTATGACATGTGTATGATTGTTGATCATGATGGTGGGCAGACCATTATGATGTATGATGCATGATTGCATGTGATGCCTATGGCATGAGTCTAGCCTAGGACTTGAGGAGAGGAAAAATATTTTTGAACTGGAAGAGCTCACATAGAGTCTCTTGAGAGTGGTGCTTGGATAGACCACTGATATATGAGAGTGGTGCTCTGGGAGGCCACTGGATTTGGGAGAGTGGTGCTCAGATAGGCCACTGGGTTGGGTGAGTCTCCTCTAAGTCCTTAGCTAGTGTTGGAGCGGGGTATGAGGTCGAGGGTTATTCCCTTAACCAAGTACTCGGGAAGGTGCGTGGATCCTTGCGGATAGTCGGTGGGCGAACTCCACAATTGACTTGGTTAATGCATGCCAAGGTCGTGGTAAGCCCGTAACCAGCTGTGCTATACCTGACGGTGGATCTGGACTTCCAATTGTGTAAGTGACATCATCCGAGTAAACCCGAGGGAGGATTATATATCCTGTTTAGCTGTGACCGAGCGGGCGCATTGGGCGTGAAAACGGTTGGGGTGGTTTCGGTAGGATGGAATGTCACTTATACAGCTCTATTGTTGTGGAGATCTCCTAGGTGTATGCATGACGACGCATTAGATGATTGATATGCATTGATATCTGTCATGAGATGCATTTATTGTATGATTATTAATATGATGAAGTGTGGTGTTTGACTTCATGATTGGTGGATTGTATTTTATGCATGAGTAGTATTGGATAGAGTGTATGGTGTGACTCTATGAATACGATTGTGTAATATAGATTATTATGATTCATTTGTGAATTCTAGCTTACCCTTCTGTTTCCATGTGGTGGAACTGCGATGATCATACTTGGTATGGGAGCAGATCAGGGCTAGCTTGGAGTCGAGGTGACCGCTGCGAGACGGGGAGTTTGATCCTCGTGTTAGGGTTACCATTTTGGGTAGCGATTTTTGTCTGTTTGACCGGCACTAGGAAATATTATTTTTGGGATGATTGTACATATATGGCATTTTATTTTGTATTTAAAGAATTTGGTTATTTTTATTCTTATCTATACCTGTATGTATGAGTTATCCAATTTAATATTTTCCTTAGTTCACTAGTAGTAGTGCGATTCCACTAAGTGTAGAGACCATGGCGGGTCGTTACACTTTTATGGTATCAGAGTCGGTCGAGTCTGTTAGGATGCTCTGTGGGGAGTGATCCTTCTATGTTTCTGTTGTGTCATATCTTTGATATGTGTTAATTTTGGTGAGTTGTAGTGGTAAAGTGTTAGTAAAAGAATGTTTGAATTCTTTTAGTATGGTGAGGTCTCAGTTTGATCATATCGCTAGAACTATGGAGATGATGGCCATAGTGATGCAATAGTAAAGTGCTTACTTTGCTTAGATGGAGGTGGGTAGAGCTGCGGTTGAGGCAGCTAGACCGGTGGTCTCTCAGGCAGAGTTTAGGAGATGTTAGCTTCTTCAGTTCAAGGGGGATTCAGATCTTGATGTGGCATATTAGTGGTTGTGTGAGATGGAGAAGATCTTCAGTGTTTTGAGATCTTCTGAGGAAAGGAAGTTGGCCTATGCAATATGTATACTGGCAGGCGAGGCTGAGTACTGGTGGAGAGACACCAAACAAATGTTAGAGAACAGGAGTGTACCTGTTGATAGGGATTGCATTAAGAGAACCTGTCTGTTCTAGATTATGCTATGAGGTTTGAGCATTTAACTCGTTTCTACTCTCAGGCCATATCTGAGGCTTGGAGATGTAGAAAGTTTGCAGAGGGATTGAGGCACGAGCTGAAGAGGGTCATAGTCCCTATGTCCATAGTGGAGTTTCCTGCCTTGGTTGAAAAGGCAAAGACTGTTGAGAGTTTGGAGGGTGGTAGTAGCAGTGGTAAGGCTGCTAGAGTTCAGGAGGGGAGGCCAGTAGAGGGGACCCTATGACAGACCGGTATAGTCTCAGAGAGGAGCTGTTAGTAGAGGACCTCGACCTGTTACTGCTCAGGGCGGAGCACAGTCGGTGCGGTACTACAGATGTGGAAGAGCACATATGGTTAGAGATTGTTCTCATCCGGGGAATGTTTGTTTCAGATGTGGTAGGCCAGGCCACATCTCTAGAGATTGTCAAACACCGCCGACTTCATCTGGGAGTGCCCCGAGGCCACCTAAACCTACAACTGCGGGGAGAGTGTTTACATTATCAGGTGCAGAGGCTTCCACTTCATCAGACTTGGTGAAGGGGATAGGGAAGGCAACAGGTGAGGATGTTTTATTTTTGTTCGATTCTGGTGCCACACATTCATTTATTTTTGTTGATTGTGTGGGGAGATTGGGTTGTTGGTGTTTGCAGGGCAAGTTGTTTTGTATGTATCTACTCTGGCTTCAATTTCTTTGATGACATTGGAGATGTGTGTGAGATTCCTAATAGAGGTGTTTTGGTAGGAGGTTCTGAGTGAACCTGATTGGGTTGCTCATGATAGATATTAACATAATCTTAGGGATGGATTGGTTATCTGTCCATCACATCCTTATAGATTGTGCTCGGAGAAGATTGGTATTTCCTCAGTTGGAGGATGAGGTGTTGTTGTCAGCGGGTCAGGCTGAGTAGTTGATGAAAGATGGAGCTGAGTGCTTCATGTTGTTTGTCGTTTTGAATGATTGAGATGGAGAGGGCCATCACTGGGATTGAGATTGTCAGTGAGTTTCCTGAGGTGTTCCCAGATGATGTGTCGGGATTGTTACCTATGCGTGATGTTGTATTTAGCATTGACCTGGTATTGGGTGCAAGATCGGTATCAGTGGTTTCTTATAGGATGGTTCAAGCTAAGTTGGTAAAGCTGAAGAAACAGATCGAGGATTTGTTGGAGAAATAGTAGTGAGGTCCAATGTTTCTCCTTGGGGTGCCTTGGTACTGTTAGTAGAGAAAGATGGTGGGGCCCGTTTGTGTGATTATCGGCAATCGGTAACTGAATAAATTGACGATAAGGAATAGGTATCCGCTTTTGAGAATTGATGAGTTGATGGATCCACTGAGGGGAGCTTCGATGTTTTGATGATATATTGGTGTATTCTAAATCTTTGGAGGATCACTATGAGCATTTGAGGTTGGTTTTACAGGTACTGAGAGAGAGGTAGTTGTATGCCAAGCTGTCCAAGGGTGAGTTTTGACTGTCTGAGGTGAGATTTGGGGCATGTGATATCGATAGAGGGGATTACAGGAGATCCAGCCAAGGTGGGGGCTGTGATCCAGTGGGAGCGTCAGAGGACTGTTACGGGGATTAGGAGTTTTGTGGGGTTAATGGGTAACTATCAGAGATTCATGAAGAGTTTCTCTCGAATAGTAATGCCTTTGACTTAACTGACTTGGAAAGATCAGCTTTTAGTTTGGATGGACGCTTGTGAGCAGAGTTTTCAAGAATTGAAGGAGTGATTGAATACTTCTCCAGTTTTGGTGTTACCTAATACTGGTGAGTATTTTGATATGTGTTGTGATGCTTTTCACCAGGGGTTGGGCTGTGTGTTGATACAGGAAGGAAGAATAGTAGTGTATGCTTCGAGGCAACATAAGACTCATGAGAGGAATTATCCTACTCATGATTTGGAGCTTGCACAGCTATGGTGGTTGCCTTGAAGTCGTGGAGGCACTATCTGTATGATGCGAGATTCAATGTATTTAAGGATAAAAAGGAGTTTGAATATGAGGCAGAGGAGGTGGATGGAATTCCTAAAGGATTTTGATTTCAAAGTTGATGTATATCCTGGAAAGGCGAGTGTGGTAGCAAATGTATTGAGTAAGAAATTCATTCATGTGTCGGTTATGTTGATTAAGGACTTGGAGCTGATTGAGTAGTTTAGAGATTTGAGACTAGAAGTGGAGGTTGTCCAAGATCACATTAGTTGTGGTATGATCACCATAACTAATGATTTCTTAAGACAGGTGGGAACTAAGCAATTACATGATCTAGAATTGTTGAGGATTTTGGGATTGCTTGGTATTAAGAGGGCAGCTGTTTTTGAGCTTAGTGCTTTGAGCTTAATGCTGATGGAGATTCTCAAGTGGAAGTGTGATAGTGTCACTAAGGACTTTGTGGTTGAGTTGCCTAGGATAGCTAGGAACAGTGACTCTATCTGAGTGATTGTTGATAGGTTGTTAAAGTGTGCGCACTTTCTTCCTATCAAGAGGTGGTCCTTGGAGAGGCTTGCACAGTTGTATATCAGAGAGATAGTACGGTTGCATGGAGTGTCTTACAGTATTATCTCTAACAGAGATCCAAGGTTTACTTCCCGGTGGGCAGACTCTGCATCAGGCTTTGGGAACAAGGTTGAGGTTGAGCTCTGTTTATCATCCACAGATAGATGGTCAGTCGGAGAGGACAATTCAGTCAATGGAGGATCTCTTGAGAGCTTATGTGTTGGATCATCTGGGTAGCTGGGAAGAGGTGTTACCATTGGTAAAGTTTATTTATAATAACAGTTATCACTTGATTATTGGCATGACACTTTTTGAGGCTTTATATGACAGGAGGTGTATGACTCCATTATGTTGGTATCAAGAGGGTGAGCCAGTAGTGGTTGGTCCAGAGTTAGTTCTTCAGACTACTGAGATGGTGGATAAATTCAGCAAAGGTTGAGGGCTACCCAGAGTTGATGAAAGTCCTATGCCGATAAGAGGAGGAGACCTCTAGAATTTGATGAGGGAGAGCATGTGTTTCACATTTTATAGTTGAGGAAGTAAATCCCAGATCTGAGTCAAGTGGTAGAGATGGATGAGGTGCAAGTTAGAGAGAACTTGACCTATGAGAAGAGACCGGTAGCTGTGGTTGATCACAAGTTGAAGAAACTTTGTGGCAAATCCATCAGCTTGGTGAGAATTGTTTGGGATGCAGCTACTGGTGAGGTTACCTGGGAGGTGGAGAGTCAATTCAAGGAACAGTATCCATTCCTCTCTTCAGGTAGACCTATTTTCGGGGACGAAAATTCCTATTTGTTGGGGAGTATTGTAACATTGTTAAAAAAAAAAAAAAAAAAAAAGAAGAGGCTGATTCAGTAGCCCAGAACGGGCCGTTCCCAAATTGGAACGGGCCGTTCCAAGCTACTGAATTGAACTACATATTGTAGTTGAGAACGGGCCGTTCTGGGAAGGAGAACGGACCGTTCTGGAGGGAGAACGGGACGTTCTGGAGGGAGAACGGGCCGTTCCGGAGGGAGAACGGGCCGTTCTGATTTCAGAACCGGCCATTCTGGGCGTTAATTTTGTGCGTGATTTGGGAGTTCGGAACGGGCCGTTCCGAATTCGGTACGGGCCGTTCTGGGCCAATCCGAAAGTCTATAAATAGGGGGTTGGGGCCTTCAGGAGTTTTGGAGTTTTTAGAGAGAAGTTTTAGAGAGAAGGTCTCTGGGTCAGTGAGCTCCTTTCTCTCCCAAATTTCTCTGTTTGACTCCTTTTCTCCTCTAGATCACTAACTCCTTCTGACTTTTCTTGAAATTCAGATTAGAAAGCTTGTTTTGGGAGGACTGAAGTTCCGAGTTGAGCCTCGAGGGGAAATTATACTTTAGTTCAGTCTTTGGCTATCTGAGCCAATTTTCAGGTAAGGGAAGCTAGAATGTTTGTTATTTAAGTTGCATGTGAGTTTAGAAACTCAATTGATGCATGAAAGTTGAGGATCCATGGTTGGATCGGAGAATTCGCTAATTGTTCAAAGTCTTGGAAAAATGGGGGTTCTAGTGAATTTGATGCATCAGATGGGTGCATGTTGATTCTAGGTTTATTTAAGTTGTATGGAGTCTATGCATTGTATTTTGTGTTTGCATGTGGCTGGGATTAGGTTGGGCGAGCTCAGGCTACGCCGAGCGTGAATAAGTTAATGAATGAATTGATGCTTATGCATGTTTAAAGTTAAAGTTTTAGATCATGTATGTATGTATATGATGTATGGTGAGGTGTGATTCATATGTATGCTTTGTGATGATACGTATGAATGTTTGAATATGATATGACATGCGTATATGTTCATATGAGTATGATTGTTGATCATAATGGTGGGCAGACCATTATGATGTATGATGCATTATTGCATGTGATGTCTTATGACATGTGTATGATTGTTGATCATGATGGTGGGCAGACCATTATGATGTATGATGCATTATTGCATGTGATGTCTTATGACATGTGTATGATTGTTGATCATGATGGTGGGCAGACCATTATGATGTATGATGCATGATTGCATGTGATGCCTATGGCATGAGTCTAGCCTAGGACTTGAGGAGAGGAAAAATATTTTCGAACTGGAAGAGCTCACATAGAGTCTCTTGAGAGTGGTGCTTGGATAGACCACTGATATATGAGAGTGGTGCTCTAGGAGGCCACTGGATTTGGGAGAGTGGTGCTCAGATAGGCCACTGGGTTGGGTGAGTCTCCTCTAAGTCCTTAGCTAGTGTTGGAGCGGGGTATGAGGTCGAGGGTTATTCCCTTAACCAAGTACTCGGGAAGGTGCGTGGATCCTTGCGGATAGTCGGTGGGCGAACTCCACAATTGACTTGGTTAATGCATGCCAAGGTCGTGGTAAGCCCGTACCCAGCTGTGCTATACCTGACGGTGGATCTGGACTTCCAATTGTGTAAGTGACATCATCCGAGTAAACCCGAGGGAGGATTATATATCCTGTTTAGCTGTGACCGAGCGGGCGCATTGGGCGTGAAAACGGTTGGGGTGGTTTCGGTAGGATGGAATGTCACTTATACAGCTCTATTGTTGTGGAGATCTCCTAGGTGTATGCATGACGACGCATTAGATGATTGATATGCATTGATATCTGTCATGAGATGCATTTATTGTATGATTATTAATATGATGAAGTGTGGTGTTTGACTTCATGATTGGTGGATTGTATTTTATGCATGAGTAGTATTGGATAGAGTGTATGGTGTGACTCTATGAATACGATTGTGTAATATAGATTATTATGATTCATTTGTGAATTCTAGCTTACCCTTCTGTTTCCATGTGGTGGAACTGCGATGATCATACTTGGTATGGGAGCAGATCAGGGCTAGCTTGGAGTCGAGGTGACCGCTGCGAGACGGGGAGTTTGATCCTCGTGTTAGGGTTACCATTTTGGGTAGCGATTTTTGCCTGTTTGACCGGCACTAGGAAATATTATTTTTGGGATGACTGTACATATATGGCATTTTATTTTGTATTTAAAGAATTTGGTTATTTTTATTCTTATCTATACCTGTATGTATGAGTTATCCAATTTAATATTTTCCTTAGTTCACTAGTAGTAGTGCGATTCCACTAAGTGTAGAGACCATGGCGGGTCGTTACACCAGTACCCATCATCAAGAATAATATAGCTTAGGTATGAGTCTACCACGACATTGACATGCACTCACCAAGTCACCTATGGGCACAACCCGCTAACTATATCCTCACGATATCATGCACATTTCTAGTAATCAGTTAAGGATTTTACCCCTCGACTTCATACCTTACTCAATTTAGTTGCTTCTAAACCAGTATGACTCAATCTAACCTCCATATGTTATCAACTAAGGACCTAAAAGATACTTAACTTTCCACTTCAATAAGCAACTAAACTTAAGAAGGATTTTACAACAATTGAACTCTCATAACATCACAACGCATATTTATACAATGAGATATATCAACTTTGTAAAACAACACCTATCTTATAGTTCTACGTCCATAGCATAACACAACTACATGCATTAAGCATTCGCCACACAACCTCATACAACAACATACCATTTGCATAATTCAGCACAACATTACTCAACAACATGCATAACACAACATAATACTACACATCAACATACTTTCCCTACATACACGACACAATATACAAAAATATACAACTTATACACATGCAATGCATTCATGCTCGATGTGATCTACTTGTGCATGATGTCATTTACTTACTCTCGATGTTAATAAGGTAAAGAGCCTCTAGAGCACTCATGCTCGGTTCCAATCCTCTCTCGCTCGATGTCAATGAATTAGAGAGTCTTTGTGCAAATCACACTTAACGCTATTAAACATGTGTTTAATGTCATCCAAGTAGAGAGTCTCTACTTGACCCATGCCTAGTGCTACATAACCCATGCCCTACATCATTTAGGCAGAGAATCATTGGCTTGATCATACCCAATGCCACTCAATCTATGTTCGTTGTCATGAAGTTAGAGAGCTCCTAAGGCAATCACACTTGGTGTCCCTTAACACATGCATGACGTAACCAAGTCAAAAAACTCCTAACTAACTCACGTCCAATAACTCACGTCCAATGCTACCTATCCCGTTGCACATTTCCCCAAGCCCAATGTTATATACTACATACACTACACCATGCAATGTAGACCAAGTGTCGCCTAATGAAATACTTCATTTTTAAATGTTGGTGTTTTGGACATTTAAAAATTTAGTAATCACTAAATCAAAGTATTTAATTGATACACATACAATTTATATAATTTTATAATATATCTTTAATTTTAAATTATATATTTAAATTCATACGATTTAATCAATGACTTATTAATCCAACAAATTACCTACTAACTTAATATCTTAACCAAGTAGACCATCAATACTAATTTCAAAAATTTGCTCAATATTATTCTATACTTTCAACTTATTTTTTATACATCAAAGATAAAAACAATGTAACAAATAAAAATTGGCACCCCTTATTTTCTTATAATAAAGAGGAATAACTTTTTTTTATTAAGTCAAATAATTTTTAGGAGATAAGATAATATTTTAGTCACAATTTTATATCTAAAATGGGAATGAATACTGATTCTGAATTAAAGAACTCGAATATCAAATCGATTATATTAATGACTTTCAATAACTAATCTCTTTTGTTTGATAATGGGAAAAAGTAGACGAAGAGCAAACAAATACGTAAAATATAAAAAGGTGAGCATATTTAGCATTAAAAAAGTATATAAATAAAAAAGTATGCAAATACTAGTTATTTTTATCCACTTAATTATTTTTTCGTCTTTCTTGTATATCTTTTAAATTAAAGGCTTAATTTTTTTTATTTTTTTTATAATTTCATGATAATTACATTTTAGTATTTATAATTAAAAATATTTTATGTTAATCTCTAGTACATATTAATTTTTTTTATTTCCTATTATTTATTACTATAAGATAAAATTCATAAAATTATAAATATAGAAAAATAAAAAATAATGCATAAAAACTAAAATAAAATATTTTTAATTATATAAACTAAAAGGTTATTTTAACACGAATGAAACATTTAAGGAAGGCAAAAAGAAAAAAAAAGAATGGGGCTGAACGGAGCGTGGAAGCATCCAGAAGGAAGTGACATGAAACATAGAGAAGTATGAGGTATGTAGGTTCCAACTTCCAACTACCCCAGTGCATTTTCTTCTGTTAGGTAATAGGTGGAGTATAATAAAGAAGAATAATTGCACCAAAATGACATTTCTGAGGTCCGTAGCCACAACTGCAACTGCTGTAGCAGCTATCCCTGCAGCCTTCGCCTTTTATTCTCATTCATCTTCTTCTTCTTCTTCTTCTTCTTCTCTTCCTCGCTCTTCCCAATCCCCCAAATCCTCCAACAAATTGGGCCTTGTCAAAACATTGGCTACCCCTCCCTCTGCCCTCCACATGGCCCACGACCTCTCTTCCCAGGTTCGCCATTCTTTCCTCTCCCCCAAATTACTTAATTGCCCTCTCGTCTCTAATCTTGTTTCACTCTCTTTCTCTCGCAGCCTCAAGCTCTCTTGCCCGAGCTACTGGTCAGTTTAGTGCGACTCTATATCTTACTTGCCTCACTTTAATCAAATCTTAATTAATTCCTAATTGTCTCCTTTTTTTTTTAATTGGGTGGTGAATTTGATGATGTCAGACGGAGTACATGGTGGATATGAAATGCGAAGGTTGTGTTAATTCTGTCAAAAATAAGTTGCAGGAGATTAATGGTAGGTGTTTCGGCGAAGTGCTTTTGCAATTTTTTTTCTGCTTGCAACGTTCAATCATGAATGAATGGAACTGAATTTATTAATTTGGATGCTTTCTACAAATTAAATCAAAACAATTCACAAATCTAATGGTGATGTCCATCTTCATGTTATTCCGGTTGTTTCAGGAGTTAAGAGCGTAGAGGTGGACTTGAGCAATCAGGTTGTTAGGATTCTTGGTTCAACGCCGGTGAAGACTATGACTGAAGCACTGGAGCAGACTGGTAGAAAAGCCCGGTTAATTGGACAAGGAGTGCCAGAAGGTTTGTAGCTCGTATTCTTGCTTTATTCTAGTTTCTCATTGTAAATTTTACTCTATTAATGACTATGTGATTGCTCGGTTAGCATCCAAAATCAATTTCACGCACTGTGCTACACATTTTATATTTGCGCGTGAGATTAATTTAGACACACATGCCAATCGTTTTAATGTAAAATTAACTCTATCATAATCAATTTTACCAATATCCAAAATATATAAATCATAAGGTAAACAATTCCCAATTAATCATATCTAGAATAGGAAATCCTAAAAGATATTAGCTGTATCAAAATAACAGATCCTAACATATTCTATCAGATTCTCTCTAATTGTTAGTTTCTGCGTCCACTCTTTTCTGGTTTTGCCCTACTTGAAGACTTATAACCAACGTGGGTCTAACATCACTCCCCTCTTACATTTTCACCTTGTCCTCACGGTGAAACACCAAAATTTGAGTGTGAACAATGCCGAATGGTTCCCAAATCTGCTCAAAAGAAGGCAAGTCTGACCATTAAATGAACACCTTTAGCTTAAATTATCTCTGTCTGATGCACCCCTCTAACAAATGCTGGTTTCATCATCCACTCCATGTCTTTGGTCCGTAATGGTGGTAGGGGTTGAACCTGTGGTTCTTCCAACCTGCCCAATCTCAATTCAGTTGGGAGATGTGAAAAACATGAGGGATTGCAGCAGACTCCAGAAACTCCAGTCTGTATGACACCTTCCCAATTTGTACTGCAAGGACAATGGCCAATAATTCCTAGTGCATTAATGAGGCTGAAAGGCATGACCAAGAACTTGTAATGGCCCTCAGCCCCTCATTAGTGCAGAAAGCTGTCTTTTCCACTTCAAAAACTAAGAAATTTTCAACTAAAATTCCTTGGATTTTGTACCGTCTAGGTAAAAACCCGACTAGTATATTGTCTAGGAAAAAACCCGACTAGTGTACCGTCTAGGTAAAATCACGACTAGACTCTCTACTCGTCTAATACCCGACTGGACCGTCACAGGGTGTGGCAACTCGGCTCTAACCCCAGTTACATGCACCCGCGAGGGGATTCGCCGTTTTCCCGACAGGTCCCCTTGTAAGGGCATTCTCGGTAAAATACTGACTTGACTAACAACCACTCACCCCCATGGCTTCAGGATAAGAGTGCTTAAGGAGAATCCCGATAATCTCGGGGCCCACGAAGCCCATGAATAGAAAAGTATAAAACCCCAAACCCTAGCGCTAAGAAGGCAGATTACACTTTTGAATGCTCTGGCTCGGAGGCTTGATCTAGGAAAAAACCCTAGTCCACTCTTTGGCCAGAACATTTTGGCGCCCACCGTGGGGCTACGGTAAAACTCTTCCTACGCCCCAAGTCCCAGAGAAGAATCGGCGATCTACCATGGCAAGAGGCGGCAACAACAACAACAGCGCACAACCTCCAACGATGGAGGAGATGATGGCCATGATCAATGGCTTAAGGGAAGAGAATGCGCGTTCTAGGGAGAGAGAGGAAGCCATTCAACGTGAGAATGAGGCGATCAGGAGGCGAGCGGATGAGATGGAGGCCAGGTTAGAAGCTAGCGCCAGGACGGTAGAGGAGGATGTCATGCTGGAAGTCCCTAGGGATTTTCGACCTTTTTCGGAAGCTATAGAGGCCGAGGCCATCCCTAGGGATCATCGCATACCTCAAGTGGAGCCCTTTGACGGAACTCAAGACCCTAATCAGCATTTGATGGACTTCCGTGCTCAAATGCTGATCTGTGGAGGAAGCATGGAGGCGCGATGCAAATTGTTCATGGGCACACTCAAGAAGGCAGCGCTTGACTGGTTCAGCGGACTCCCGGACCGATCAATCACAGACTTTGACATCTTTAGCCGGCTCTTCATGGCACAATTCGCCGCTAACAAGAAGAAACCGCCGATCACGTCAGACCTGTTCGACCTCAGGCAGCAACGCGAGGAGTCGCTGAAAGACTTCCTGCAAAGGTTCAACGAGGTTGCGCTGAAGATAGCGTCGTCGGACGAGAGGATGGCGGTCATTGCATTTCAGAAAGGTTTGAGATCGGGAGCTTTCGACATCGCACTCGAAAGAGCGAACTGTCAAACGATGTCAGAGGTGAGGGCTTTCGCCTTGAGCCACATCAAAACGGAGGAGAATCAGATTATTAAAAGGGCAGCGGAGGACCGAGAAGCAGGGGGCAGCAATAAGGAGGGAAACAAGCATCTTCGACCGCGCTCAGACTGGAGCAAACGGCGTGACCGATACAACATGAAGGAGGGCAGTTACAGGCAGGCCGAACAAAGTGGTCGGGCAAGGGGCGAATGGACACGCAACAATGAGGAAGAGAGGTTCACCCCACTTACTATTCCCAGGCGTCAGATACTCCGCGATGTCAACAGCGCATCGTTGTTCGAATTTCCGGCGGCGACGGAGCGTCAGTTGGGGCCCTCGAAAACCGACTGGTGTGAGTTTCATAGGGCTCATGGACATTCTGCGGAAAATTGCTTCGTCCTAGGAAGACAGATCGAACGCCTGATCAAGGAGGGACGACTGAGGGAGTTTGTGGCGAGAAAGCAAAAAGGAAGCTCGTCCGATAGGCGGTCTAGGCGCACACATGATGACGCCAGGAGGGATAGGCGTAGAGAGAAAACTCCTCCCAGAGACTCGCCAACAAAGGTCTCGGAAACTCATCAGCAGCCCATCCATGGAGATTTCAACACCATAGCAGGAGGTTTTGCCGGCGGGGGACCTACTTCTGCAGCCCGAAAGAGGTACACTCGGTCGGTGTTAACGGTCTCGGAATTCAGGCGACCGTCTCAGCCTGAGATTTCGTTCTCAGATTCGGATTACGAAGGAGTAGCGCCTCATGAGGATGACCCCATCGTCGTGTCGGCGATTGTCATGGCGTACAATGTGAAACGTGTGTTGATTGACCAAGGAAGTTCCGCGGACATTTTATTCTGGGAAACCTTTGAGGGGATGAAAATTCCTAACGACCGACTAATTCCGTATGCAGGGGCTCTAGTGGGTTTTGCAGGGGATCAAGTCATTGCAAGGGGATATGCCGATTTGGAGACGACCTTTGGCCAAGGAGCCCAGATGAAGACGGTGGCTGTTCGATATTTGGTGGTCGATGCTCAGTCGTCGTATAGCATACTGATCGGAAGGCCGACTTTGAACAAGCTAGGAGCGATCGTTTCCACTCCCCATCTGAAGGTAAAGTACCCGTTGCCAAGTGGTGCTGTGGGGGTTCTCAGGGTAGACCAGGAGGTTGCTCGAAAATGCTACGGGGATAGTTTAAAGACACGAAGACGACTGTACACTACGCAGGTAGAGAAGGAGATTCATTCTGTCGAACTGGATCCTAGGATGGGACAATTTGACCACCGACCCGCCCCAGCAGAAGACGTCAAGGAAGTGGAGGTAATGGAAGGAAGAAACGTAAAGATAGGTACTTCGTTGACTCCAGAAGACGAGGAGAAATTGGTGAGGGTTCTAAAGGATAATGTGTTAGCATTCGCGTGGCATTCCAGCGACATGCCTGGGATCGATCCAAATTTCCTGTGTCACAAGTTGTCCATTGACCCTGGCGCAAAGGCAGTAATTCAGAAGAGAAGGAAATTTGGCGAGGAAAAGTGAAGGGCTATCGCGGAAGAGATGCAGAAACTACTGATGGCAGGACACGTTCGAGAAATCCAATACCCGACCTGGTTGGCAAACGTGGTCATGGTGCGCAAGAGCAACGGGAAATGAAGAATGTGTACGGACTTCACTGACCTTAATAAGGCTTGCCCAAAAGACTCGTACCCGTTGCCGAATATAGACTGCCTGGTGGATGGGGCATCGGGATACGAGTTACTAAGCTTCATGGATGCCTATTCGGGGTACAACCAGATCCGAATGCATCCTACAGATGAAGACAAGACCGCCTTCATAGCCGATCAGGCCAATTTCTGCTACAGGGTTATGCCGTTCGGTTTGAAGAACGCAGGGGCGACCTACCAGCGACTGATGGACAAAATCCTTGTGAATCAGCTCGGTCGGAATGTGGAGGCTTATGTTGACGACATGGTGGTGAAATCGGAAAGCGTCAGTCGGCACTTTGACGACTTGCAGGAATTGTTCGACACCATCGGCAAATACCAGCTGAAACTGAATCCTGAGAAGTGCTCTTTCGGCGTCCAGGCGGGAAAGTTCCTCGGTTTCCTGCTGACTCACCGCGGCATTGAAGCGAACCCGGACAAGTGCTCGGCGATCATCGACATGAGGAGCCCCTCTACAGTAAAGGAGGTACAACAATTAACGGGAAGGATGGCCTCACTCTCCCGATTTATATCAAGAGCGGCGGACAAAGCCCTGCCTCTTTTTCAATGTTTAAGGAAGAACGACCGGTTCGCTTGGACGACCGAGTGTGAAGAGGCTTTCTCCGAGCTCAAGAAGTCGTTGGCATCTCCGCCGATCCTGACAAGACCACGACTAGACATGCCCTTGTTGGTATACATCTCGGCATTCGATCGTGCTGTCAGTTCAGTTCTGGTGCAAGAGCGTGAAGCTTCCCAAGTTCCTATTTACTTTGTAAGTAGGGTCTTGCAGGGAGCAGAGACAAGGTATCAGAGAATCGAGAAACTGGCCCTCGCGATACTGATCACTGCGAGGAAATTGAGGCACTACTTCCAGAGTTACGAGGTGATAATTCGTACTGATCATCCGATTCGACAAGTCTTGCAAAAACCCGATCTGGCTGGTAGAATGATGAAATGGTCGGTTGAACTCTCAGAATTCCCCATTAAGTATGAGCCGAGAGGAGCGATCAAAGCCCAGGTATTGGCCGACTTCCTGATGGAGTTAACCCCTCCGGTCGAGGAGGACACGGTCGGTGAAACCCAATGGATTTTATCGGTTGACGGTGCGTCAAACATAGGAGGAAGTGGAGCTGGAATCGTCTTGGAAGGCCCGGGCGGAATCCTGCTAGAACAATCACTACGATTTGAATTCAGGGCAAGCAACAACCAAGCCGAGTACGAGGCGTTATTGGCAGGGATGAGTTTGGCCAAGGAGATGGGGGCGACGATTTTGTCAGCCAGAAGTGATTCCCAATTAGTCACCGGACAAGTGGCGGGAACTTTCCAAACCAAGGATCCTCAATTGGCCAAGTACTTGGAAAGGGTCAAACTGTTATCGGAAAATTTCCGAGCGTTCACACTTAGCCACGTGCCGAGGGAGCAAAATTTGAGAGCAGATCTCCTCTCCAAGTTAGCCAGCACGAAGAAGCCAGGAGCCACTCGGTCGGTCATCCAAGAAACTTTAGCTCAGCCGAGTATAAATGAGCCACTGGGGAGTGTTCTTTGAATCCAAGAGGAACTCAACTCGTGGATGGGACCTTATATCGCGTACCTGACTCGGGGGAAATTACCAGAGGATAAAAGGGAAGCATCGTTGATACAAAGAGAGTCTGCCAGGTTTGTGGTCATTAGCGAGAGACTTTACCGAAGGGGCTACAGCTCTCCTCTTCTAAGATGTCTGACCATGCCACAAGCAAAGAGAGTAATGGACGAGATTCACAGTGGAATGTGCGGAAGCCATATCGGAGGCCGAGCTCTAGTGTATAAAGTTGCCCAAGCAGGATATTTCTGGCCATCCCTAAAGAACGATTGCGTCAATTGGGTCCAGAAATGCGACGGATGCCAAAGACATGCCCCTTTGATCCATTCCCCGGCCGAACGACTGCATTCAATTCTGTCTCCATGGCCTTTCCACAAGTGGGGGATTGATATTCTCGGGCCATTTCCGATTGCGGTAAGGCAACTGAAATTCTTGATAGTGGCGGTCGATTACTTCAGTAAATGGATCGAGGCGGAACCAGTTGCGACCATCTCAGCAGAAAAAGTAAGAAATTTTCTTTGGAAGAATGTGGTGTGCAGGTACGGAGTCCCTCAAATGATCGTTTCCGATAATGGGACCCAGTTTGCAAGTACAAGGGTTCGTGATTTCTGTAAAGAGGTTGGTATCCGAATGGCGTTCACGTCCGTCGAGCACCCACAGTCTAATGGCTAGGCAGAGTCGGCCAACAAAGTAATCCTCTCAGGTCTGAAGAAACGTGTACAAGAGTCAGGCGCGTCATGGGTGGAGGAACTTCCCCGAGTACTATGGTCGTACCACACGACTGTCCACTCGACGACTCAAGATACTCCCTTCAATCTGGTATACGGAACTGACGCCATGATCCCGATAGAAATCGTGGAACCATCAGTCCGCACTACAGCTTTTTCGGCGGAGGAGTCTGACCAAGGCAGACGAGTCGATTTAGATTTAATCCAAGAGACCAGAGAAAAAGCAAGAATAAATCAAATAGCGGCCCAGAGAAGAGCAGCCTTCAAGTACAACACAAAGGTGAATCCGAGAGACTTCATTGTAGGCGACCTAGTTTTGAGGCGTGCTCAGCCAACGCAAATGAGGAACAAGCTATCAGCCAAGTGGGTGGGTCCCTATAAAGTGGACGATGTGGTCGGCAAAGGTGAGTACCGATTGAGGACCTTGGACGGAGGAATGATACCGAGGACATGGAACGCTGCGAATTTGCGTTTTTATTATAGCTAATCTTTGTGTATTAGGTGCACTCTTTTCCTAACTCAGTATTTTGTCCCCGTAAAAATAAGAGGGGTTTTTGCTGAGAAGGTTTTTAACGAGGCACCATTTTTTCAATTCTAATAATAAATATTGTCTCATTCTTTCATACCATGGCTTGTTAACCTTTGTTGTTTTGAAGAACCAAGAACTCGTCACTGATCGGTAAAAGACCGACTGGCGCGAGTATAACTAACTCGAAGAACTCGTCACTGATTGGTAGAAAATCTGACTGGCGCAAGTATAACTAAATCAAAGAACTCGTCACTGATCGGTAAAAGACCGACTGGCGCGAGTATAACTAACTCGAAGAACTCGTCACTGATCAGTAGAAAATCTGACTGGCGCGAGTATAACTAAATCAAAGAACTCGTCACTGATCGGTAAAAGACCGACTGACGCGAGTATAACTAACTCGAAGAACTCGTCACTGATCGGTAGAAAATCCGACTGGCGCGAGTATAACTAAATCAAAGAACTCTGTCACTGATCGGTAAAAGGCCGACTGGCGCCAGTATAACTAAATCAAAGAACTCGTCACTGATCGGTAAAAGGCCGACTGGCGCGAGTATAACTAAATCGAAGAACTCGTCACTGATCGGTAAAAGGCCGACTGGCGCGAGTATAACTAAATCGAAGAACTCGTCACTGATCGGTAGAAAATCCGACTGGCGCGAGTATAACTAAAACGAAGAACTCGTCACTGATCGGTAGAAAATCCGACTGGCGCGAGTATAACTAAATCGAAGAACTCGTCACTGATCAATAGAAATCCGACTGGCGCGAGTATAACTAAATCGAAGAACTTGTCACTGATCGGTAAAAAACTGACTGGCGTCGACTGGCGCGAGTATAAATAATTTGAATTCGACAAATCACTGATCAGAATCCGGCAAACTATGGCAAATTGCTCAATTGTAGGTTCAATTTACCACTATGAGAGAGCTAAGCAGCTGATTCTCGGCATAAAATAGTTTCACAACTTCAGCTTTAGCAGCAAGCAACTGAAGATAAAACAGATGGGCACAATCACCAGCTAATTCGAAAATACTGACCAACCACCGACTACAAATCAGTTGCTTCTATGGTGAGATTCAAAGTTCGGGTCGCCAGATCTTGAGCTTTTGATGATTTCAACTTTCCCCCCCTAGATGACTATAGTCGTCGTGTAAATGACCAGACGATTTGCTGTTCATTTCAAATTTTTTAGAAAATTCTGAGTAATTATAAACCTCCAGATTCTACTTATAACTTGGAAAACTTTTTGTCATTCTTCCTGATCGAATTTTGGACGACCAGGTTGGAGATTCAACCGTTAACCTAGAAAAATTTCGATACTTTCCATAGTCGGATCTTGGGCGACTACATTCAACTTTTAACTTCGAAAATATAGTCGTTTTTCCTAGTCGGAAATGGGACGATTAGATGACTACAGTCGGTAAAAAAAAAAAAAAAAAATTCGGCATTTAATTTTCGGCATTAGGCACGTTGGTGATTCAACCTTAAACTTAGAAATATTTTCATCAGTTGTCATAGTCGGATTTTGCACGACTGGATGCGAGATTCGACTCTTAACTTGGAATATTTTTCATATTCGGCATTTGGGCGGCTAGAGAATGAAGCAAGTTCTTGAAACATGAAAGTCAAAATGGCTACATGCCTTAAGAAACAGAGTTTAACAAGTACAAAAAGCAGGAACGTTGCAACATTTGCCATTCGACTTTTAAATGAGAAATTTTGGCAATTCTTACGCATTCAGTACATCGGTACTTGGCCGATTTGTTGGAGAAATCGAATTTTAACTTAGAAAAATATCATATTCACTCTAGTCGGTATTTGTATGACACGCACAACTCCAAACAAAGTAAAAAGAAACCGTACTTTATGAACTTCACAAGATCGTATGAACACAGTTTGCAACAATAAAGAAAAAACATGCAACAAATGAAAATGTATGAAGGACGGCATAGTTCTTATAAACGAATTCAATCATCTTCAGGGGGGTCTACGAGTTCCCCATCCACAATTTCCTTGAAGTAGCCAAGGCCTCCAAGGTCGATGTTAGCATGAAGCAACTTCACTTGGCCTGTTGCGGCGTCAAAGCCTTGCACAAACTTGTCCAAAGCATCCATCTTAGCAGCTCCGAGCTCCGCTTGCAACTTTTCAATTTCGGCCTTGGCCAGGGCGAGGTCGCCCTCAAAAATCTGCGCCGCATCAGCACTCTTGTCCCGAGCAAGTCGAACCTCCTCCAACTCTTTCTCCATCGCCGTCTTCTCGGCAGCCCAAGCTCGCTTTTCTTCTTCGAAGGTACGACGACCTTCTAACAGATTGTCTCGTTCGCTGGATACCCATTGGCCCTGCTCTTGTTCAAGCTTTCCTCCAAGGTAGAGATCTTTTTCCCCTGCACTTTGGTCTCTCTCACTAGCCCACGAATTTTGTCTTCGTTCACCACCAAAAGGGCTAAGAGGCGGTCGGTCAGCGACTCAATCCCTTTAGATATGGAGAAAGCACTCATTTTTTCTAAGTCGTCGCGGTCACCCTCCAGCAGATCAGTCCCGCGAATGTGAGCGCTATGATTGAATTTTTCATCCCAGAAAGAGGCCGCGTCGCCACGGTCGGCGCCGTGATCAACTGGTTCCCAGTTCTCACCAAGGCAAGCACTGATGGTCCTCTCAGCCGATTGAACCTCTGTGTCGCCTTTCTCCCCTTCCGAAGCCACAATCGTGTCCAAGTTGACTACCGAAATCGGCCTCTCGGTCTCTCGGCGACGCTTATGTGAAGTTTCGCCGACGCTTTTCGTCAAGGGATTCGCGGCCACAACAACCACCCTATCGGCTGTTGACTCTCCACCACCGCCTTGGGACGCCTTTTGTTGCTTCCACAGCTTCATCATTTCACGAGTGCCCAAGCTGGCCATTCTATCTGCAAAAAGCGCACCCAGTGATTAGTAACAACAACAAAGGCCAAAGATGGTAGTAAACAACTTTAACGTTCGAACAGGCGCAAAATACCTATATATATTCTCAACTCCTGGGGCCTATTTTCTAGATCTAGAAGTTTCGCAGTGTTGAAAAGGGTTTTCAGATCTTCAAGTTTCTTAACGTCCTTTCGGTCATCCTCCGAGAGTGACTCGGGACTTAGTCCACCGAAAGAAATCGGTTTCTGCCTCCAGAAAAGAGGATACCCATCAAGTATACCCTCATGCCCAGGCAGACAACGAATGCGAAAAAAAGATCTTTTAAAGTCTTTATACGAAGACTGAAAAAGAGATAGTAAGCCCCGACCGGACACGCTACCCACCGACACCCAGCTGCTACGTTTCGAGACACGGGCTTCGAAGAAATAAAAGAATTTCCTAGGAGTCGGAACGATACCGAGACTGGAACATAGAATTTCGAACCCTCTAACAAAGGCCCAACTATTGGGGTGGAATTGGGTCGGGGCAACATCCAAGGCTCTAAGCACTCCCTTTTCACACTCGGTAAGGGGCCACCTAACCTTAAGCTTAGCAACTAGGGTAACATAGCAAAAGGTGAAACATTCAGAGGCCGAACTAACACATACTGGCTCCTTATCCACACAAGGCTCGCAAACTAGGATATTATCCGGGCTCCGGCTTACGACATGTTCATTATTAAAGCTTTCCATTGCAGCCCAAGAGTTTATACAAGAGTCACACTTCAACTTATCATCTTTTACCCATTCATAAACCTCTTTATAATTTACTAACGCCATGGATTTAAAGCCTAAATATATAACTAACTAGAGAGGCAGACAAAGAACAACTACTAAACACAACAAGTATTTGGGCGTACCTACCGGGTTTTCAAAATAAAAACACTTCCTTTCCTCTAGAAAATGCCTCAGAACCACCGTAAACCACCGCGAGGAGGCGGAGAAATAGGACAAGCGATCGCCGGAGAAGAAGCACGAAAGAAAATGGGGGGAAGAAAAAGGTGAAATGATTTGTACAGAAGGGGTATTTATAAAGGTGAAAAGTTGCGCGTGGGGAACGACGCGCGTGAAACGCCACGTCCCATAACCTTTGGGATCCCCAGTGCTTCTACGACGCGCGCTAATTGACACGTGGCAATGCCATAATGACTCCTTTCGAGAAACGGCGCCACAATAAATGCACGTCCCTTCAGGAGTAAGGTGAAGGGACAGGCCTTGGAAGCCGTTACACAGACGACACATCAAACGTCCGTCGAGCCGTGTCACTACTTCTCGTGCCTTCACGGTCGGACTTCGACCACGAGGCTGGTCGACCATGGCTAAACCAACCCTCTTTATCTTGTAAAGCCTTCTCGCCTATCACACTCAGGATTTGTCGCCAAGGTAGCTCAAAAAGCGTACTCATTTTAGCCTTTTCGTCTACACTAGATAACTTTTTGCCTCATTATTTTGAGTCGGCAGTTACCAACCATGTGGCTCGGTCACATTTAAACTTAAGAAAAATTTTCATTTTATTCAAGTGAGTGTTTGGTCGACCATTTCGTTAAGTATCGTTTTGACTTGGCTTAGTTTTTCATTTATCACGAATTGGCATTCTGGCTGTTGTTCAATTCAGAATTTCGCTTAAAAAGTTTATTTTGTGCGAGACATGGGCGACCACATGAAAAATTTGATTGTTATTGTACCTTTGGAAAAGCGTCAATCTATTATTCGGAATCTAGGCGAATTCCTCTCGAAGAACGTTCCTTAGAAAATTTTCAAGTTAATTCCAATCGGATTAGGGGCGACCACCTTTGATTTTACTTAGAAAGCTCGGAAATTTGACGAATATGCTTAGAAAATGTTCATATAACTTAGAAATTTCAGTTCAATTTTGAACTCGGAATTTGACCGAGTATGATTGGAAATGTCCATCTAGTGTTTCATTTTGACCAACTATGCTTGGAACATGTCCTTTTTAACTTAGAAATGTTTTCTAATTCACTTTTGAATCCGGATTTTCGCCGTTTAGATTTGGAACATGTTCATCTAAATTAGAAAATAATTTTCAACGGGTGAATCTTTTCATACCTGGCTATTCGGAATTTTAACGGTAACGGGAACAAGTCGGCATTTGACCGACTCCCTAATACTTGGTTCAAGTGAGATTTTTAACTTGGAATTATCTACTTCTTTAATCAGAATTTAGCCGATTTCTCGACTTAAAGGAAGCTCTCAAACTTAGAATTATTTCCTCTTATTTAATCGGAATTTGGCTGAGTACTTGATCCAAGTATGTTTTTCAACTTAGAATTATTTAATTCCACTTCTTTAAACTTTCCAATTTAACTTACAGAGTTTTCCACTTAATTACACTCGGAATTTCGGCGATCATTACCGTGAAGCTCCATCTTTAACTTAGAAATTTTTCCGTTACTTTCAACTATTATAGCAATCGGAGTTTGGGCGATTATTACCTTCAAGCTTCATCTTAATTTGAAAAGTTTTTCACATTTGCGCAACATTTTTCGGTCGGCGTTTAGGAGTGGTTGCTTAAGCCCTTTCGCCTTTCAGGCTCAGCGCTGGAAGGCAAGTGTACCGTCCCGGCATATTTCCGATACGATTCACAGGAGTGGTTGCTTAAGCCCTTTCGCCTTTCAGGCTCAGGGCTGGAAGGCTAGTGTACCGTCTAGGTAAAAACCCGACTAGTATATTGTCTAGGAAAAAACCCGACTAGTGTACCGTCTAGGTAAAATCACGACTAGACTCTCTACTCGTCTAATACCCGACTGGACCGTCACAGGGTGTGGCAACTCGGCTCTAACCCCAGTTACATGCACCCGCGAGGGGATTCGCCGTTTTCCCGACAGGTCCCCTTGTAAGGGCATTCTCGGTAAAATACCGACTTGACTAACAACCACTCACCCCCATGGCTTCAGGATAAGAGTGGTTAAGGAGAATCCCGATAATCTCGGGGCCCACGAAGCCCATGAATAGAAAAGTATAAAACCCCAAACCCTAGCGCTAAGAAGGCAGATTACACTTTTGAATGCTCTGGCTCGGAGGCTTGATCTAGGAAAAAACCCTAGTCCACTCTTTGGTCGGAACAGATTTCAAGCTACAACTTTTTTCCTTGGCTTTGAAGTGTCTGGCCATTCCCTACCGAGACCTCATACCCTCTGAACCCATCAAACTCTAACCCCAATTGCTGAACCACCCTTTCAGAGATGAAATTACTCATGGCTCAGCATCTATTAGAATCATCACTGCCCCCCACCCCTAATCCTTGATTGTGTTATTTTTCTTACACCAAAAATCCTTGATTGTTATTTTGACACAGCAGGCAGCATAGTTTGTTAGGTAAATAAGGTTGTAAACAACAGTAGTAGTGTCTTTCCTTGAGCAAGATGGCATATAATGACATTCAACTTCATGGATTCATGAAGTTTGTTCTGTTCATATGTCATACTCTTTGTTTCTTGCCAAGTTGTGACAAGTATCAACTTTGTATATTCTCTTTGTTAACCCTAATTTGGCATAGGCTTGCTTTTGCTTAGATTACAGCAGATGCTTGAGCTTTTATCAATTTATTTATCAAACAAATCTTTTTAGTTGTGTGATGTCTCCTGATTTCCTTGTATTTGTTATTTTGACACAGCAGGCAGCATAGTTTGTTAGGTAAATAAGGTTGTAAACAACAGTAGTAGTGTCTTTCCTTGAGCAAGATGGCATATAATGACATTCAACTTCATGGATTCATGAAGTTTGTTCTGTTCATATGTCATACTCTTTGTTTCTTGCCAAGTTGTGACAAGTATCAACTTTGTATATTCTCTTTGTTAACCCTAATTTGGCATAGGCTTGCTTTTGCTTAGATTACAGCAGATGCTTGAGCTTTTATCAATTTATTTATCAAACAAATCTTTTTAGTTGTGTGATGTCTCCTGATTTCCTTGTATTTGTTATAGCATTTGTTAAATCATATGACAATTGTGTATAAGTGACTCAAATTCAATTAATATGATTGTCAGCAATATGCTTTTACTTCTGTTTTTATGGTTTCAGCTGTCATATTGCTTCTGATTTAGTTAAATCTTTCTTTTTCCTTACAGACTTCTTGATATCCGCTGCTGTTTCCGAATTCAAAGGTCCAGTTATTTTTGGTGTTGTTCGCTTGGCTCAAGTAAATATGGAACTTGCTAGGATTGAAGCCAACTTTAGTGGCCTGTCGCCAGGAAAGCATGGTTGGTCTATTAATGAGTTTGGAGATCTGACTAGTGGTGCAGCAAGCACTGGTAAAATGTTCAATCCGACAAATGATGAAAACACTAAAGAGGTTTGCCTTTCCACATACTTTTTGGGGCTTCTGTTTTCCTGACATGGTGTAAACATGTTTTTTTTAAGGATTAATGACTCGTGTGTATATATATATATATATATATATATATATATATATATATATATATATATTTTTTTTTATACAAAACACTAAAACAGTTAGGTTAGTAAATTTATGATTTAGAATCAGAAATTGTATGGATGCATCACGATGTCGACAGAAGTTCACAGGATATTTCTGTTGATTGAGGCTGACTGTTTTCCTCTAAAATGTGATGTTTGATATGCTATTAGTGAAATTTCATTTCATTCTTCTACCAATTGATGTATGCAAACTCTGCCCCTACTTGTTGTCTTGATGCATGGCCATTCCTCATTCATTTAATTGTATTTTGTGTCCTGGTCTATTTGTTCTCTTTACCTTTTTTTGTTGAGTTCTGTTGTTCTCTTACTGATATAGTGATGGTAATTTTTTGAAATCTAAAGTACGTTGAGTCAAATAATTCGATTCAGAAATGAAATTTTCTGATTGGAAGTTAGAAAATAGGAACTGATATGATATATGATATATATATATATATATAAATTTTCATTAATGTTAAAATAAAAACTTATTCATATTTTGTTGGATTTGAGAGCATCTTAGTTTTGAATGGTTGAATTTGGCATTTTGAAGGTAGTTAATTCGTTTAACCTATCCTAAACAACGGTGATAAAATTAGTATTATGAAGTTAATAAAATTCTCTCTTTTTAAGTGTTACAAACATAAATTTTGATTCTAAGAATCAATTCAAATTCTATTTGTCATAATGAGTTGGAAACATGGAAATTAAATAAAATTATTTTCAATTTTTCAATGATTTCAAACCCATCTTAACGAGGCCTGCTTGATTGGATGTTCAGCCACTTGGCGACCTGGGAACACTAGATGCTAATGAAAAGGGTGAGGCCTTCTTCACTGGGGTCAAAGAAAAGCTGAGGGTGGCTGATCTTATTGGACGATCTGTGGTGGTATATGCAACTGAAGATAAATCAGAACATGGTGTAGCTGCTGCAGTAATAGCCAGAAGTGCAGGAGTTGGTGAGAACTATAAAAGACTCTGCACATGTGATGGCACCACCATATGGGAGGCCAGCGATAGCGATTTTGTTACTAGCAAGGTCTGATGACGTAATTTCCCCGAAAACAAACCCTTGTAATTTACCTCTCTTGTCGCCCAACTGCATTTCCATATTTTCAGGATTCTGTACCCTTTTGGGAAAATTATTCATCTGTCTTTAGTTTACATTGAATTTCTTCACATAAATTATCAACTTATTTTTTGGATAAGATGGTTAATTTGAGAAATCTCTTGATTCTTAATTAGGCGTAAATTATCACGTTATTTGAGGTATTATAATCATCGGTTGACATCTATAAAAATGATTATGAGACATGATATGTTAAATAATAGATTAGTGCTTGATTCAAAATGAACCTTCCCCCCATCTAATTGAGTGTATAATAGCCAATTAATAGTCAAAATAATGTTGATAAAAAATGATTTAGAGTTTTGCTGAAGGTTATTGATAATAAAATCATTTTATTTCATAGACAGTTGATAAAATCCTGCTAAACGTCAATTTGACGGTAGATAAAATCCTGTTCAAAAAATGTCTCTGCCACCGTTTGACAAATCTTCCAAATAATATATCTATTTGTGAAATGCTGATATATCAAATAATACACTTATCTCACCATTCAAGTTTTCACAAATACACATAAGTAGAATGAGATTACTTGTACAACAAATTATCAACAAAAGAGACGTGAGAATTATAAAAAAAAAATCCAGAAAAGTTAATATACACATCAATCAATGCATAATAAAATAAAATGTTGTTATAATATATCAAATTTAGTGCAATAGAAATGTGGACAAAGATATGGTGTTTGTGTGTTCACCAGTTATTGATTAAAGTAAGATTCTGATTAAATAAAAGATAAAAATATTTTTGAGAGTTTTTTTTATTGAACATAAAAAGTATTTTTGAGTAAAGAAATTTTAAAAAAATGTTTCTAAACTTTTATTCAAACAGATTCTAATTAAAGAAGTAAGGAGCACTTTACTTTTTAAAAAAACTAATTATAACTAAGAGTAAACATACTAACATTGATCGGTATAAATGACAGTGATTTATCTTTCTTAACTAAAAAATTTAGAATTTGAATCCTAACCTAGTTAAACTATGTCGGAAGAAAAATATTTAATTTTAGCAAAAATTAGAATATCATGATTACTAAAGAGTGGACATGGTTTAAATTTTAAAAATATCACACCAAACCAAACAATAAAATTGGTTCAGATTTTAAAAACAAAATCATACCTTTTTAAGAAAATCGTTTTGAATTTTATCCGAACCTGTTTAAAATTAGTTTTAGGTCCATAATTGGTTTTGAAAGTTTTAAAACCAAATTTTCTTTTAAAACCTGTTTTTCCAAAAACAATGTTTTAAAGATTGGTTTCAAAATTAAAAACATCATAAATACGTTGTGTATTAGATTTTATTTTATTTTTTATAAAATCCATTTAACACATTGTAATACTCTATTTTTAAACAGATCAATGATTGAGTTTTAAGCATCTAACTTCGTACTATAATTATTGGTCGTCTTGCACGACTTAAAAAACAAAGACAATTTTTCAAGTCAATTTCGCTCTATCAAAATAAACAAATGAAGAGGGAAACAACATTTTTTCCATTAACTAATCCAGTAAATCACTTGTACAGATCAGTTTTAAAATAAGTAGATTTTGGACTTCCTACTTGCACTGTTGCACACATCACATGTTTTGCTTCCTTTATTACTAAACCATTAAATTGCAAAATCAGTTTTAAAATAAGTTCAATTTAAATTATAAAGATATTAAAATTGGTTTTAAATCTCAACATCAGTCATAAAACAAAATTTCACAACTTTTTTCAAACAAAAATTTGAGTCATTTTTAAACCTTTAAATAAAAAGAAATACTCATCTACAATATAGACAATTGTGTGAGAAATATCAGGTTATTACTTATAGAAATAAAATAAATACACTTGTAAATTAATTTTTATCAGTTTTATATTAAAAAGTAAGTTTTATGTTTCCGCAACACTCACTTTTGGATTTCCGCACGGAGAGAGCATAGAATAGGATTATAGCAAGCACCTATCTTTCACCACCAGCAAATCCTTCCATACCCGACATTGGATTGCTTTGATAACAAACAGTTCGGTGTAGTTTTATTTATAAACGGTTTGTTTGTTAATGGTGTGGTGCAGTCTAGTTTATAGTTTTTTAACAGGCGCAGACACCAACCACTAACCCAAACGAAATATAAATGTATTATTGGAACGACCACTTGATTGTTTTCCCTCCCACTAGAGTTGATTCCACGAAATTTCCAAAGTGAGAACAGGACATTGACTATAAAATAAAGTACCACGAGTGAATTCCGTCAGAGACTTCCTATGTATGTGTTGTGCATCTCCTCTTCTTGTTAATCTTATCACTTGATGAAATCATTGCATTGCCTTTTCTGAATCACGCACCATCTCTTGCATTTAGTATTTTCCTTTTGTGAGTTAGAACCTGAAAGATGGCTGAGGCTATACTTAAAGGTGTGCTTGGAAGTTTGAGCTCTCTCATTGAAGAAGATCTGGGATTATTTATAGGTTTTGATCAAGACTTGAAAAGGCTTGCCAGCTTACTCACTACTATCATGGCTACACTTGAAGATGCTGAGGAGAAACAATTTTCAAACAGATCTATAAAGGATTGGTTGCAAAAGCTAAAAGATGCAGCTCACGAGCTCGATGACATCATGGATGAATATGCCTATGAAGAATTGGGGAAGGAATACGAAGGAGTCAAGTGTTGTCTATCGGAAATGGTACAAAGCTCTTTCTTATCCTCTTTGCATCCCATGCATGTTTTTTTCCGTTACAAAATTGCTAAGAGAATGAAAATGGTAAGTGAGAGATTAGATGAAATTGCCGAAGAAAGGAGGAAGTTTCATTTGATTGAGACGGTTCCGGAGAGAAGAAGTGATGTCATTGAGTGGCGCCAAACTAGCTCATTTATCACTGAACCACAAATCTATGGGAGAGAAGAAGATAGGGATAAAATTGTAGACTTTTTGGTTCATGTTGCTTCTCATTCTAAAGATTTATCGATTTGTCCGATTGTTGGCCTAGGCGGACTTGGAAAAACAACATTGGCCCAACTCATTTACAATCATGAGAGGACAATCAACCACTTTGAGCTAAGAATTTGGGTATGTGTTTCGGAGGAGTTCAGTTTGAAGAGAATGACAAAAGCTATCATTGAAGCAGTATCTGGGCGTGCTTGTGAGGATTTGGATCTAGACCCACTACAAAGAAGACTTCAAGTTTTGCTTCAAAGAAAAAGATATTTGCTTGTTTTGGATGATGTGTGGAATGAAGAACAAGAACGTTGGCAAAGGTTGAAATCTATATTGGCTTGTGGGGCTAAAGGTGCTTCCATTTTAGTTACTACTCGTCTTCCAAAGGTTGCAGCAATCATGGGAACAATGTCTCCTCATGAATTATCATTGTTATCTAACAACGATTGTTGGGCATTATTTAAATACCATGCCTTTGGACCAAATGAGGTAGAACAGATGGACCTTATGGTCATAGGGAAGGAGATAGCAAAGAAGTGTGGGGGAGTTCCTCTTGCTGCAAAAGCATTAGGAGGACTTTTACGCTTCAAAAGAAAGGAAAAAGAGTGGCTCAATGTTAAGGAAAGCAACATGTGGAGTTTACCAGATAATGAAAACTCTGCAATGCCTGCCTTGAGGTTAAGTTACTTGAACTTACCAATAAAACTCAGACAATGTTTTGCTTATTGTGCAATATTTCCCAAAGATAAAACAATAAGAAAGAAGTATTTAATTGAACTTTGGATGGCTAATGGATTCATTTCATCTAATGAAATATTAGATGCTGAAGATGTTGGTGATGGCATGTGGAATGAATTATATTGGAGATCATTCTTTCAAGATATTGAGACAAATGAATTTGGTGAAGTTATAAGTTTCAAGATGCATGATCTTGTTCACGATCTTGCACAATTTGTTGCAGAGGAGGTTTGTTGCATTACAAATGACAATGATGTAACCACTACTTTGTCTGAAAAAATCCACCATCTCTCAAATTATGACTTGATGTTGTCTAATTCAATCCAATTACGTCAAATAAAATCTTTAAGGACCTATATACAAGAATATAATTTGGACCAACTTTCTCCTCTTTTGTTAAAATGTTATTCTTTACGGGTGCTTGAGTTGGGAGGAAGAAACCCATTGTCATCTTCAATTGGTCATTTGAAACATTTAAGGTACTTGAGTCTTTGTTTTTCATACTTCACAAGTCTTCCAGAATCGCTATGTAATTTGTGGAATATACAAATATTGAAATTAGACTATTGTCAACGTCTGCAACAGTTGCCTAACAGATTAATACACCTAAAAGCTCTACTACAACTATCTTTGAGAGGTTGTGTCAATCTATCAAGTTTGCCTTCTCAAATAGGGAGGCTGACTTCCCTAAAGAATTTAAGCACGTACATTGTTGGCAAGGAAAGAGGGTTACTTTTGGAAGAATTAGGACAACTAAAACTTAGAGGAAATCTTCACATCAAGCATATGGGAAGAGTAAAGAGTGTGATTGATGCCAAAAAAGCCAATATGTCAAGTAAGCAATTGAACCGATTGTTCTTATCATGGGACAGAAATGAAGAGTCTGAACTACAGGAAAATGTTGTGCAAATTCTTGAAGTGCTTCAACCTGATGCCCAACAACTCAAGTCTCTAGGAGTGGGAGGATATAAAGGTTTCTATTTCCCACAATGGATGTCTAGTCCTTCTCTCAAATGTTTAACTTATTTAAAATTGGTGGATTGCAATTGTTTAGAGCTTCCATCATTGGGGAAACTACCTTCTCTAAAGAATCTTATGATATCTAACATGATTCATGTAATATACTTACACGAGGATTCTTATGATGGTGGAGTAGTTTTCATGGCACTAGAAGTTCTATCACTTGAGAAGCTGCCAAATCTAACAAACTTATTAAGGGAGTACAGGGAAAACATGTTCCCATGTCTCGCCATGCTTAAAATTACCAAATGTCCTAAATTGTTGGGTTTGCCGCGCCTTTCATCTATCAATAATCTACATATAAAAGGGAATTGCAATCAAGATTTACTAAGTTCGATTCAGAAACTCAATAGTCTTGAATCCCTTTGGCTCGAAGATAATGAAGAGTTAACATGTTTTCCAGATGGGATGCTATACAACCTTACTTCTCTAAAGAAGCTACGTTTTGATGAGCTCCCCAATCTTGAGGTACTCCAAAATGAGATTATTAACCTTAATGTCATCCAAGAACTCGATATCTTGTATTGTGATAACCTCAATTCTGTGGTAGATGACATATTGCAACAAGTATCACACTCTCTCAAGAAATTATCAATTGCAGGATGTTCTAAGTTCAATATATCGTCAAGTTTTCAATACTTAACTTGTCTTGAGAACTTGTTGATTAGCACATGCATAGAGGTGGAAGGTTTACATGAGGCTTTACAGCATATGACTGGCCTTCAATCATTAGAATTACGTAATCTTCCAAATCTAGAATCCTTACCTGACTGCTTTGGTAACCTTGCCTTGCTTCACGAATTAACTATTTGTTATTGCTCCAAGTTGATGTGTCTTCCAACAAGTCTAAGGCTAAGTAGTCTGGAAAGATTAACAATTTATGGTTGTCCTGAATTAGAGAAGCGATGTCAAAAAGAAACAGGAGAGGACTGGCCAAAAATAGCTCACATTCCCTATACTAATTTCGATGAAGGTATGTTTTATTCTATACATAATGTTCTACTTCCAAGTGGTAGTTTTAATATATTTTTTTTGCAAACCATATCAACGTGTATATCCAGCTTAGTTAGTGTTATAAGAGATTATAGAATTTTAAAGATTGAAATAATAAAAATTTTTATTTTCACCAAA
Organism: Cajanus cajan; assembly: GCF_000230855.2. NCBI lineage: Eukaryota > Viridiplantae > Streptophyta > Magnoliopsida > Fabales > Fabaceae > Cajanus > Cajanus cajan. The sequence continues at coordinate 55,136,602 of NC_138521.1, forward strand.
TTTTAGTTTTAGGATTTTAAACATTCAAACCAAGTTTAAGATTTTTTTTTTTGTCATCTCCTAAGTCCTAACATATAGGAATAGTTTAAATTGTTCAGGTAATCAAAAACTTAAACAATTGATAATTCAAAATACTTTTTTCCTATAATTGGACTTCTTCTATTAGAAAAAGAAAGTATATAGCATCTATTGACATGGTTTTATTTTCCCCTCGTACTAGATTTTCGATGGTGAAGGGAGACGGATTTGGGGATACTTTTATTCTTATGCGGATTTTAGATTTTCATCTTGTTGTACTGCATAATGTGTTTTATTCTGAAACTAATAAAAGTTATACTCTTCCTTGTGTTTAGAGGTCTATCTGAAGATTCCCACAGATCGTCTTTAAAGATTCCGGTGCTTCTTCTTCTTTGGTTAAGTTCACAATGAAGTCTAGACTATAAGCTTTGTCAAACTTGTAGCATCTTCATATATTTTTATTTTTCCTCCTTTGTTTATTTTATTTGACCTCCCACAATATTTTTATCAATGTATTAAAAAAAAGTGGAATTGCATTTTTTGCTTCTTTATTTGATTTTTCCTGTCTTATCAATGCATTCAAAATTGTGTATTAAAGTTTGTTAACAACTTAAAGAGGAAATCAGAGGAAAGTTCCAGAAGAACAACATTTTCATTGCAACCATACGCTTTTAGAATTTTTTGACTCCTCAGCATCATAAAATTTATTATATAAATATTTTTCAATTAGTTTCTCCCTCAATTTCAAGCTCTCTTGCAGAAACTAGACATTGGTAAAGGAGATCTTTCTACAGTAAGCCTCACAAATCAAGAAATCTGAAAGTACTTATATTTTTATGAATTTAATAGATATACTATGAATGTAAAAAAAATTATACAATCAATTAAATAGAAATAAAGACTTAAGATTTTTAAGATAATTAATATAAAAATCAATGAAATTATTATTTATGTAAATTATGATTAGATGATAATATAATAGTTGTGTATCACCATAATATCCTTATTTTATTACATATAAAAACACGTTTTGAACATACGTAAGTTAGAAATCGAGCTTAATAATACATTCCAAATCTGAATGTAACATCGACCAAAACTGTATTTAACAAGTTATCATGTTTATTTTTAAGCCAGTTTTTTTTATAATTTATTTTTGAGAAACAGCACAGAAATTTTTGTTCATTATTTTTTGTCCTATTTTATAAAACAAATTACGTTGATCAACTTTATTTTTTTGATTCAAGTGATTTGTAAATCAAATGATTCAAAACCATCATCACCAACGTGATGTTGCAACAAGAACCATGAAATTGTATTATTGTTTAGAATATAAGAAAATGTCATCAACTTGTATAAGTTTGAATGTCGGCTCATTTTTTTTACTCCTAAACAATAAATTCTTCCTTTTTCATTTTGTGCCATAAAAATTGGGGATTTGTTCCAAAAACAGTCCCAACTTTTATCCAAATAAAGCCGTATTCTTTGGTACAGTAATACTTCGAGCCATGTCAACTACGTATCATATACCATCTTTTGAATAACAATAAACACAAAAGGTGAAAAACAATACTAACTAACATGCCAAGGGATAGTTCCAAGTCCAACAAGTACAAAATGCAATTATGCAACAATACCAATAGTGTATTTTCTTAATAGGTAGAGTATGCAACACGGATAAAAGATTAGACTAATCAAAAACAAAATTTATAAATTTCTAATAGTTTCTCTGGAAGTTTGTTTTGTCTTCGTCTGTGTAGCGCCACCAGCCACAAAGACTACCGAGTTAGGTAGACAAAGGAGGCAATAGCCCTTCTTTCATAGCCATTTCTAAGATTGCAACAGCCACCAGAACCTGGCAATCTGCTGTTGTGCGCCAAAGTTTCATATATGGTACTACACGTACCTTAATTAGCTCCCCATGTTCCCGAAGGCCAGTCTCTTTACCCTGTAGCTGTGTGATTATCTCTTTATCAACACGCCCTCTGTACAGAAAAATACTGATTTCTTCATCACATCCTCCCTTAAAAGAAACAGAAAGGGTGAAAATAAGATATCCATGTGATAAAAGCAACAAGGACGAATTCTGTCCTTGTTGGAATTGTAGTGTTGACTAGTTTCAACAGTTTCTATCTTTCTCAAGTATAACTTTGAAATATTTTAGTAGTCAATTAATTGATATAAAGTTTACTTGGGGCATATCATTTCAACAAATTTATGGCCAATAAAACTATTTTCAGTACGTAGTGGTTAAGGCTCATCTGCAGGGTTTACTAATTACTACTTAGATTGGCCTCAAATGACCAGAAATCGAACTGCATGCTAATTGGTTGCTACATGCAACATCTAAACATAAAACAAAAATGACACGATACTAAAACTACACTCATATTACCATAGCAAATTATTACAAAACTTTGCAAAGCACAAATCATGAAATTTGGGAAAGGAAAAAGGATCAAAAACATACTCCAGAAGGGAAAACTCTGCATCCAGTTGCAGGGTCAAGGAACGCAGTCAGGTCAATCATGTCTTCTACATTTAACTTGATCCCAATCTCTTCTTCAACCTACCAAATTCATAAATACAAGAAGTCATGTGATATAGAATTTAGGTGGGAAAGAGAAAGAAACAGAAAAAACAGAGAAAGACACAAAATGAAAGGGGAAAAGGGAAGAAGAACAGAATAGAGAAGATAGAGAGAAAAAGGAGAGAAACAGAGAGATCAAAGAAACTGTGCAATGCAGTCTACATTCAGTTTGCCTACAATCTGTCTAAAACACAGGCAGAGCTACTCAACAGCCATAAAATCCTAACAAACAGTAGCTGACCAACTAACTAACTAACAATCTTTTCTTATTTATATTTGCATATCATCATATATAGTTTAAGACAGTTACATCACTAGGAAAGACAATTAAAAATGCCAGACATACAAGTGAAAAAGGCCATAAACATTCCCTTTCACTACAGCTAGAGTGAGTGAGAGGTATGTATCAAAAAAAGAAAGAGTGAATGAGAGGTATCTATCAGAAAAGAAAAAAAAAAAAAAGTGGATGACAGCCAAAGAGAAATTAGACCTCACGAACTGCAGTACCAACAAAATCACCTTTGTCATCGTCCAACATTCCAGCAGGCAATTCTAAAATAATTCTTCCAACAGGAACCCTTGCCTTACAAATAAGAATATTCAACATAAGAATAACCAATAACACAAAAATCCCGTTTTAAATATTATTTCTCAAAAAAAAAAACTGCAAGGCACCAGCATCTACCTGTTCAGTAAGAACAGCATAAGTCTCACCCTCTGATTCCAGGAGTATCAGCACAGCCACAGCTGGTCCTCTTGCAAATACAATGCCTGGAATCTAATCATGGTTTACTTTACTATAAAAGAATAAAATCAGCATTAGGAGCACTAAATGTAGATAATTGAACATGAGATATTTGGTACAAGTTGGCAAGTCCAAGACCTTGATCATCGTGGATTCCTAAGAAGGATGTCTATGTTTGATCCATGGCCATGATATTACCATAGGCATCTCAAACCCCTCGTGTCTTTTCAAACACATGATGTGTGTGCACATATATGAATGATATGATACCTTTCCAAGCATATGGGAATCTCAAATGCCGAGCATATGATTCCCTCTAAGTATTTAAGAATGCCAAGTGTGACTGAAAGGCATCACACATGCCAAAGAATATAAAATATAGTACCAAGCATGGAAATGCCATATAGTTCTGCATCTTATATCCAAGACGATTTGAAATGTAAGGTAGCAACAAATTAAAATCTTACTAAGTTTTTTATTTCATAGGTGAGAAATTCTCCACTCCATAGATATTGTAGCACAACAAAAAGGGAAACCCACATCCCACGTAGTCGGAGATGCTATTTCAAGGATTTGAATCCATAACCTCCAGGTCCATAAGACAACAACCTTACTATTTCTTATAGGCTTTCCCTCAGATATTGCAAAATAAGTAATTAAATACACATTTATTGAGAAGGTTAAGGCAATATGCATACTGGTTCATAGCTCATTGCCATAATTAAAACAGGAAAACATGCTAACATGGACTTATACTGAAAAGCTTTTATGCAAATCATCTCAATACCATTTTCCCTGTTTCCTTGTCAAAAATGTCAGCTTTGAACTTGAGAAACCCAATGCGCTTTCCAAACATGTCTACGCCCTGTTTATATAAAAAAAAGTTCCATCAATTTTTTGTTAATTAATCTGGAAACATAAATAAACCTGGAAGACGAAGTGAATATCCTTTTACTTAAATTCCCAAGTAAGAATTACTTAAATGATCATAAGCAAAGTTGTTTTGGGCACGGTTACCAACCTAAGAACCAGCACAATCAAAACCCTTAAGCCCTAAAGGATCTAACCCATCTACCCAATTAGTGTGAGATACATAGCCTCTTCGATTCATCATCTCTCATAGAGTCACCTTCTAAGAGGAAACAATAACCATCTCCCAGCCTTATTAGGCCAAGGAGAAAGATTTCTAATAGCACACTCCAACTCCTCTATAAAAGCAAAGCTAGCATCCCAAGCAGGGTCACCTGAGCAAATACTTGTCCAGTTGTCCTCACTCCTTGAACCTTTGCATACTTGACTGTTGGAGTGTCCTGGAGGTTCCGTTCCATACATCACTCTTTCCTCCTCCATTATTTCCACCCATCACCACAATAAAGGAGACCTTCAAAATTCAGCCATCAGAGGCAAGATCATTGCCATTCAACCGTACTCAAAGCCTCAGCTCAGATCACATATGCTTCTTGATAGTCTATAAAAGCTTTCAACCTATATTTTATGAAATAGCTGTCTTCTATGGATTACAGTCTTGGTTAGGCCCTTGAAGGAAACAGTAAACAAAAGTATACATGCTGACAGCATCAAATAAGTTTCTTGCCATGCGTTCTAGACTTTGGGGTATGTAATTCAGAGAAAATTTCTTTCATGAAAAAGTATCATTCTTCAAATTTTTTAGTTCAATAACTTGATTACCTGAATTAGAACTTGTCTCAGAGCCATGGTACCATCAGCTAGAATCCCATTCTCAGTTTGCAAGTTACGCAACCACTGCTTGAACAAAGAGGACTCAACAGCACTCCTGCAAGGAGGGAAACATCAAAAACCAAACCTAAAACGACTAAAGCTACCTAATGTTTGTCATAGAATCAGACACGAGACAAACTAAATGAAAATCACTCGAACAACAATTATTTATACGCAAGTCAATCTTCTTTAACAATTGCTTTCATAGAAACCAATGAAAATCTAGCTCCTAACTGATTAAAACCTTCTAGTTAGTTTCTAATTTGATTCGATTTAAAAACAAAGGACCTGGATCATATTTGATAATATCAATGCTTTTCTCACATATCACTATGAAATCAATTTTTTTCTTATTAAAAGTGACACTTTATGGTTTATAATGTGAATCAACGGTAACATTAAAGGAGAAAATATAATGAGTGACCAGAAATCAGAATGGGAGAGTCCGGGAGCAGCAACGATGAGAACGGGCTCATTCTGTTTATTGGGAAGTGTGATAGAGTGAGTTAAGGGAGTTGAGTCGGTCGACATCTTGCAGCAGAAACCTTTTCTCTTCGAAACCCAATCGGAGGCGTGAAGCGGAGTGAACCTTCTCAGCGCACCACATACAGTGCGAACATTTATGGCCATTGAAGCATATGTTCGAGCGTCAGCAAGAAGATGAACCACTTCCAACAATGCTCTTTTGGGCTTAATGGACAAAGCCCAGTGGGCCTAATAATACCCAACCTCGCGGCACAGTACTCTACAAGATGGCATCTGCATTGGCCCTACCGTATCTGCCTTATTAATTAATTCCTCTCAATGCAAATCAATGATAGAATATACCAAGTGTGTCGCGTAAGAAATGTTTTAATATTTTCAAGATAATGATATGAGAATATTTTTTTATATAAATATAATATATTAAATTAGAATAACTATTGTTTATGTTTTATTCTTCAGTAATAGTATTTTAGTTATTTTTTTCTTCAATAAAAGCGATTTACTTTGGGGTATGTAATTACTATTTTAAAAATCATTAAAACAGTAATTTTTTACTGATTAACAAAATACGCAGTCATAGTAAAATAGTTAACTTTTTTGATAAATTATTTTTAAGAAAATAGAATAATAACTAAATAATTATAGAAAGCCTTATGATGGACTCGATCCCTAGAAAAGTTATTTAATTAGAAATGCTAAATCTCGAGAACAAGATTTTGCGGGAACACATGTGTCATGACATGGAGTCAAACAAAATGACATTGAGAAAGAGTCCTAAAATTTAAAGCAGCAGTCAAAGGTCTTACTTAGCAGTTAGCAGTACCACTACTACTAGTAGTCGAAAATCTCCACCCTAAGCGTGTTATTATACTAATATAAGAAAACAAATAACTTAGGCAAAAGAATATATATTAACAAAAAAAAAGAAATCTCAAATAATGAATATTATTGATTAAATTAGAATGATTATGATAATTTGAAATGCAAATGAATACTAAAAATAGTTAGTTTAGTTTAGATAATTAAAATAGAGATAATAGGGGTTTGGTTGGGGAGGAAGTGTTATGGTATTTATCCTAATGGAATGTAGAGCATAGTAATAGTATCCGAGTGGACACCGACAGGGAACCTAAACATGTGCAGCGTAGAGTTATAAGGTCTGAAAGGGAGGCATCGAAAGCGTTAAGCGTGGTCCACCCGAACAGGCAAACCCTCTTTTATTATTGTTTCCTCAATCGAACGGCCCCAAATCTGAAATCTGAAATCTGAAATCTGAAATCTGAAATCTGAAATCTGAGTGGAGTGGAGATCTAGCACAGCACAGCACAGCACAGTAGAGCAGTGAGTAGCAGCATGGTGGAGGCGCAGACATGGACGACGCGCCGAATGAGCAATCCGAGGCTGGACAGTCAGAGCGAGCAAGTGGTGGACATCCCAGCCACTCCGCCGGGGGAGCTCCGGAACAGCTTCGGATCCAGCGGCGGAGGCACCCTGACAGCGCTGATAATCGCGTCCTGGTACCTCTCGAACATCGGCGTGCTCCTTCTGAACAAGTACCTGCTGAGCTTCTACGGGTACCGCTTCCCCATCTTCCTCACAATGCTCCACATGCTATCCTGCGCCGCCTACTCCTACGCCGCCATCAACTTCCTGGAGCTGGTCCCCCTCCAGCACATCCACTCCAAGAACCAGTTCCTCAAGATCTTCGCCCTCAGCGCCATCTTCTGCTTCTCCGTCGTCTGCGGCAACACCTCCCTCCGCTACCTCCCCGTCTCCTTCAACCAGGCCATCGGCGCCACCACCCCCTTCTTCACCGCCATCTTCGCCTTCCTCATCACCTGCAAGAAGGAAACCGCCGAGGTCTACCTGGCGCTCTTGCCCGTCGTCTTCGGCATCGTGGTGGCCAGCAACAGCGAGCCCTTGTTTCACCTCTTCGGCTTCCTCGTCTGCGTCGGTTCCACCGCCGGTCGCGCCTTGAAGTCGGTGGTTCAGGGGATTCTCTTGACCTCCGAGGCGGAGAAGCTTCACTCCATGAACCTTCTTCTCTACATGGCTCCCGTGGCGGCTTTGATTTTGTTGCCCTTCTCTCTCTACATTGAAGGGAATGTGCTGGCTTTGACCATTCACAAGGCTAGAGGAGACCCCTTCATTGTTTTTCTTCTGCTCGGGAACGCCACTGTCGCTTACTTGGTCAACCTCACCAATTTCTTGGTCACCAAGCACACCAGTGCCTTGACGTTGCAGGTCTTGGGGAATGCCAAGGCCGCCGTCGCCGCCGTCGTTTCGGTTCTCATTTTCAGGAACCCTGTCACCGTTATGGGCATGGCGGGCTTCGCCGTCACCATCATGGGTGTCGTGCTTTACAGCGAGGCTAAGAAGAGGTCCAAGGTCACCACTCATTGATCAATTCATCGCTTCACACTTCACAACACCACGTTTCTATTTTTTTCTTTTTGCCTTCTCCGGGTATTACTTTCTTTGCTTTTGCATAATTTTAGTTTGATTTAATTATATTTCCGTGGAATTGGGTCGCTTAATTACAGCAATTGGACTGTATAGGGAGGAAAACAAGGAGAAAGGGGTTGGGTTGGGTTGGGTTGGGTTGGGTTGTGTTGGGTTTCTGATTTTCTCTCATGCCCGTTGTGTAAGCTCTATATATGAAATGCTCCATACATAAAACGTTCAAAGAACGAAAACTTATGTGTATTTGACCAGGGAGGAAAATTCTCCCGAGTTCCATTTTCTTAATCACATCATCTTTTTTTTTTTTTTTTTTTTCACTTTCCGAGCTTAGACTTGATTACCTGCATGGTTTGCCTCTTTCCGTTGATAGTCATCTAAGGTTGAATTCCAACTGCTTCATGATAATTCACTGATGCAGTGATATTCAAAATTCAAACATGAGATTCGATTGTGTGTGTATTTTTGTTTGTGCTAAGCAATTGCAGTTTGTTTAAAGAGAATGGTTAATAATACACTCTCTAACACTATTCTCTGTAATGTATTCATTTGTAGGTTTCACTTGTCATTTTTTAGTTTCTAATTAATTTCTCTAAAAAGAGTGTGTTGCAGAGTTTGAAATTGACACTCCTCTTCTTTTATTATTGCTTTGCACTTGATGACAAATCCTCAAATTATCACTAAAGTCAAGGTTCCAACTTCACACACACCACACATGTATGTATACATGCCTTGCAAATATTGATCAAAATTTTGCAAGTCACCAATCAATGACCTGTCTAAGAAACTTTTGGACGTTTACGTTTGCAGGACCACTAGTTCTGAATGTATTAGTAATAACTACAAAACTTGAAGGACTTGGGGCCAAATTTAGTAAAATTATTTCATGCCTTCAGGACAAAGTTTTTAACATCTGAGCTGGATTTGATTTCTCTGCTTAAAGAACCATTCATTAGTAAGTAGAATTCATTTTTAGCAGTTAGATGAAATCAAGTTATCTATTGCTTAGTTCAAATTGTATGTTAATTTGTTCAAATGTGTAATTGAACATATTACTTAGTATCCAGTTGCCATCGGAAGTATATATTTTTTGGTTTTTTATGTGAACTTTGATATATAGGTTATGCGTATGCTTAGCTGTGGTTACAAATTACGAGTCTCAATATCATTCTTTGCGAATCTGGTATGACGGAATTGTGGTATTTCAATAAATTTATACTGACCAGTGTAGCTGCCGAAGCTAAATCTAGTTTCCTATGCTCTCGTGTGCTATTTAAAGAGAAATCCAGTAACAATGTTTTCTTACATTCCCTACCTAGTTGGTACCCGATTGTGCAAGTTTCTGTTTTGCTTGCTATGCTATCGTGGCTGCTAAATTAAGTGAACACTGGCATCTCTGCAAAGACTGTCACGTTTCACACTCACTAACAGTCACTTGTCTCCTAAACTCTGCTTTAAGTTTCAATGTGGTTACACTTCAACAACATCCACCATCCAAAACATTGAAAAATGACATTCCTTGCATCCATTTGGCCTAATCTCGGAAATTGAATGCTGTTACGCTATCTTCGTCAAGCTGGTTGAAAGTTGCATTGTGTCCTTCTGAATATAGATATTTAAGATATTTAAGATATTGGTTTGTTAAATTTCCATACTTGTCAATGGGCTAGGGAGTTGTGCATTTTTGAAGCCGGTCAAATTGCTATTTAAGTATTGATTGGAAGTTGCTAATGGCACAATATGTGGCTTAATAAATTAAATTGTCACTCAAAAATTGTTTCAGGACTACTATATGGACTTAGATTTGACTTATGTACTTGGTTTGATGTTAGGTGTGTTATAATGTCACTAATGAATTTTTTTTACGCTAAAACACCATGTGACTTCTTACCTAAAGAATTAAATAATAAAGAGCATGTGATCAAACTTCAATTCGGGTATTTTTGGACACACAATAAGCACTCCTTGTTCATTTTAAATTTACATATACAGAGAATATTTTATTTTGGATGTTTATCGAGATTGGATTTATGATTTTGGTTCCGATACTATATTTTAGGAATTATTTGAGCCGTGTTGAACAGAAGAAAACAAAGTATAATGTTGCCATTCATTTGGCTACAAATTTACAACCCAATCACCGACGGCGACAATCAATTTGTCAAAATTTAATGCAATTACAAGAATAATTAAAATAAATAAATTATCACCCTTCGTTCTCGCTTAAGTTTAAATCCATGTAGATGCTGAAGATGGATGCCAACATTATATTCTTCATAATTTAGGATTTTGGGTCTAACCGTACTTATATCTGTTGGCTAACCCCTTAAGACTTAGGCGTATAGTGCTTGTAGCATGTTGAGCAATCATGTTCATGTTCATAGTGAAATATAATTCTGATGTAACTCAGATGTTAGTATGGCAAATTCAATTAGTCCGGCCAAAGGCGGATTCAATAATATTTCAAACTTCAAAAAATCTTTCAGACAAATCCTGAGTGAAACTCTGAACCAATGCCTGCCATTTGGACATGAAGTGAGTGTTTGATATAACGTTTAATACGTGTGTTGACTCAGAAATCATGTCAAAAATTTGCTTTACTCTAGACGTACGTCATGTGGGATAGAAAACAAACCAAAGACGCTAAAAGTAGAAATCAAAAGCATACAGGCTTCAGATTCACATTACAAAGAAATGATGCAAAAATAAATCTGTTCGTGAGTTGCTTCTATTGGATTCACATCCAGAGATAACAAATCTGTTTCCAAACAAGTGGATAAATATATTTTAGAGATATATTAAATTCGAATGTATTTTCTATCAACGAGGCATGTCAAGCCTGATATATTATATTTGAATACTTATTATTAAGCACTAGTTTGTCAATCTTAATAAGATAAGATAGGATATAAGAGTTAGATAATAGTATGCTAAGTTTTTAAACTATCCATTTATGTGGAAATAGATAATATATATTTTAACCTGTCTTGTATTTGAAGTAGATGAAATAATATCATGAAATGATATAAAACATATAAAAGTGACAATATTAGTTTTTTATTTGAATTATATCATCATTTCTAAAATTCATTTTCAATACTTTCTATATATTTTGGCTTAAATTCATTTTTTTTCTCTATAGTTATGTGAATATGTAATTTTGGTACTCAATTTTTTATTATAAATTTGATCTTCTAATTTTTAAAATTAAACAATGCTAATATATTATTATTATACTATTCAAAAATAAAAATTACAAATTTGATCTGTTAATTTTTAAAATTATAATTTTATAATACTAAAAATTAAAATAAAATATTATTTATAAATTCTTAACATTTAATGTATACGTAAAATTCTAAACTTAATATAATATTTAAGTTTTAATAAAGTATAACAATATCTATTAATAATAACAAGTTTACATTTAGAATAAGATGTATCAAATTAATATAATATAAATTATAAAAAAAATATTAAAAATTATAAATTAACATAAATGATTAAATTATATTTATGAAACAAGTATTAGAAATAAGTTATTTTAATTTATAATTTTTATTAAATATTATTTTTATTAAAAATATTTTAATTTAAATAAAAAAAAAACAAAAAAAAAACAATTGGACCTCAAACTGGTGTGACTAGTTTTTTTACCAGTTTTCACCACTTGGATGCAGAACGATTCTGTAGATAATCAAAATCAATTTCAAACCGGTTCTCAATCAATTCGATTTGACCAACCAACCAGTTCAATCCAATATTATGATTATTTATTACATGGAAGTCATTGTAACTAAGTAACTATTAAATAATATTACTATTTACTCACAAACGTGTCAAATATTTTCTAATTATTTTAAATGACATATTAATAGTGGAGATACATTGCTTAATTTTGCAAACTAAGAACCAAAATTTGCAATAAAACCAATTGACACTAAAATTACATATTCATGAAATTAAAGATTCAAAATTGAATTTAGGTTATGTATTTTTAAATTCTAATACATTATTTATTTTTAAATTATATAATAGTTCAATTCATTATAATTTTTTTAGAGAATATATGTTTAAAAAAATTATAAAACATCTTAAATACACTTATCTTATAAATTAGAAAAGAAGTATAATAACATACTTTGTAATATAATCTATTGGTTAAAATTTATTTAAAAAATTATAAAATTATTAGTAAAATTCATTAAATGAAAAGTGAGCCATGCAAGGTTTTAATTTTCAATAAATTTCATGCATGTGATAAACAAGAGTTTGTGCAAGAGGTTTATAATTTTCAAAAAAATTCTACCAATTACTAGGATCTTTAAAAAAAATGTTATAGTGTGTATTAAATATATATACATAAATATGAAGAGTATTAATAACATATTTTTTAGAATAATATAACATATTCAATCTATATTATTGTTAAAAATTATTAGAAACAATAAAATCATTAGTGAAAAACAATAAATAAAGAATAACACAAATACAAATTTATAATTTTTAATAAATTTAAACTAATAACTAGTAGGATGTATGTCGTAACTTGTCTTATTTACACTTATGAATTGGAAAAACAGTGTGAATAACCATATTTTTGAAAGAAAAAATAAATATGGTTGGTCATCGAATAAGTTGGAATGGGATACTTAATTAAAGGTAACTAACTATATCTCTCGATAAAGATTAGTTATCAATAAAACTAATGAATACTTCATACTAATAACATAATTATAAATATAAAAAAACCCTTACAAATTAACCTTTTTAGTGAATTTAAAATGCCTTGTAGTAAAATATATTTTTTTGTGTATAAAATTTATAAATAAATTAAAATTCTAGTAATTTATGAAAATATTTTAATTGCTTATAATTATAAAATTTAAAATACAAATCTTGTAATTATCAACAATAAAAAAATCTTCATCTTCAAAGTTTTTTTTTATCATGTTTAATTGGAGTTTGTCATCGTCTCTCTTTACAACTCTTAATTATTTTCAAGTATTCCATGATTTATGTGCACCTTGTTAGCACATAATTTTTCTGCTTATAATAATACTTCACATTACTGAATTCAAACACAATTGTGAGCTTGATCTTTTCCTACCCATTTTTTCTCTTCAAATCATTTCTTCCTTACTCAGACTCCATAAAGTGTATAGCCTTCATTATCAATATTTTCTTTTCTCATAATTTTGTCGTTTTCTCTTAGAGTATTGACCACTTCATACAACTTCAACATTATCCTTCTTACAAACAACATTTAAATCAAAGATTTATAAAACCTTGGTAGTAAAATACACAACACTTGTTCCTTATTAAAGGTTTTGATATTTGCATTCAAAAATTGACATACTACCTTGTTAAAATTATTAATGTGATCATAGAAATCTTCAACCATCTTCATTTTAAATTGTTGCAACTACATCTTCAAACATATATGATTGGACAACTATTTAGACACAAATACTCTCAAACTTTCCCTATACGATCTTTTGATGTTGTATCATTTGACACATGCTTAAAATCAGGAGCTAAAGCTAATTGAATCATGCTCATAGCCTTCTTTTGAATCTAAATCCCTTCCTTTTCATTCATGACAGTTAACTTTTCATCTTTCAAAATTTGATCAAAATCTTATTACACTTAATGCTTCTGAATGATATATTATCAAATCATGAATATGGTTTCCCATCAAACTAGATTTCAAACTTTTTTATATCCCCTCCAAACTCCTTAAATACGAACGTTGATGAAAATTTCATGAACATAACAAAACTACCCTCACATTTGGAATCTCAAATATACATTATTAAGTAACTCTATATTAGATCTAAACTATAATACAAAGTTCAAATAATATTAACATCCTAGTTTTAAACTCAAACCAATATCATCTTAAACCTAAGTGATAAAAAAAATAGTATTCTTATCTTTATTTAAATAACATCATTTGATACATAAATAACAAATTCTAACAAAATGTCTCTTAAATATCTACACAATACCCACTACATTAATTGAAAATTTGAGTTGTTCTATAAGTGAATCCCTTTTGAATTTCTACATGCTACATCTATTTAGAATTTGAATTTTTCTCCAAGGGAATCTCATGGAGATAGATAGTCGGTAACACTCATTCAAGCTCTTTAGATAAGGAGGGAATTGGTACAGAATGTCCCTCACACTTAGAATCTCAAATGTACATTATTAAGTAACTCTATATTAGATCTAAACTATAAAACAAAATTTAAATAATATTAACATCCTAGTTTTAAACTCAAACTAATATTTAGAAAAGTCCTAAAAACATTGATAAAAATCAACTTGAAACATGGTTGAATTGAATTTTAAAATTGTTTACATGTATTTATCAATATTTTATCTATATTTATTTGATGATAATAACAAATAATTAATAAAAAATATAATACAAGTTGTCAACCATGAATTAAAAAAGAAAAATATGAAATACACAAATGAAACACTTTCGTACATTCAAAATTGAACTATATTTATTTATTACAAATTATAATTATAGTATAATTTAAATATTTATTATAAGTCATAATATATAAATATTGCATAAGCTATATACTAGTTAATTTTTAATATCATATATCTTAAATGAATTATTTTTGGATAAATATTTACATATAGCTAATATATTTTAAAAAAAAATTATTAATTTTTTTATTATATAAAATATTCATTCATATTTTTCTTAGTTTTATAAATAAATGTAAATTAAAAAAATTAACGAGTTTTAAAATTGATATATACTTTAAATTTAAATGTGAAAAATCCTAAGTTTTAGTGTTATTAACATATTAAAACTAAGGGTTTACTTAGAAACTTTTAAAACAAATGAAATTTTTTTTTACCATATTAAAAACTAATTATCATATTATACTATTTGATCAACATAAATTCACAATATTGTAACAACATCAATGAATAAAAAATTAAATTACAAAATTTTTAACCATGACATCTTGAATTTTCCACTAATATAATTATTTAATTATTATTTATTTTTATAATTATTTGGGTTGGTTTTTTTTTAAAGGGATTTGGGTTGGTTTTATTAAATGTTTTATTATATATGTGATTTTATAATTAATTCATTCATTTTATTATTTGAGGGAAGGGTTATGTAACCTAAGTTAAATGTTTTAATCATTAGGGTTAGTGAGGAGTTAAGTTTTAAGGGAGAATCGGGTCAGCTTTTCACTTTACACTTCTCACATGTTGCATTTGGGTTGAAAAATTAGGAGAATTAGAACTCGTAATAGATCACCCTCAAAGATCCACATCCTTCATCTAGTATTTATCAAGGTAAGGAGAAGTGGATAATCTTGCTCTAGACATAGAATGTATGTCAGATAATAAAATTGATTCCTAATCTCTTCTCTGTTACATGTGTGTATGAAGGAGAATTTCCCAAATCTGGATATCTTGATTTTTTGTCTTCCTCGTGATTCTTTGGTATTATAATTGATGTTTTTAACATTCCTATGTAATTAATTTCGTGTTTTGGATTAATTGCATAAATCTTAGATTGTCCATGGACTCCTATGAGAATTTTAAGGAAATGCATTGATGATTGTATGAAAAGATAATATGGTATGTAATTGGTGCCTTCAAGAAGAATAATATGACTTTTAGAAGATTTTTGCGATTGAATTGTAAAAATTAATGTTGGGTAACTATAGATCATATTTCGCATTTTATGCAAGAGGTATGTGTTTTGATAGACGCTAGGCGTTGTTGAGACCAAGAGTAAAGATTGTTCTCAAGGCCTCTCACACCAAGCATGAAATAAACCATGTCAAGTGTTGAAGCTTTAGGGGCTTTCTTATGGTATTTACGTCGAATGTGAAATTGGTCACGTCGAACACAATTTAACCTGAGAGCAATGTTGCTCTTTGAAGGTTCTACACTAGATGTAGAACGCTTACCATCAAAAGCCCTTTTGCAAATCACGTTTTCTTGATTCGTAATCAATATTTGATTATGAGTAATATTCTTGTGCAATATATTGATAATGCCCAGTTAATGTGTTTGAGTATACTATCGAGGACCATGGATAAATTGAAAGATGTGTTATATTTGTATCTTAATATGATGATAAGTCTAAGCAAAACTTAGTCATGACATAATTATATGATGAAAAAGAATTGATGTATAATGATGAAATTGTATTGTCATAAGGTGATAAATGCATCGAGTCTTTTTTGACATGCATCATATGTATACTTATTTTGGAAGGAGAAGAATCCCTTATGTAAAAACTTGGGAATCAACCCTTAGAGATAGTTGAGTTTGAGAAATCCTAATTTCACTTAATGTGTGCATGGAATGGAAATCTTGCAACACAAATGTCCTAACAACTTCTAATGTAGAGTGTAATAAGAGTGTGACCTAATATTTTCTTTTGTTATATTTTTAGACAATTATTATCCTATTGTATTAGATTTTATTAGATTTTTCAATTGATTTTGTTTGTTAAAATGTGTTACTCTTTTGTTAAACTTTTGGATCACATTTAAGATAAATTTCTTATTCAATTTTATTTACTTTATGCATTATAATATGGGTGTTTAAACTATAAAAGCCTTTTAAAGATGTTTTTAACCATAGAAACCTAATTATAAACTTTACAGAACTATAAAAAATCCTTGCAAATTAATTTAACAATATTTTAATTGATCAAACCAATTACCCAACTCAGTATAACTCAATTATAGTTAGGTTAAATTATATTGGATCTATTGAAAAATTATAAGCCCCACTTAATTCAACTTTATTGTATTTAATTAAATTGAATCCTAAAGTGATTAAACTTAACCACCGCAACCTACTTACATCCCTATTGGTATAACTTAAAGACAGTGCAACACTCGCCTTTAACAATATATTTTATGGATTAGGATCAGGGGCAGTTATAGAAGATACAAGCTGTGCACCTAGACATGTTAATTTCTTTAAAAAAAATCTAAGATTCTGTGTACAAAAAAAATATACACCTATCATAGTATCATCCGCAAAGAGTTGTTAGGCGACGGTCAGATTCAACTATTGAATTAAGTATCGTCAATCTTCATGTCAGCAACAAAAATCCAAGTTTAATGTCACCGAATTCCCAAGCTCCTGGATCATATCAGTTAGAATGTCGAATATATAAATAATCAATTTTTGTTTCGTGGTGTAATTCGTATTCAACATAAAACATGAACATTAGTATCAACTCCGTACCTCCTTGCATTCATCAGACTCATGCAACCGTCATTCCCTCGAGGAATTTGGTTTGCCCCTAACATAAAAGCCTTCTCCTGCATCATGCCTCAGGTGATGAAATTTGTCATTTATGACGAATCACTAAAAGATAGTGCAGAACTTTAAAAAAAAATGATACGAAAAGCAAAGGCTCAACAGAAATCGTGTTCTTCAGACACTGCTATACTTAATATGTTATATTACCTCTTGGTTCGGACGAAAAGAATTTAATATATTTTCTTTTGAGTCCTTGCACCAAGAAACAAATAACTCAATACAATGAAAAGAGGAAAGAAAAATAGTCCAAGATCATTACACGTAATTCAAAATTAGAGGATAATTTATACAAAAATAATTGTAGAGGGTATACCTTTCTACACATCCCGGAATGCTGAGGCAGTTTAAAATTAGATCCATTATTTGGCTGGCCTTCAGATGTCAGAGACAGCTAACATATCAAGAAAAGTAGAAAGATTGAGAAACCGTGGAAAATCTTTATGGTAAATAACTACACCACTTGAAATTTGAGGCGATAAAGTTAGAATGCAAAACACTTCAATTGTATTGCAAGGCTCGAGAATTAATCAAAGAAATTGCATCAAGGTAAAAAAAAGAAAAAGGTAGCCTGAAATAAAAATTAAAAATGGAAAAGAAAAAAAAAAGCATAAATTCTTTACCTTGCTAAAGAGTTCAATTGGTGGGTTATGTTGAACCTCCTTTTCAGCCTGTAAATCAAATTCCTGTATGAATTGAAGCAAGTTGCAATATCAATAAAATTTTCTACCTAAAAAACACAGAATCATGGGGAAGAGAAAACCAAAGAAACACTATGCTTCACCATTGGGACTGTTGTTTCCTGTTTGCTGATATGGAAAACACCAACATCTCCTTTACTTGGAAGTATCTGTAGTCAGACATTTTGGAAGAATAAAAACAATTAAATACAAAAAACAAAATTATATACAAAAGGGAGAACACAAGAATCCGAACTTCAGACATCTTTGGATCTCTTTTAGAAGTTAGAAGACAGATTACTCTCATAGTTATAGTTTATCTATAATAAAGAAATGAAAATAAGATGCACTAATTGGAGTCACCTCAATACATCATACTTTCGTACAATATTTTTACTTATATTGACTCTAGGATTGTGTACAAAAATTGAGTTCTACTGGAAAGTTTTCTTGATACTCTAAAATATTTTCATGTACATCCTTGATAGGATTTTAAAATAATAAAAATATCCTCTTTTTTTCTCAAGACTTATTTACATTAATGTTTTTGAAAGAAAATTTGAGGTAAAAGATATATAAGAATGACAAGTGAAATTGAAAATATCAGTGGTTCACAAAAAATTGCATAACGTGTGTTTTACTTGCAACTTCATCATAACTAAAACTGGCTGGTAATTAATTATATTGCTTCATTTATTACTAAATTCCATCTTAAATTATGTTTTTACATCCCAACAAATCCTGACACCAAGACACAGTTTGAGAAAGGAAAATAGTATTATTTATATGTTTATAAATCAAAATGTTATATTTTAGTCAATATAATCCCATAATATTTTTGCTGTACATGATATTTAAGTAAATTCTGCCTTGAATGTGAATAGCTTTCCTTAATAAATCAGTTTTGATAGTGATATATCTATTAGTGAATGTTATACTATACTATTATAAAGGTGATAATTACAAATGTTTAATGGTTTAAAAACACTACACCGTCAATTAAAGTTTTGTTATGTTTTCATTGAAGTATAAGATTGCACAAACCATTTCAAATAGAAAAAATTTAGAATTATAGCACCATCCACCGAAGAGTATAATTCAGTTTCACATTTTACTCTTTGCCAACAAGTTATTATCATTTATCCTATCAAAAATTACTATTGATGTCTCATTACCTTCTTATTAAAAGGCCGAACTTTAAAAATACGAGTATTACCCAGTCCATCATAAGTTGGTGCACCCATGGCAGTTGGTCTATGGACAGACAGACAGAATTTTTGCAGTTAGTACCATTGTTTCATGAACGGTCAAAAAATTAAAATGAACATTTATCATGGCATTTATTACCTTCTTAGATCCCTGACTCTATTTTCTAGAGCAGAAACAGCAGTATGCTTGTCCCAACCCTGCAACCAGATAAGTTTGGTTTCTGAAGAACTAATCATATCTATTGTGTAAAACAAGAAAATGCAAATCAATAAAAAAAAAAAAAAAAAATACTAACGTTAACACTTGAAATTGTACGAACTAAATTAAATTAACCTTATCAGAATCATTGCAGTGAAGTGCAGATGATGTAGCAGATGTGTGTTGTATGGCCCTCTCGAAAGTTTTCAAGTGAAATTCCTGAAAAGTATATACAGAAGACCTGAAGTTCAAGATAAATAACACAAAAAATGATTTCCAAAATAATTGTTGGATCAGTTATATGCCTTAATGATGGGACGGCAATAAATATGGCTGAATAGAGAAAGTTACATCAGAATTCAAGCTTACCTGAAATTCAGGCAACCTTGGAGTGCTCCTTTTGGGAGGTAGCAATGAAGGAGCCTCAAGGATCTAGATTGTGAACATTATTTAGAGGAGACAATGGCAACAATGCATCAAAATTAACCAAACAAAAACAATTATATCTACAGAAATAACTAACTTTTCTATTTAACGGGCGGGCTTTGAATCTGGGAGCAGCAACTGTCACATGCTCTGCCTCTCCAACATTTTTGGGTCTGCAAAGCATAAGTATTTCTCAATGTCTATTTATCTTGAGAAGAAAATCCATCAAAAATTTCAGTGATCAATAAACATCCACAATCATAAACCTTATCCTTTGTGCTCTATGTGCAGTTTTAAGGTCAGGCTCCCTTGGAATAGTAAGCTTCAGCTTGGAACCTGAAGAGTTTTGTTCAACAGTGACAGCCTGCAAGAAGTTACAAATTTCTATCACGTGATCCTCTTCCCTGCCCCTTAAGAAATAAGACCCTCTCCCTTAAAGATATGAAAGGCTCTTGCTCTTCCCATTTCAGTTAAGGTACTTAATAGAGGATATCCTTAACCATTAACAAATCCCCACTCAACAACAGTGTTGTATCAAGGAAAATAAAATGTTTATTATTACTTCTTTCTGTAAAATCAAATAAAGAAGAGGATATGAAGGAACAAAATATGAGTACCATGCAATTCATATGAAGAGGGTACTTGACAATATTTGTATAATCTACTTTTAACAAGGGAAGATTCAACAATTCTGCATTAGGATTCATACCCTCATCGGTGTCTTGTGGAAAAAATTGTTTTGCTGCTTCATATCAGAAACCTGTCACAGAGACAATGCAATAAGAATTTCAAATGCCCTGTCTAAAATAAATGTGATGTCAATATTACTTAAGCTCCATTTGAATTCCTGGCCCATGTTTCAATTACTTCCACACTACTTCCCAAACATTGAAGACTAAGGGTATGTTTGGAAGTGGGATTTGGAGAGAACAGGAAGGGAGGACAAGTTTTTTTCTTAAATAAAGAAAGCTACAAACTATTTATAGAAAATAGAAATAAACAAAAGATTGTGACATTAAGTTTGTGCTAAACTATCATTTTATTTCTACCATTTATAAAAATTATCAAAATAGTGAATAATGCTCCCAAGTTCGATTTCAATTTGTGTTAAAATAACATTTGAATAGCAAAAGTCACGTCCCAAGAATGCAAATTAGCCCTTAGTTGTAAGTTTTAGAATTACTATGTGAACCATGTCCATGGACCAAAACAAAATAGTGAATAATGAATAGATGAAGTAACTTTCCCTCTCTTCCCTTCTCCGAAACCCAACTCTCAAACACACCCTAAATGTAATTGTACTAATGCATTGCAATGTTAGCCATGAAAATATCAACTAATCTCTCACAACTTCCTTAGAGCAATTCTGATGCACACAAATGTAACACATTGTTAGGATAATCTTCATTAAGATGCATCATTTGAAACTTAATAGGAAGAGCATAAATAGTCAAACTTTATGATCAATCTCTGACATATATCTACGAACTTCAAGAAGACAAAAATATGAATGTAGTTTCTTCAAGTGTTATAAAACCAGAGAACAAAGAATAAAACTTCTTGCAGACCTTACACAAGAGACCACCCTCTAATTTTTGCCGCTTGGCAGCTTGATTTTCTACCCCGGAAGAGATAGATAAATTTTGTTCATTCTGAGTTCGCGGCTTCTGAAATCTGAAAATGGAAGAGTTGTAGTTGTAAGGTGGCCCATTAACAAGCAATAAAATTAATGCATCCCAATTGATTTAACTAGCAAGCTGTAGTGTAGGATAATGCTATGAAATTAGCATTTAAAATGAAATGGCAGTTCATACTGTCATCCTAGTCCTACAACTACCACACCCCAAAAAACCATGTTTCTTTAAAAATGATAATTTATTCTAATCATCACCTTGAACCAAATTTTTTAGCAGGGTGATTTTGCTTCGCCAATTGACTAGCTGTAGGTTTCATTAATGTTGAACTCTTTGGCACAGCAGATTTGGCCATAGAATTCAAATTGTTGCTGATTGTCTTACTGCCAAAGGTAAGTCCTAGAAAAAGACAAAATAGATGTCAAGCAGAAAGAGAATAAACAAGTTGAGGTAAAGGGAAGAGGATGGAGGCAGATAGATAGAGAAAATGAAGCATATTGTTATGAATAACATATGCAGAGTAAAAGATAATGCCATGTGTTAAAGATATAATCATATAAAACAACTCATGTGCTTCCACCTAACAGCTTAAGCGTTTGGGAGTGTTAGTTATTGACATAGTATTAGAGCCTAAATGACGAAGTGGTAAGGAATTTGATCCCTTCCACCATAATTCTTCATAATTAAATATCAGCACAAGATAAAGTGGGATCATACATTGTCTCCATCTTTGCTTTTGGAAGAGTTAATCCTTGGCTATAATTAAACTACAGTTTGTACCAAAAATTACCATAGCACAAGAGACAATTGCAACATAAATATAAATAAGGATTGCATATCTAACAATATTATGATGATTGTATTATTGTAAATAGAATTTACAGAAAGAAATTCACGATACCAAAACTGTAGTTGAGAAACTAACAACCAATACTTTATTTCACATGAGGATTATAAGATGCTAAGCCGCTAAAAATTTACAGTCCTCAGATTGGCATCTGGATCATGGTATCAGATTGTTACCTGTAGGTACTTGCAATGGCCTTGTACCATCATTTTGCAGAATTCCGGCCAACAAGCTAGAGATATTTTCACCAGGTGCTTTAGAACCTAACAATTACAGGGAAGAGGGAATCACCAACAAGTGAAGAGCACAACTCTGACTAAAACTAAATAATATTGCAAGTGCTTCAGAACATTTCAAATTTGCTTTCAGTATAGAAACTAGAAAGCTTGGATACAGGATAACTGTATTATGACATAAGCCCATTACATAATAAAGTTTTCTAATCGCTTACAGAGAAATAGACATATGTACTGTGTGCAAGTCATTGTAGCAGTATTTTAGAAAGGACCTCGATGAAACCTTTGAGGGATAATTTAAAAATTACACTAAGGCCTGTACAAATCGAAGGCAGGTACATTTTTGCACTGCTAAATAGCAGGTGGCAAAAGCATGTCCACCATCAACAACCTTAACTGTTTATTAGATCAACTTCAACCATCAGTTAAAACACGGAAATGCAAAGCCCAAACGATTAATCAAGCTCCACGTGATTACCAGCAGAGGGAGTGAGGGACCCTACAGATGCAGATACAGAACATACCGGGGCCAGAAAAAATATTCCGTATTTGGGTGCATTTTTTTAACACAAACTACGTAGTGTTCTTGGTTCAAGTTTATTTTAGAGAAACTAATTATTTTTGCTACTTTGGTGAGAGAGCTTAAGAAAGATAAACGATTATTCGCCCAATGTTTAAGCTATAGAAAACACGCTAATAACAAGGTTTAAAATTGTGGTCATGGTTGTGGTTTCATCTCAATGCTTGACATTGCACGAAAATATGACCGATGTGGAGCTCAAAAACCTTGACTGAGGAAGTTGTGCTGAAATTGCAGTTGCAGACAGTTTTTTAAACTAAATTGTTTTTAGATAACAACTAAATACAGATCAATCGGATCACCTAAGGTGTAAATATTCAATAATTCAGTCAAAAGGAAGCACTAGCAAGACAAATAGAAAATACAAATATAAGACAGCAAGTTGATGGGAACGTCGTTTTAGTGTACTCTCAATGAGAACGAGAGTTGCAGAATGATAGAGAAAACTCAACAGAAGTACAGAACAAGGAAATGGCATTCTACAAAGTAAAATTGCCAAGCCATACCATAATTGTCGAAAGCCGTGTCCGCAAACCCCATCCCTAACCGAACACTAGATTTTTCATCATCCACATTACTCGTGCATTCCACATACTCGGACTTGGGCGAATCGCAAACGTCTTCCAAGAACAACTCCTCTCTCGCCACTAGCCTTCTCACAAAAGCTGAAGCAGAAAAACAACAGCACGAGTTTGCGCAATTTCAGCAGCAACAGCAAGAGAGAAAGTATAAACCGAACTCAACGAAGAAACCATAAATAAAAGGGGAAAATGAAGGCATTAATCAGTTTCGCAGAAGATGAATGAAAAATGAAAAAAAAAAAAAAAAAAAGCTTTGTGTAAATATTTGAAAAACATATGAGAAAGAGAAAAGGACTGACGCGAAGGAGGGTAACTAGCGGCATTTTGAAACCAAAGTTCGGCTTCGTGAGCTTCTGCAGGAGTCTCCGGTCGAGTGAAATCGAAGAAGCCAGCTGCATCAAACTCGTAATCAAGGTCAATTTCATGAGCAATAAACACGTGCTCTATTTCTGCGTCTTCGTCTTCTTCTATCATCATCGCCAGCGTCATTACCACTTTCTCACTATCTATCGCATTGTGGTAATAATCCGAACTCACTCCAAGAGTAATTTGTTCCTGTTGTTGAGTAAGAGTGAGAGTGAGGTGTTCTTGTTTTGAAGGGTTTTAAATTTTAATTAATTAATTAATTAAAATAAATGACAATTTCATTTTCTATTTTAATTTCAATTTTTTTAAAAGGATATGATTTTATTTTTTTTTGCGTCGTGAATAGGAAGGTAGGTCTTGCAAGGTGGCAAGTGGCAGCAGGAGACAAAGCAGAGAACCGTAGCAGCTTTTTCCACTTTTTTTTTTATTAATTAATTTATTTTTCAATTTTTGTTTTTATTACGCCCGGGACCTGAATACGCAAACACGAAGCGTATGCGTGTGTAACGAGTGAGTAAGGATCCAAAATTTTAATTTATTGGGATGGATTTTATAATGGTTATGGGTGCTTGAAATTTGAAGAGACGAATAGAAGCATAGAAGATGGGAAATTTCATTTGTTTTGTCTAAGGTGTGTTACCTATGAGGTGACACATTAGAGATTAGATTAAAGATTTATATGTCCAAGATTTGGGATATGTTTCGGGTAGAGATCCTGTCTACTAGAGTCCAGATGACTCTGCAATTTCGGCGCCTGTTCAATTTTACCTTTCTGTTACATCAAATTGCAAGTATTTTGCTTTCTTACAAATCATAAAATTGTAATATATGTTCTTAATTATGGTTTTAAAATTGTAATTATAATTGCATCTTTTTTATTATTTTTTATTTTAAATAATTTTTTTTTCTATCTCAATTAATATCTTATGAGAAAAAAGAAACAGGTTGTGATTTTAACTTCTTTTAGTATAAGATTAACTTTTTTCATTTAAACTCTTAATAATACTTTTTTTTAAGAATGTTGCCGTGTATTGTAACATTTAATAAAATTAATTTTATAACTTTTTCTAAATTTATATAAAATGCATTATATTATGAGAAAAAACAATATATTGATAAATAGTATTTACACCTTTCATTTTTAATAAATGTATTTTCTTTCCTTTTTTACAAGATAAAATTTATTAAATAATTTTCAAATTTATCTTTTGAAAATATTATTTTTCCTTTCACGCCTCTTTTTACCTCTATTTTCTTATTTATTTTTATCTTTTGTTGTTTGTCTATCAGTTCATCTTTCTTACTTTTTTATTTTGTAATTCATTTCTCTAGCAATGAATAGAGTGGATATTCATTATTTTTTAAGTCATACTTTTTATGTTTTTATTTTTTTTATTTTTTAAATTATATTTTTATCTCTTATTTATTATTCTTTTAAATTTGTTTGCATTTATTTTTTTCCTCTCTTTTTCTTTATAAAAATAGTAAAATTTAATTTTATCTCCTATATTGAATAAAGAATTATTGTATTATATTCTATTTTTATTCAATAATACTTTATCATTTTTAATACTACTTTTACATATCTGAAATTGACATTTTTAAGTGATAGGTTGCATATAAATAAATAAATAAATAATTTATGTATTTGCAAAATTAGGTGTTATTTTTGTTAAAATAAAATTTCAGAAATTATTATTTACACATAAATTTTTGAAGAAAAGAAGGTGTTGAAGAATAGAATGATAGAAGATTATTTGAGAAAACAAATTTAACAAAAAGGCATTTAAATAATTTTATATCGATAAAAATGTATTTAGTAAATAAGAGATGAAAATATCGTAAGTCTTTTACATTTAGTTTGTGATTAGAGACATTTTAAGTTAGCTTGAATATGCTAATTTATTATGTGTGTGGAGTAAAAGAATGAAAGCAAAAGAGAATGAGAGAGTGAAGAAGGCCCTCTTAAAAGTTGTTTCAAAGAGATGAAATAGAAGGATGAAGATCCATGAGAGAAAAAGTCATACATGTAATAATCTATCATGGTTCCTACACTAAACAACACAACTACTAACAACGAAAAAGATAACTAACTTAGGATTATAGATCTACATATACAAGAACATGTACTATATTGTATACATATAAAGATAAATAACTACATAAATGTGTGCAATATGAATATAGAAATCTCGTAAATGCAAATCATATAACCTAAGTTGCCGATCAAGCAACTTCTACAAAGTTAAATAAAACCACCACAAAAGATAGTCATCAAAAGACATCTCGCTCCTAGGCCCCTATAAGGCCCCCACTGCAAAACTTTATACAAATCCTTACCTTACTCTCATACCACGTATGATATTCACAATTCAAACCTTATAAAAACACGCAAGGGTAAGTAAGAGTTTAAAGCAGCAACATATATACGACATACAACATAACATCAACAACTTTAATACATCAACCCATCTCATTTCAACTTCAACATTATCAACATAACTTCTGATTCTACTAAAACACAATATTAGCTCAATCATCACAATAATTTCAACACAAATAAATCATCACAACAACATAATAACTACATGTGTCATCACACATATCATCTAAGAGATCTTATATATTACAAGGTAAGCAATTTAAGTAGCTTGACCCTACCGAACTAATAACACGGGTTGAACTTTTTGGACTTGCTATATGAACAACAAAATAGATATAAATTCACAACACAACAACCCAATTTCTCGAATGTCACCACTTAAACGAGGAAGTCTAGTACTATTGTCAAGGTAGAACGACTGGATATGAGTCTACCATGGCATTAGCTAGCTTAACTAAGGCTCTTATGAGATTAGCCCACTGACTACTCTCTAAATACTACGCTCTTTTGGTACTCATTTAGGAACTAAGTTTCCAACTTCATACTTTACTCAATTGGTCGCTTGTAATCAATATAGTTTAACTTGACCCCTATATTGTGGTCGCTTCATACACGCGTGCCTCGAACTTTCCCATAAACGGTACCAACTAAGTTCTAGAGAAGACTCATCAAAGTTATCCATTTCAAGGGTCGACTTCTCAATAAGGATTTTTAACAAATTGGGCTCTCGGAATACAACAACACAATATCCACACAATGGAAATGCAACTTAAAATTTTTTTCCCTCTAGTCCTAAGTTGGTCATCACAACTCAACAATACTATGCATAAATGCATGAAGCATTTTCAACACTCACCATCTCAACAACACAGTAACTTGTTACATATTCAACACAACTACACAAATAACAATCAACTCTATAACTCACAACATACATCTTAACTCATTCAACTTTTCAACTAACAACTCACTACACAATTATCGCATACAACATCATCTCTACAACTTATTCATCATTTATTCATTTAACAACTAAATCAATGAGTATTCAACACTCCATCAACTATATCGACATGTTTTTCTTCAACAACCAGCACCCGACCCTACACATCCAACACTCGATGCCATCTAAACTAGGAGTTATTTGCCTCACCCACACCCGACACTACACAACCTGCACTCGATGTGGCTAAGACAAAGATCCCTAAGTCTTCGCACTTGGCGTGGTAAAGTTCTTCGCCTAGCCCCACCCTTAGGCATAGATTTTTTGCCTATTTCATGCCCAACGTTGCCATACCAGCGCTTGACGTTACCTAGGTAGAGACCTCTGGCTTGGCCATACACCACTCAACTTTGGGTCCAACATCACCAAGTTAGAGACCTCCCAACATTATCACACCCAGCGTCATTCAAACAACGTTTGATATCGTTCCAACATGAGACGAGTCTCTCTCCTATGCCTGGTGCCATCGATCATGTGCCCGACATGATCGAGACAAAAAACCTCAAACTAAAATGACGTTTGGCACCATGAAGACAAACTTGATGCGATATCTAAATTTTGCATATGCAAAACTCGATTTTGACCCAAAACCTAAAATGTAACAAGAAATCAACACATGCAAAATGGAATATCGACTCTACCAAACACAAGCAATTCAAAACTAGCTCAAAAACCAAAATGCAACAATCAACACATAGAAATTCATCATATTCATTCTCATAAACCTCAAGCCTCAACATTCACACACTTTTCACCATTTCAATCAACTCAGCCATAGTAGTTCAAACTCCAAATAATGTTCAACACCATACTCATCCAACAAATCCAACATATGACGAAAAAAACATAAGTCTAGTTTTTCTTACCTCATAACTGAAACTAACCGAGGAAGAAGAAGATAACTCTCATCTCTACAACTCTCCCAATCAATCTTTGCAACTATTGACCTGAATCCAACAACAATACAACATTAATAAGGATAAAGAAATAAAGAGAATAAGATTTGGAGTTGAAGGAAGCTCACGAACCATAACACCTTTCTTTAAAGCCCTCTCTCTAGAATGTTGATCAGGAACTAAATTTAACTACATAAAATGACTTGAAATAATTATAACACTGTAGCAACTTTACAATGTTCAATACCAAAATAACTTCTTCACATTTTTGCAAAGAAATACAATGAACTATGACTTTTGTAACATTCATAATCGATTATGTACGTATATATACATGCACAATTAATTACATTAAACAACATAACTGATTTTATATATACATTTTTATTTTTAATTAAAAAATGATAATATATATTAAATAAAATAATAGTAATAATGACTTTATTTGTTTCTAAACTAAATAATCTCTTAAAAATTAACTTAAATTCTCTCCTACTTCTTTTTTACCAAATAATTTTATTTATATTTCATATTTTTTATCTACTTTTCTTCTTTTCTCTTATCATCTCTTACCACTATTTATTTCATCTCTATCAAACATAACATTAATAATGGACTAAAATTTTGTTAACTTATTATTGGCAAACCAAAATGGTAAGGAAACTCATGTATCAGTTATTTTTAAAACATAAAAAAATCATCAAAAATATTAACTTTTACATTTAATAAGTTAATATATATATATATATATATATCAATTTGTATTGTAAAATAACGTAATATTATAACACAATAGTGTAACGACCCGGCTGGTCACTACACACTACCCGACAATCACAGCGAACACACAGATAAAAGTAAGTATATAAATATATACACGAGGTCCAATCTGAGCTAAACATCAAGGTATAAATACAGCCCAAAGTAGCCAGAATAATGGCCCAAAACAACAAAACAGCAACAAAATAAAACTCCTCTATCTTCCAGCTGCAGACCTGCCACTATCACCAACCTAACCCTGCTCTACTCCCATACAACGTATGATCATTGCAGTCCAAACACATGGAAACAACAAAAGGGTAAGCTAGTGAAAAGAATCAGCATACAAAGCATATATATAAATTATGAACAGCTCCAGCTATCAACACAACATCGGCATACATCTCATCAACTATACAGCAAGAAACAGCAATAAGCACACAAATGCGTCGTCACGCATATCAGCTCGGAGATCTCCTACAATAGCTCAGCCTTACAGCCTACAACAGCTCAGCCTTACGGCCTATAATATTTTATATCAGCATTCAGCACAGCACAACTTAACAGCATACAGCATAGCTCATCTTGTCAGCACACAGCACAACACAACTTACCGCAATAACATCTAACTCAGCTAAACATCATCAAACAACATTATCTACTTGTCAGCACATCATATTCATCAATTTCGGCTTATACTCAACATAAACAACTTCTAACAACATATAGTGAAATCTCATCTCCGCGCCCGGCGCACTCGTGGTTGCGCCCAGCGTAGTACAACCAGAGAGCACCAAGGGGCCAGCGCGCCCAGCGCAAGCATGCCCACGCCCGGCGGGACCCAGCCAGAGAGCCCAAGGCTCACACTTGCCTGGCGCAATACCAATTGCGCCCAGCGCATGCCAGGCAGAGACTCTAAGGAGTCTCACACGCCCGGCGTGCCCAAACCCGCGCCCAGCGCGGGGAAGGCAGAGACCCCCTAAGGTCTCGCGCCTAGCGCAATTCAAATTGCGCCCAGCGCCCTCAAGGTAGAGACTCCCAAGGAGTCTCACGCCCAGCGCGACAAGGGTCGCGCTCAGCGCAGAACCAAAAAGCCCAAAAATAGGTTACAACTGGTATCGCGCCCAGCGCGGTCCAAGTCACGCCCAGCGCGAACCAGCCAGAGACCCACATTCTCAAGCACGCCCGGCGCACTCATCATTGCGCCCGGCGGGCTTGCCCAAATGGAGTCCCCTGGTGGTTTCGCGCCGTGTGCGAAGAACTGTGCTCAGCGCGAAGCCCAGCAGCAACTCACCAAGTTCAAAAATTTGCCCAAAATCCTGCAAAAATCCACTTTTCCAGCACATGCAATCCAACCAAAGTACCACATTTTCATCCAAGAGTTCAAAAACAACATCTTTTTACACATGCAACCACAAATCCAAAAAAAACCCAAATTTCTTCAAAAACTCCTAAAAACCCAAAAACTCAATTTTTCCAAAAAGATTCAGCCAACAACAACCAACTTTATCAATCAAAGAGTTTCTCAAACTCATTTGCATCCCAGAACAGCGAAAAATCTAGCTTCCCTTACCTCGGTTCAAAATTTCTGAGCTCCGGGAAGAAACCAAAGAGAGAACGAGAATGGGCTTGAACGAATGAGAAAGGAGAAGGAAGAAATCCGCACACCAGCTAGCAATCCAAACTACTCGGCACTACCACCTTGTACAGCCAAAAGAAGGATCCAAGGGAAAGAATGAGTAAGAAAAATGAAAGAGAATTGGGTGAGTGAGGGTTAGGGTGAGAAAAGGAAAAGGAAAGGGAAAAAGAGGTCTCACAAATAGAAGTGAAAAAGTAGTATATCAATTGTAACAAAATTATTTTAAATTAACTAATTAGTATATAATTAAGCAAATCAATGCTTAAATGTAAAGATCTTATAATATTTTAAATTTAAAAATAAATATTATTTTAAAATAAAATAATAAAAAATAACATGAATTTTAATTTTTGAAGTTAACTTTCTAATAAATAATACTAACTGTTCTATTAAACATTAAAATAACTAATATTTTAACTCATGTTATTTTGCAGACAAAATATTTATTATATATAATTAAATTTATAATAAATTATTTATAAATATATTATATTTAAATATATAAATCATATTTAAAATTTGTATAAATAAATATTTTTAAATATATAAATAATATTTTTAAGTTATAATAAATAACTTATATTATAGTTTAATGTTATTTTTATTTATTGATATTTTTTTAAAAAAATAAATTAAATTTATAAATAATTATGGTAAATAAAAATTAAATTAGATAACAAATTTTAAAAATTCTTAAAAATTATTTCGTAAAATAATTTTTTTTTAAAATATCTTTGTATAAAATAGATATAAAATATGATATTTTTGTGATATATTTAATTATTTAAATCAAATTAAAACTAAACTATTGTATTCTTACACACGTGATTTTATTTTTATCTATTTTATTTAGATGTGAATGCTTCTCGTCTTTTTGCAACGGTGACGGTCAGTTGGTCATGTGGAGTCCCCGATATTATCTGGGTCCCATTTTTTATACTAATATCATTGTATCAGTTCTTACTTGCCAGCTAGCGTTGAACATACAAATTTAATAAATATTTTTAAAAAAAATTGTGAATCAAATTAATAGTTATTTTCTATTTTCCCTTACGAGCTATTTTTTTTATTGGAGAGAAATATATTAAAAAATTAACTAAAAGCAATCTCCTGTAAAAAAGGTAAATTTTTTTTATTTAAATTAAATATGATCATTATTTTGTAAAAAAATTCTCCCCAAACATTTAACAAAACTATATGTGTAAAACTCAAAATTATAAATCTGTTTAAACAGAAATAACTTTGTATTAAAGTTAAATAATAAAAAATTATTTTATTTTACATTCTTTTTATTTTTCAATCAAATTAAAAAATATATATTATTCATATTGTTTTTCTCTTTATTTTTTCTTTTCGTTGAACATGTCATTAGTTTCACTTTAATTTTAGTGTTTATACCTTTGACTATTTGTATTGATTTTTCATAAATTTTAATTATTTCAATTAAGTTCTTTACATCATATTTTATATAATAAATGCCAAAATTATTATAAAAAAAGTAAGTATAATTAATTTTTATATATTAATAAAAGAAAAACTATAAAATATTTCTAAACAGAAATATCCAAAATTCAGTGAAATTCATATTTTAATTAAGCATTTAATATATCATATTCTATTAATATTATATTGTGTGCATACAAAATACAATGGAATTTATATTTTAATTATATTTAATATATTATTTTTTCTTTAATATTACATCATATGTGTGTGCATGCACACATTAACTTATATCACTTATTTTTTTAAAAAAAGTAAGTTAACAAATTATAATCATAATTCTTTTATAAAAAAAAATGCATCAAGGTACAACTTACAAATTTACATCAACTGAAAAAAATTGTATTCGTGTGTTTGTTAACTTAAACTCAATTACTTTTTTTAGAAAGAGTAAATTAATAAGTTATACTTAAATTGTTTTAAAAAAAATACACCAAGATATAACTTACTAATTTACATCAACTTAAAATGGGATAAGTATAAATTAACGAATGTCTATAAAGTTTACTAACATATATTTACTTTTTTTTTATATAAGTAAGTTATAACTATAATATTTATTTTAGAACGTAACTTTCTGATTTACTCTAAAAGTTAATGGATGTAAGTTAGTAAATATTTGTGGTGTATATTTACTTTTGTTAGCAAATGTTTATAGTTTATATTAATACACCTACCTTTTTAGAAAGAGTTAACAAATTATAATTACAATATTTTTAAAATGTACTGATATGTAATTTGCTAACTTATTCCAACTATAAAACAAGTGGATATAAGTTAAAAAATTCATATATATATATATATATATATATATATATATATTCAATAGAAATAAAAATTATACATATATTTACTACCGTTAAATAATAATAAAAGTTATATTGTGTTATTAATATTAATAATATTATTAGTATTTTAGTTTATAAATTAATAAATTAGAAAATTATAAATGTATTAGATTTATAAGAAAGTTTATTGAAAATATATAATATAGGTATGGAGTGTCTAGTCACTAAAATTTATATTTATATAATATTTTTTAATTGATATTATTCTAATATAGTTATGTTAATATATTTATATTTTTATTAAAGTATATTTATATATTATATTATATTTAAAAATTATCAATTTTTTTAAAAGTACACTAATAATATTATTTGTAACATTGTAAGTTGTAGGAGAATATATCTATTTTAAGTCGTTAAGTTGAGTTGTTGTGTAATTGAAAAACTTTAGGATCTAGGAATTTCTTGTGAGTTTTAGTAGTGTTGAGGGTTTCTTTGAGTAGAGGACCAATTTGACCTCGAGACAAAGAGTATACAAGGTTTTTATTTAGCATACAGCCTCATAAACTCAAGTTCTCATAATTCTAGAGAAAGGAAGTTATAGGGAGAAGGACTCTAGTTTGCAAGTTTCCTTTAACTGTAAATCTTCCCCTTTCTTGATTCAAAGTAAAGTGTTGTTTATTGATCTAGGTTAGTAGGAATCTCAAATTAAGTTGTTCGTCCGCTTGGAGTTGTTTTCTTCTTCTTTCTTCTCCTCTTCTTCTCGGCCTAGAGATTTCTATAGGTAAGGAAAATAGATTCTTGCTCTCAGTGGATATGTTGAGTTGTTGAATGATGTGTGGGTTATATGTTGTATAAATTCTTTTGGAAATTTGCTGCATGTGGATCAAATCGCAATGGGTTGTAGTGAGAGATGGGGTTTTAGGTTCATAAGGAAGAATGTGATGATTTGCTATGAATTATTGTTGCATGATGGTTTTTAAGCTGAATTTAAGTTATTTGTGTTAAGTAGAATCATTATTTTGTGTTGCGTGTATGGTTGCGGCTGAGTTTCAAGTGGATTTAGCCAAAATCATGATTTGCATAAGTGTAGATTGCTTGTCGCATCGAACACGCTTTCATGGCACTAGGCATCATTCCAACATGAGGCTCTTTGTCTCGATTATGTTGGGCATAAGATTCGTAGAGTCAAGTGCGAGGAGAGAGACTCGTCTCAAGTTGGGATGGTGTCGTGCGTGATTTGAATGGTGTCAAATGTGAAAGTATTGGGCGGTCTTTGACTTGGTGACATTGAGCCCAAGATTGAATGGCGTCCAACATATCCAAACCAAAACTTGTTATTTGGATGATGTCGTGCGCTAATATGTTGTCACCAAGAGTAAGTCAAGCAAAGACTCCCTATATGAAATGAGGTCGAGCATGGGATTTTTCCACACCAGGTGTAAGGTCTTAGGGTCATCTGCCTTATTCATGCTAGGTACAGGTTTTTTAGCATAGGGCATGGGTGAGGCAAAGAGTTAGTTTCCTGGATAGCATCAAGTGCTTGGTGTGCAGCGTTGGGCACTAATTACTTAAGGAAAACATGTTATTTGATTTGATGAATTATTGAATACTTGTTGATTGAGTTGTTAGATGACTAAATGATGATGAATAAGTTGTAGAGATGATGTTATATGTGATGATTATGTTGTGAGTTTCTAGTTGAAAGTTGAGATGAGGTGTAGGTTATGTGGTTGTATATTTGTGTCAAAATTATTATATGCATGAAGTTGTTATGCTGTTGAGATGATGAATGCTGAGAATGCTTAAGCATTTAGGCATGGTATTGTTGTGTTGTGATGACCAACCTAGAACAAAAGGAAAGGTTTTAAAAGTTGCATATTCTATTGTGTGGATATTGTATTGTAGTACTTTGAAAGTCTAACTTTGTTGAAAATCCTTTTTAGAAAGTTGACCTTTAAAGTGAATAGTTGTGTTGAATCTACCCTAGGACTTAGTTGGTACTAGGGACCCGTACCCGTGGGTAATACCCAAACTCGTCCCGACTTTGACAAAGAATACCCAGTTTGACTGAGTACAGGTACAGGTACGGGTAAAACCCAATATATTAAATCGGGTACGGGTACGGGTACGGGTATGTACTTACTCGCCCCGTACCCATACCCGTCCCCATTCCCATTCTTAATTTAATACCCATTTTTTATTTAATTATGTTAAAGAATTTTAATATTTTATTATGTGTGATTATTTATTATAATATGAAATAGAGAAATAACCTAATTATAATTATAATATAATAGAAAAATAATTTAAAAATATTTTTTTTACAAAAAATAAAAAATAAAAAAATTGACGGATAGGAGTACGGGTATACCCGATATTCGACGGGAATGAGGACGGGGATGAAAATTATATACCCGACGGGTACGAGTACGAGGACAGGGATGGGTTTGACTCGTAGGGACGGGGACGGGTATCATGAAACCCGTACTTGACCCGCCCCGTTGCCATCCCTAGTTGGTACCATGTGTGGGCAAAGTCGAGGTATACATGTACAAAGCGACCATAGTATAGGGGTTAGGTTAAACTATATTGATTATAAGTGACCAATTGAGTAAAGTACGAAGTCAGGAACTAAGTTCCTAATCGAGTATCAAAAAGATATAGTATTTGAAGGGTAGTCGATGAGTTAATCCCATAGGAGGCTTAATTAAGCTAGTTAATGCCGTGATTGACCTATACCTAACTTTTCTACCCTGATAATAATATAAACTTCCTTGTTTAAGTGACAACATTCGAGAAACCAGGTTGTTGTGTTGTGGATTGATATCCAAATTGTGGTTGATCAAACAAGCCAAAAAGACCACCTTGTGTTGTTAGTTCGGTAAGGTCAAGCCACTTAAGCTACTCATGCTATGTTGTAAGAGATCCCTTAGTTAAAATGTGTGATGATGCATATAGTTGTAGTGTTGTGCTTATAATGTGTTGATTAAATTGTGTTGTACATATGTAGTGCTGATCTGTGATGAAACATGTTGATGTGTTGAAAATTGAGTTGTTAATTTAATTGTGTTGTTCATTTTGATCTTGTGTTGTAGTAGATGTAGTTGTAAAGTTGATAGAGTTGAGTGTGCTTAAATGTTGATGTTGAAAATTATGAGTTGTGTTGTAAAATCTTATTGTATATGTTGAATCTTTAAACTCTAACTTATCCTTGCGTATTTTCATGTGATTTGGACTGTGATGATCATATGTAGTATGAGAGTGGAACAAAGATATGTATGGGGTGTTGCAGTTGAGGTGGCTATTAGGAGGATGGTGGGGTTTTTTATATTTTGGATGTTATCGCAAAGTAGTATAGTTGTATATGAGTTGCTTTACTAACAACTTGGGTTGTATAATTTACATTTATATAATTATTGTATCTATATTGCATATATTTAAATAATTGCTTTTATCTTTTCATGCGGGCTATATAGTACATATTCTCATATTTGTAGGTATATAACTCTAAGTTAATAGTTATTTTCCACTGCTAGTTGTTTTTCATTAAGTGTAGGGATCATGGTGGGTTGTTACATTATTAATATTAATTTAACAATAATATTATTATTACTAATAATATATATACACATACATACACACATATATAACTTGTTTATTTAGTAGTAGTAAATATAATACTTTTTGATACAGGAGTGAAAATTATAATATATAGTTTAAATAATGGAAGGCAATGAATTCAAATATGTGAATCTCTTGTGTTGAGATTCTTCTTGGTGATGTATAGGTTAGGCATGTTCTATTGATATGAACTAGCAATCACTAGTGGAAAAAAAGCTTTTAAAATCGGTTATTTTTAACTTTTAAAATCGGTTTCGTAACCAATTTTAAAAGAACCGATTTTAAAAGTTAGGTTAAATAACCGATTTTAAAAGTTAACTTTTAAGATTGGTTGTTTTATAACTGATCTTAAAAGTCTTGACTTCGTAAAAATTAAACTGGAACGGGCCATTCCAAAACTGGAATGGGCCGTTCCAGGTTGTTAAAAAGGCCTAAAATTGTAGGTTGGAACGGGCCATTCTAGCATAGTTTGGCATGAGTTAAAACCAATCCGGAACGGGCTGTTCTGATTGCAGAACGAGTCATTCTCCTTGCAGAACAAGCCGTTCCAGATTCAAAATTTACCCAAAATGAACCTACAACGAAACTAAAGACACGAGAAGAGCATGAGAAGACGAAAATGAAAACGACAACGAAATTTACCTTATGGGAGACTTTAGAAAATGAGAGCGCGAGAGAGTAAAAAAAGGAATGGAGGGAAAGATCAAAGAGAATGAGAATGGAGGGAAATATAAAAGGTTTTTGACGATACTTTTAAAATCGGTTATTTAAGAACCGATTTTGTATACTACATACAAAATCGGTTCTTAAATAACCGATTTTAAACGTAGTACTTTTAAAATCGGTTCTTAAATAACCGATTTTAAAAGTAGCACTTTTAAAATCGGTCATAAAATAATCGATCTTAAAAAAATAACCGATTTTAAAAGTACTTTTAAGATCGGTTATTTTATGACCGATCTTAAAAGTTATGTCTGATACAACTTTTAAGATCAGTTCTTTTGTAACCGATCTTAAAATTTGTGTCAGACATACCTTTTAAGATCGGTCATAAAATAATCGATCTTAAAAGTACTTTTAAGATCGGTTAAAATTTAACCAATCTTAAAAGTGTTCACATTATTTACAAAATTGCCATTGCGTAACTTTTAAGATCGGTCACCTTTTAACCGATCTTAAAACCCCGATTTTAAAACTAATTTTTGCACTAGTGAATGATACAAATATCTAAGAACATATTAACGACAATGATTAGGGGCCTAAAAGGTAGTGTAAGTAGTGATGTAAATATCTAAAACATATTGACAAAATGACTAATGGCTAAGCACTAGGAGCCTAATGATGGTGGAAGCGGCGATGCAAAATCTAGAGCATATTAACAGTGATGGTTAAGTTCTAAGGCCGTCATTGAATACTTATTGATGAAAAATACTTACGCTTGAAGGGGAGTATATCTTGTGGTAGAGATCACTTTAGGGGGGAGGGTTGTTGGTGTGTAAGTATGAATGAAAGTCTCACATTAGATAGAATTTGATATGTTGAGCAACATATAAGTGATAAGGACCCATAAACCTGATGCCTTAAGGTTTTGAAATGATGTATCAAATTCACTTGTGTGGTAGGCTCGTGGTCCATTGGTGAATCTCCTTAGAGTTTAATCCCCTCATATTCTTTACAACTAGTATTATAGTTGATGGTTTGACTAACTGACCAACTCAAAAGATTATTGGACAGTGAAATTAGTAGTGGGTCCATGTATGATGATCTCTTATGTCAAAAGTGACAATATGGAAGTCAGATTGTGTGTTCCATTGATGTGAGGTTATGTGTTCCATTAATGTGGAAGAAATTCATACTTGAGGGAGAGATTATTGGAGTGTAGGTGTAAATGAAAGTCTCATATTGGATATAGATGGGTATGTTAGTAACATATAAGTGAGAAAATTTCATAAATCTAATGCCTAAATATTTTAGGTTAAAATTCACTTATATAGTTTACTCATGACTTATTAAAATATTTCTTTTTTCGATGTTTATTTATTAACCTTCCTCATATTTTTAATAGTCATTATTGTGGTATATGCTAAACCATCTATAATGATAATCCATCTTAATATTCATATAAAACATAAATATTAGACGATTTTTAAATATTATACATTCTATATCAGAGAAAGAGCTTAATATGACCTCCACGCATACATATACACATAAGAGACAAATGAGACTATTATTTTCGTCTTAATTATAAGAAACACAAGTTTACTTTAAATGTATTAATTGGTAAAAAAAATTTGTATCCTCTTGTTCACTAAAGTTTTTTTTTTTTTTTTTTATATCAAAGTTGATGTATTTATTGGTCTACTAATAATATAAATCATGCCCATTGATTGAAAAAAAATATTCCTTAAGATGTTTAGTTGCAAAGAAAGAAATATATGATAAACATGTAAGGAGAAAAATAAGTGAATAAAATTAGAATAAAATAGAATAAAAATTTGTATACATGGTTTAAGAAAAATTAGAAAGAAATGTAACATAAATAATATTATATATGTTTAGTAAGATGAAAAGAAATATATGAGATATAATGTATATAAAAAAGAGAAAAGAGAAATAAAAAATAAAAAAGAGTAAAAATATATTAAAAAAAGTATTTTTAAAATGAATTTTTGATTACTTTCTTTTTTTTTTAATCAATTAAATAAAATATATATAAGCAAGTAATTCCAAAATAAAATTCCTTTTAGATTAAAAATTAAGTAAAATAATAAATTTGAAGTATATAAATAATTAAAAAATTATATAAAAGTTTCAACTTTCAATCGATTAACACAGGCATATAATTGAAAGTTTCAACTTTTTATAGTTACAATATTATGTAAAAGTTAATCGATTAAAATTTTCATTCAATCGATTAAATAAATTTTTAATTATTTTTGTATAAAATAGCAATTTAATTGATTGAGAGTAATATTTTAATCAATTATAAATTGATTTCTCACATTTATTTTATTTTATTTTCACACTGATTTTATGAAGAAATAAAAAAAATTTGAAATCCACACTTTTTAATTTTTTCGCGCCCCCAAACGTGTTCAGCGGTAGGGGTTAATCCACGCTTAAGCAAAGTCAGGGGTTCGAATCCTGCGTATGCGGTGATATTCCAGGAACATACCAAAAAAAAATTCTCTTTTCTATTTTGTTGTTTTTTCTAGATACCAAATAGAAAATAATACGTTAGTAGTGTGGTTAAATATAATTAATAATTATACTTTTTAATAATATGTTTTTGAAATAAAATTTTTAAATTATAATATTATTAAATAAAACCATTTAGCTACTTTAATTAATCTAATTAAGTATGTTTCTTTCATAAATACTTTTTCCTTCGACACTGCAAATAAATATCATTGAAGGGACATGTATCCTGTTGATATCTTTTCGGGTATCCCTGTCAATCATATTCACCATGTCCGGTGCTCTCACTTCCCATGTACCTTTCTTTCAATTTGCATGCTAACCAACATTTTCAAAAAAAAAAAAAAAAAAAAAAAAAAAAACCCACCTACACCTCTACACATACAACCACACAAACACGGTTATTATAAGAATTTGACTCTTCAAGAGCGTTAAGTGACATGCACTAAAAACAAAGGAATAAATTTTAATAAATCTGTGATTATTTATGTTCTTAGACTTTATTTAGACCAAATTTTTTAATAACACTATTAAAATTACCAAATTGCAGATATAATTTAGCAAAAAGTGTTAAATCTCATCAAAAAGTTTCTTTTCTTTTTATTTGAGTCTCTTCAATATTGTCAATAGCTCTGATTTTAGATGACAAACTAAAAGTAAGAATAGTGAAATTTATTTTTCATAATGCTCTCATCTATTAAATAAAACTTCAACATGTTTGATGGCAAAATTCACTAATTATATTTTTCAAACATGAAAATGTCACATTCATTTACATCCAAATTCTTGCCTTGTTATTCCCCACCCTTCTTCTTCTTCCTGGGAGAGACCTCTCCACCATATCCACAATGTGTGCCCAATGTTTCCCTTCCTTATGTGATACCATCATATTGTAATATCACATGCGAAAAGCATTTATTTGTCAGTCCTGGTAAATGCTCAATTGAAAGAGATAAATCAATGCGACACAACATAATTTCAGTGGCAAGTAAAGAAATAGAAAGTGTGTGACAAGTCAACAAACATTGATATATTTCATTTATACAATCGAATCTTGCCGAATTCAAATCATTCATATACACTGATAAATGAGATAGAAGCACTAACAAAAAAAAAAACAATTTCTGTAAGCCATAAAAGGAACAAGGAATAGAATGTTGAACTAAAATAGGTGTCGGTCATGTTAGCTTGTTCCTCCAATATCCTTGGTCAACCCTTCACACTAGTTATAATACATTTGACGGTCAACTCCCCGAATGGATAATGTTACCTCATAAAACCTCTCCCATAGTAGGGACTGCTTCATATAAGGAAACAACAAAGCCAGACTAAAACTTCTGGACTACTGCAACAATGGCTCCTCTTCCCTTTGTAACTCATCAAGCCGTCTCCTAGCATAGGCTGTGACCAAGATGGTCGTTGCCACAGTTAAGCAGAAGCCTGCCGCATTGAGAATAATTTGTGGGGCCGATAGAGAATGTTTTTCATGTGAAGCATCAGCCAATGTCCGAATCAAAATTCCCCTGTACAAATAAATAGCCAAATAGACAATGAGTTCAAGAGGGTCCAGATAGTTTGCTGCATTAGTTTCTATTTTTATAACCAGTCAACAGTTGTAATAGGTAACTTGAAATAAGGGATTACAGGTGTACGTGTACCATAAAAATACATGTCAAATGCAAGGATGAAAACAAAAAAAGCACCAACTAATGGCAAAGTCACCACCATTATTAGCTAAAATGCTTTTGCAGGAAAAATTTTCAAGAATATAACATTGAAAGGCAAGTTTTCAGTGAACTTATAGATGACTTATTTATGAACAACCACAGGTAGAGATCAAACACTAGTGCCTAGACGTTTTTCTCAATATTTTTCAATCTTATCCTACCACTTGAACAACCCTCAGTTGATTAGAACTTGCGAATTTGGCTAGTGAGAATCAAACAATCTATGCTGCACTTATATTTGATTTCCTTACAACCACCACCCGCATCTAAACATGATGAATTGATAACAAAACGGAAAAAATCTCAGTGACATTCAATAACAACTCTGCAGTGCTAAATAAATTGATGACTTTTTCAATGGTATTGTAGTTATGGTTTCACTTTCTTGAGCAAGAGCTACATTGAAACTATAGTAGCATAGGTAACAAACACAGTGATAGATGGTATTAGACAAGGGAAAACAACCAAATATAAAAGTTTTAAGTTTTGGTTTGTGCAACCAGTTGGGATTCAGAGTTTCTATCGGTATGCAATCAGACATTTTTGTATTTAGTCCCATAATTAGGCAACCATAACCATTTTGCAGACAAAAATGCCACATGTGATATAAATCTCTTACTTCTTAAGAAAC
Source organism: Cajanus cajan (assembly GCF_000230855.2). Classification (NCBI taxonomy): domain Eukaryota; kingdom Viridiplantae; phylum Streptophyta; class Magnoliopsida; order Fabales; family Fabaceae; genus Cajanus; species Cajanus cajan. Next base: position 55,178,888 of record NC_138521.1, read on the forward strand.
CATAACCATTTTTGGTTTTTATATTAATGAATTTATTATTTAAGAAGCCACATGTGTCATGCACGGAAATAGTTAAATCTCTTACTTCTATATAAAGTCATAGAACAATTTGTGATATAAATCTCACATGATAGATAGCATTCCTAATTAAGATCTAAATGAGGGAAACAAGTGTGAAATAAGCATTCAAATGCTCCAAAAATAACAATAATCTACTTGATAGATAAATTACCAATTCTCCAACCCAACATGTTCTCCATGGTCAAATTCAAGGAAAATCAGATTTTGAGGACACAATATGAAGATGCAAAATATTAAAGATTGCAGTTCTGTCAAACTTTGATGACCATAAACAAATCCTTAAGTTTGGTTGGAAGTATACATAAAGAAATTATAATGCTAAATACAACCAGAACTTAAAAAATACAAAGGCAAGAAAAACTACCCACAAAAATGGAAATGAATTTTGAAGGCATATCTCATTTCCACCAATATAACAAAGATTCATCAGCTCACAAATCAACTTCAGATCTATTTCATTATGAAAAAACAGGAAGGAAACATATTGCAACAAGAGGAAACATGAAAACATGACAAGTGGTCACCTGACATTATTCTTAGATATACATAACATATTTCAAATGCAAATATTAGATATTCAGGAGAGAATCCACCGAAGCATGTATATAGCCAATTTATTTAAACACACGATTTCCTAATACAACTAAAAAAGAGTGAATGGGAGGGAGAGAGAAACCCTACGTATAGATTGCAACAAATATTTCTGGCACCATTCCTACCAAGGATCCCACTATATAAGGCCCATACTTAACATTTGTTGCCACAGCACAGTAGTTGTAGATTAAGTATGGAAATGGGGAAATCCTGATTAAGGCAACTGCCCGGAACTGATGAAACCAGTTCCCTGCACCAGCAGATCTTAGAATAGAAGCTTTCTTTGGATACTTCTCCAACCAACCCTACACGGATTCATGAAACATTAGATTAATATAAGTAAAGGCGAAGCAAACGCCTGCACACAGAAACCAATAACCAACTCTGCTTCAAGACAAAGCATGTACCTCAATTTTATGGTGGAAGGTTTTGCCGATGATGAAAGGGAGCGATACACCAATAGATGCTGCGGATATAATTAGCAAGAACCCAAAGCCATAACCAAATGTCATTCCAGCCACCCACATGGAAGGTGTAGATGGCAACAGTAGGGTTGGGAATAATGCAACAGAAGCAAACACCAAAACAGATAGCACAGGAGTGCTGAAAGTCCTTGTCTCCCAATTTAATATCGGAATAACCTCCTGCAAAACACAAATAAACAAAAAAATTGAAGTATCCACTATAATTCAGAAACATTACAATGTATGTATCATGTTAAAGGCAACAAAAAGATAATGCAAAACACATTATCCTGCACTCTGCGGCATAAAGAGTGCACAATTGAGCAATCCTACGCTTCATTTTCACTTCAAAATCAAAACTTTATAGGGAACAAAACCCCAAATCCAGTAATAGCTAGTGGGGGGGAAAAGCACAAACCTTGTCCATAAAATAGGGTCCGACCCAGACGAGCACAATCACAGCTAAGAACCCCAAGCATAAAAACAACACCACCAATTTCACCCAATACCACACGACGGCTCCTCTCGTCGGTGCAGGAGACTCCACCGCCTCACCCGGCGGAGAACCGTCGCCGGGGCTGGCCCTCAATTTGACATAATCCCCATTGTTATCTTCGGGCTGGATTGAAAGGGAGACATCCGGCACCACCTCCTCTCGCCGACCACCGTCATTCTCGTAATACGTCATGGGAAAATGCTAAAAAGAAACCAAATTTATAGGGCACACGAAAACCCACCAAGCAAAAAAGGAATTTGTTTTGTTTATGAATGGTCGGTGGCAACGTTTTAGAGAAGCAGTTTGAGCCCCATCATCACCACCCGCAAGGTGAGAATCGATTAGGGCACGACGACGATGATGATGATGAGGGGCAGGGAGGGTCACGAGAAACTTGATTAGGGAATGAGGATTTTAATGTGGAGAATGAGAACGTGAAATTGGCAGCTCCTTTTTTACGGTTCCGTTTCCCTTCCCTTCCCAGTTCCCAGGTGGTGATCTAATCGCGCACTGCAAAAAAATCACTTCCTCGAAACGACGCCGTTTCAGCCCAAACGACACGCGTCTGCTGAGAGAGCGTTGGAGTGACGGGTGTGGCAACGGCGTGGATTGCTTTCAAGTTTCAAGAGAGAGGAGGCGTATTGGTTTTCCTTGATCCTGCCTTCGCCGTTACTGCTACGTGGCCCTCACTCATTGGCTTTTTATAATTACGGTTAGTTATAATTTTGATTTATTTTATAATTATGCTTTTATAAAGGTGCTAATAAGTCATGCTTAAGTATCTTTCTCTGGGTTGGCTCCGGGTAAGTTATGTTGTTTGTTGTTTGTTGTTTGTTTGTTTTTTTCTTTTTCTTTTTTGCGAAGATAAGGAATGAATCGTATTATGTAGCTTAGCTTCTATTATGAGATTTTTATTTTTGTTTAGAAGGAGAGAGAAAGATATAGTGACATTCGGACCCGACATCTTTGCTTTGTTTGGGCGCGTATCCAATTGGATTTGGACACGTAACCGTGAGGTAGCACCGACCCGGAGCGTGGTGGCACAAGCAACTACCTCGCAGCTTCTTGGGTGGAATTGGAGGAATCAAGTGCAGTATAGGAAAATAAGCATATTCCTTTAAACAGGAGAAATGAAATAGAGAAACTGTTATCACTTTTTAATTCCAAAACTACCATTTTTTTTTTACAATTTATTTTATATTCTTAAAAATTTATACAGGAAATAAAGAATGGTTAGTTAATGGTTTCTCCCCTTAGCTAATTACATTGAAGACTTATGCTATAAAAGAGTAAGATATAAATTTAACTACACATGGACAAATTTAGCATTGTAGCGACGAAATAACCTATTAATTTTGTGATTTAGTAAAAAATAAATTCATAATTTTTTTTCCCAGAACAGGATCCTCCCCTATTAAAATATTTAGCCTCACTCTATGTAGCATATAATATGATAATGTAAAAATAAAATATTTAATCTCAACCCTTAAATTAAAATAAACAACTTAAATTAAAAAAAATTACAAATAAAATTATTACATATCATTGTTATTACATTTTTTTCTATTATTATTATTATTGTTATTACTATTATTATAAATGGAACACCTTTTTTTTTAAAGTAAAATATGTCTTTTTAATTAATTAAATATGATTTATAAAATGAGTTAGGCCTTTAAAATAATTTAGTTTTTATTTAATAAAAGAAAGCTTTGTGAAAAATACAGTATTAGTTATATAAGTTATTTTTTGGAGTTATATTGTTTTATTAATTTTTGTTTTAATTAATAAGGAGGAATGGATGTATGTTTGACTTGCACTAAGTTTTATAACCCAAGGATTAAATGTGAGTTAGAAGTTATTAGAAGAGATTTAAACTACAGTTTTATTTTTATGCTTTTTTATTTTTATGCTTTTCTGTTTTTGCTCTTAACTTAGAACAGTTCGAAGAATTGAAAGTTGTAGGAGATCACTTAAAGATTCACATTCATCGTCAAGTGTCTTTTGAGGTAAGTGAGAGTGAGTTATCTTGCTTTGGATGTGAGGTAACTATTGGGTAATGGGATTGACCACAATCTTGTTGTATGCATTTTGGTGTATTGTAGGGGGATTTTGGGAATCCACTTTGTTTGACTGCGTTTCATGAAATATTTCATATTATATATGTATGCTTCCTTGTTGTTTCTATTAATGTGACTCGTGTTATGTATGGTGCATTTGATGATTATTGATGAAAATTGTGAATCTATGAGAAACCCTTGTATTCATGTAGGAAATCCTAAATTATATAGCAAGATGACGATCAATGTAATTGGATGATATTTGTAAAATTGATGTGTAAACCGAGTAATTGAAGGTATAACCAAGTAATATAAGACTTTTATTGTGAATTTAATAGATTGAAATAGATTATAGAATTGAGAATTCAAACTTTTGTGATTTTCGCACATCTTGTAGGTGTATGAAAATTGACATCATGTCGAGTAACAGTTGGGTGGCTCTGGACTTAGTTGTTGTAGAAAGCATAGGTTGTCCTTTATGGCTTGTGTGTTAGGCATGGTGGCGATCATGCTAAGTGTGCAAGCTCTAAAAGCTCTATGGTTAATTCGTCAAGCGTGAACATAGACACGTCGATCATGGGACCTTTAGAGGGCAACATGTACTCTTTGTGGGTCTAGTGTCAAGTGTTAGATGAGTCTCACCGAGGTACTTTTGCTAGCATTTAGATTAGGAATATGATCATTGGCATTTAATGGTAGTGTGCAAATAGTTAAGTGATGTATTTAGTGCCTAGTTAGGAATATGATCCTTAACACTGATGTAGTGCTTATGTGTGTATCTTATGAATGTTGAAAGTTTGGCCATATGTGCTTGGTCGTGATGAAGTTGAAAATGAACATTGTTATTATGTGAACTTGACACTACATTGAGTTTTGTGCGTGACATGCATCATGTGCATAAAGTTTTTTCTGACCAGGTAACAATGTGGAATACAAGACAGGGAAGGCTCCCTTGTGATTTTGGAGATTCATGGCCTTGGGGACATAAGAGGTTTGAAAGCCTTAGTTTTGTCTAGTGTGTGCATGAAATGTATCTTGTGTGATACTAAGACACGCCCTAGTGTATCTTCCCCCTAGTTAAGAATGTTTATGTGTTGGACACCTTGGTCGAGTGTTTGTCATCAACATGTCCTCCTAGGCTACCCTATAAGCCTTCGAGCGACACATGGTTTTTGAATGACGTTACATACATTTAGAGTTAGTTGAGTCAGTGCATTTTCATATGATAATTATGTATGTGAATGTGGATATATGTGTACATTTTTGTGTGATGTTAATGTGAGTTATTCTATATTGTTCCTATGAATGAAATTTCTATATATATATATATATATATATATATATTGTTATGTGTTGCTTATGCTTGGTTTATAGCTGCCTATCCTTATCTCACATTGAGAGAGCAAGAGTAAGACATATGACGCTCTCCCGTTTTGTTTGTATTGTTGTTTTTGTTTGGCTGAAGGCCATTGTAGGGGAGGATCACTAGGGGGATGATATTAGTGATGAGACTTAGTCTTGTTCTCTTTGGGAGGAGCTTTAATAAGATGTGACATATCGAAACATTGGGTTATAGTTCTTTGCTTTATGATGTTAAGATTGATTTTATTACATCTTATCAAGGAAACTTCGTTAGCTTATTTTGAATTTGTAATGACCTTTGAAGAACCAATTTGATTTTAATTTGTTTTATTATTCATGTCATTCATGTTTTAAAGCTTGCTTTGGAACTTGGTTTAGTTTGGAAAGCAAATGTGAGTCTTCTATCCATGGGTGCTTTTATGAACCTTTTTTCATTATTTATAATTAAAGTTTCTTATTAAACAAAATCTTTATTGTTTTATTGTTATTGATGAATATTAGCTAGAGGGGTAGAGGTTGTCATAATAAATGTCATCACCATTACCATTGTTGTGAATGTGGATTAGATTATGGTGAATGATTGAATGATTTAAATGGTATGTAATTGGCAAATTGTTGCAAAAGGTAAATCGTTTGAGTATGTACACTGATCATATGCTACTACATTGAATCTTGTGTGACATGTATCGTAAGTGCACAAATCGACAAATCATTACATATATACATTGTATATACTTTGACTGACATTGCATGCATGCAAATCATAATCTATGTCCATCGCATCTCGTGTATGAATGCATTATTTATTGAGTGATTGAGATGAATGAAATATAATTGTGAATAATGTATTGATACCTTATTGTGAATATTTAATTGAATATATATATATATATATATATATATATATATATATATATCTTATAAGGATATATCTGTTGTGTTCTATGCGTTTAGCTATCTGACCTTATTTTACATTGTGGGTTAGAGTGAGATGTTTCTCACTTCCCTTGTTTTTATGTTGTTTTTTTTATTTATGTTGATGCAAGTGAGACTTATCCGGATGTTGTTGATGATAGTAGTTACGAGACTTAGTTCTTGTGTGAGAGTACTCTGATAAAATATGTGATATCGGGACATAGTTTTAGGGTTGTTCATTTTATTGTCATTTACTCTAGTACAAGATATTGAATTACTTAATTATGTGTTATTTTTTTTTTAAAGTTTTGTTAGAAAATTTGTTATGAGGAGTTTGTTATGTGGTATCTTCTACCATATTGAATTTTATTTGGTTAAATATTTAAGCATGAACTTGGCTATTTGGATTAAAATATTTTTGTTCTATAGTTAATGTAATATAAGGTAGAAAGTGTCACATGATAATTAATAATTTTTTAAACATATTTTTAACTTATAAATAAACTAGTTTTAATTTATAATTTTTATTCTGAGAACTTAATCTCTACTTATCCTAATAACAGGAATGTCAAATTGATAACAAAAATGTCAAATTTCATATGGGACTACAGGGTTGCCCTCTAAGTCACATCTTACACTGCTGCTACCGCAAAAGCCTATCAATTTTATACACAATTTTAACATGTAACAGTTGGTTCTTCGTCCTCGATGTGGTACATAAATATTTGACAATTGAATTATTGTATGATATTGAAATCAAAAGATTAAATACTCTGGGCTCTGGATAGTTAAAAATTAATTTTAAAGTAGAAGAATGCTTGCTCCTGGAGATCCAGATACTATTGGCATATTAGTGGCAACTTAGATAATATTCTTTAAGTAACATGTCCTTGTTACCGATTTCAACCAAATAAAACATGACATGCATAACAAAAGTCAAAACTTAAAAGTATCAAAATCGAGTGAATAGATATTAAATTTGACAAAACAAATTGCCCCCTAATCCTAATTTTTATATAAAAAATATAAAAAGCAACACATTTTAATAAGATTTTATAAGCATTTAATTTTAAAACTTATATTAAAATTGCTAATAAACAATTATAAAAATTTCATATAAATTTAAAATAAATAATTAATACTTTATCACACCACTTTATTTCAATATATATAATATGTTCTTTATAATTATGTTACACATTTTTATTACTATTGTAATGACTTGTTTTGATCCTTGTACTATATGACACAATTATTAACAGTGAAAAATATCTAGCTTAAGACTATAGACTCACAAATACGAGAAACATGTATTATATTGCATGCATATAAAGATAAATAACTACATAAATATATGCAATATAAATACAATAATCCAGTAAATATAATCTATACATCTTAAGTTATCAATCAAACAACTACTATTATCTTTACAAATCTACCTTTATCACGTAGTCAAAAAAACATCTAACTCTAATGCTATTGCATGACTTTCACTACAGCACTTCAGACCTATCCTTGTCCTACTTCCATACCATGTATAATCATCGAAATCTAAACCACATGAAAATACATAAGAGTAAGCTAGAGTAAAAAGAAAACAACAAATATACAACATGAAAATGTCACATCATCATCTCATCTTCAACAACACAACACAAGGTATCGCATTATGCAACATAGACCAACACAATAACTTAGTTTCAACACAACAACACATTTCATCACAGATCAACACATCATATGAACAACACAATCAACTTAACACATCATATGCTTAACACAACAATTATATGCGTCATCACCCATTTCAACTAGGAGATCTCCTACTACACAAAGTGAGCAATTTAAGTGGCTTGACCCTACCAAATTAAAAACACAGGGTGATCTTTTTGGGCTTGCTAGATCAACAATAATTTGGATATAAATATCCACAACACAACAACACGATTTCCTAAATATTTCCACTTAAACAAGGAAGTCTAATGCTATTGTCAAGGTAGAACAATTGGATATGGGCCTACCACAATATTAACTAGCTTAACTAAGCCTTCTATTAGATTAGCCCACCGACTACCCTCCAAGGACTAAGCCTTTCTAATACTCGATTAGGAACTAGGTTCCCGACTTCGTACTTTACTCAGTTGGTCAATTATAATTAGTATAGTTTTACTTGACCCCTATACTATGGTCGCTTCATATACGTGTGTTTTGACCTTACCTACACACGATACCAAAAAGTCCTAAAGGGGTATCAACACAATATTCACTTTAAGGGTAAACTTTCCAAGAAGGATTTTCAACAAATTAGGCCTTCGGAGCACCACAACACAATATTCATACAATAAGATATGCAAATTTTGAAAACTTCCCCTTTAGTCCTAAGTAGCCAACACAACTCAACAACATGACAACTTTTTATATATTCAACACAACAACGAAATCAACATGCAACTTTACATCTCACAACTCAATCATCACTACTCATACTTAGCTCATTAATCAACTTACATCTCAACAATACATATATTCAACACAATATATAGTCAACATACAACTCTGTAAACACACAACTCTCAGCTCATATCTACTTCTTAACTAATGACTCATAACATAATCATCACATACTACTTCATTTTTGCAGTTCATTCATAATTAATCAGTTAACAACTTAAATAAATAAGTATTTAATACTTCATCAACTACATCATATTACTCTTTAGCTATGAGCACTTGATGCTACTCACCTTGTGCCCAGCACCATCCAGGCAAGGAGTCTTTTGCCTCGCCCATGCCCAACGTTATATAGCATGTGCTTAGTGTGGCTAAGACAGAGGTCCTTGAGACCTTGTGACTAGTGTGGTAAACTACCTTGTGCGACCCTATTTCAGGCAAAAAGACTCTGCCTGATTTTTGCCCAGCGTCACCACCTTGTCGCTCGACAAAATCTATACATGGAACTCTAGCTTAGCCACGTTGGGTGCCACTCAACTTTGGGCTCGGCGTCACCAAGTTAGAGAGTTCTTATGGTTCTCACACCTGACACCATTCAAACCACGCTTGATGCTATGCCATCCCGAGACAAGTTTCTCCCCTCACACTTAACACCACCAATCTTGCACTTGGTGTGGTTGAGATAGAGAGCCCCAAGTTAGAACAGTGATTGACGTCATAAAGGCGTGTCCAACACAACATCATAATTTTGTATATGTAGAACCTGATTTTGAGTAATCCAACAAGGTTCTAACACATGCAACATGAAATAACAAGTATATACATCACAATCAACTCAAAAATGCTCTCAAATTCAACATGCAACAAGATTTTGCAAAGAATCAATGATTATAACCAACAATTAAAAAAATTCCTTATTCCAACATGTTTCCCTCTTCAATTTCATCATCATAGCCACACATAAGGAGATTCCACACTACACACATCTCAGAAATGGTTTTCCAATCCCCAATGCATACATCACACATAAACTTCCAACTTCCCATACCTCAGGGTAGCTCGGGGTCCGAGGTAGAAGAAGGAGAAGAGAATTGTCACACTTTGAAGATCCCATAAATTGATTCAAGATTCCTACTGACATGAATCACAAACAACACAACTTAGATAAGGATTAGAAGAAGAAGAAGATAATAAGATTGAGAGAAAAAGAGCTCACAGACTAGAAACATTCTTTCTAGAATCCTCTCTCTAGAAAGTTGAAGAGAATGAGTTTATGAGACTCTATTCAAATAGAAACCTTATATACTTTTTCCTCCGGGGTCGAACTGAATCTTTGCCTAGAGAAACTCCCTTCTCAACACCACCCAAGCTCCTAAGGGATCCTTAGATCCTTGAACCTCTCAACATTGATTAACAACTCACTCAACAATATAAAATGACTAGAAGTAATATAACACTATCACACCTTACAGTGTTACAAAGTATAAAACATAAAGAAAATAATATAGAAAAAAATCTAATGAACAAGCTACATAATTTTTTCTTTAACTAACCAGTCTGCAACATAGTTGCCTTGTCTCAAGGTGTATTGAAAAGAAAGGTCCTAGAAAACTGCCTGAAGGAACATATAACAATAATAATGGTAGCACGAGGATGGTAAACCTCAACTCCATATAGGAAATGAGTTCAAGTGAGATAGGTGATTCAATCTTACAAAGTAGAAACATATAACCTACTTCTTTTGCTATTTTGAATCTATAATAAATCGCATAAAGTTCAACTATGGAATTAGTTGCAAACTTGCAACTGCCTTAATAACCACATAATCAATTATTCTGTGAGTAACGAACCGTGCCACCAAAATCAATTCGAACAAATAAACTGTCATTTGTATAAAGTTTAACAACTTCATCAAAAAGAGATATCCATTAAACAAAAGTAATAGATTTCACTCAATTCAAAATCAGGAAAGCTTTTTAAAATGTTCAAAACAACTTTATTTATAAATAAATATAAAAGCATTATCAATATATATGAAACTAGGTTCCTTATTTTTTTTAGTTGCATTCGATAATTCAAGTAAACCCAATTCTTTTTTTACATTTGCAATAAGATCTAATATTATTTTTTTCCTTCTATTTTTACATTAAAAAATGACATTTCCATATCGGAATACATGTTCTATTCTTTGTTTAATTAATTAAAAAATGAGTTTAAATGTATTTTTTATATTCAAATATTATAATTATGTGATATTGTTTATCAAATTTCAATTGAGTAAATTAAGTCTTCTAAATATAATAATTATATAATTTTAGTTTATTCGTCAATTTATTATTAAAAATTTAACGGAAAGTAGTTTAATAGATGATATAATAAATAATGAAACACAGAAATGACATCGGCATGACCATGCACACTATTTAAATTTATTTAAAGTAATAATATTTATCATTTAATCTCAATAATAATTAGACACTAAAGTGAAACCCTATTTTAACTCATAATTAATTCTTTATACATCAAACAAACCATAATCTATTTTAATTTCTTTTGAGTCTATTTTACAATCAACTAAAACAAAGATATCAGGATAATTTATATAATATTAATAGTTAAATTATATAATTATTTATATTTCAAAATAAGATATATTTAATAATTAATAAAGTTATCAAATACATTTAAAGTTTATTTGTATTAATATTTTTCCTTTTAACCAAAATTAATTATTATTTTTTAATAATTATGTAAATAAAATTAAATTTGTTTATAACAATAAGTAATAATAATAGCGTGACAATATATAAAATTTCTATCGTGTGATATCTAATAATAAATAATCATATATGATAGTTTATTAATATCTATAATAATTATTTTAAAAATATTTTAGATATTAAATTTTTTTACATAAATAATATATAATAATTAAACTTTTAACATTATTAATTAACTTAAAATAAATAATAATAATATAAATTAATTAAAACACGTCGATAATACATGACTTTTCATAGTATCATTCATTCATATATATATATATATATATATATAATAATAATAATAATAATAATTTATTAATTTTTATAATATTCAACTTAAAAGTTATTTTAAAAATGATTTTGTATATCAATAAAAATGTAAAAACTTGTATGCAAATAATGCACAACAATTAAACTCACAATATTAATAATTAACTTAAAAGTGAGTAAGTTTTATGCACAACAATGAACTCTAATATATCATAAAATATAAGGAAGACTTAAATATATTTTTAATTATTTAAATTTAGGATAAATTTAGTTTTAATTTTTCAAATTTAAAATTAATGTATTAGTTTTCTAATTTTAAAAATATTATAATTCTTTAATGTTATCAATAACATAACTAATAACCAATAGAGATAAGTTAAAATATTCGAGTAGAAAAAATATTAATAAATAAATTTTGTACTTTTATTTGATAAATTCATTAATGATATTTAAGTATAGGAATTAAAATAGATTTTTTAAAATTAAATAACTAAAAACTTTCAGATATCAATCTATATTTAATAAATTAAAAATATATTTAAATATACCATGAATGACATAATTGCAAAAACGAAAATTTATAAATATTTTACTTAATTTGTTTGTCATTTTTAATTTTTTGAGCTGCAAATTCGGTACTTTTATAAAATTATCAATAATTTATGAAGCAACTTTAATCAGTTATCTTCACATTTTGAACAAATATAAAGCATTTCCCTATGTGAATGATATTGAGTTGTCATGTATTTATTTAATAATTAAAAAAATAACCTAAACGGCTCTACAGTTGCTAAAGACTAATGGTGTGTTTGGATGAGAAATTTATATGGGGTAATTCATTTATTTGAAGAATTTCAAATTTTTTGAGGTGAAATGCTTTGTTTGGATGAGGAATTTACAAAGAATTTGAAATCCAATTATTTGTGAAATTTCTTAAAATAGTAGAGTTTCAAATTCTTCCAAAAATGGGAGAATTTGAAATTCCTCATATTTGTTTTTCTTATTTCACCTATATATTTTATCTTATCTCTTCATTTTTTTAATTATTAGATATTCAAAAATATTTTTAAAATTGTTAAACATTATCTAATATTAATTGCTAAAATTATTAAATATTATCTAATATTAATTTTTAAAATTAATAAATATTTAAAAATGGATTAATATTTATTTTTATAAAATTTAATTTAAAAATCTCAACATATAAATATATTTTTAAAATCAATTTTACTATGATAGAATAAAATTATCATATTCAACCTAACAATTTAAAATTTAAGAAATTTGAATTGACTCATCCAAACAAAATATTTTAAGAATAATAGAAATTGAAATCAAAGTAATTCAAATATCAAGAATTTAAAATTCCTTGAATTTGTAAAATTTCTCATCCATACACACTATAAAGAGTACACACATATTCATATTCACGTGATTTCGCCACCTGAGTTCGCAAAAACATACCCAATTGGCGCATCAGTTACACGTAACGTGAGTCCTTATATGCTTTGCGTGGCGGTTCACCGCTTAAAAGTAAAACCTGTTAGAAAAGAAAACACAAAAGATGAGTTCCCAGAAGAACAATGACACCAGCTACCCACCTTCGGAGCCGAAACCCTGCGCCAACAACTGCGGTTTCTTTGGCACTCCCGAGAACCTAAACCTCTGCTCCCAATGCTACATGGAGCTTTGCATCGAGGAGGAGTTCGAAGACCTAGACTCCATATACGGCAATGTTGTCATGGCGCTTCCTGCGCCCAAGCCATCCTCACCGGTGATGGGCTTGGTTGGACCGTCCACTTCGTCCAAACCGGTAAATCGGTGCTCCATTTGCAATAAGAAGGTGGGGTTGACGGGGTTTGTGTGTAAGTGTGGGAGTACTTTCTGTGGGACGCATCGTTATCCAGAAGAGCACCAGTGCAGTTATGACTTCAAGGCTGCCGGAAAGGAAGAGATTTCCCAGGCGAATCCAGTTGTGAAGTCTGACAAGGTCAAAAGGATTTAGGTTCTGCTTGGATTGCTGAGTGACTCATATACTGCATGTTCCTGGTTCTTAATTTTAAGACCGATGATTCTCTCTATTTAGTATCTATGTCGTGTTTAAATAATTTCAACTTCAAATCTATGAAATTTTATTAGCCATTTAGTGTAGTTTATTCGAATTTTACTATTAAAAGTAGAATCTTACATCTTGTTTGTGATTTAAAATCTAGTGAAAAATTTGTATGCTTATTTTCTTCTATATATATATATATAGTTTTAAAGTTTTTATTTTCATTAGTATGATAAATTTAGTCTTGTATGGTTTATTTTCATTTGTTTGATGATCAATTGGGTCTGTCCTTTAAGGTTTTAATCTCAGGGACTTGGATCTATCTAGTTATATCTATTTTGAGATTCATTCTAAGAAGGTTTTGTGAAAACAAAAGAGTGAGAACACTACGAAGGAGAGATACATAAAGAAAAAAAGAAAACTTTTTAAATAGATGGATTTTGATCAAGAAGAGTAAAATGTTGTTTTATTTTAAAGATTTAATTTTTTTAAAAGTGAAATTTGCTATCTTATGTGAATGTAGTTCATATTAGTTTAACTATTTGAATTTGTTGTGTTCTTTTTTCTCTCTTAATTTTTTATTTTTGTTATATTTTTCTTACATTTACATTTTATATTTTTATTAAAAATTTCATATTTTCTCGTTTTCTGTGTTTTTATATTATTTTTATGCGGAGCCTAATTTTCTTTCTCGTTTAAGAGCAACATTAAGAATGTATATTTTATTACAAATATAAATCGTGGAAGTAAAATTTGAATTTTGATTAGAAGGATAATGTATGTTTGGGTGTGCATTCTGATGTGGTTTTGCAAAGTGAAGCAATAATATGTAGCTTCTATGTCATAGATTAGGTGGAATTCTTAATTTTCTATGCCCAAAAGAATTACATGCGTTTGTACAAGAATGAATGTTAAAAATATTACACTCGTATGATTTCCTCTTTCTTGATTTGTGTTGGAAAAATGATGAATCAAATATTGTTTTAGATCTTCTAGTATCAGTTGATGTTATATTTGCATTCTTCTTCCTTTCTTAAGTATTTCTTGAAGTTCCTCGAAGTTTCAAACTACCATTCGATGTCTGTACCGTAACACCTTTTGGATTGTTGATCCGGTGTTGTTTTCTTTAAAATTTCAATTTGTGAAGTTTAGTTGTTGTTTTAAGCATTTCGGTTCATGTTCCCTTACCAATTACCAAACCGGTAAAGTAGTAGTAAGCCAGCAATTTGCTAACTCTATGGAATGTTGAGTTTGTTTAGTTAATGATTTATTCAGATAAATTCCTTTAAGAATAATGATTTTTGTACCCCATTTTTTTAAAACACATCATTAATACTCATATATATATATATATATATATATATATATATTTATTTATTTATTTATTTATTTATCTCTGACATGTTTGTATTAATCATATCATTTATCATACTTACATTTTTCTCTTTTTGTCTCAAATAATTTTTTTGGATGTTCAACAATCATTAAATGACGATCCTTAGATTGGGTTTACATATTTTTGACCCGAGACATTACTTTACGTGAGAAGATGAACATTAAAAGTAAAACCTCTAATGCCATAAACCTATAAAAGGATGAGAAATTATTAAGTTGTCTTACTACATAATTCCTAGGAATTATTCTCTATAATTAAATATTATTAATTCTTTTCTTAAATATTGAATAAATTTGGCCAAAACATGGAACTATGGACACTTATTAGACATGTACTATATAATAAATTTTCCAATACATCAGTCTATTGCATCCCAGTTTTAAACCAAATATCGCACTATATATGTTAACCGTTAAGATCTTAGACTTTATGCCACCTATAGTTTTAGTCTTTTAGACTATAAAGCCTTTTACTACTTGCTTTTTGTTTTCATGAAATTCTTCCAAGAAAATTATAAAAGTCAGATTAACTGGATAATATTCCAAGGTTAAGGAGTGGGAATTAATACTATTAAGACATTGTCTTTTAAGGAGACACCAAGTTGCCACCTTAATCCCTTGTTCAGTTAAGGAGGCACCCATGCTAGTTTTGAAATATACGTGATCCTCGTACATCTTAACATCGGTCAATGCCATTTTAATCTTGTAAAGTGTTATCGGAAATGTCCGTTAGTCTATATTCTTTAGCTCTAGTACCCCTTCCACTAGGACCTCAACAAAAGCGGTGCTTAGGATTTCCTCTCCTATTCACAATGCAAGCATGATAAAACTTGGAATTTGAATCCCTTTTCTAAGTCATCTAAACCTTGAATTTTGCCTAAGTAGGCTGCATTGCACACTTGAATGTTTATTAATTGAGCACTGCTATCAACAAGCACATACTCTAGCATTGGCTAATTTAAATTTATTAAACATTAGAAAATTAGAAAAAATTCATTAAATAATCAGTGAAACTCACCAAAATTTGTAATTTCTAATAACTTTTAATCAATAATAAAGAGCGTGATTAAGATAATGTGTTATATTCCTTTTAGTACAACAAAACTGTGTGTGAAAGGGGAAGAGGAGGGATGATTCTGAAGTAAAGGAAAGAGAGTGAAGGATAGTAGACCTTTTGTGTTTGGTACAACCGATTGAAAGATAACAGATGATAAGAAATGAGTGGATCTCACAATATTTTTAGTACTTGCTGAATAAGGAAGATTGGAAGAGAAATATGAAAATGTTAATTTCATTTATATTTTAGCCCACAATTTGAGTTTTTTAACTTGGTGATGTGTGTTGCGGGCAACCATAATCAATTGTGCGAGATACATAAGAACCCAAATTTTCACGTTCAATGACTTTGTGACGTCATTGTTTCCATAAATGATTATGGCACATACATCAATTATGGAAGTTAAATATTCAAATCACAAAAAAGGGGCATATATATTAACCGGCAAAGAAGTTATAAAGGAGCCTATTTTTAAATTAGTTTATATCATTTTAACCTTTTTATTTAAGTTAATTTAAATCAATTCAAAAATTAATCTTCCTTTCAATTCTCTTATAATTCTCTCTTACCAAACAAATTTAACTTCTATTTTATTTTTCATTAGCTTCTCTACTTTTCCTTTCTCACATATTTCCCTCGATTCTTTTTTCTTTTTTCCTCATTATCAATCAGTATTAAAGAGTGTGATATTCATCACATTTTTTCCTTCTCATGACTTCATCCTCATCCAAATCGTTGTCCTTTTTGTTGAATATCCAATTGCTCCAAATTTTTTTCTTTTCCGTAGTGAAATGTTTTGATCGATTTTGACACAATGATCCTTATTCCATATTTTCAATTGATTTTTTTTATAAACATTAATTTCTCCTTCAGAGCATATGCTCTCCTTCCATTTACCTTGTTGCTAGTCGATCGGTGGTTCCTTACAAAATCTAATTTACCTGTGCATCATTTTCAAACAATTTAAAAAGCAGAATTGCTTAGGCCCACAGTTCACCTCCTTCTCCTTCATGACTATAATATTGCACAATATTATTTATTAGTCAATCATAAACTTTAACGAGATCTATTAGTTTTTTAAGAAACGAATAATGCAAGTCATAGTTTATTTTTTCTTACCCAGAGTTTCCAACATAGAAAGTGAATGATATTTTTAGTTGTTAAAAAGAGGACGATCAATGAAGGAGTTATCTGTATAATATAATTATATCGTATCGTAGCCGACCAGGCCGAATACCCGAGTCTATGACTGACTTGGTCGAATACCCGAAAGCGTGACAGATCAGACCGAATAGCCGAGCCAACCGACCACTCGCAAATTAAACACGGCGCGTCGGTGTGCTCGGCCAAACCCCGCATTTATGCCAGGATACTTACGGAAAGGTTAATTTACGTCGTAATACACCGGATTAATCCCCTAATTTCTCGGGGCCCAATCCTTAATCACGGTCCAATAAGAACCACTATAAATAAGACCCCAACGAGATATGTATTTAACTTTCAACTACCGCATTTATTACGCCGAGCACTTACTTGAGCGTTGGAGTGTCTTTGCAAGCACACCCCCCTTCACATCGGACTACCCGGATAGGAACGAGAAGACCGAGACCCAGGATCAGACCCGCTACAATAAGGATAAGTGAAGTATGTATCCTAACACAGGAACATTTGGCGCCCACCGTGGGGCCGAGGAGACATTTTCAGCCCCTTAGAACTCTACAACTGAGACTGAGACATGGTAGTAACGCGCAAAGGACAATCAACAACAACCCAACCGATCCCTAACCCCGAAAACAATCCCGCCATGAACAACCAAGAACGTTATCCGTACGGAATGCCTCAGACACAACCGGAACCCGTGATACAAGAGGTCCAGCCGAATATTGACCGAGCTCAGCCCGACCTCCAAGATGACTTGCGCGTATTGCGCAAGGAAATGGCGGCCATCCGAAGACAGAGAGAAGCCGATGCCCGAGAGCTGGCCGAGCTGCGTCGGCAAAACGCCGAGCTCCGGAGCCTGAACCAAACTTACGTGCCGTCAACTCCCACTCTCCAAGAGGAGTCGGCATACCATGCCCCGACTGACCATCTGACTCAAACACCAGTTACCTCGCTGATAGGTAACAAAGCCGATACCAGCGTTCACTCCCTAAGACATCCTTTCTCACGAAGGATAATGGAAGCAACCTTGTTGGATCATTGGAAGAGTCTTCCAATCGAGAAGTATGACGGATCTTCCGATCCCGATGAACACCTGAACGTCTTCCTGACACAGGTGACCCTCTCCACTCAAGACGACTCGGCTTTGTGCCGAATATTTCCCACGTCGCTGAAAAGAAGGGCCCTGAGTTGGTTCACGAGATTGCCGAGCTCTTCCATCGACTCGTTCAACAAGTTGTCATCTCAATTCACTCTTCAATTCGCGACGAGCAAGCCGTACAAGACGACCTCGTTAGCCTTAGCGGGGGTCCGTCAAGAAAAGAAGGAAAACTTGAGAAGCTTCATGGACCGATTCAACAAGATTGCCATGGAGATCGGCGATCTTAACCCCGCCATAGCGTTGGACCGACTGAGCACTGCCCTCAGGCCGGGGCCATTCGTGAATAGCTTGTGCAAGAAGCCACCCGTTGATATGAATGATCTCCGAGGCTAAGCTGAAAAGTATATGCAAATGGAAGAGCTGGCGGAGACTAGAAATCAAGTCAGGGTCGAAGAGGGTTACACTCGAAAAGAAACCGGCCGAGAACCTATGAAAAAGAACATTGTCGAGCCCTCCAATGTTCGTCCCCCGAGAGGCCCTCGTTACACGGCATACACTCCTCTCAATGCTAGCAGGGCAAAGGTAATGGAACAAGCTCTCGCCTCGGAGATCCTCACAATTCCGAAGAGGGCGAATACTCCCCCTAGAGCCGACAAAGCCAAGATGTGTCGATTCCATAGGAACAGGGGACACTCGACCGAAGAATGCTCTGCACTTAAAGACAAACTCGAGGACCTTATCAAGCAGGGTCACCTCAGGAGCTTTGTCACCCCCGAAGACCATCAGTCAAGGGGGAGAGACCACTCTCGCGAAGCCCATCAACCGAGAGACCCACGCTGCCGATCCCGTTCAACCGAAAGGCAGGATCGTTCGCGGCATTCCCGAGAAGACAATGCCCGACCGAGGAAGATAATAAACACAATAGCCGGAGGCTTCGCCGGGGGAGGTTCCACATCTTCTGCACGGAAGAGACACCTCCGAGCAGTACGATCGGTAAATAGTGTGAATCAGTCGAAGACACCGAAGATGCCACCGATAACCTTTTCCGACCGAGACTTCCGGGGAGTTGATCCCGTTCAGGACGACCCCATGGTGATTTCAGTCGAAATGCATAACTGCATCGTGAAGAAAACCTTAGTTGACCAGGGGAGCTCGGCCGACATATTGTATTGGAACACCTTTGTACAGCTAGGGATCCCGGAGGAGAGCCTAGAGCCGTATCACAAGCCACTAGTAGGATTCTCGGGTGAAAGAGTGATGACGAGAGGGTGCATTGATCTATACACCCGTTTCGGCTTCGACTAGAGATCTTCCCGAGAGATCAAGATTCGTTACATCGTGGTGCATGCGAACACGTCGTACAACATCCTGCTAGGCCGACCTTCTATTAATGCATTAGGTGCCATTGTCTCGACACCCCACCTATGCATGAAGTTTCCGTCGAAAGACGGGCAGGTGATAACCATTCACACCGATCAGAAGACAACAAGAGAATGTTACCTCTCCAGCTTGAAGGTACGACCTATTGCCAACTCCTCGACGACAGCGAATGGTGTGAATGTGGTCAGACAGGAGAGGACCGATGGCATCGACCTCGATCCTCAGTTAGGCGAAGAAGAGCGTATCGAGCCTGCTGAGGACCTCATTCCTTTTCAGGCCGAGCACCCGAACAGGTCACGCATATGGGATCCCAACTAAGTGAAGCCAATTCGAGCCAGGTGAAATGAGCAGTCCGAGACAACAAAAACCTATTTGCGTGGACGGCGTCAGACATGCCCGGAATAGATCCGCAATTCCTTTGCCATCGGCTCGCTGTATGCCGAGACGCCCGACCAGTCGCCCAAAAGAAAAGAAAAATGGGTGAGGAGAAGAGGAAGGTTGCAAATACCAAGGTGAAAAAATTACTACAAGCCAAATTTATAAGAGAGGTCACCTACACCACCTGGCTGGCCAATGTAGTGTTAGTCAAAAAGGCGAACGGGAAATGGAGGATGTGCACCGACTACACTAACCTCAACAAAGCTTGCCCTAAAGACGCCTATCCTCTCCCCTGTATTGACCGACTCGTCGATGGAGCATCCGAGCACTCTGTATTCAACTTCCTCGATGCATATTCCGGCTAAAACCATATAAAGATGTACCCGGCCGATGAAGAGAAGACGTCGTTTATCACCGAGAACGCCAACTTTTGTTACAAAGTCATGCCATTCGGACTAAAGAACGCCAGGGCGACCTACCAGAGGTTAATGGACAAAGTGTTCCAAGACCAAATCGGCCGAAACATCGAGATTTACGTGGACGACATGGTGGTCAAGTCCAATTCCCTGGCCGATCACATAGCTGACCTAGCCGAAATCTTCGTTGAATTACGCAAGCACAACATGAGGCTTAACCCCGAGAAGTGCACCTTCGGGGTCAAGGGAGGCAAGTTTCTAGGGTTTATGCTATCGGCAAGGGGGATAGAAGCAAACCGAGACAAGTGCCAGGCCGTGTTAAACATGCGAAGCCCGAGCTGCCTCAAGGAACTGCAACGACTGTCAGGAAGATTGGTCGCCTTGTCCCAATTCCTCCCTCGTTTGGCCGACAAGATTAGCCCGATGACGAAACTTCTACGCAAGGCTTCGACCTTCTCGTGGAACGAGCCATGCGAAGAAGCCTTTGCAACATTGAAAACAACCTTGGCGACGCCGCCGATCCTCACGAGACCTGATCCTCTAAGCCCACTACTCGTGTATCTGGCTGTTTCCGAGGAGGCGATCAGCTCGGTTTTGGTGCAAGAAAAAGAAGGCACCCAAGCTCCCATATATTTCGTCAGCCGACTCCTGCAAGATTCCGAAACCCGATACCAGTTGATAGAAAAGGTGGCGCTTGGTTTAGTGCACACTTCCTGACGCCTACAACATTATTTCCAGAGCCACCGAGTAATCGTCCACATCGACTGCCCGATCTCAAAGGTCTTGGGCAAGCATGAACTCACTGGAAGAATGATGACCTGTTCGGTAGAGCTCTCGCAATTTGACATCACCTTCAAGCCGAGAGGACCGATTAAAGCTCAATGCCTCGCCGACTTCGTGAATGAGCTCCATCCCCATGGCCAATTTGAAGAGTATTGGTGGACCCTCCACGTGGACGGTTCCTCAAATTGCCGAGGAAGCGGAGTAGGAGTAATTCTCGAAGGACCTAAAGGGATAGTTTTAGAATAATCCCTCCGCTTTCGGTTTAAGGCTTCGAATAACCAAGCCGAGTATGAAGCCCTATTGGCCGGACTAAGACTAGCCGAAGACATGGGTGCTTCAAGAATCAAATGCTGGACCGATTCCAAAGTTGTGGCCGAGCAAGTGAGCGGTAGCTTCCAAGTAAAAGATCAGAACATGATGAAGTACTACCATTCCTATCAAAACATGATGAGCACATCCCGCGCGAGGACAATACACGAGCTGATTAGTTGGCTAGGTTGGCCGCGACCAAGAAGCCAGGCCAGCTAAGAACCATCATTCAGCAAGAAATCGACCACCCTAGCATCGAAGCGGAAGTGGTAGCAAGCGTTGATACCGACCACCCCGGCCAGAACGACCCGTCCGACTGGCGAGACGAAATCAAGGCATTCATCACCAATGGCATCGCTCCCGCCGACCCAACCGAGGCCAAACGGTTGCGTATGCAGGCCAGCAGATATGTCGTCATCGCCGATCTTTTATACAGGCGAGGCTTCTCCACCCCACTACTCAAGTGCCTAGATCCCACCGAGGTTGATTACGTGATACGAGAAGTTCACGAGGGTATTTGCGGAACGCACTCAGGAGCGAGAACGACCGTCTCTAAACTCCTACGAGCCGGGTACTATTGGCCGACCATGAACACCGATTGCGAAACGTTTGTGAAGAAGTGTCAACCATGTTAGAAACACGACAACTTGATCCACCAACCGGCCGACCAGCTACATTGTATTCCTCCTGCATGGTCATCGCCACATAGGGGGCCGACATACTTGGACCTTTCCCGGTTGCTAAGGGGCAATGCAAGTTCCTCATCATCGTCGTGGACCTTTTCACTAAATGGATTGAAGCCGAGCCCTTGGCATGCATCTCGACTCACTAAGTCCAAAAATTATTTTGGAGGAATATTATCACCCGGTTCGGAGTCCCGCATACCCTAGTAACCGACAATGGCCTTTAATTCACCGACCGAAAACTCAACGAGTTCCTAACCGGCCTAGGAATACAGCACAAGGTGACATCGGTCGAGCACCCTCAAACGAACGGCCAAGCCGAATCTGCCAACAAGGTCATCCTGACAGAGTTGAAGAAGCGGCTAGGAGAAGCAAAAGGAGCTTGGGCCGAGCAGTTGCCCGAGGTACTTTGGGCCTACCGATGCACGCCCCAGTCGACCACACAAGAGACCCCTTTCTGATTAGTCTATCAGGAGAGCCAATTCCGAGAACTTGGAACTCCTCACATTTAAAAGTGTATTACAGCTGATGTATTAGTCCATTCTTTTCCTTGACCGACTCTTTTTTTCCTAAGGAGGGTTTTGGGTCGGCAAGGTTTTTAACGAGACACTTCATTAATAAAATTTTCAAATTTCATCATACTGTTTGCTATTTTATCGTATGTTCAGGTCGCGCTCATGCAAATCGAGTCACACACGCCGATGCCGAGCAATCCTCGGCCGACCATTCGAACTAGTGCATTCGCGCCCCACAGGTTTCCCTCCCGAGTACCCTCCTCGGCTAAGGATGTACCTAGGCCGAGCACTACGACACAAGACGTCACCGAGCAATCCTCGGCCGACCATTCGAACTAGTGCATTCGCGCCCCACAGGTTTCCCTCCCGAGTACCTAGCTGGGTTAAGGACGTACCTAGGTCGAACACTACACCACGTACCGACACAGAGCAACCCTCGGCCGACTATACACAGGCGTACTCGATCCTGACAGGTTTTTCTAGGACGAGCGCTTTCGCGAGATCAAATACGCATCAGATCGTATGATCCAACTCCGAGACCAAACACGTGTAATCGTACATGCCTCGAATATTAAATCACGACTCGAATCCGAGGCCTCACACGCTCGCGCCGAGCACGTTTAAGCCGACCACTCATGTAGGCTCTCACACCGTGTATCAAATCGTGACCTGCCCTGAGGCCAAACACGCTTAGGCCTAACACGTTTAAGCCGAGCACGTTTAAGTTGAGCACTCTCGCACGCTCTAACCGCGTATCGTCACGACCCACTACAAGATCGACCACAATTCGGTTGAACACACTTGAACCGAACACTCTCGTGTAATCAAACCACCCATCGATTATCAACCAATGTGAAATTTACCCTACTCGGCTGACCATACAAGTCGGCTTATTTTTACATTACTAGGCATTAAGAAACATGGCAAAAACTATAAAGTAAAAAGAAATTGCATTTAAAGTATGGCCGACCAATCAGGCTACTTACACAAAAATCAAATTATACCGGCACCAATGGCCATAATCACAAAAGGCACTAATGGCCCGGTTACAAAAGCAAAAGTCCTAAGTTACTACAAGAACTGGCCCCTATACTGCTGCCGAGTCCGCCAGATTACCATCACCGACCACATCAATGATCGACTCCTCCTCCTCCTCGGTCGTCCGCACTTGAGCTTGGCTGGAAATGCCTTGACGAGGGGCCTCGGCGTCAGGCTGAGCCCCTTGAGGGAACTCAGCGTAGCTTATAAACTTACCACCTAAGAAGTCCCGGCTAACATCAAACTGGAAATCAGCCGGGACCTCACAGAAGTGGTAAGCTTGCCTGACTGCGTGCTGGAAGCCGGCATCATGTTGGTCGAGGATTTTCTCGGTGGCTTCGGCCTCGAACTTGACAGCGACCTCCTTCAACTGGGCAATCTCGTTGGCAGAGGCGGAGGGCTCGACTTTCATTTTCTGGACGACCAACTTCAAATCGTCGGCCTCTCTTCTGTAGGCATCGGCGGTGCTCTTTAACTCCTCGGCCGATTCAGTTGCCTTGGCGTTCGCAGCTAACGCCTCCTTCAAAGTGCCTTCGGCCTCTTTGAGTCACTCGTAAAGCCTCTCCTCTGAGACGACAGACCTCATCATGACATGTTTTGCAACGAGGGAAGTCCGAGCATCAAGCTCACAGAAGAGCTTGTACTCGGCCTCGGCAGACATCCCTTCCAGGTACTGAAGTCCCCCTCCGGTAGTAAGGTCCAGGCTGACTAGGTTCTCGGCCTGAACGTTCAGGGCGAGAAAATTGCCACCCGTCACAATAG
Organism: Cajanus cajan; assembly: GCF_000230855.2. Classification (NCBI taxonomy): domain Eukaryota; kingdom Viridiplantae; phylum Streptophyta; class Magnoliopsida; order Fabales; family Fabaceae; genus Cajanus; species Cajanus cajan. The sequence goes on from NC_138521.1 coordinate 55,203,378, forward strand.
CCGAAATGGCGAAGGCACTACAACCCGATTGCTCCAGAGATAATTGCTTTGGGCGCTTACTAGAAGAGCTCGGACGTTCCAGCTCTATATTTTGCTCGGCAGCCCAAAACCGAGAGGTGCTTCCCTTCTTCTTGGCATCGGCCAGAGGGATAATTACATTGGAAGGCTTATCACGTTGCAACTTCAAAGCTGACCTCGCCGGCGGGGCCTTTTCGCTGGCCTTTGCATCCTTTGCCCTCTTCGCGAGCATAACGGTCACGTCCAAATTGCCTCTGGCCATTGTTAACTCCAAATTTTGTCTTCCCATATAAATCAAATTATAAAGTCCAGTCCATATATATTACAAAATATAATACAAATTAAAAGCAAAAAAACAAAAAACAAAAAAACAAAAAAAACAAAAAAAAGCAAAAACAAACAACAAAACAAAATAGAAAAATAAGAAGAAAAAAAAAATGTGTTGATCGTATCTTCCGTGAACCCCAATAACTGCTCCCCTTCAACTACTCTGCTGCAATTCTTACAGAGCTACCTTACCATTGCAAACAAGCCACCATGCCCTGCAAAAATCTCAAAAAGTTGCCTCTTGACCAGATTCACAAGCAAAATCCCTAAATTTAAGGATTTTGGCAAAGAGAGTAGAACAAATTAATAAAAAAATTAAAATAATTGTGTGCCTATAAATACCAGAACACAAGATGAACAAAGGGATGAAAAATTAACAGAAACAGGACAGAGAAATCACGTCAGCTGGGGTATAATCTGAAGAAAAACTCAAACAAGGAGCACAAGCCGGAACCTCAAATTTGTGGTATCATCTTCACCCACTGCATTTTAACATTTTTCTTTTGTGTATATAGTTATAATTGTGTGAGCACCTCATATTTATTATGCAAAAGAGAGAAAAGAAAAAGAATATTAACCTCTACAATTTGTTATACGTGCTGATTTCTAGAGGTCGCGGTGTGTTCTTCCCCTTTTTCTTTTTTTCTCTTCTCCCTCTCATTCACTCTGTCGTCTCTTTGTCACGCTTCGTGAGTGTGGCCAAAATGCAAGAACCACCTTGAACCCCCACCATCGGAAAGATTTTCAATGGTGGTGTCCGCTTTTCATCCTTTCCCAAACGAATCTCCACAAGAATCATCGTGGGTTACCGTCAAAAGCGATTTCCAACGGTGACCCTCTTCTCCCCTTCGAGTTTTCTCCTTCACTATCGTTTTCCCTCTTCGCTTCACGCGTTTGACCAGCCACAATGATACGGGGTACCGATCTTCTTCCGGCCAGCGTCGGTGCGTCATTTGCAGAGAGAAATCGGAAAGTTTCTTTCACAACCCTAACATTAGGGTTCCTCATGCTCCTTTTTCTTTCTTCTCTCTGCTGCTTCTTTTTTTCTTCTATGCTTCTTTTGTTTTTTTTTTCCTCCTCTTAATTATTACACGTGCAGGCCTAGCCCATTTAACATGGTATTCTTTGGGTAATCAAATTATTGTTGTTTTGTTCTTTTTCTTTCAACTCACGTATGGGCCTAGCCCATTTATTCATTTTTCTAAAGAAAATAAGGTTTTAGGAGTATAATTTACAATATGTTAAATTTATGTAATTGAGACTAATAATTATATACAAAATTAAGGCAATTGATTTATTTGATTGTTTAAAGTTATTATATGATGGATTTTCACATAATAATGATAATAATGAGAATGATAAAAAATTAGTAACTATTCTATAAAATATTGAGAATAATATCTTTTATGAATATTGAATATATATATTATTCAAAGAAAAGATTATTTGAATGTACATTCTCTTAATCTTAAGCCTAATAGATGTAAGTTGTAACAACTTGTTATCTTAAAAAAAATTTCTATCTAAATTTAACATATAATTAATAATTAGAATATTATAGTTTTTAATAAAAATATTTGAAGTCATTATTTAAATATTTTAGTGGCAAAATAGTTAATTAGATGAGACATCTTTTTAATCTATGAGTTTAAGATACAAGTTGAGACAACTTGATATCTTTAAATTTTACTCTAATAAAGAATATCAAATCAAATCTTTTTAATATATACTATAATAATAATAATTTTTTTTTATCAATATTAAATTAATAATATCTATCTTTTATAATAATATAACAATAATAATAAGATTATGAAGTACTTCCTTAATCTTAGATGACAACATTTATTTATTGTTTTAACAAAACTAATTTAATTAATTTATTTGATTAAGTTGTTTCCTAATATAAATGTGTTAGATGTTCATGTAATTTTAATTCATTTTAAAAAAAGAAGAAGAGGGTTTATTGGAATGTGACATTCCCTTAATTCTTGGGCTTAAGGTGCAAATTGTGACAATTTATTATCTTAAAAGTTCCTCTTATTTAAGTTTAAAATATAATTAAATATAAAAATATATATATTATCACAGTTTTTAATATAAATATTTGAGGTCATTATATCAAAGATTTTATTGAAAAAAATAATTTATTAGATGTAATATCTTTTTAACCTTTAAATTTAAGATACAAGTTGTGACAACTTGATATCTTTACTTTTTCCCTAAAAAATAAAAAATATCTAACCAAAATCTTTTTAAATATGTACCACAATATTAACAATAATAATGATTTTTTTAATAATTAAATATCTGGCTTTGGTGTACACCTCTGTCAATTTTTATATTTTGGGGTATATGAGTTGTGACAGTTCAAAAATCCTAACCTGTTAAAAGAAAAATAATAAACAAATTAATAAAAAATTCAACACACAAATATTTTCTACCAAAGAACTACGTGACTCTGATTCTTCATTACGCATGGAGATACGTAGGAGCAGGAAGTCACTCCTGTCGAGCCAAAAAAATAAAAATAACAATATTATCTCATTTTTTAATAATAACAATATAAAAAAAATAATTTTAGTACTCATTAAAATAAAATAAAGACATTTGTTAAACAATATATTTGATTATTATTGTTAATTCATATTAATGTGGGGTGAGGTAAATATTTTATAAGTTATAATAAATTTGCTTAATTAATTAAAGGTAATCGTCTTAAGGCGAACGTTGTAAGGTGCTAATACCTTCCTTACACGTAATCGACTTCCGAACCCAAAAATCTAATTTTCGTAGACCATTTTCTATTTTATGGTTTTTCCAATTTTTTTTTCGTAAAAAATAACATTGGTGGCGACTCCCTATTTTTCAATTTATTTTTTCACCGTCCCGCCGCGATCTCGGTTGCGACAGATGGCGACTCCACTGGGGATATTTTTTGAGAGTCAAGCCTATAATAATTAATTAAGCAAATTAATAATAAGTTTTAAAATGTTTACCTTACCTTTATTTTTAAATATTTTCCTTATTCATTATTTGTCTTATTTGCATGTATTTGTGTTGGGTATTTGAACTTTAGGGTAGAAGATTTTGTTATATCATGTGTGTTGTTTGTTTCACAGATTGGGTAGTTTAGGATTACTCCCTTCACACACTTCACCTATACACTTTCACACACGTTTATGAGTGAGGTCCTATGCCCGGACTTGAGTGCAACCTAGGATAAGTAAGAGATCGAGTAGTGGTAACCTTCTAGATGTACATCTTGTTTGGTTATCATGAAGGCCTCACCTAGAGTTTAATCCTTTCAAGGGTATTATCACTTCCAATAGTTTACCTATTGTTGTGATTGATATTCTAAAAAGGGGTTATTGGCTCTAGAAACCTGTTTTAGAACTATAGAACCACCTATTGTGAGGAATACATATTAATGGCCCTATAGCCTCTTATTGTTAGGAGAATCCTTTATAAGATGCAAGGGGATCAGTATTCTACCTCTACAGTCAAATAACATAACCTACGCACAAAATAAAGAAACTCTCTCTCTCTCTCTCTCTTCCTTTACTACATCATTTTATAACAAGGATCATGCATTTCATATAAAATAGATGAAAATAATTTTTGCATTTCAATAATCATTCAAAATAAATAGATAGAATCATAAATGGCATGTGCATCCATTTCTAGGTTGTTAAAGGACCATAAAGACCTAATACTCGTTGTGAACATTTTCTAAGAGACATGGAATCAGATTTGAAGAAGACATTGAAGTTGAAGATTAGACAACCTAATTTGAAGAGTTTAAGGGATCTCAGTAACAAGCTGAAAAATAGCCAACATCGAACTTTTGTTGTAAGATTTGGAAAGCTTCTTAACCTATTAGAATTTACCGTGCAAGAAGGAGCTCTCACTGCCTTAGCTCAATTCTACGACCCTCCTTTAAGATGCTTTACCTTCCAAGATTTCCAACTTGCTCCAACAATTGAAGAATTTGAACAAATACTGGATATTCCTTTAGGGAACAAAAAACCCTACCTATATATGGGTCATTATCCTTCACTAGCTACAACTGCTGCAACCTTGGGGATTGGAGTAAGGGAGCTAGCAAGTAAGAAAGAGATGAAAGGAGGCGTTGAAGGTTTCTCAAGAGCCTACTTAGAAGGATATGCATTATGTCTGGCAGAAAATGAAAAGTGGGATGGTTTCATGGATGTGCTCGCACTCATCATTTATGGGATTGTTATGTTCCCAAATATTGAAGACTTTGTTGACTTTGCTGCAATTGATGTTTTCTTGGCCTACAAGCATGAGAGGAGAAGCCCTGTACCGGCCATTCTTGTTGATACATACCACACACTTAATTTACGCTATGAAAGAAAAGGGGGGATGATTTTGTGTTGTTTGCCTACATTATACTTGTGGTTCATGACTCACATGTTCAAAAAAGGAAGACAGATAGAGACTATAAGCAAAAGTGAATGGGCCCACAACATAGCAAGTCTTAGCGAGAAGACCATCGTGTGGTACACTTGTGAGCAATACATCAGTGAAGTGATTTGCCAATGTGGAGACTTCCCTAACGTACCACTGATGGGAACCAAAGGGTGCATAAACTACAATCCAGCTCTTGTAATAAGGCAGTTTGGTTATCCAATAAGGAGCCCACCTACAGAAGAGTCAATCACTCCCTTCATTGTCTATGAAATGAGTAAAGACTTGGATATGCTTAACAGGATTAGACGTGCTTGGGATCGAGTGATTAAGAAAGGAAGAGAGCTGGGGAAAAGAAGTTACACTGTAGAGGGAAGTTATCACCAATGGCTTTGTGAGAGAGTGAAAAAGGTCAAGATGCCATTTCGTAGCTCGGTTCCAGTTATTGAAGAAATAACAATTCAAGATCCCATGAGTTTGGAGGAAATCGAGAAAAGAGCTGGAAAAGTCTAAAAACGAAAAAGAAGCATTGAAGAAGGAATTGATACGGACTCGCCAAGAACATAAAGCCTCACAAGAAGAAATTACAAAAGTAAAGAAGTACGTTGAGTTAGCCAACAAACGAGAAAGAATAGAAGAAGAATGCAAGTTAAACACTCGAAGTTGTCTAGAGGCTGCTGATATAGAGCTAAAATTACGAAGAGGAGAGCGAGATGAGGCTAGAGTTAATAGTGAACGATGGAGAGAGGCATGGAAAAAGTCCAAGGAAGCTGAAAGAAGTGCACAAAGGAAACTTGAGGATTTGAAACAACAATTGAAAAGAGTTGTGGCTGAGTATGAAAGTAGAGTCCAAGATGAAAAACAACTAAATGCCAATCTTGTTTCGCAACATCAAGCCATGTTAAATGCAAGAAATCAACATATTATGGAGCTAGTAGAGGAAGTGGGGCAATTGAGGAATGCTGTTGAAATACATGAAGAAAATCAAAGATTCTGGGCACGTAACCTCGTGAATCGAGTTCAACAAATCAAAGGAATGCTCAGTGATGCCTCTTACTTATTGCAAAGAGCTGAAGGAATGATAAACCCACTGTCCACTCCCATAGAGATTCATGCGTCCCTTGAGAATTGTAGAGATATGATATCTCAGATGAAGGAGATGACTACTAGTGATAAATGATATGTATTTTGCTTTAAGTTGTATGAGAAATATCATATATGTATTTTGTAGTGCTCCACCCTTCTAAACTTTTTGTACTTCACTTTATCTATTTAATGAAGAAGGTTGTTGATGTCTTTCTCTTTACTATTATTTCACTCCTTCATTTTATGTAACTTCATGCTTATAGTATAAAGTAAGTTTGAAAATAAACGTTCACGCACAAATTACATCTGAATCTCATATTAAATCTAGTACTTAGAACGTGACGTTCTAAAGAAAAAACAACACTAAAAGCGCTCATGCAAATTCTCGATTCCATGTTTTGTGAGACTTAGTACCTATGACGTGACGTTTTAGGGAATAGTTTTAGGGGATGTTCACACACGAGCCAGGTGACTTATGGTGCTCTAACAATTTCCCATATACAAAAGCATAATAATTGCATTTTCATATTCATCACATACTCATCACATAATCTTGCACAGTGCGTGAAAGTGAAAGGAAAAACAAGTGTTGAGGCAAAGAAAATATCCCTACGACACCCTTATTGGACACGCGCCAAGACCAGGATCATGGAGGGAGTAGTGGAAGATTTGGAACAACAACATGACGAGTTGAGAGGAGATGTTAATCAGTTGAAAGAACAAATGAGTAAGATTTTGGACATGCTACAATCAATGGAGTCAAGAAGGGATACAAATGGGAATTCGTCTGAGCAACCTCATGTTACACCTGCTTACCCCCCTGGGTTCACTCCTCCACCACAGCCAAACCAAAATACTCAGGTCCAGTTCCCTCCATATGGGTTACCCCAAGGCTACACACCACCGGTGGCTGCAAACACTTCAGAAAATGATCATCACGCTTCCACCATGAACCCTCAAAACCAGATTCATAATACTCAAACTCTATTCCCTCCATATGGCTTGCCTCCGGGATATACGCCACCAGTGGCTAGTAATAATGAGAATAATCCCATTACCTCTGTCTTAAACCCACTGAACCAAACACAACCCCAAGATCCAAACCTTGAAACAAGTGGACCACAAATTCCAACTCAACCTCACATCCAAATGCCTTATACCCATGTACATACACCACCGGTTGACACGACTCAAGTTGGAGGCCCCTCAATCCACCAAGGTGTCGTTCCCACATCAGTTATCATTACGCACCCTAGCCAACTCGAGGATAACTCATCTAAAGACAAAATACAATTTTTGGAAGAAAGATTAAGGGCAATTGAGGGAGTTGATCATGATGGACTCAATGCTATTGATTTGTGTCTAGTTCCTGATGTTGTGATCCCTCCTAAATTCAAGATTCCTGAATTCGATAAATATAGAGGGGACACATGCCCAAAGAACCATCTCACCATGTATTGTCGAAAGATGACCTCATGTGCTCACAATGATAAATTGTTGATCCATTTCTTTCAGGAAAGCCTTATAGGGGCTGCCTTGGGTTGGTACATGAGCTTGGAGCGAGGACGAATACATACGTGGAAAGATTTGGCATAAGCATTCTTAAAGCAATACAAGTACAACATGGACATGGCCCCAGATCGCACACAACTGCAAAATATGTTGAAGAAAGAGAATGAAACTTTTAAAGAGTATGCCCAGCGTTGGAGAGGAGTGGCTGCTCAAGTACAACCCCCTTTGTCTGAAAAAGAGATGGTCACAATGTTCATTGATACACTCCAATCACTCTTTTATGATAGGATGATTGGAAACGTATCATCGAACTTCTTAGACCTAGTCGTTATTGGAGAAAGGGTTGAGATGGGATTGCGAACTGGTAAGATTGCTCACTTATCAACAGGATCAATGTACGCAAAGAAGCCATCAACAAATACAGATAAGAAGAGAGGAGGTGAAACAAATGCAGTAATGTCAACCTCTATCGGGTCCAATCGTGTCCCTTTTGCACCTAGTCATCAACCCCAATACATGTATAACCCACAAGTGGCAGCTGTTTCTTTACCTCGATATCCACAACATTATCAATTTGGGATGGCCTATCGATTACCTGCACCACCATCGCAAGTCCCAATGCCTCAACAAAATCAATCAAAAACTCCCTCTCCTAATGTGGATAACACTCAAAAGAAAGGAAACAACCAACAAAGGACATTGGTCCCAATCCCTATGACCTACACTGAACTGTTGCCACATTTGACTCGCAATGGTTTGATAGTGCCATTCCCCTTAAAGCCTATTCAACCACCATATCCAAAGGGTTATGATCCAAATGCCAAGTGTGATTATCATGCAGGGGGTGTTGGGCATTCAACTGAAAGATGTTGGGGATTAAAGCATAAGGTGCAAGACTTAATAGATATGGGGTTATTAAGCTTTAAAGAAGATAGTCCAAATGTGGGGACTAATCCTCTTCCCTGTCATGGTTCCTCGTCAGTAAACATTATTGAAGAAGTGTGTGATCAGCAAGTGAAAAACGTAGGGAAAATCAAAACCTCTATGAGGTTCATTTTTTCGAAATTGTGTAGATTTGGGATGATTGAGGGAAACCTATTGGAAGATGAGATGTGTGGCCTTCACCCAACTGCTATGCATTCTATTGAGAAGTGCGATGAATTTAAGCAGATTCTACAAGATTTGATTGACTCAAACTTGGTTCAAGTAAGTCAATTTCCAAGTGGAGAGGATGTGTTAATGGCTCAATCAGAAGAAAGACCAAATGTGGTTATACCAAGACCATTGGTAATTCATTTTACTAGAAATGTGCCTTTGCCAAAACCAAATATCCATAAGCCTCTTATTGTGCAAGTCCCAACTCCTTTTCCTTACAAGGACACCAAGGCAATTCCATGGAAATACAACACAAAGGTGAAGATAAATGGGAACATGAATGAACAACAAAAGAAAGAAATCAGTGATGGAGAAATCGATGTTACAAATATTGCAGGAGTAGGTGGAATGACCCGTAGTGGTAGGATCTACACTCTTGAAGAATTAAGGGAAGGAGATATAAATAAGAATCTTGGGGCAAAGGGGAAAGCAACTGTCGGTGAAGGAATTGAGCATATCACAAAGAACAATGGAAAAAATGCTATTGTGCAAAATGAGGAAGAGAAGAAGGAGGTTCCAGATGAGGAAGCTTTAGAATTCCTTAAATTCATTCGACAAAGTGAGTATAAACTCATTGATCAATTGGATCGTACACCTGTCAAGGTGTCCTTGCTGTCATTGTTAATGAATTCTGAAAGTCATAGAAAGTTATTGATGAAGATTTTGAATGAAGCACATGTAGCTAATGACATTACACTAGATAAATTTGGAGGTATCATTGGTAACATTACAGCCAACAATCGTCTCAGTTTCACATATGAGGAAATCCCAGTTGAAGGAAGGGGGCATAACAAAGCTTTACACATCTCTGTGAAATGTCAGGACCACATTATGGCAATAATGTTGATTGATAATGGTTCTTCATTGAATGTAATGCCTAAGTCAACATTAGACCAATTGCCTTGTGATGGGACGTATATGAAATCAAGTTCTATGATTGTGAGGGCCTTTGATGGATCACGTAGGGAGGTTATGGGAGAGATTGAAATCCCTATTCAAATTGGTCCTTTCACTTTTAATATCACTTTCCAAGTCATGGATATCAAACCAGCATACAGTTGCTTGTTAGGTAGGCCATGGATCCATTCAGCTGGAGTGGTCCCATCTTCCTTGCATCAGAAGCTAAAGTTTATAGTGGATGACAAGTTGGTGATTGTCTCAGGCGAAGAAGACATGTTGGTAAGTAGTCCTACACCTACTCGCTATATTGAAGCAGCCGAAGACGCTCTAGAAACCTCTTTTCAATCTCTGGAAGTAATCAGTACTGCCTATGTGGAATCATTGCCAAGGAACCCACAACCATCGAAAGCAACAATGATGGTAGCAAGAGTCATGATGAATGGAGGATATCAATCAGGCCAGGGGCTGGGAAAAAACCTAAAAGGAATAACAAGGTTGATAGAGTTTCCAGAGAATAAGAACCGATGTGGGTTAGGATATAAACTTACTGGGGCTGATAAAAGAAGAATTGCAGAGGAAAATAGAGAGAAAAGGCTGGCACGACTAGAGAATCGAGAACCAAGGATTAAAAGAATTCCCATTTGTGATCTCTATCAAAGTTTTAGAAGTGGAGGACTGGTACACACGAACCAAGTGGCTATGGCTAAAGAAGATCAAAATGTTGATGAACACGTCAACTTGGTGCATCGATGTGACCCTGATGAAGAACTTCACAATTGGACGATCATCAAACTTCCTGTGATTTTTAACTCCATTTCAAAGTGATTGTAATACAAAACTCTATGAACATGCCCAGGATCTTAGTATCACTTTTTGTTAAATGGGCTTGCATGTTATTTTTTGGTATATCATATGAATGAAATACATTTTGAGAATCTTCCAATCATTATCTTTGTCCTATACCTTCCCTTCTTTTCCGTTTCAATATCTATTTATCGATTTTATCTCTTGTCAAACCTAAATTGCAGATCCAAAAATAATCACATTAAAAATAATAGCGCTAATATCTCATGTCACAATTTTGATCATCCTATTTACGAAGCCGAGGAAGATGATAATGACCCAGAGGCCCCATTCGAGTTGAGAAGATTGGTGGAGCAAGAAGACAAAATAATTCAACCTCATGTGGAAGAAGTTGAAATGATCAATCTGGGAGGTGAAAATGATAAGAAGGAAGTTAAAGTGGGCACTGCCAATAAAGGAGATGAGAGAATGAGGTTATTTAAGCTTTTGACCGACTATGTTGATATCTTTGCATGGACATATCAAGACATGCCTGGGTTAGATTCCAACATAGTTGAGCATCGATTCCATTAATACCTGAGTATCCACCAATCAAGCAAAAGTTGAGGCGCATGAAACCAGAAGTTTCCTTAAAGATCAAAGAAGAGGTCAAGAAACAACTGGATGCAGGGTTCCTTGCAGTAGCCAAATACCCTCAATGGGTTGCCAATATAGTACCAATTCCAAAGAAAGATGGAAAAGTCAGAATGTGTGTGGATTACCGAGACCTTAATAGGGCTAGTCCTAAAGATGATTTTCCACTACCTCATATAGACGTTCTGGTAGATAACACTGCCCGACATGCTTTCTTCTCCTTTATGGATGGATTTTCAGGGTACAATCAAATTAAGATGGCTTCTGAAGACATGGAAAAAACTACATTCATTACATCTTGGGGAACATTTTGTTACAAGGTGATGCCATTTGGGTTGAAGAATGCTGGAGCAACATATCAACGAGCAATGGTGACTTTGTTCCACGACATGATGCGCAAAGAAATAGAGGTATATGTTGATGATATGATTGCTAAGTCAAGAACAGGGGCAGAACGCATCACTAACCTACAAAAATTGTTTGAGCGCTTGAGAAAATATAAGCTCCAATTGAATCCTGCTAAGTGTACTTTTGGAGTAAAATCAGGCAAATTGTTGGGATTTGTGGTTAGTGAAAAAGGGATAGAAGTAGATCCCGACAAGGTGCGAGCAATCCTAGAAATGCCAGCCCCTAATACAGAAAAAGAAGTTCGTGGGTTCTTGGGGAGATTGAATTACATTGCCAGATTTATATCTCAACTAACTGCTACTTGTAACCAAATTTTCAAATTATTGCGCAAAAGTCAACCAATGGTGTGGAATGAAGATTGTCAAAAGGCTTTTGAAAAGATTAAGCAATACTTGCAAGAGACGCCGATCTTAGTACCACCGGTACCAGGGAGACCTCTCATACTATATATGTCTGTGCTTGATGAATCTATGGGTTGTGTATTGGAGCAACATGATGCTTCTGGGAAGAAAGAGCAAGCAATTTACTATTCGAGCAAGAAGTTTACAGATTGTGAGATGAGGTACTCCTTATTAGAGTGAACATGTTGTGCATTGGCTTGGGTTGCTCGACGATTGAGGCAATACATGTTAAGCCATACTACATGGTTAGTATCTAAAATGGATCCAATCAAATACATATTCGAGAAGCCTGCTCTCACTGGTCGAATTGCTCGTTGGCAAATGTTGTTGTCAGAATATGATATTATTTATGTCACTCAGAAAGCTGTCAAGGGTAGTGCATTAGCAGAATATTTGGCTCATCAACCCATAGAAGATTACCAATCAATGCAATGCGAATTTCCAGATGAAGACATAATGACATTATTTGATGAGGAAGAATCCATAAACGAAGAAAAATGGACATTGTTGTTTGATGGAGCTTCTAATGCACTGGGGCATGGAATTGGGGCAGTGTTAATTTCTCCAAAGAATCAATTCATCCCTTTTACTGCAAGGTTGGGTTTTGGTTGCACTAATAATGTGGCAGAATGTGAAGCATGTGCAATGGGGATTGTAGCAGCCCTAGAGTTCAAAGCTAAAGTGTTGGAGGTATATGGAGACTCAGCATTGGTTGTTCATCAACTCAAGGGTGAATGGGAGACTCGAGATGCAAAGTTAATCCCATATCACTCGTACATCAAGGGGTTGATGGAACAATTTGAAGAAATCACTTTCCAACATATCCCCCGCGAGGGTAACCAATTAGCAGACGTTTTAGCCACTTTATCTTCAATGTTTAAGATAAGTCAAGGAAATGAAGTGTCATTAATAAGAATACAAAATCGAGACCAACCAGCATACTGCCAAGCAGTAGAGGAGGAACCAGATGGAAGACCATGGTTCTATGATATAATAAAGCACTACATAAAAGATAAAGAGTATCCCCCTAGTGCTTCAGAAAATGATAAAAAAGACATTAAGGAGACTAGCAATGGGATTCTTCTTAAATGGTGATGTGCTTTATAAGAGAAACCATGACATGGTATTACTCAGATGTGTTGATGCTATTGAAGCCAAGAAAATAGTGGAAGAAGTTCATGAAGGCTCATTCGGAACACACTCATTCGGAACACACATGAATGGGCATGCAATGGCAAGAAAAATTTTAAGGTCTGGTTATTATTGGTTGACCATGGAATCTGATTGTTGTAACCATGTGAGGAAATGCCACAAATGTCAAACATACGCTGATAACATCCATGCACCACCAACACCTTTGAATGTTTTGGCTGCACCATGGCCATTTTCAATGTGGGGAATGGATGTGATTGGTCCAATTGAACCAAAGGCATCAAACGGGCATCGTTTCATCCTCGTAACTATTGACTACTTCACTAAATGGGTCGAAGCAGCTTCTTATGCCAGCATGACAAGAAATGTGGTAGTTAGATTCATCAAAAGAGATTTAATTTGTCGATACGGTCTACCAAGCCACATCATTACGGATAATGGAACCAATTTGAACAATAAAATGATGAAAGAGTTGTGTGATAATTTCAAAATTCAACACCATAATTCTTCACCATATCGCCCTAAGATGAATGGGGCAGTAGAAGCAGCAAATAAAAATATCAAGAAAATTGTTCAAAAAATGGTGGTAACTTACAAAGATTGGCATGATATGCTGGCTTTTGCCTTGCATGGCTATCGCACTTCTGTTCGTACCTCTACCGGGGCAACCCCATATTCTCTCGTGTATGGCATGGAGGCTGAGCTCCCAATTGAGGTAGAAATACCCTCCTTAAGGGTATTGGCCGATGTCAAACTTGAGGAAGCTGAATGGGTACAAATTCGTTATGATCAATTAAATCTCATTGAAGAAAAAAGGCTAAATGCCTTATGTCATGGTCAATTATATCAGAGAAGGGTGAAAAGAGCTTATGATAAGAAAGTTCGTCCTCGAGAGTTTCAAGAAGGAGATTTGGTGCTCAAGAAGATCTTACCAAACCAAAAAGATTACAGAGGGAAATGGACTCCAAATTATGAAGGGCCTTATGTGGTGAAAAAGGCATTTTCAGGAGGAGCTTTAATCCTTACCAATATGGATGGAGAGGATTTATCGCTTCCTGTAAATTCTGATGCAGTCAAGAAATATTTTTCCTAAAAAGGAAATAAATAAAAAGAAAAGGCTCGCTAGACTGAAAACCTTAACAGGCGGCCTAGGCAAAAGTTAGAGCGACCCGCTAGGCTGAAAACATTAAAGGGCGGTCTAGACAAAAGTTAGGGTCAACAACAAAAAAAAATCAAAATAGAAAAGGAATCTTAAAGAGAGATGGGTACAATCTTTGAAACTTGAAAATAGAACAAATTGAAGAGTCAATGTACCAAAGTATTGAAAAAGCCGCAAACCTTCAAACAAGGGGAAGAGGTTCAACAAAGCATCTAACATCCTCGAAGCTCGTTTGATAGGATTATTAAAGATGAAGACATGAGAAGTTGGCGCTATCACCCAGAGAGTAAAAGAAAGAAACTTTTGGCTTGTTTTCATTTCCCTACTTTAGTATCTCATGATTTTGCTACTTCCCTTTCTGTATCCATTAGACTTTCTGGTGACCATAATCCCTTACTTGAAATGATAAAATCTCATATTCCCCATAATCATTGGTTATCTGAATGTGTTTCACTATATGATCTGCTGAACGTAAAACATGTAATAACATCAAAAAGTATTTCTATTACAATGAATGGACTTAAAGGTCACAAGAAATATGTTTGGTCATTAACCGACCCTAATAAAGGCAATAACCCATTGATGAATGAGAACTTTGAACAGCATAGTCATAAATACAAGAAGAAGAAAGGGGTTTCCTTGCATGTTGAACGGAAGTTGACTTTAACCCTCACCAGATCTTGGAGCGCTTGTCCTCTTAAGGGGTCAAAGGTTGGAAAAATGAATACAAAGTGATAATAATAAGATGTGTTTAACACTTCATAAAGTTCATTTCTCATTACATATCATGCATACATCTCACCATAAGTTTATATTTCCTTATATCATATAATCTTGGTGCGCCCCACCTTAAATCTAAAACCCTTGAAATCCTTGTTTAGGTTTATTGATCCATTATTTTTATATTTTGAGTCCCCGTGCTCATAACTTTCAATATCTTGGATCCCCGAGTGAACAGTTTTCATATTTTGAGTCCCCGCGCTCATAACTTTCAATATTTTGGATCCCCGAGTCCACATATTTTGAGTCCCCGCGCTCATAGCTTTCAATATTTTGGATCCCCGAGTCCACTGTTTTTATATTTTGAGTCCCCGCGCTCATAACTTTCAATATTTTGGATCCCCGAGTCCACTATTTTTTGAATCCCCGCGCTCATAGCTTTCAATATTTTGGATCCCCGAGTCCACTATTTTTATATTTTGAGTCTCCGCGCTCATAGCTTTCAATATTTTGGATCCCCGAGTCCACTATTTTTATATTTTGAGTCCCCTGCTTATAGCTTTCAATATTTTGGATCCCTGAGTCCACTGTTTTTATATTTTGAGTCCCCGTGCTCATAGATTTCAATATTTTGAATCCCCGAGTCCACTGTTTTCATATTTTGAGTCTCTATGTTCTTAAGCTCTTAATATTTTACCCATCGAGTCCACTACTTTTAATTTAATTTAATTTATTTATCTTAGGCCCTTTTTTGTCCATTCCTTTAAAGTTGTTAGATTCTCGTATCTTCCCATTTATGTTTTGAATCTCCATGACTATCTTTTCTTTTAACTTAATTCAAAGTCTTAAGTTTCATGCCACGTTGGAATTAAGTCTTTACTTAAATTTTACTAAAAAAAATGAAAATTATTATTTTTCATATTCTTTAGTAAAATTTTAAGTAAAGAGGCGCACCTGTTAACTCCAAATTTTGTCTTCCCATATAAATCAAATTATAAAGTCCAGTCCATATATATTACAAAATATAATACAAATTAAAAGCAAAACAAAAAAAACAAAAAAAACAAAAAAACAAAAAAACAAAAAAAGCAAAAACAAACAACAAAACAAAATAGAAAAATAAGAAGAAGAAAAAAACGTGTTGATCGTATCTTCCGTGAACCCCAACAACTGCTCCCCTTCAACTACTCTGCTGCAATTCTTACAGAGCTACCTTACCATTGCAAACAAGCCACAATGCCCTGCAAAAATCCCAAAAAATTGCCTCTTGACCAGATTCACAAGCAAAATCCCTAAATTTAAGGATTTTGGCAAAGAAAGTAGAACAAATTAATCAAAAATTAAAATAATTGTGTGCCTATAAATACCAGAACACAAGATGAACAAAGGGATGAAAAATTAACAGAAACAGAACAGAGAAATCATGTTAGCTGGGGTATAATCTGAAGAAAAACTCAAACAAGGAGCACAAGCCGGAACCTCAAATTTGTGGTATCATCTTCACCCACTGCATTTTAACATTTTCTTTTGTGTATATAGTTATAATTGTGTGAGCACCTCATATTTATTACGCAAAAGAGAGAAAAGAAAAAGAATATTAACCTCTACAATTTGTTATACGTGCTGATTTCTAGAGGCCGCGGTGCGTTCTTCCCCTTTTTCTTTTTTTCTCTTCTCCCTCTCATTCACTCTGTCGTCTCTCTGTCACGCTTCGTGAGTGTGGCCAAAATGCAAGAACCACCTTGAACCCCCACCATCGGAAAGATTTTCAATGGTGGTGTCCGCTTTTCATCCTTTCCCAAACGAATCTCCACAAGAATCATCGTGGGTCACCGTCAAAAGCGATTTCCAACGGTGACCCTCTTCTCCCCTTCGAGTTTTCTCCTTCACTATCGTTTTCCCTCTTTGCTTCACGCGTTTGACCAGCCACGATGATACGGGGTACCAATCTTCTTCCGACCAGCGTCGGTGCGTCATCTGCAGAGAGAAATCGGAAAGTTTCTTTCACAACCCTAACATTAGGGTTCCTCATGCTCCTTTTTCTTTCTTCTCTCTGCTGCTTCTTTTAAAATATGTTAAATTTATGTAATTGAGACTAATAATTATATACAAAATTAAGGCAATTGATTTATTTGATTGTTTAAAGTTATTATATGATGGATTTTCACATAATAATGATAATAATGAGAATGATAAAAAATTAGTAACTATTCTATAAAATATTGAGAATAATATCTCTTATGAATATTGAATATATATATTATTCAAAGAAAAGATTATTTGAATGTACATTCTCTTAATCTTAGGCCTAATAGATGCAAGTTGTAACAACTTGTTATGTTAAAAAAAATTTCTATCTAAATTTAACATATAATTAATAATTAGAATATTATAGTTTTTAATAAAAATATTTGAAGTCATTATTTAAATATTTTAGTGGCAAAATAGTTAATTAGATGAGACATCTTTTTAATCTATGAGTTTAAGATACAAGTTGAGACAACTTGATATCTTTAAATTTTACTCTAATAAAGAATATCAAATCAAATCTTTTTAATATATACTATAATAATAATAATAATTTTTTTATCAATATTAAATTAATAATATCTATCTTTTATAATAATATAACAATAATAATAAGATTATGAAGTACTTCCTTAATCTTAGATGACAACATTTATTTATTGTTTTAACAAAATTAATTTAATTAATTTATTTGATTAAGTTGTTTCCTAATATAAATGTGTTAGATGTTCATGTAATTTTAATTCATTTTAAAAAAAGAAGAAGAGGGTTTATTGGAATGTGACATTCCCTTAATTCTTGGGCTTAAGGTGCAAATTGTGACAATTTGTTATCTTAAAAGTTCCTCTTATTTAAGTTTAAAATATAATTAAATATAAAAATATATATATTATCACAGTTTTTAAAATAAATATTTGAGGTCATTATATCAAAGATTTTATTGAAAAAAATAATTTATTAGATATAATATCTTTTTAACCTTTAAATTTAAGATACAAGTTGTGACAACTTGATATCTTTACTTTTTCCCTAAAAAATAAAAAATATCTAACCAAAATCTTTTTAAATATGTACCACAATATTAACAATAATAATGCTTTTTTTTAATAATTAAATATCTGGCTTTGGTGTACACCTCTATCAATTTTTATATTTTGGGATATATGAGCTGTGACAGTTCAAAAATCCTAATCTTTTAAAAGAAAAATAATAAACAAATTAATAAAAAATTCCAACACACAAATATTTTCTACCAAAGAACTACGTGACTCTGATTCTTCATTACGCATGGAGATACGTAGGAGCAGGAAGTCACTCCTGTCGAGCCAAAAAAATAAAAATAACAATATTATCTCATTTTTTAATAATAACAATATAAAAAAAAAATTTTAGTACTCATTAAAATAAAATAAAGACATTTGTTAAACAATATATTTGATTATTATTGTTAATTCATATTAATGTGGGGTGAGGTAAATATTTTATAAGTTATAATAAATTTGCTTAATTAATTAAAGGTAATCGTCTTAAGGCGAACGTTGTAAGGTGCTAATACATTCCTTACACGTAATCGACTTCCAAACCCAAAAATCTAATTTTTGTAGACCATTTTCTATTTTATGGTTTTTCCAATGTTTTTTTCCGTAAAAAATAACATTGGTGGTGACTCCCTATTTTTCAATTTATTTTTTCACCGTCCCGCCTCGATCTCGGTTGTGACAGCCATTAGTCCTGCAACAAAACAAATCTTAACATCAATTCAAAACACTGCTAAACTGTCGAAGCCTAAAACATACCTAACAAGGCCGTCTCAAAATGAGACGTTTCAAAAATGTCCAAAAGGCCTCGGACAGGCAAGCCTTTCGACAATTTGTTGAAGAGCTCCACGATCTCTTTGTCCTCGGCCGGGAGCTGTGATTCAGGTATCGCCTCAAAACGGGTCGGGCGCCTCGTCCAATAAAAAGGGAACAGTGGAGATCCATCTCGGTCATAAAAGCAATTCTTCAACTCCGGCCCCCAGCGGACCTTGAAGAAGCCGCTCTTAAACCCTTTGTAGGACGATGTGAACGCCCGAAGAAATCCCCGCTTCGGCACCCGAGCCAATGACACCCATTTCACCGGCTTGCTCGGGCGACATATGTAATAATAGAGGAAGGCCAGTGGTCGGGGAGTTAGACCTATGCATAGACATAGGTTCCGGAATGCCTGCATCGCGACCCAAGCGTTCGGATGCAGTTGGGTCGGCGCCACGTTGAGTATTCGGAGGACTCCCATTTGAAAATCGTCGAAGGGCAATTGTATGTCGAGGTCTTCGAACCAGCACATGTAAGCATAAAAATGGTCATCTTCGTCGGGCCCCGGCTCCAAAAATACGAAATCAGTATCCGGACCCTCATCCGCACAGGCCTCGGCGAGTAACAGAAACTCGTCCTCCCCACTCCCAAAACACTTCTCCAAAGACACAAACGTGTCCAACAATTCTTGATCGGATAGCTTTGAGAAATAAATGTCGACCTCTCCGTCCACCCCATTCATACCCGGGCATCTCCATTGTCCCGTAATCAATCTTCGTCTTCGGCCGATTGCTTGGACTGACCACGTCCTTGCCTCGCGCATCGCCGAGTACCTCCAAGCCGTCTCCACTTGCCCCAACCTGAATGGCCTCAACACGCAAGCTCGGATGGCCGACTCGGCCTAAACCTCTAGCATCCACCTCGGCGGCTCGTGCCAAAGCCATTGCCAGAGTCACAAGGGGCGATACTTCGACCACTTCGTCTCCGCTATCCTCTTGCTCGGCAACATCGGAGGGGAACACCACTTCACATTGTAGCGGAGGCAACCTTGAAATCTCACTCGAACCCGACCCCTCTCTATCGGATGTGTCACCCGACACCTCCGAGGACGTCCAGCTCCTGGCCGAGGAATGACTCCTATCCATTTATTACTAAAAATAAAGAATACAAAATTTACCTTTGATCGGTTCGCTCGGTCGAATCTGGTTTCGAGAGCGCTCGGGAAATTTACAGCAAGTAAATTTTCAAGCAGCCCCCCTATTTATAGGCAAGGTAAATGGGGGAGGTGAAAAGACGTCCCAAAACCACAACCGTTCGATCTATATCATCCAACGGTCCAGATTTAGTAACCGTCAGGCCCGTAACCACTAGGACCAATGTGGCAGTCCGTACCCACCGAGGTCTCGACGTATACTCCAACTGCGCGAGGTCTCGGTATAGACCCCATTCGTCTAAGGCCTCGACATATGTCTTATCCAGCAAGGTCTAGACCCAGGCTTCGTCCAGTCGAGGTCTCCACCTAGGTTTCTTCCGTTTGAGGTCTCGACATAGGTTTCATCGATCTATGTCCACCGAGGTCTCGGTGTAGGCTCCAACCGCGCGAGTTCTCGGTATAGACCCCATTCGTCTAAGGCCTCGACATATGTCTTATCCAGCCAAGGTCTAGACCCAAGCTTCGTCCAGTCGAGGTCTCCACCTAGGTTTCTTCCGTTTGAGGTCTCGACATAGGTTTCATCGATCTATGTCCACCGAGGTCTCGGCGTAGGCTCCAACCGCGCGAGTTCTCGGTATAGACTCCATCCGTCTGAGGTCTCGGCATGTCTCACCGAACCAAGGTCTAGATCCAGCATTCGTCCGGTCGAGGTCTCAATCGAGGTTTCTTCCGTTTGAGTTCTCGGCATAGTCTTCATCAATCAATGCTCACCGAGGTCTTGGCGTAGTCTCCAACCGCGCGAGTTCTCGGTATGGACTCCATTCATCTAAGGCCTCGACATATGTCTTATCCAGCCAAGGTCTAGACCCAGGCTTCGTCCAGCCGAGGTCTCATTATGGATGTCTCTCAGCCAGATCTCGGTATACGCTTCGTTTGTTTGAGGACTCGCCATAACATTAGAGACCGGCCATGTTGACCCAGCCTTTACCGTTAGATCTCGACCACTATCAGTAATAGCTGACGACCATAACCGTAACGTCCAAGTACAACGACAACCACAGCCCTGACTATTTTAACCATCTTCTTCTTTTGCATCCTCGACGCTGCGGGGGTTGTATACCGTATCGTAGCCGACCAGGCCGAATACCCGAGCCCATGGCCGACTTGGTCGAATACCCGAAAGCGTGACAGATCAGACCGAATAGCCGAGCCAACCGACCACTCGCAAATTAAACAGGACGCGTCGGTGTGCTCGGCCAAACCCCGCATTTACGCCAGGATACTTACGGAAAGGTTAATTTACGTAATACACCGGATTAATCTCCTAATTTCCCGGGGCCCAATCCTTAATCACGGCCCAATAAGAACCACTATAAATAAGACCCCAACGAGGTATGTATTTAACTTTCAACTACCGCATTTATTACGCCGAGCACTTACTTGAGCGTGGGAGTGTCTTTGCAGGCACACCCCCTTTCACATCGGACTACCCGGATAGGAACGAGAAGACCGAGACCCAGGATCAGAGCCGCTATAACAAGGATAAGTGAAGTGTGTATCCTAACACAGGAACAATAATAATGAACCAAATGAGAAAGATCAGAAGAAAAAACACAATTCTCTCTTTCATCCATAGTTTATTCAATTCGAATATCTGATATGTATTTTAGTTTTTAATACTGACAAGTGAATTATCAAACCGTACAAGTCGTAGTCAATAATGAGTTACATATCATTCCCACGACACACGATCGAAGGCTACCGTAATACTTAGCATCAAACACACCTTTTACTAACTAAACAATCAAATTTGGCAGTGATTTGGAGTAAAAATATAGCTTAAAGGTTATAAACCTAAATTAAAGCAAGATGTTAATAGAAATAAAAAATGAAAACTCTTTTTTGTCTTTTTGTAATCTTTCATAAATACCTGGAAGGAAAAAATAGGGTTTCACAAAAAAATAATAAAAGCGCTGGAGTTAGAAATTCAAAATAGTCTTAATTTTCTTCATCAAATCCTAACAAAATCTAAAAAAACCTAATAAATTAACAAAGAGGTGTCTGTTCCTAATTATTTGCAGAAACACATGATAATGAGTCAAACATAAGTCTCAAGCCTCCGAAAAGGTAGATAATTACCCAGAATGCAATTAAAAGGCAAGTAAAAATTTATCAATATCTACATGTGCATATATGGATTTCAAGGATTCCATTTCTTTATTCACATAAGATTTTTTTTCTTCTTTTTGTGACATAAAAGTCCCTCTCCATGGCATTGTTTGGCTTTTGTCAAAATCTTATTAGTAAGTTTCTCAATACAAATACTAATCCTAGCATAAAATATTCAAGAAACATTGACTTTCTTAAATTGTATGGCTCATGTTTGTTAAGTGAGGTCGAGGATTAACTATGCCAAGTTTACAAATATTAAATACGATGACTCATGTTTCTTAAATAGCTAGTTTCATAAAATATTCAATAAAACTATTTTATTCAAGAAGATTACAAATACGATGCTGCAACTCAATTACTACATTATCCTCTCTGTTTGCCTAACCTTATTGATAAACTAAAATGTGCAAATAATTAAATATTATATTTCGTTGAAAACAGTAGTGCTATTACTTGGACTTGCTCGAAGTTCATGGAAGAGTTGGAGTTGCGCTTATAGCGCAGACAAATCAGTGGCAGATGATGATTTTGTCGACTGTGTGAAGCTGCAGCAAGAGGTATCCTTCTCAAATAAGTTTTGATCTCTTCACTGTTATCTTTTGTAGCTTAAAATGTTAAAACTTAGCGAGAATATATGACTGGGATGTTGACACGAATTTGATGATTTTATCATGCTTCGGTTCTGTAATTAAACTCTGTAATGTTGCCAATTCATTTCATAAGGATATTGTATAGAGTAAAATAAAATAAACTATGACTGAATGGCTGGTGCTAATCATTATGAAGATTCTTGATAGTTTTAAATTATGGTGTGGTGATATTTGATTTTAGTGTATATGATGGTGGAACACATGACATGGTGCAGAAGATAAAGAAATTAGTTGGAGAAATTATTTGAAACGTGGAGTAATTGAAGGCTTTTCTCGGCATTGAGTTTCACTTTATTGACTATTTATAGACATTCATACGCCGCTAGTGAGTGGCACTTATAATTACCTTGTTCTTTAATGGATGTCCCATGACCGTTGCAGCTACTGATTATTATCTTCCATAACTAGCTACCACATACTAGTTACCAATACTATACAAACCAAATTGTGCTGCTGTGATTAATGTAGATTTTTCTAGAAATGTGCATCAATTTTAACGATGCTGAACATTTGTGCCTCTTGTAGGCTTTGAAGGTGGAAACCATGGTAAAATTAAAGGAGGAAATTGATTACAAAAGTTTGTGTAGAAGGCTAGACATAGAATTGGACAAACTCACTATGGAATATGAAAGGCAGCTGAAAGTATTTGAAGATGATATAGAAAGATTGACCACAGAAGCACAACATCGGATATTAGAGGCCCAAAAAAACTGTTCGGATTCATTGGAGGTTGGTTTATCTAGTGCATGTTACAGTCGAATAGTTTTTGGTACTTTGTATCCGTAGGATAACATGTAATTTAATTAACATGTATCCGTAGGTTGGTTTATCGATTTCTTGCATGCAAAGGTATGAAATGAGGATTTGATGCTTCGCCTGATTTAAGTAATTTCCTGAAGTTCAACTTGCAACGAACATGGTCGATTTTATTTGATGATTTCTCTTTGAGTATGTGCTGATACCCATTTCCTTTTTACAGAAGGAAAGATTGAAATATCAGAAAGACTATAAGGAGTCATTTAAGAGGCTTGAAGAGAAGGTGATGGAGAATAGAAAAAAGTATGAGGATTTTTGCATGACTTCTACAAGAGAGGTAGTAATTTTCATTATAACAGCAAAACTGCTTTGCACAACAGTGTTGAACATCAATTCATTTGGAAGGATTAAGGAACAATAAATATAACTTGTTATCTTGTTAATTTTCGCTGCCACTTTAAGATCTCAATTAGTTATCAAGTTTTGTCGGCAATATTTTATTTATACACGTGCATTTGAAGAGTTAACAAATAGTCCTGTGAACTATATTAGAATATGAAAATAATACAATGACTCAATAGTCAATAGTAAAGCATGGGTTGCTCACATGTGAATTATCATTTCCTAGATTGCTATGGTGCCTGCTGAGGAACTAGACATTTTGAAAAAAATACTTCATAAAGAGACTTTCCTAAGAACTGCTGCTGAAGAGGAGAGAAATCATCTGAAGAATCAAATGACAGAACTGAAAATGTCGGAGGTATGTTTTTGTGCCTGTTTATACTTTTCACTTGCATTGCATGTGCCTTCCTCATCTATCTGACATCTTAACACGTATATGTCTCCTTTGATAGGCATCAAGAGTGTCAAATATATTCAAACTTCGCAAGATGTTGGAAGATGAGACATATCAGAAAGAGAAACTCAAAGGAGAAATAGCAAGATTGCAAAGTCAATTGTTGCAATTAGGTTTTAAAGTTGGCAAAGTAAGCTATATCATTATCCAAATAGTGCCCAAATATTGTAGTTAATTGGCTTTAATTTATGTTTTATTAAAGGGAAATACGGCTTTCGTTACTAATTTTGATTATAATCGGGTGATTAAAGATTTTTTAAGCTACTACACATTACATGGTGAGTTTTTTACTTGATTGAAAACGCTTAAGAGGGGAGAAATTGGTAAACTATGCTATCATTATTGCTATTTAATATCTTCATTCACTTTGCGCTAGACATGATATATGTGAAACATACATGTCTATCAATGTTTTATTTTGCAATAATATTTGTGCAAATGGTAGTCCAAGCCATAGAGACATAATGTACTTTTTCTTCTACTTTATGGTGACACGGAGATTTAAACTATAGTTCCTTCACACTACACAAAACCTTCACCACTAACCTGCTACTGCTAGCTCACACTTGGCTTTTGGCTATTAACATGTTGAGGTGAAACTGAGGACAGTATCATGGAAGTTAATTGCTTCACCCTTCTCAAGTCATGACTTATACCTGCATCATGTTTCTGCGGATTATTCATGGGTTTCTTGCCCATTTATAGAAAATAAGCGAAAAATTTACCTGTCCTAGCTAGACCTAGTAATTTGTCTATCTATGGAAAGTTGGTAACACTTATGATTGCAATTTCTCTTATAGACAAAACAACAAATTGATGGAGGTGGATTTGAAAAAGATGTTGGTGGTGTAGATTCTCCCACTTTCCTAGTTGAGCATCAACAAGAAGCTTCAGGAAACGGGGAGAAAGTCTCAGATGACAAGCTCTATGAGCAAGGCAGTAATTACTATTTGCTATTTAGTTTGTATTACATATCTTGCATGTTGAAAACTTTACATTTTCTGTTGATAAATAACTTTCAATTTAGTAGATATTTTTTTGCTTATAAAATCACTATTCTGACAGGGGGATTGCAGAAGATTATGTCATTGCTTGAAGCAGAAGATGCTGATGCACGAATCTCTGCTGTGAAACTAGTAGCAAATTTAGCTTCTGAAGGTCTTAGTGTTGACAACTTATGTTGAAATACTTTGTATATATGCACTAGCAGTCTAGCATTTAGGAACAAGATAATTTGCAAAGGAAAAAAGAATCTGAATAATTAGTATGACTTCTGATTTATATGATTTGATCTTGGGGTCAATGAATGTGTAAATACATAAATTTTAGCTATCTGAATGTCTTTTAAAGAAAAATAATCACAAGAACAAATCAAACCTTGTCTTCCTTGATCTTTTTGCTATATATTACATAACCCGTTTGCTGCTTTGTTGAAATTGATATTATTAAAAAATTAGCCATAACATCTATCAATCCTGATGTTGCAGAAACAAATCAGAAGAAGATTGTAGAAGCAGGTGGACTTACGTCCTTGATTAGACTGCTTAAGAACTCACACGATGAAACCACACAGAGAGTTGCAGCAAGCGCCATAGCAAATTTGGCAATGAATGGTAAACTTCCACATCCTGTTCTTTCCTACTTGTAACTTCGTGAAATAATGCTACTTCTACCGTCTCTCTCTCTCCATCTCTTTTCCCATTATTTCCCTGGTATCTGCAATCTTATTTGATGTCTTAACAGAAACCAATCAAGATCTCATTGTGGCTCAAGGAGGCATAAGTTTACTGTCAATGGCAGCAACCAATGCCGAAGATCCTCAGAGCCTTCGAATGGTTGCTGGAGCAATTGCTAATCTTTGTGGAAATGGTAAACTTTTGACCTTATTCCATTTTTGAAGTTATAGTGATTATCTGTATTGCAGATTGGGTTCTAACTTCTAACTACGGCATAGATAATGCATTAAATACATGATCAGACTCATTCTTTACTTTCTATTGAAAAGATACGACGGATGCTTAAGAATTTATGGATGATAAACTTGTTAAGCTAACTGCTCTGATGCATATTTTTCCGTCTTGCATGAGATGATCGTAATACAAGAAAGTTTCAGACAATCATTCTTGTTAGTAGAAATTATATATATTTCCTCTTTCACCTCTACCCTATTAAGAAGCAATCTATTGAATACGTATATTTCAATAATTAGAATCACTAGCAAACCAAATATTTGAAAGCGCTTTTTTGTTCTCACAATTAAGTGTTTTATAACATCTCTGGTGAGATATTGATAATGATGCTTAAGTTCATCTAAAATGATTTTGTTAATATTCTGCTGTCTTAAACGGTATTTTTGCGCTGGTGTGTTAGGTCAATGAATGCTCCATAATTCCATGATGATTAAATGAAAAATATATAAGGTATTCAAAAAATGGCCGAATACAATCGGATGGTGAGACAAGACATGGGTTGTAGTTATTGATGTTGAAAATGCCAAGTGTTGCTTCATTACAAATCTTGGAGATGTTTGTTGGATAAATTAAATTGACCTGTGGGGAATGAATTGAAGTGTAGGCATATATAAAGGACAATATGTTGATTTTCTTGAAACAAAATAACGTAACAAGTTTGGTGTTCCTGCATTTAGAAAAACTACAAATAAAGCTAAAGGAAGAAGGTGGTATCAAGGCACTGCTGGGAATGGTCAAATGCAGACATCCTGATGTACATACACAAGTTGCACGCGGAATAGCCAACTTCGCCAAGTGTGAGTCAAAAGCATGCACTCAAGGTAATAACTTGTATACGTGAATAGTTAACATAATAACTATATATATGTTGCGTTTGATTACTTCCATACGTAATAATATCTTAATTTGCAAGCAATTATTAATTTTAACACAATCATCTGTATACAGGGACAAAGGTTGGAAGGTCTTTACTTATTGAGGACGGTGTGCTTCCGTGGATAGTGCAAAACGCAAACAATGAAGTATTGTTGGTTAGGCGTCATGTTGAGCTTGCACTCTGTCACTTAGCACAACATGGTGAGCACTACATGCACCCTATCTAGCTGTGATTTGGATACTAAACTTGGCATGTACCAAGAGCTAGGCTTTTGTTTTTGATGTGATACAGAAGCAAATGCAAGAGACATGATTAGTGGAGGTGCAATACGAGAGCTGGTTCGTATATCGAGAGATTGTTCAAGAGAAGACATAAGGATTCTTGCACGTCGAACACTAGTTTCCGTCCCCGCTTTTCATGCTGAAATTAGGCGTTTGGGGATAGATTATTGAACAAATCACGTGTCTAAGATAGTCAAAGAAGTGCATAATAATTTTCAGTATTTCGGATGTGTTCATCTTAATTTTTTAAGTAACCAATTAGTGTTCAGATGAAATTTTCAACGAAGAGTTGTTGTTGTGTTTTGTTGTTTTGTTGTTATTGTTGTTGTTGTTGTTTTTTTTTTCTTTTTTATGTAGTTGATCGATTACTGAATGACCATAATTTAATCAAATTATGATTAACGTGGTTTGTCTCTGGTCTGCGCATCTACTGCAAAGCTCTGTTATGTAAAATGATTATATGCAATCAGCAAGGGGCAGGTTCACATCAGAAACAAAAAGGAAAGAAAGAGAGGGTAAAAGTTAGTATGAGTTTTGAATTTCTTGTTTCATGAAATAGAAACAGCTCATTGGCATTCATGACGATGACAATAATTGATTTGTTGATGAGCGATGATTAATTTGAATGTTCTCAACCAAATTATATATTCGTCAACGTGGGACCCCGTAGACATTCATTTCTCATAATTAACTTGTCATGACAGGGAAAAACCCATGTTTATTGCTGTTGATCACTTGCGATGACTTGCGGGAGGGAGGAGAGGGACATAAACTTATTTTTTCTTTCTTTAATGCTTGTATCTTAAATTTTGTTTTCTTTAATCCCGTTCCTTAAAGAAAGATCTCCCCTCCTTTTTTTTTATTGAAAAAAAGAAGAAGAAGAAGCACGATCTAAGGAAAAATTACAATCCATAACTATTATAATTTCTAAATGAGTATTGAATATTTGAATTTAAAATATTTTTTTCTTAATGTGATAAGAAAATCATAATTGATAGATATCTATTCCGGCAAGAAATTTCTTTTAAAAAAGTTTAACGATCGTCTTAGTTCAGAATATTTTTTTTAATTAAGTTTAAAGTATATTTAGTGAGTATAAAAATTGATTTTCTCATAAACTTTTTCTATCCC
This sequence comes from Cajanus cajan, assembly GCF_000230855.2. Lineage (NCBI taxonomy): Eukaryota > Viridiplantae > Streptophyta > Magnoliopsida > Fabales > Fabaceae > Cajanus > Cajanus cajan. The sequence continues at coordinate 55,231,751 of NC_138521.1, forward strand.
GATATAGATAATAAGGCGATATTATGATTTTGAATCTCTTATTTCTTTTTATGATTCCTTAAATTATGTTGTATCATTATTGTCATTAATAACTTTATAAATTTTAATATTTATAATTGTTCTTGTGTCTATTTTATAAATCATGGTGCCTTATCTTAACTACTTGTGGAGATGATTTGGAAATTAATTGAATTTTGTTGTAAAACGTATTTGACAAATTAATAGACCATCAGTCATAAAGTCTGCTCAACTTACTCAGTTGGTGGGAGATCGGTATAGGGCAATAACCAATAAAATGATGAATATTACTTTTTTTATTATAAATGACTTAAATATATTTTTAATCCCTCAAATTTAAAATTAATCCTTTTAGTACTTGTAATTTTTTTTAAAAAATATTATTTTAATTTTTATATTCAAATTTTGTTAAAAAAATTAGCAAATATTGTCGCATAAAATCTATCTACCGGTATTATTATTAGTGAAAATATTATATTAAACCATTTGACATTGCATATAAGTGTCTCAACTTATCACTTTCAAATATGTTATTGGTAACATGAAAGATTAAAACAAGAATTTTTAAAAATTCCAAGAACTAAAAACATATTAAAACAAGATTTTTAAAAATTATAAAAACTAAAAACATATTGTAATATATATTCACTATTCATGACAACAACAAAATTGAAACTTAAGATGCTATGCAAATTATTCTCTAGTCTAAGTCTTGTGAGATAAGTTTGATAATATATGAAGGATATAAGAGAAATCAATGTATAGACAAATTAGTTGATTTTGGTTTAAAGTATACGATTCTTTGTAAGTGATGACCTGTTTTGTCTTCTTTTGTTTGGAATGTTTTTTTTTCGTGATCATTACCTTTTTTCGTTTTTGTTGATTTCTACATAGACTTTGGTATAGTTCTCTTCATGTTATTATTACTATTTTTATCTTTTTATATATATATTTTTTAGTGTGTTCCAGTTGACTGGTAAACTTTGAGGTGTTATTATCTTATTAAGATGTCTTAATTTTATAATGATACTTAACATGGTAAACCTTTTATTGAAAAAATATACTTTTATATATAAATTAATAGATGAGACTTATTTTCTTTTTCTTTTTTTTAAAATTATTTTTTAAGTTTAAAAAATAAAAATAATTTAATTACTACTCGGGACTGATAAAATTAAGAAACAATGGAAAAGTAGGAATTTTCAAGCTATCATTTGGTAAAACTTGAAGTGTACCAAAAGTAGGGGTGGGCAAAAAAAACTAAACTGAACTGAACTGAACTGAACTGGTGGTGAACTGTACTATAAAAAACTGAACTGTTTGTAAAAAAAACTGAACTGAACTGTTTAAAAAAAACTGAACTGAACTGAACTGTTGTAAAGTTGAACTGTACTAAACTATAAAAACTGAACTGAATTATAAAAATTGAACTATTTTTATAAAAAAAATAAAAATTAAATGTGTTTAACATGTTATGTCTTAATAGATTAACTCGATAGTTTAATAACCAAAATTTTAGAAAAAAAGTGATTTGAAAAAAAATTGTATCAATTTTGTTGAACTTAACAGATCAATTGAGTTATGTTGAACTACTTATTTTTAGGCTTAAAATTCACTGAGTTTGTTTGACATAATTTTATATTTTTTTCCTTTGAAAAATTTAAATAAAATGGAAAATAAAGTAAAGTTGATAAATGTGTCCTATTTTGATAGATAAATGAGTCAAAATTGTTCAATTCAAAATATCATAACAGTTTAGTGCAGTTTAAATTGCAGTTCAATTCAAGTTTTTATAGTATAGTTCAGTTCAGTTCAATGACACAAAAAAATAGTTCAGTTCAGTTCGTCTGAACTAATATTTAGTTTAGTTCAGTTCATATGAACTACTTTTAAGTTCAGTATAGTTTTTATAAGTTCAGTTCAGTTCAGTTCGTTTTGCCCACCCTAACCAAAAGAACCACGCTTTGCTTAATCAGGTCATTATATGAATGTTGATAATAGCAGAAATTCTGTTTATCATGGACTTGAACAAAAGTTGAAAATCTTCAACCCGAATGCATGAACCTTAATATTGTTGGGAGTGATAAGTTTCAATCCTCCAACCAACATAATTTAACATTCTAATTATTAACATTTTTCCATTCAAACTTGAAATGACAGTATAAGATTTAAATATAAGAGTTTATGTACACTGTTCTAACTTTTCATAATTAAGTTAATCTTAGTTATCTATATAAAAGATAATCTTATAAAAAAATTAGAGAAGAGAGAGAAAGTAAAATATATGTAATACGTGATGTAATAGATAAAAAATTAATAATAAGGCTTAAATAATTTTTTTTATTTTAGTATTTTAAGAAAATCAATTTTGTTCCGTTAAAAAAAATTATTTTCTTCTTTGTCATTAGATTAACAATTAAATCTAAAAAAAGTTATAAATTATATGAATCAAAATTTAAGAGAATTAAAATGAAAACAACTAAAATTTAGAAGGATAAAGACGAAAACTACTTAACTTTGGAAAAATTTAAAAAAAAAACTAAAATTTTAGTTAAACTTATAATATTTAAACCTTAATTTGCCCTGATATAAAGTAAAAACCTCAATTTTTAGTGACCAACACACTTTAAAAATAAATAAATATTAAACATAAAACTTTATAGAAGTATATCATTATCTTAAAGTTATGAAAAGAAACATAACAAATGAGGAACAACAAATACAAAACATAAATTAAGATATATGTAAATTTGGATGAATATATTATTATATGAGATTTACAAGTTGTGTAATTAATTTTTATTTTTTTTCTAGTTATTAATCCATTCGTTATAAATTTAACTATTTTTTAATCTAAATTAGTACATTTATTGTATTTAAACATATGAAATTATAAATTTGGTTAAATAGATGTTTAATCCCTATAAAATAAGGTTATTTTCTTATATATTTTTTTAATTGTCTTTAGTTTAGATATTTTTATTTTAGACCTCTTAAATTTTAGTTATTTTTCTTTTATTTTGTATTTCAAATTTTAGTTGTTTTGGTTTTAATTCCCTCAAATTTTGGTTCTATAACTTAATTTCTAACTTTTCTATTTTGGTCCTTATAATTTTTTTACTTTTCTTTGTTATATTTAGTGATCAATTTGATGGCAAGGACGAAAGTAAAACAAAATCTTTTTACAGTAATGAAAAAAAGAAATAAAAAAACTCCCTACTTTGCATGGGCGAAAAAGTTATTTAAGAAAAATAATACAGTAATATTAATAACCAAAAGAAAGTTAAAAGTATTATATACATGTACGAATATCATTGTTAGATATAAAACTGTAACAATTGGAATGAAGGAATGTTAAAGAATTAATCTATCAAAGGCTTGTGATTAAAAAAGACTTCGTTTTTTTTTTTAATAATTAACCTTCTTATTTATTTTAGATAATTTACTCCAACTTAATTCTTTTCGCAGCATTCTTGTAATTTAGGAGAGAAATAAGAAAAGTAAGAAGATATGAAATAATATGTGACATAATATCAATATTCATTAATTTAATTGATGTTATGATTGGTTCTCAAATTTTGGAATCTTAAGTTCAAATTCTTATATTTGAAAAAGAAAAAAAGACGATGCATATTAACATATAGGTTATCATAAATAAATCAACACATGACATTAGTAAATCAAGAACGCGTACTACTGCATTCATCCCCAAGTTCATATTGATTTTAACAATATTGTTTAGTAAAATTAGTTTATAAATTAATTATGCAAAAATTTATAAATTAGTTAAAAAAAATTACAAATTATCAATTAGGACCTGAAAAATATGAGCTTATTGATTGATTAAGTTGAAACTAATAAATCAAATAATATAAATATAAATTGACATAAAAAAAGTGAACTTTTATGATGAGAGTGAGAGAACAACTACATGACAGATAAAAGAGTTTCTAAATTAGAAAAAAAAAAAAAAGGAAATGATATCAAAAAAATTAATGAAGTTAAAAAGAAAAAAGAAAATAAAAGCTAAGAAATTACTAAAAAAAAGTTAAAAACTTATAAATTATAAATTACTTCAATTAATTTATAAAAAAATCAGTTATAAACTTTTTCAATAAGTTCATGTATCAATTAATTAAGTTTGTTTTGGTCAAATTAGCTTAAAAATCTAATTAAATTATTTTTTAAAATAAAATTACAATAATAATAATAATAAAATTTGAATTTAAGACATCATGTATATTATTCTAACTTTTTACTATTAAATAGATCTTATATTATGTGGTTCAATCAAATTAGGTTAACCAAACTTTTTTTTTTTTTTTGTGTGTGTGTGAGAAAGAATTGTCCTCGACCTAGCAAGCCTACATAATACATATGCATGTAAAAGTACTTATTGGAAATGTAGGGGGGTGTATTGGTTTAGGATTTCGTAGGATTTTAAAAGACTTTTTTTGAGTAAAAAAGTCCATTGGTATTCAATCAGGATTTTATGTCACTTAAAAACAATCCAGTGGTATTCAATCTGGATTTTTAGGATTTTTTAAAGAGTCCATTAAAATCCACTGGTATTCATTTGAGATTTTTTACAACTTAAAAACAATCCATTGGTATTCAAAAATTTAAGGATTTTAAAGGATTGTTGTGTGAGAGAGATTTTAAAAGACTTTCTAGTGTTATCTATAAATACCAGATTCATAAAACAATCCCATCCAAACCCATCGGATTTTGAAGGATTGTTTGAAATGATTTTTCAAGTGTTTTAAGAATTTTCAAGTGAGTTTTTCATCATTTTTTTCTATGCTCCTGTCTTCTCCATTTTTTCTCTACTAATAATACTACACTATTGTTCATTGCTCATATATAATACTATTCTCATACCATTCTCCTATTTTGTGAAACTCTAATATGTAAATGATAGTGTCATTGACTTGTTTTATTTTTCTGTTCGTTCTCTTTAATTGACTTACTTTATTTTATTCTATGTAGTTGAATTTGTTCCTTTATATAACACAAAAAAATACTTGAAATTTTAACTTTTAAGTGGTAATTTTTTTTATGACACACGTTAAGAAAAGAAAAAGGTGAAAGATGAAATTGATATCATAATCTCAACAATATATATATATATATATATATATATATATATATATATATATATATATATAAAAGATGAATTTGTTAGGGTTTTTGTGAGTAGAATGAGATAAAAATGGATCTTAGTAGGGGGAAGAACCCTCTTAGCATAAAAATTGCGAATTCTCTCTTTCCCTTGAATTTGTTACTCTTATCCCTCCTCCTTTTATGACTCAACAATTATTTTATTTTTTTTACTATGAATTTTTCTTTTTTATTTTTATATTATGAAATTAAGATTTTTTATATTTTAAAAAAAGAAAATTAACATAAGACATTGCAATATCTAATTTTTTAGGGTTTAGGATTTATGCCTTCATTAACTTATTTTTTAAAAAAGAAAATATTGTTAAAATATTTGTTAGAATAATTTATATTTATAAATATCGTTAAAAATTATCATATATATATATATATATATTCTCTATATCTAAATACTTCTGTTTATATAAAAAAAATTATATATCTAAATATTTTTTCAGTATCGAATATACTAATTTTTTTATATAAAAAATTATCTTATGTTTCTATATTTTCGTTTTTACATTTTTTTTTATAATAACTGAGGTATTTGATCCATTTGGATAGCAAAAATATATTCGATCTTGTATGATGGTGTGCTTCTAAAAATAATAATATAATTTTATTGATTTTGTCTATTATCCGTAATTATTTATATAACTATTTTTTAACATATATTGTTTTAGTAATTCAAATGGGAGATTCACAAGGAAATAATAAAGAAAAATGAAAAGAGAAAGAAAACTATGAAGCTTGGATTAAGGACGATTCCGATGAATTGTTACAATTGATAGTGGATGCTATAAAAAGAGGATAGAATATTATAGAGAATTATTATTATTATTTATCTAGACATTATTTTTTTTATTTATTATTTTTATCTTTGACTCTTTTTAAATTTGAATGTATAATTTTTTTTAAATCTTATCAAATGTCAAAACTCCACAAAATCCCACAGAATCCATTAAAATCCTAATTTAAAAGTCTTGCAGAATCCATTAAAATCCTGATTTTAAGTCTTGTAGAATCTTGCAAAATCTTAAAAGTCATGAAAATCCTGCAAAGTCTTTTAAAATCCGCTGGATTTTTTTTAACTAAAAAAATCCTTTAAAATCCTAATCCAATACACCCCCCGAAGTTTCTAAACTTACCGAGTGAGAGAATAACAAATTATTAGAATTAAACGATTAATTAATCCATCACGGGTCTCATAAAATAAGGCCCAAAGAAAATATTCATAAACTGATATAAAATATTTTAATTATTGATTAATGTTAATCCACATAAATTAATTAAATTTAGTACTATTTGCATAGTTTTGCAAGGGTTGGGTACCCCTTTACCCTTGATCCTCTCTCTTTAAAGATATCTTTTCTTTGCCGATAAAAATAATAATAATAAAAAAACTACTTTCATCTAATTTGCCTCCCTTATAGAATATGCACGTAAAGTATGAAAATGAAATAGTACGTACCGTTAATTTCAATTAAAATATTTCACAATGTTAACTTTATATTAATGATAAATAAATCTTTACTTTCAATTTTAAATATTTGCTCAATTCAGATAAATCTATTTCTCTCTATACGAAGGAAGTGAACCAGGTTTCATATAAAGGTTTTGTTGTTTTAGTTTTTGAACATGTTGAGCGTTTCACTAATTGCTTTGAAATAGCGAATGATTAAAACATAAATAAAGTCTGCTAATGTTCTTCTGTCTCTATCAAGAATGACTAGCTCAATGGAATGGTGATCCTGAGTTACCAATTAGTTAGGTTAGGGATGTAATAACATTATCTTTTATAAATGATCGAGTTCTTTCTATACCCAACTAGCACTGTCAGAATATAATCTGTTTATTTCAATATATAATATATATTTTTTCTCTAATATTTTATCCAACTAAAACAGTATCCGAAAAAATAGATAAAAATTGGATTTAAAAAAACCAATATTTCTTTACTTCGAAAATGAATTGTCGGACACCTGAAACTAGAAATAATAGCCGCAACAAGGACAAATGTTTAAGCTTCCAACGAAGAAATAGGTTGGTAAGGAACCTACCACGCACTCTATATATTAAGAGAAAACAAAATAAGATTCTTACTTTGAGGGAACAAAACAGTTGTCTGGCTCGAGGAAATTTAGAATCAGTTGACCAACAGAATAGAACAGGACGCACGCAGTACACACAATACAATTTAAAGGAGCCAAAAAGTCTGATTAATTAACGAGGATGATTAATTGGATAAGTTTCATGTCGCTGTATTTGTTTTTGATTATCCCAACCTAACTTTAGTTTTTTAAACAAAAAAGGAGCTCCGATGCATGGAATCAAAATTCAAAACCAGGCTTGGCTCAAAATTCAGTAGGTTTAGCATGGAAGAGAGTGAGAGAAAGGGTTAGATAAAACGCTCGGGAACGTTGTGTCTTGGTTATTGTTACCTTTTAATTATGAAAGTTAGGATGACTGCCTCGAAAAGGAGCTTTCATCAGACACTGCATGTGTGAACCAGTTACCTAACATATATACTACACAAGTTTATCTCCTAATCCTAAATAATTACATACTTTAAAATTAAAAACAATAATCAAATCAATGTCTTAAACAATTTATAATCTAACTGTAACTGGTTAATTTGTTGTCAAGACTCAACAAGCGTTCTAACATGTTTGATTAACCAATCCGCACGCAAACTGAAACAACAAAAAACTATGGTCGTACATTTATGTTATACATCCAGAGGCCACGACACAAATTGCTACAGTTTTGCTGCTAAAAACCGATTGATGATATATATAATCACGATACGAACACAACCACCCCATTGTATTTTTCATCAACAGAATCAAACTCGCCAAAAATATAAAAATTCATCAGTTTAATTACAGAATCCAGGAAAAAGAGAACATATATCACCTAATAATCAAAATGACACACAAATTCTAATGAAGCACGAAGCCTGAAGTCCTACTTTCAACATCCCTAACTCAATGAATTTCTCATGCCATCCTCCCACCACCACCACAAAAGCTAACAGAAAACTATAACAGCACTGTAGAACTCATGAAGCTAACAGAAAACTATAACAGCACTGTAGAACTCATGTAACATTGATAGGAAGACTTTATTTGAACTAATGAAAATAAAATATAACTTATTAGTTTATTCGAATAAGCTTTGTAATCAAGCATACCAATAAGTCCTCACTCATTTAACGAGAACTTATGGAATTAAGTTGTTTATCCAAGCAGACCCTTTAGAAAGGTGAACGATTCTGAGCCCAGAAAGGCGGGTCAGAAGGCATTTGAACGGAATTGAGAAGATTAGGAGGCAAACCATGGAAAAGTGGAGCAGTTGCATTATCTCCTCCCATAAGCTGTGACTGAGCAACACCACTTGCACCGGGTGACCCAATTGAACCTCCTTGCATTGGCAAAGAAGGGTCTTCATCCTCCAAAGGAAGCCTCTCGTAAGCAGCGTTGCTGAACGAAGCAGCCATGATCACCACAGGCCCCGAAGCAACCAGCGTTCCAACCACGCTTCCTCCCACCACCTGGCCCTGCCCACCGGCCAGGTAAATGGTCAAACCGGAAGCAGCCGGTGGCGCCGGCGGCGGAAGGAAGGACCCCGAGAGGGACAAGATCTCGAACCTTCCGTGGAGGGTAACGACGGAACCGGGAGAAGCCGGTTGCCTGAGAGTGACGTTGGTGACAGTTCCGGTGCCGCTCAAGATGCAAACCCCTCTCTGGCGCTTCCTTGCGAACTCCGACACGCTTTCCACGATGTCGCACGCGTCTGCCACCTCCATCATGTGGGTTCTCATGGCGTTGGCGCTGTCGCGGGTGATGATAATGGGTGGCTTGGGCTTGTTTTTGGACCCCGCTGGTCTTCCTCGAGGCCTTCTTGTTATCTCAGCCTCACCTGCACCTTCGTTGTTTTCTTCGCGCTCCCTTTTCTGCGCCCCGTTGCTTCCGCTGTGCTCGTCCTCGGTGGCTTGGAATTGGTGTTGCTGCTGGTGGTGGTGCAGGTGCAGATCCCTTGTGTGAAAAGGAGGGGGGAGAGAGTGGGCATGTGCTGAGTTTGGATCCATTCCGATTGTTTTCACGAGTGTGTATCGGTGGGCGGTCAATATAGATATAATGATATGATCTCAACTCTCAAGTCTAGTACTTCATTTGCATATGCTGGAAAATAGAAATGAATTTGCCAATTCCAATATGTAGATGAAAGAAGCAAAAGTGATGGAAGTGAAAGGAAATTAAACAACACAGATTATTATTGCATATGAGTATGACCAGTGATGAGTCATATAGTGAGTACTGTCTCCTGATTCTCTCTTTCTCTTTGCTTGATGCTGACTTGTTGAAGATCTTGTAAATTTGATGAATCCAAGTGGGGTAGTGAGCAGTGACAACTTCAAAGTTGAAACTGATCACGGAAGGAGAATAAAATAGGAGATTGAAATTGGTGCAGGCGAGCTTACCAAGTTGTGATTGACTTTAACTTGAAGCTGCCACAGTGGGGGATTGAATGGTGAAGGGTATGTAAATTGAAGTTGCGGAGGGGAAGAAAAAAAATAGAGAGAGGTTGAAGATTGGTGTCTTAACTGTTGTGTTTGGAAGAAGATGAAGTGATGGGTTAGGGTTAGATCCAGACTAGATTTGTTTGCAGAAAGACTGCGTGCTTATGGGCGGTGGATGGGTCCCCATGACTTTCTTTCTCTCCCTTTCCACAACATAATACTTCATACATCTACTAATACAACTATTTTATACTAATATTGCATTTAATATTTTACTAATAGTATTAACTATTATATTAAATTTTTATCTTTGTGCATTTAATTTTTTTCATATATTTTGAATGTGTATTAAATGACTAGAAAAGTCATAACTTCATGAATATATATATTATTATATCTATTACATTTAATAATATATTATATTTAATGAATATAATATTTATATATTATTAAATCTAATTATAAAATATTTTTTAATAATTAGATTAATATTATAATATTTAACAAATTATTAATTCCTTTCAAAATAAATAAATTATTTAATTCATATTATAATATATAATGAATTAATATAATATAGTGAAGAAATTTTATTATTTTATTTTTATATTATAATTAATAAATATAATAAATAAGTGAGTATAGGGAAAAAATTTACTTAATCGTGTATTTATAAAATATTTTATTAATAACAATAACAATTACATTTATTTTGGAGTCTGTTTATTTAATTAATAATATATTTTGACTGTATATAATTGAATATAAAAGGTAATACATTTAAAATATATGATATTTAAAATTTTTAAACACATATTATATTTAATAAATAAAATATACTGGATAATTTATTTAATGTTATATAGGAAATTTTTTTTTAAAATGTTATGTTATCTATACTTATTAATAATAAAAGTATAATCTATTTAGTGTCCACGTTTTCTTTCCCATTTTTTTCAATTATACATAAACTCAAATAACCAGACAAACTATTCTAAGAATTTTTTTTTATTCTCTCTTCTTATGAAAGAGGTATGGGGTATTTTTTTTCACTAATAGTTGAAAAATATAATAAATATTATTATACAAAAATCATATTTTATATATTTATAACATATTATATTATTAACATTGAATAATATACTACTTTATGTTTCTTTTTTACTTCAATATTATATTTTAAATGTATATAGATGCATATAAAGAGTACTTAATATGTTTATAGTCATAAGTTGGGCCACACTTTGTACTCAATTCAAGCATTTTTTATTTTATTGAAATTTTTCTTATAAAAATATTAATATGAAAAGTAATACATTATTTAATGAATAAATTAATTAATAGTATATAAAGAAGAAATCACTTTATTTTATTTTTATAAACACCATATATATATTTAAAACACAATAAACAAATTATTTAAGAAAAAAACTAATTTATTCATATAATAAGAAAACATTATATTAATAAAATAATATTTGTGGCAAAGGCATTGAAGCATGTTAACTACAATATGCATCAAGGGAAAAAACACTTATATTATTTAATTTTATTCTTTTATATTCTTCAATACATTGAAACAGTATTTGACGAAATGATGTATGTTTTAGGATGAATTGCATTTTTATCTCTTAAATATTTTAATTGTATGATTTTATTTTTTAAGATTTTAATTGAGTAATTTTAGTTTAAGTATTACAATTATGTGATTTTTGTCCTCTAAATTTTAATTGAGTAATTTTAGTTCTTCAAGTATTATATATAATTTTATGATTCACTACAAAAGAAAATAGTTTAGAGTGGGCTAAAAACCGATTCTAAATCATAAAAATCGACATAATATTGTCGGTCGGTCGTCAATTTTTGGCTAACGTTAAATAAGTCGATATAATTTTTTTTTGTGTTGGTTAAGCCGTCGGTAACAAATTTATTTATTTTAATTTTTTATTGTCGGTTAAGCTGACACTATGTCGATACAAAATTTATTTTATTTTTTTTCTTTATCTTCTTTTTCCTGCTTATCATTTATTCATTTGTATTTTTAACATTCTCGGGACTCGATCTGTGAACCTTGAGGTCTTAAGTGAACTTGATAACCAAGTGCATCACAACACATTATGCGTATATAAGATTGAAAAAATTATCTTTATCTCTTTCAAAACACATACTAAAGTTTTAAAGCCTCCTATACGTGGAACCACACTATGAATTTCATCTTCTGATATGTTTTTTAGAAACAAAACCTTATTACACAAGTGGAAAAAAGAATTTTAAGATCGGTTATTTTTTACTTTTAAGATCAGTTAAAGAATTGATCTTAAAAGAGACGATCTTAAAAGTTAGAATTTAAAGATTGGTTATTTAACCGATCTTAATAGTCCAGCTTTTAAGATCGTTACGAAATAACCGATCTTAAAAGTATCAATTTTTAAGAAGAACGATGGTGGCCAATGGAGGGTTGCTTTGGGCGAAACATTGTCAGGGATGAAAATCATGCGTTCAGGTAAGATTCATGTAGTGAGGAAGACTGAGAGAGGGAGGCATGTGCAAGGGAGAACAAACAAGGGGGAGCGGTAAAGGCACAAGGGCCTACATTTTCCGAGTAAGGGAGACCAAGTAAGGGAAGCGCTCATGAGAGAGAACAATCTTAGGAGAACGACGAAGGTGTGAGGGGTACGTTTGCGAAGCGAGGGAGAATGATTAAAACGAGAAACAACAGAGCGACGGAGGTGTAAGGGGCTACCTTTGTGAAGTGAAGGAAGCGTGCATGAGGGATAATGATTGACGGGGGAGATGGAGGTGCAAGGGCACGCTTGTGTTTGTAGAGCAAGGTAGGTCAAGTAAGGGAGGTGCATGCGAGGAAGAATGACTAATTAAGGGAGAACATTGCATTTTTTTAAAATAATTACAGTACTTTTAAGATCAGTTCTTCTATGACCGATCTTAAAAGTTATGTTTGATATAACTTTTAAGATCGGGTATTAAAAGAACCGATCTTTTATACCACTTTTAAGATGGTTCTTTTGTAACCGATCTTAAAAGTTGTGTCAGACATACCTTTTAAAATCAGTCATAAAATAACTGATCTTAAAAGTATTTTTAAGATCAGTTAAAATTTAATCAATCTTAAAAGTGTTCACATTATTTAAAAAATTGTCACCGCGCCACTATTAAGATTGGTTACCTCTTAATTGATCTTAAAACCCCGATTTTAAAACTAATTTTTGCACTAGTGTTATAGTCACTTAGTTTTGGAAAACTATTTGATAACACAAAAGGAATAGTTGGTTCAAACATCAGAAGAAAAAAAAGGTAACATAATATTTTGTAACCATAGCTTTCAACTCAGTATTATTACTCACCTCATTCTTCTTTGTCATTAAGTAAATGATCTATCTTGTTTTTTCTCCTTCAGATAATTGCAGTTCCATGGAAATACAGGTATTATGATTGCCAGACTAAAGCCATCTGCATCTCGATTTCAGAAACCAAAGGAGTTCCTTCCTTGTGGCTATAAGTTGATATTCTTCCCAAAGCTTTTTATCTTGGGATATACATTTCTCAATGCCATTTAGCCTTCATAGTAACCTTCTTTTGGCCTGTATAATGTTGCCACAAGTATTTTTATTCCAAACTGTCAACGTCTTTTACAAGTGTTCAATTCTATCATTCCAACTATTATATTTATTCCACTTTTCAGCCACTAGAGATGGTAGGTTCTAGTGGTTCAACCAAGAGGACTTGAACCTGAAGGGCTTACACCTAGCTTATGCTCTCTCCAAAGCCTTAAACGAAGAGGATTATGGTTTGACTTAAAATGGTGAAGATGGATAACATTTGTTTCAAGAAACAGAATTCACCAAGACATATTAACAAGCACTCTATCTAACCTACCTTTACATTGCGTCTACACCATGTGAATGGGTTGCCCTAGAAGCCAATGTCAAGTAAGTGTTGTTTATACATACTCTATAAGCTCAATCTTTCCGAACAATAACTTTAATAGACCCCCTGCTCTTTCATGATCATGTAGTGTAGCAATGAAATCCCCTTGGACAGCCCAAGGTCTCATGACTTGAGAAGCAATGCTATTAAGTTCTCTTCAAACCTCAATACGCTTTTGTGGTTAAGGGCTTGAACAAATAAAGGTAACAAACCAAAAGTCTATTTCTAGGTACTTCAAATTATAGTGGATATGTTGGTATAAGCTCTTAAGAACCGTAACTTGCCATTTACTTGGATCCCAAAGAATCTAAATTCTCCTAGCATGCCCACAGTCTTCTTCAAAATAATGAGAACCAAGTCAGATCTTTGTTGCAATATGAATGGCTTTGTCACCATTGATATGAGTTTCTAAGAGCTCAATGATATCCACCTTGTACTCTTTAATTATATCTTTTATATCAGAGTAGTAAAATCGTTACTACTTGCTCCGCAACAATTCTAGCAAAGTGCATTCATTGTTTATTGTTGGGGATTATTAGGCATTAAGACCATGTTAGTATCTTGCTACTCTTTGAGATAATAGTCATTTTGGAAGAGCTATCTAACGTCTTAGATACTTTTTCTTACACTACAAGAAAAATGTAAATTCTTGACAGACGTAATCCGTCGGTAAAAAAAAATATCCGTCAAAAAGAGAAAATTTCCGACGGATGCAAATATATCGGAAAAAGGGACATCGAAAAAAAAATCCATCGAAAATAATTTAGTTCACTGATTGACAGATATATCTATAAAAAATTACCGACGAATATATATCTGTCAGAAATTACTGACAGATATTCCGTCAAAAAATTCATCGATATTGTTTGAAAATCTTTATGTGACTCTGACAGATAAACCCGTCAATTTTTTTTTTTAATTTTAATAAATTTATTAATGTAACACCTCTCATATTTGACCTCTCAAGGGCTCTATTTGACGACACTTTACCTTTTAGCATGCTTTGTCCTTACTCGAACGCTTTCTAGGAAACTTCCCAGAAGGTTACCCATCCCTAAATTACTCAAGTAAAGTACGCTTAACTGTGGAGTTTTAATGAGATAAGCTACTAAAAAGTAGATGCATCTTGTTACTATAAGTAGTACAAATTAATTTCTTTAAGTCATCCTCAAGTATATAATTTCATACTTGTACAATCTCTGGATCCCTCTCATTCCGGTGTGTCCAGACTATTATAAAAATATAATAATTATATTATATTTAATTATATTAACCAATAATAATAATTATATTATACTTAATTAATCTTTAATTGTATATATACTTATTTTTATAATTAGCAATCTACTTATTTCTATTTAAAATTAATATTATGATATAACTTAAATTATTTATTATAAATTTAAAAGTTTAAATAATAATTTATATATTTTAAAATATAATTTTTTATAATTTATAATGATAATATAATTTATAAAATTATAAATATTTATTTATTACATATTTATAAATTAAATTTTAACATTTTAAATAAATTATTAGTTAATTTAATATATTTATTTATCTTAAATCTAAGATATAAAATTCAAAAAATGTATTTTTCCTTGTTTTATTTTCTAATTATCAATCATTAATAAAATACTAATTTAAAATCTTATCTAATTATATCATGATATTTTCATATCAAATTTAAAACCAGATATTAATTATATAAAAATATCAAGATCATATAGTAAATTGTCAATAAAATTCAAGTTAAATAATTTAAAATAATTAATTTTTTAACTATATTTTTAGAAAATAATTTATTTCAGAGTTAATCAATTTTTCTCTAATTAATTATTGGTAAAATTTAAGAACTTTTAATTTACCAATTAGATCGATGAAATTGAACATACACTATGAATTATTGAACGGAATAACTTTACCAAGAGTTACTTTGTGGGTCATTTGATTCATCATCTCTCTCTCTCTCTCTCTCTCTCTCTCTCTCTCTCTCTATATATATATATATATATATATATATATATATATATATAATTTACTAATCTTTTTTTAGTAACAATTTATTAGAATATATATATATATATATATATATATATAAATATTTAAAATTTTATTGATCTTTTTTAATATAAGATTGTCAATTTTAATCATCTTTATTGTTATCAAACGAAATATTAAACATTTTCGATAGGTGCAATTTCTAATAGAATATTAAATATTTTTGACAGATCAAATTTTCGACGAAATTTTAACCATTTTCGACAGATATTCCATCAAAAATCTCTTGTCAGAAACCATGAATTTTTTGACAAACCATTATCCATCAATAACATTCCGTTGAAAAATTTTGACTTAAGCATCTATAAAAAAATTTCATCGAAAATTCTTACATTTTTTACAATTATAAATCAGTTGAAAATATTCCGTCAGTAATATAACTTTTCTTATGAATTTTTTTTCTTCCGTAAAATCCGTCAAAAATATAAATTTTTCGATAGATTTGTATCCATTGGAAAGATAAATTTTTCGATAGATTTGTATCCGTTGGTAATATAACTTTTTCTACAAAAAAAATATTCTGTCAAAAATATAAATTTTCCGAAAAATTTTTATCCATCGGAAATATAAATTTCCTAACAAATTTGTATCTATCGAAAATTATTCGTCAGAAATATAAATTTTCTAACGAATTTTTTTTTCTATCAGAAATATAAATTTTTTGACAAATTTGTATTTGTTAGAAATTATCCGTTGATAATTTACATTTTTCTTATAGTGTTAATTAGAGTGTGAGGTGCAATTCGAGAAATCCTTCTAAACAAAGAATTTATGCATCTTTTTTACAAACTCCATAGTTTCATCATTTGGCATAACCGGATGTGTGCATAGACCACTAACTCTATCTTCGTTGGAATACTTATTAGCATGCATTTGCATGGAGTGAATTTCGTCTAGAGAAGATTTGGAGGTTGCTACACATACACCTGATTACTTCTTGGATGAGGAAATATTATGTGGCGAGGTGACCTGTGTATTGGCTTTAGGCGTGCCCATATAGATCGGTTTTTAGGTCCATTCTTACCCCTTACTTTGAAAAATTTAGGTGTTCCTTTGGGATTTCCTCTTGTTGCATTACAGATCTTTTCCATTGATCATTGTGCTTTAGTATCTTTAACTCCTTTCGTGCTACGATCAACATCTATAGGAGATACCTCCTATTCTTCCTCATTAGCTACCAGATTTACACTTGGACTGTCTCGACCGTAGGCCGATTGGTGTCACCGACTATAAGGACGTCTACACCTTAAGCCTTTTCGCCTTATAGGCTCAAGGCTGGAGGGCAAGTGTACCGTCTCGACTATATGCCGATTGATATCGCCGACTCGGCCGTAGGCCGATTGGTATCGCCGACTCGATCGTAGGCCGATTGGTATTCCATATAAAAACGTGAAAAGGTTTTTTGCCGCGAAGGTTTTTAACGAGGCATCACTAACCAATAATTCCAACTTTATTAAATACCATCTCTTTTATCTTTCCATGATCGACAGGTGTGTTATTTAAAGGCACCAAACTCGTGATTGTCAGCAAAAGTCTGACTGGGCGAGTATAAATAACTCGAAGACCAAACTCGTGATTATTAGCAAAAGTCCGACTGGGCGAGTATAAATAACTCGAAGACAAACTTGTGATTGTCGACAAAATTCCGACTGGGTGAGTATAAATAACTCGAAGACCAAACTCGTGATTGATCGGTAAAAATCTGACTGGGCGAGTATAAATAACTCGAAGACAGACCAAACTCGTGATTGATCGGTAAAAATTCGACAGGGCGAGTATAAATAACTCGAAGACCAAACTCGTGATTGATCGGTAAAAATCTGACTGGGCGAGTATAAATAACTCGAAGACAGGCCAAACTCGTGATTGATCGGTAAAAATCCGACTGGGCGAGTATAAATAACTCGAAGACCAAACTCGTGATCGATCGGTAAAAATCTGACTGGGCGAGTATAAATAACTCGAAGACCAAACTCGTGATTGATCGGTAAAAATCCGACTGGGCGAGTATAAATAACTCGAAGACAGACCAAACTCGTGATTGATCGGTAAAAATCTGACTGGGCGAGTATAAATAACTCGAAGACAGACCAAACTCGTGATTGATCGGTAAAAATTCGACAGGGCGAGTATAAATAACTCGAAGACCAAACTCGTGATTGATCGGTAAAAATCTGACTGGGCGAGTATAAATAACTCGAAGACAGGCCAAACTCGTGATTGATCGGTAAAAATCCGACTGGGCGAGTATAAATAACTCGAAGACCAAACTCGTGATCGATCGGTAAAAATCTGACTGGGCGAGTATAAATAACTCGAAGACCAAACTCGTGATTGATCGGTAAAAATCCGACTGGGCGAGTATAAATAACTCGAAGACAGACCAAACTCGTGATTGATCGGTAAAAATCTGACTGGGCGAGTATAAATAACTCGAAGACCAAACTCGTGATTGATCGGTAAAAATCCGACTGGGCGAGTATAAATAACTCGAAGACCAAACTCGTGATTGATCGGTAAAAATCCGACTGGGCGAGTATAAATAACTCGAAGACAGACCAAACTCGTGATTGATCGGTAAAAATTCGACTAGGCGAGTATAAATAACTCGAAGACCAAACTCGTGATTGATCGGTAAAAATCCGACTGGGCAAGTATAAATAACTCGAAGACCAAACTCGTGGTTGATCGGTAAAAATCCGACTGGGCGAGTATAAATAACTCGAAGACATACCAAACTCGTGATTGATCGGTAAAAATCCGACTGGGCGAGTATAAATAACTCGAAGACCAAACTTGTGATCGATCGGTAAAAAATCCGACTGGGCGAGTATAAATAACTCGAAGACCAAACTCGTGATTGATCGGTAAAAATCTGACTGGGCGAGTATAAATAACTCGAAGACAGACCAAACTCGTGGTTGATCGGTAAAAATCTGACTGGGCGAGTATAAATAACTCGAAGACCAAACTCATGATCGATTGGTAAAAATCCGACTGGGCGAGGATAAATAACTCGAAGACCAAACTCGTGATTGATCGGTAAAAATCTGACTGGGCGGGTATAAATCTGGAGGGTCGGCTTGTACCCATTCAACCCTTTCAATCGGTATATTGACGACAAAATATGAACTTGGTTACTCATACACACTCAGATATCGAACGACCCTCTCATATGATTGATTTTTATACTTAGATGATTTTCTTTACCTCGTTCAAGTCGGTATTTTGGCGACTAAATATGAAACTTGTTGCTTATTTCAGTCGGATATTTTTGACGGTTTCATTTAATTGATTTTAAGCTTGGATTTTTTCCCTTATCTTGTTTAAGATGGAATTTGGATGATCAAAGGTGAATTTTTATTACCAAAATGAATCGGAAATTGGGCGCCTCCTACGTTATTGGTTTTAACTTGGAATAGTGCACTTACGTCCTTGAGTCGGAGTCCTAGCAATCAAAGATGAATTTTCTCACCAAAACGGAATCGGGATTCGAGCGACTGTAAGTACCGGACTAGGCATTTGGCCGAGTTTACTTGGAAAACTAATAGAATTTTGAGTACGGAACTCGGTGTTTGACCGATTGTCTATGGAAAACTTAGTTTTTAAACTTAGAAAACTTTTGTTTAAAAATCGGCATATGGCCGGCCAATTGTATTTGGGAAAAATACGTTTTAAAACTTGGAAGATTTTCATTACGTCACCCGGAATTGTGGCGATCACTTTCTGTTTGAAAACCTCAAATGTTACAATATATTTTGGGGTCATTGGTCGTTGCAATCGAAAATTAAATGATTATCTTTGGTTCAAAAATCCCTATTTTTAACTTAGAATTTTTCCTATTTGTCGTGTGCTCTCGGTATTTGGGCAACTGAACAACGGTTTTCGAAAACAATTAAGCTTGTAACTTAGAATTCTTCTCACTGCCCATTCGAGCTCGGTGTTTAGGCGACTAAATGGTCTTCAAAAAATCCTCAAGTTTCATAACTTAGAATTTTTCTCATGGATCAAGTGCGCTCGGTATTATCTTTTTCTTTAAATCGGAATTGGGGCGATTTGATTGTCAAAACTTAAAGGTTTAACTTAGAAAATCTTTCATCCTTCACTAAGTTAATGTCTCGTCATTTTGATCGGTAAATAGATGATTGCTAAAACGAAAGGACATCTCTTGTCAAGTCTCGAGGGATCAAGAATCGAAGCGACAAATGCCCCAAAGACTACACCTTAAGCCTTTTCGCCTTATAGGCTCAAGGCCGGAAGGCAAGTGGACCGTCTCGGCCGTAGGCCAATTGGTATCACCGACTATAAAGACTACACCTTAAGCCTTTTCGCCTTATAGGCTCAAGGCCGGAACGCAAGTGGACCGTCTCGGCCGTAGGCCGATTGGTATCACCGACTATAAGGACTACACCTTAAGCCTTTTCGCCTTATAGGCTCAAGGCTGGAAGGCAAGTGGACCGTCTCGGCCGTAGGCCGATTGGTATCACCGACTATAAGGACTACACCTTAAGCCTTTTCGCCTTATAGGCTCAAGGCCGGAACGCAAGTGGACCGTCTCGGCCGTAGGCCGATTGGTATCACCGACTATAATGACTACACCTTAAGCCTTTTCGCCTTATAGGCTCAAGGCTAGAAGGCAAGTGGACCGTCTCGGCCGTAGGCCGATTGGTATCACCAACTATAAGGACTACACCTTAAGCCTTTTCGCCTTATAGGCTCAAGGCTGGAGGGCAAGTGGACCGTCTCGGCTGTATGCCGATTGATATCGCCGACTCGGCCGTAGGCCGATTGGTATCGCCGACTCGGCCGTAGGCCGATTGGTATCGCCGACTCGGCCGTAGGCCGATTGGTATTGCCGACTCGGCCGTAGGCCGATTGATATCGTCGACTCGGCCGTAGGCCGATTGGTATCGCCGACTCGACCGTAGGCCGATTGGTATCGCGGACTATAAGGGTTACTATGCATGTGAGGTCGACTATAAACTCGTGCACTGCCCAGGCCGATTCACGACCTGATCTCCCCTCATTTGATCACCCGACTGTAACCTTGGCCGACTCACCCTCTTAGAGTCAATCGACATATAACCAATTTGGGCCACGTCAACCAGATACTGATCTCACTCACCCATAAAGGCCTACTCGGTCATTATCCGATTGGACACTCGGCAATGGAGAGGTCCCACCTTCACTCACCAAGTATTTCCAGATTGGAACGGCTAAAGAGATCCCTACATTCTCGGGGCCCATAAGGCCCGTGAACAAGAAACTATAAAACCCAAAAACCCTAGAGTTGAGGGGGCAGTTTACACTTTTGAATGCTCTGGTTCTAAGGCACTATCTAGGAAAAAACCCTAGTTCACCCTTTGGCTGGAACAACACTAGATCCATATTCATA
The DNA here is from genome assembly GCF_000230855.2 of Cajanus cajan. Taxonomy (NCBI): domain Eukaryota; kingdom Viridiplantae; phylum Streptophyta; class Magnoliopsida; order Fabales; family Fabaceae; genus Cajanus; species Cajanus cajan. Next base: position 55,252,855 of record NC_138521.1, read on the forward strand.
CATGTGTTTCATCATATGTTTATGAATATCATCCTTTTTGGAGAAGTCATTTTTATTCTTTGCAATGCCTTTTTGATTCTTCTTGACCAACTTCCATGGTCTATACCTAGTTTTCTCATTAGATCGACACAGGTTTCGTAGTGCTTGGGTTAAATTTTGTAGGTTGTGGAACCTCATCAATAAGACTAGTTATTGTTATGACTTAGGCTTTCATGCCATTATCATCCATCTACATTGATTCAAAAAGATCCTCTCTTGGACGAGATGAAGTCAAACCTTTCGTACGTGGATGACCTTACAAGAAATGTGTTTATTTAATTATGCTTGCACCTTCCACAGTTGAAGCAAATGGAGTGCAACCCTTCATACTCCAAATTTAAAACAAGGCCGGCCAAGAACATTTATTTGTGAGACCAACTTCCTACTCAAATCTATCTCAAAATAAATTTGGGCAAAGTAACCCATAGAATGGATGAAGGTTAGTTTGTTAGTCTTTAACATGAACCCCAATTTGACTCCAACCCTCCAGAGGAAAGAATCGTGATATCGTTCTATTGGGAGATTTGGAATATGGATCCAGACTGCAATCTTATACATCAGAAAGTTGAATTAATAGTATAGTAATCTTGAGGCATGTCAATGATCTTAAAAGAACCCTTTAATGCGCAGTCGCCCTTGATCTTGTTTTCCATTATCCTATAGCTAACTCATTTGCCTAAGACATTGACAATAAGTGAATTCTTCCATGGCTCGTACCATTCTTCAAATTCATCCTTGCTCACATGTATCGTAGGGCCTGAGTTGAACTCCTCCATATCAGGTTGAGGAACATCTTGATCATAAAGATGATCTTTATTCATAAAGAAATCCTTAACGTAATCTTGAAAGTTATATGTTGCAATTAGACCTTCTTCAGAAAGCTTTTCTTTGTAGGAAGGTAACACCTTAGGCAAAGGAGAAGAGTTACTCTCGCCCTCGTCCAAGGTCACATCTTCCACTTCAGCATCATCATTCCTAGCTTTAACCTTCTTGGTGCTTTGAAGTAGAGAATATTCTTTTTCCTTGAAAGACAATAGAAACCCTACTTATTATATCCCACTTACTATATCCTGTGTGATATTACTAATTATTGGTTTAGAGTTTAGGAATTAGTGTTAGAAGTTACACCGAGTAAAAAAAGAATTAAATTTTATGGCATTAAAAACAATTCATTAAAGAAAAGTTTGATTTTGAGAAGTTAACTATATAACTTCACCATCATTCAGTCGTACTCCCTCTATACTTATACTTTTATATATTAAAAAAGTTTATTAAATACATTTAATTTTCACAATTTCATATATAAATATGTACTATATTTTTTAAAATATCTTTAGTTATATTCATGATAAATATTGCTCTTATTTATTATTATAATAATTAAGACATTATAAAATTGACTTGATAGAAAGTTGCTTATATTTCAGTCAAAAAATTTAAATATATTTTTGCCTATATATAAGTTCAAAGGGAGTACATTGGTACATTATTAAAATATTTCTCCCTCCTTCTCATAAATATTATCGTTTAAAGTTTGTACACACAGGTTAATCATAATAATAAATGTATCATTTTTTAATATAATTTTCTGAAATAACCACATTATTAATAAATATATTATTTTTAATTATGATAATTGAATAATTTCATGAAGAGGTAAATTAAGAAGAAAAAAAACTAATACAACATTATAAATGAAAAAATAATTTATTTTAAAATATTTTTTTAAATACTAAAACTATAATTATTATGAAACGGAGGAAGTATCACTGAAAGCTAGTAGTGTTATAGTTTGAACTAGACCTTTCAATAACATAATAATGTATATGAACCAGCCATAGTACTAAAAGATTTTTCACTAAAATATATTCATATAAAAACGATGGAGGTTATATATATATATATATATATATAACTATTCAATCATTAAATTAAAACCTTAATCAATGTGTTTTCGTCCCTCGAGTATTGTAATTGGGATTTTAATTTCCAAATTTTAATTAAAAAATTTTAGTTTCTTAAATGTTGTAATTGTGTGATTTTGATCGTTTAATTTTTATTTAAGCAATTTTATAGTCTGTCAAAATATTATAATTATATAATTTTAGTCTCTCCTATTAAAAAATATAATAACTTTTTTATTAATGTTTCACTAGAGTGACATATTGACATGATATATATATATATATATATATATATATATATATATATATATATATATCGACAATTTCTAATTTTTTATATATATATTTTTCTTATCTAACATACTTTTATAAAATTATATTAATATATACTAATTTATATTTATGAAATTATAAATTTATCTATATTATTAATATTATTCATATTAATTTATCAATAATATTATAATACTAATAATATACATAAATTTTCATTTATATATTTAGTAATAATAGATATATATTATTCAATGAAGTTAGCAGAAAACACATAGAAGGGGGGTTGAATATGTGTGCGTGTGAACAAAGGTATTTTTATAAACATCTTTGCAATAGTAATATTCTTCGTCCAATGTACTTTTAGATGTCAGACGGTTATGCAGAATTTACTTAACACAAACTCATTGCATCTGAAAGATTTTATCATCTACTAGGAAAATGGTTTATAATAATAATTAAAGTTCTTGCATTTTCCTTTTTGAAGATAGTTTCATTTAAGGATAATGAGTAGATAAAACTTTTCAGTATGATATGTTTGTTAAACAAAATTTGCGTCTTCGTCTGAAAAATAGTTTTAATGAGGAATAGACAGTAGACAAAGATTTTTAATATGATTTATCAATTAAGAAGAGTTTGCATCTGAAATATAAATAAAACAATGTAATCATTTTATACTGGTTCACTCAACTGAGTTACATCTAGTCTCCTTTAACTAAAGAATTCCACTAGATATGAAATGAAAAACATTGACTATTATTGTCCACTCTTGGACCTGAGTATTCTTGACCACTCTTGGCCCTGAGTATTCTAGACCACTCCTGGCCCTGAGTATTCTCGACCACTCCTGGCCCGTCAACTTCACTCACTAATGCTAGTATTCTTAAACCACTTTTGGTTCTCCAAGTATTCTCGACCACTCCTGGCCCGCCAGCTTCACTCACCAGCGCTAGTATTCTTAAACCACTTCTGGTTCCCCAAGTATTCTCGACCACTCCTGGCCCCCTAGCTTCACTCACCAACGCTAGTATATTCTTCTCAACCACTTTTGATTAGCAGTGAGTATTCTTTGACAAGTCCCTCCGGGCTTTACAAGTATTCTTATCCTAGCCTCTTCAGGCTTTACAATGTTGGCTAGACAATTTTGGTTTGAGTGCATACATAACTCTCACAAAGAAGATTAGAAATTTCCTACACTCACTAAGATTTGCTACCTTAGTTTTACAGAGACTTGTGTTTGAGTGTTTGGGTTACTCTCATGGAGAGTATACATAGGTTTACAACACTCACTAAGGTTTAGTCCATTACTGACATTTCGAACACCTTAGTCTACAGAGATAAAAATATAATATTACATTGTACATATGACTATATATGTATGCTCATCTCTGGTCTTTGTCTCGTGAGCTTGATATCACTCTTTTTCTTGTAATCGAAAAGCCAACCTTTTAAGGTTTGAGGTAGTGATATATATATATATATATATATATATATATATATATATATATATATATATATATATATATATATATATATATATGTGTGTAACGACCCGACTGGTCACTACACACAGCACAACACACCAGAACACCACACAGAAAAGAACAAGTATATACATATAGTGTCTAGAATATATATATATATATATATATATATATATATATATATATATATATATACAAGGTCCAAATTAGGGGTGAGCATTAAACCAACACCCGAACCGAACCCGAAAAACCCGATAAAAAATATTGTTTTTGGGTGGGTTCGGGCGGGTCTTATGGGTAAATCGGGTTAAAATTTTGATTTTATACGGGTTATATTGGGCGGGTTCGGTTTTGAATTTTTAAACCCGCCAAAAACCGAACCCAACCGAAAATGAGATAAGTTTAAATTTTTATTACTTTTGTATAACTAAACAACAATTGTCCAAACTTAAAAATCTTTATTTCAAGTATAATATAGCCATCAATTTGTAACTTATTTTTTTCCTTTTTCTCATAACTTAGATATTTATTTTGTCTTCTCCTTCCTCATTCAACTTCTCAACACGCTAGTCCATTTTTAGAGTTATCTTTTTGCTTCTTTCTTTGTCTTTCTTTTCCATCTTCTTATCTCTATTTTGAGTACATTTTGTGTGACTGTGATTTCTTATGATTTTGTAATCTAACTTTATATTTCTTTTCCATGTAACAACTATGAATTTTGTTATCTTTTATTTTTGCTTCTTTAGTTTGTAAATGTTTCAACTACGAATCTACTTACACCATCTATTGTCACCTTCATTATATTTTTATACACTATTTTAAAAATATTTTTTATGGTTTTAAGCTTCATCTTCCTTAAGATAAATTGGTTTACAAAAAAATTCAAACCCGATTATACCCACCCGCTTAAATCCGAATCCGTTTCAACCCGAACCGCCTCAAATCGAAAGCTCAGTCGGTCGGATATGGGTCACATTTTTTCAAAGTCGGTTTACAATGGGTTGGACATTTTTCACCCGAACCCGACCAAACCCACCCGTTGCTCACCCCTAGTCCAAATCTGGCTAGATTCAAAGTGTACAAAATACAACCAGCAATGCTACACTAAGTAGCTAAATACAACAACAAAAACAACCGCCATCTGCCAGCTGCAGACTCTCCTCAGCACACCAACCTAACCTTGCTCTGCTCCCATACATAGTATGATCATCGCAGTCTAAACACCATGGAAACAACAAAGAGTAAGCTAGTGAAAAGAAACAACATACATATATATATATGAATAGTAAATAGCTACAGCTATCAGCACATCAATCATCTTAACAACATCAGCTTATTATATATATAACAACACACATCTCACATCATTCAGCAATAACAGCAGTAAACAGCAATACACAACGGTAAATAGCAGTAAACACACAATGTGTCGTCACGCATATAAGTTAGCATTGGTCGCTTGTAATCGGTATAGCTCGACCTGGCCCCTATACCTTGGTGACTTTATACATGTGTGCCTCGACCTTGCCCACACACGGGACCACTAAGAACTTAGAGGAGAACAGCAAGTTACCACTCCAAGGGTCAGCTTTCCAGGGAGGGTTTTCAACAAATTGGGCTCTAAGAGCACCACAGCCACTCAATCCACACAATGGGATGAGGAATTTCGAAAATATCTCCTCTAGTCTTAGTGATCAACAGCTCAGCCTTACAGCCTACAACAGCTCCTATCATCACGGAGCACAGCACTGCATAGCAGCAATAACAGCACCGACTTAGCGACTATAACAATACCACATTAGTGGCAATAACAGCATACAGTTCAGCACAGCACAGTAATATCAGCATACAACATTAGCAGCTTACAGCTCAGCTAAACAACTTATAGCACAGCAATATCAGCATACAGCAATAGCGGCTTACAGCTCAGCTAAACAACTTACAGCACAACAATATTAGCATACAGTAATAGTGGCTTACAGCTCAGCTAAACAACTTATAGCACAACAATATCAGCATACAGCAATAGCGGCTTACAGCTCAGCTAAACAACTTACAGCACACAGCAATATCAGCATACAGCAATAGCGACTTACAGCTTAGCTAAACAACTTATAGCACAACAATATACATCAAATACAACTTAAATCAGCATACAACACAGCTCACGGCACAACCTAAACATCCTTAATCAGCAATAACATCTAACAGCACGACATATTTCATCAATTTCAGCTCAACATCATGATTCAGCATTATCAACTAGTCAGCATAACAATATTTAACAACTACAGCTCAGCTCAGCATATCTATCATCACATTTCTACACATAACAGCTTAACATCAAATATCATGTCTACGCCCGGCGCGCTCATGGTCGCGCCCGGCGTGGCACAACTAGAGAGCACCAGGGCTCAACGCGCTCGGCACAATTCCCATTGCGCCCGGCGTGCTAGGAGGCAGAGACCTCAGAAGGTCTCACACGCCCGGCGTGCAAACCCTCGCTCGGCGCAGGGTAAGCAGAGACTTCCCCAAAGTCTCACGCCCGACATAATATAAATTGCGCCCGGCGCCACCTCTGATAGAGACTCCCAAGGAGTCTCCACGCCCGGCGAGACAAGGTCACGCCCAGTGCCACACCAGAAATCCCCAAGAAATGTCACTTACTGATATCGCGCCCAGCATGGTCCAGCCACGCTCGGCGTGGGCCATCCAGAGGCTCACACCCTCAAACTCACCCGACGCATACACCACTGCGCCCGGCGGGCTTGCCCAATGGAGCCCTCTCATGGTCACGCGCCCGGCGCGAAGAACTGCGCCCGGCGTGATACCCAGCAGCAACCTTCAAACTTCGAAAATCTCTTTCAAACCTGCACCAAATCAACTTTCCAAACACATACAATCGGCCTAAAACATCACATTTTCATCAAACAATCCAAAATCCCAGCTTTACCCACATGCAACCATAAACAATGAAAATCCCAAATTTCACCAAAAACCCGAAAACCCCGAAAAATGAGTTTTCATCCAAAACAGCTCAAAACCTTTGAAAATCTCAGCAATTCGTGAGTCCTAGCTCACTACAACACACAACCGGCAAGAAATCCTAGCTTCCCTTACCTGGAGATTGGATCAGGATAGCCAAGAAGCGGAATTCCCTTTCCAAAGCTCAACCCGGAACTTTAATTCTTCAAAAGTAAGCTTTCTAGTCCAGAGCCCTTCTCTCTAGAACTTCTCTCTAAAAACCTCCTCTCCTCAACTGCCCACAACCTCTATTTATAGACATTCCGGAGTGGCCAGGCCTGTACTGAATCCGGAACGGCCCGTTCTGCACCCTTTCATCATGTGCAAAAATCACATGCAAAACGGTCCGTTCTAAAATCAGAACGGCCCGTTCTGGAACTCATCCAGAATGGCCCGTTCTCCATCCAGAACAGCTCGTACTCCCCTCCAAAACGGCCCCTTCTCCCTCCAGAACGGCCTGTTCTCCAACTAGAACGACCCGTTCTCCCTCCAGAACGGCCCATTCTCAACAACGATTTACAGGTCATTTTAATAGCTTGGAACGGCCCGTTCTGGGCTACCAAAACACCACTTGCTACGTCACAATATATATATATATATATATATATATATATATATATATATATATATATATATATATATATATATACTTGTACAATTCTCGCTGCTTGATTTTGAATATGTCTGTTGACGCGGAGCTTCCCGTTGCATATGTCCGTTGAAACTAATATAGTCGTTCATAACTAGTTTGATCCTTTCATTTAATGCATTTGGCCTTGCATTAAATGATGCTTCCTGTTCATAGATAATGCGTTAAGTTTCATTACTCAGTAGCTATGTCTGAATATAGCAGAGTCCTAGGAACCTTTTTGTCCTTTTCTGATCCTATAGGTGGAGCTTTTGTTCTTACCTGAAAAGTGATGTACTTTTTCTGACACATGCGTGCTTCTAATTCTGCGCTTGATTTTCTCATTTCTTCTTTTCTTCTTACAATTTCGATGACTTCGTGTGTTCTCCTGTGAGTGTGGACGATATTCAAATTGTCCTTTAAAGCTTGATTCCTCAGGTGATTGCGTGACAATTTTCGTCTTCGTCTGGTAGTCGACATTTAGTTTAATACTTCGTCCTTTGTCTGATCATCAGCATTTTGACTTTTTCTTTCGTCTTGGTCAACCGTGTATATGGTTAGGCTTTCCATTTCTTCTGGTGTTTCTTCTTGGTCGTTGACCATCTTCCGTCTGAGTCTTTATGTGCTGCCTTAGATTGTGTTTGGCATGGTCTTGTTCTTGATTTGGCTTGTGTTGGCCTTCTGTCTTATACCGTCTGATGCTTATGCCTCGTCGTCATTTTACCTGTTTTTATGTCTTTCTGAAACACTAACTCACTTGCTAGAGATAACAACATATATTATATTTATTTCACTCAAAACTTTTTTGGAAATTTCTTCGTCTAACTTAATATTCAATACATGAATAAAAATTATAATATATATAAATAAAATAAGTCAACAATTGTATAAGGAGAAGGACTAAAATTGTCAATTACAATGCAATATTTGAGGGACAAATTTCTCAATTAAAACCTTCAAGACCAAAATCGCTGCACAATTATAATACTTGAGGAATAAAAATGTAATTAAACCTAAATTAAAAAGTTATTTAGTATATCAACTTTACAATTTTTTTATAAAGTTCAAAAACTATTTTATATTTTATAAAATAAATTCAAATTAACATATAATATATTTTAGTAAGTTGTCGACACTCACTCCAACACTCTTTTTCTAATACTTTCCTACTATTTGTTAAAAATTACAAATTTTGGTAGTCAAATTATTAAATTAGGAGAGAGACTTATTAAATAGGATAAAAACACACAAAATTTGTAATTTCTAATAAATTTTAATAAATAGTGTTAGTAAGTGAGTGTTAGAGCTAGCTCTCCATAAGAATAACTAGCTACAAACATTTAATTTATCTTAAACTTGGTGGGTGTGATTATTGAAATAATATTAAAATATTTAGCAGTTAAATTTTTAAATTGTAATATATAGTTAGAGTGAAATAACTCTACAAAAAAATTATATAATTATATTATAAAATTTTTATTTGGCATTTTATATTTTATATAATTATACTAATTTTGACATGTAAATTTAAAGTATATTGTTAATTAAAATATAAAAATTAAAATTATTATTAAAATAGTTAATAAAATTAATAATAATTATAGTTTTAAAATATTGCATATATTTTTTATAATTTCAAGAAAAGTAACTACATAAATAAAAAAAGTATAATATAGTTAAAATTATATTTTTTAATGTAAACTTTTAAACAATTAAATTAAAATTTATATGTATTATTAATGAAACTTTTTTATTCGAATATAATTTATATTATATCTTATTGTCTATATTAAATATATATAATATAATAATATTATCTAATTTGTTGTTATATGATGTGCATTATTGAATAGGAATAAAATTTATCTTACTTTTATTTTATCTTACTCTTAAATCATATATTATCATATTTTGACCAGTAGTCAAATCTTTATATTTTTTTTTGTACAAAACTTAATTACACTATCATAATTAATATTAGCATTGTTTTCTAATATAATTAAGAGAAAAGACAAAAGACTGAAATAAGACTAGGTGGTGAATATACAATGCATTTGCTTATTGACAAACCTGAGATGACTTAATCTATGACAATGATTATATATTTGATTAATTTTGCGTCAAATTGGAAGTATTGTACATATATGTAAGGTAGAGTTGTAGGTTTGTCTGATTTTAGTTATATATATATATATATGAAGTTTTGAACTTTAAAGCAGTTTTGGGAAGTCGTTTTCGTGAGAATATCCAGAACAGAAACCGGAACTTGGATGGTTATATGACAGAGTTGTTTATATAAATGAAAGAGTAGTAACTAGCTGGCACAATTAAGACATAACTGGACCCGTGTGGATCTGCTAGGGCATTTGTGCTTCAATTTTCCATGACCCGCCACATGCACACTGGGGTCCTCGTCGTCGTCGCATAAATTATCTATCTTTAATCTTCTCAAAGTCTAACCTTAAAATTGAGGTCCACCTCCTAGGAGCATGACTCGTGCGTTTTCATCCGCTTCTTCCGGGTCAATTTCTAGTGGACCTCTCCCTCCACTATTTTACTCACTTTTATTAATTTCCCAAAACCATGACCTCGCTATAACTCAGATATGATCCAGCGAGTTTTATACACTAGACTCCAACAACAACAGTGGTAATTAACAAAAATAAGATAGATTTTCACGTTGCCAATATGTTAATGCACGCGCAACACCATTTATATACATTTGGATATTACATAGCAAAATGACTGCTATATGAGTCCTGGCGGGAGGGCTAGCAAGAGAAACATTATGGGATTCAGTAATTTTTTTTAATTAATCATATCGTGAGAAATAATGATTCATGAATATATTTAAAATAAGTATTTTATTTTTAACATAATTTATTTCATTCTTAGAGAAAAATTTCAAACTCTAAACATTTTAATTAAAAGTTATAGTAAATTAGTATCAATGTTGGTTATAGGAATGAGTAAATGGTGTGTCTAGATTGGCACATGCAGCATAATATATGCGACAAGTGGCGAGTTAAAGCAATTAATGGGAGATGATGCAATGTGAAGTTTATTTTAAGAAGCAGAAAGTGATTGAATTGGAGGGGAAGGCTGCGCACTAAAAGTTGTAGTTATAATGGATGAGTTATTATATATTGAAGTTGAGCACTAAGATGATAATAATTATGAATTTAGTGAGTTAGAAGGTAATGGATGTGAGAAGTGAGAAGTGAGAAGGGGTTGGTGGAGAGCACGGGGTTGACCGCATATTACAGAGTGTAAGAGAGAGGGACGCGTGGGTGGCGCTGACAGGCAGTGGAAAGCGCCGGAGAGTTTGGTGAAAGTGATAATAAAAAAAGGCATAGATAATAAAAGAGAAGACAAGGCACAAGTAACAAGTCCCTCCCGTGCGTAAATAAAAGCCATGCATCCGAAGATGCTCTTTGTCGGTTCTTACTCCATCCAAAGCACTCTTAATTTACACAAACTCATGCTCATGCTCATGTTCTTTCCTTTCTCTCTCTGTCAGATTCTTAAAGACGCATGCCTTCCTACTTCCTACCTTTACCCTTATCCTCAATCCATCGCCAGACAATAATCATGTGAATCCCTCCACTCTCCACAAAAATTCTCAACAATTTATCTCCTTTTTTGCTTTCAACCTTGTCAACATTTTCATTGCATAAATACCTCACTTTTTTTATAAATCGCTACAAAATTTCGTGTGACCTGACTCAATTCTTGGAGTGTAGTTTCTATATTTGTTTAACAACTTTACTTATATACAAATAAATAATTTTAAGATAGAATCAAGCATATATGTTGAATAATCTTAATGTCAACATAGAAATTAACAAAGTAAACTTTTTTTTTTTTCAACAAAGTTTTATCTGTACGTATGCAAGGTCAAGAGATTGAACTCTTACTACCATATTTAAAGAGGCAGAAATGGGGAGATGATCTTCGAAATAGAGGTGTTAACTGTGATGCTGGACTTAGAAATGTTTACTGCTGCCCATTTTCATCTTTAGCAGAAATACATTTTTGTTTAACAAAATTTAGATACTTATTCTTTTAACGTATATAATGAGAATCAGAGTTTTTCTTAATCTGTCTGATGAAATTTAGTTAAATTAAATATTAACGATGACGCTTCAATTTTAATCGGAGCAGAATAACTTACCTTTCAAGTTTTGTTCATTTTTTAAGTGATACTGTATTCTTTCTAACGTACGATGAGGGTTCCACTAAAATATTCAGATATATTTTATTACTTACCAAATTTTATAAACTGATTAAATCCAACGCAGACCGCAAATTGACAACTAAAAAATTAAAAGTTACATTATACTTTTAGTTTTTTTATTCATAATTTTAATTTCTTTATTTTAGAATAGAGGTATTTAGTTTCTTTATTTTTAAATATAAGAAATTTTGATCTTATTATCATTTAAGTATGAATAAATATTAAAATTTAATGATTGTTAGATATTAATGGATAAATACTAAATGTCTCTATTTTAAAATAAGAAAATTAAAATTACAATTTAATATAAATAAAAGAATTAAAAATATAATTTAACATTTATTTTCACTACAGCAAAATTTGTTATTAACAATTATTTAATGACAATAATTTAATTGTCACCATATATAAAAATATTAATGGCTAATATATAATAGCCACTGAAAATATATTTATATTACACTAAAGTTTACTATTAGCGACAATTATATATTAGAAAAAATTTAAGTCCCACATCGATTAGAAATAAAATAATTAAATAGTATATAAGTGAGTAATAACTATCACCTTACAGGTTCATTTTATATGGTTGACTCCTAATTTATTATTCTAAATTGGTATCAAATCGCTCATTATTACCAAATTCAATAGTGTTATAAAATAATTAGAGAGTAACTTTCACCTTATAAATCTCACATTTTTTAAGAGACAAGACAATTAAAAAAATAAATTAAAAAATATATAAATAAAAGACAACCTTCATCTTACAAATCCCACATCGAGTAGAGATAAAAAAAAAAGTATATAAGCTATGAATTTAGAAAAGGAAATTATAGGAATAAATTATTTAAAGTAAAAGAGACAATTGAAAAAAATAACTTTTAATAGCATTTAAAATGACTACTAGAATTGCTACTAAAAAAAATAAGTTTTTTCGACAATTTAGTAGATCTTTACCGACATTTTATATAAATGCCGGTAATAATATTAGCGACACTGGATACACCGGTCTTTATTTAAATGTTGATAAAAAAAATAATGATCATTTATATAGTCGCTAAATAATAAATTAATTGTCACAAAAAATTAATTTTATTTTGCGCTGTGGTGGATATAATCAGTTTATAAAATTTGGCAAGTGAAATAAAATATTAATTTAGATTAGATTTGATCAAAATTTGGATTTAGTTTTAGAACTGACCTAATCTGCTGATCAAAACAAAATTAATTTATATGCGAATAGCATGGGCAAAGGATCGATGTCATAGTTTTAATATGGATAATGGACTTCGAAAAGACATATTCATGATTGGTGCTTTTTAGGTTATATATTAGAGGCTACAGATTAGGATTTTGTGATGGAATTTTCGAAGGGAGCAAGATATGGTTGGAACTATATTTAATTTACCCACGTATTTGAGATAGATTGTACTTAATTAATAAATTGTATTTAAATGAGAGTTCCCCCGTTCGACCCAGATCCATTTGTAATTGTTCAAAATTAATTTTTGAGCCATTATCATGCAAAAAAAAATATATTTTAAACGTATGGTTTGGTATCAGATAATATTTTTTTAATACTCATACAAAATCTGTCTAAAAATTAAGACAAAGTTCAGAAGAACTGCATAATAAAGTTTTTAGTTCTATGCAGAAATTCATCTATATATTTGAGACAGATTTCTATAAGTTGAACTCGTTTCATACTGTGATTTTTCACAACCAATATTTATAAAATCACATTGATCATTAAATTAGTTATGGCACAAGTTTTTAATGTTTCAATTGTAAAATTTGTAATAATAATAATTATAATAATAATAATTATTATTATTATTAAAATATGATATTATAATTTTGTAACACTAAAAAAAAGTAAAACACATTTTTTTATATTAAGCTGTTAGCATGAAAGAGACATTTAATATTGGTTAAAAATAAGCCTTACATCAGTTTTAGGACCAATATTAAATTAATCCTACTAATGTAAAGTGAGAACACTCTCATTGATTATAATATAATTGGGGTATAAACATTTTTTAAATCAATTATCTATATTATTAATAACAAGGATGGTCCCATTTGGTCTTTATATATATATATATATATATATATATATATATATATATATATATATATATATATATATATATATATATATATATATATATATATATATATATATATATATATATATATATATATATATATATTTATTTATTTATTTATTTATTTATTTATTTTGACAACTTTACTCTTATAACTACCTTTTTATAAATTACAAATTTTTTGACACTTTTACTTTTATAAATTTTTTATATTTTTAATAATAACTCTCTATTATATAATTTTTATTATTTATTATTTTTTAAAAATAATTCACAGAGATACATAATATCTTTTGCCTACTATAGTATTATATAATGAAAATACTTTTTGATTTAAAATTGAAATATTTACTACATCAATTATATTATAACCGATGTAGAAAGTGTTCCTATTTCACATTAATTGAATTAACGTTATTAATTGGTAATTACTTGTTATACATTTGACAAGTATACTAATTATTATAAGTAGTAAATTGGATAGAAGTTTAGGTAATTAAACTCACAGGAACTTGAGTTATAATTATTTAATTTAATTTTGATACTAAACAAATAATTTAAGAAAATTGAAAATTGTTTAACCTAAAATATGAAAATTTATAGAATTATGAAAGTAAAAAAAAACATGCAATAGAGTAATGAAGAATTTGAATTTAAATAATAAAAATAGTCAAAGATTGATTTCATAAAATTTTCCTGTATAAATCCTCTTAAATTTTTATTTAATATTAAAAATTACACAGTTAATTCAATAACTTGAATTATATTTAAATCTTAATTTTTTAAGCGAGAAATTCCTTTGTAATTCTTGTTAAACAATTCACATTAAGGTCAAAGACATAAAAATTGCCTAATAAGGCTTATCTTATTCCTAGTAATAAATGTTATCAATATTTTAACTAGATCATAATTCTAAACGGTTTCCCAACCTCAGTTAAAATTATAAAATCACACTACAAGAATTTCGCGTTCCTCTCTAATCCCTCGCTAATTAGCGAGGAAATAGCTTGGATTTATATCCCTCGCTAAATTCCCTCGCTAAATAGGATCAATTTGTGACCAACCTTCATCTCCTCGCAAATCCGTCGCTAAAGCTAGCGCTTATTTAGCGAGGAAATTACGCCCTCGCAAATCCCTCGCAAATCCCTCGCCAAATTATGAGCCAAATTATAAAACGAATTTTTTCATCTAGCGAGGGAGTTTTCTTGTCGCAAATCCCTCGCTAATGATACCCCTCGCAAATCCGTCGCAAATTAGCGAGGGAAAAGGTTTTTCGCTAATCCCTCGCAAATAAGAGATTTGGTTGCTAATAGAATTTGAAATTCAAGTATTTGTAAAATTTCTTGAAATAGTATGATTTCAAATTCTCCCAAAAAAGTAAGAATTTGAAATTCCTCATATTTTTTTCTTTTTATTTTACTTATATATATTTTATCTTATTTGTTATCTCTTCATTTTTTTTAATTATTGAATATTTGAAAATATTTTTAAAATTATTAAATATTATCTAATATTAATTTTAAAAATTATTAAATATTATCTAACATTATCTATTAAATAAAACTATTGATTAAAAAATAAAGTATACAAATTTTTAGACTTAATTTATTGAATAAGAAATTCAATATATAACGTAATTACATTCATTAAATAACTCTTTTAAGAGTTACTTTTGATGTAACTGAATTTTCACTCATATATATTTTTTAAAACACACACACACACATATATATATATTAACATAACTTTTCAAATAAACATAACTTTACTCTCTCACACAAGCCTAGAGGGATGAAAGCTGAAATATGGAATGGGTTGATCGACATTTGGAAGACACCAGAATGGCAAAAGAAATCTGTTGCTGGAAGACAAAACAGGGCTGCCCAGCCTGAAGCAATGGTGCACACAGGAGGGTCAAGAAGCTTCGGGCAACACAAAAAAGCTATGGTAATCAAATCATATTGAATTTTGTCAATAATTAATGAGTGATGTTTGCTTTATTCCTATTCTAATATTTGGAATTTGTTACAATTAAAATTGTGTTATTAATGATGTCTTAAAAATCTTTACCCATGGATTTTTTTTAAGTGCAGTTTTTTTTTATTCTTTAACAAGTTGTGAAAGTTGAAGGTTTTGAAAATTAATGAGTTTCTTTGGTAAATTTCATTACTTACAATTTGTACTGTAATTTTTTTACAGGAGGCACAAGACAATCGTCCTGTTTCTTATCGTGAAGTGTATAACAAAGTTCACAAAAAAAATGATGGTGAATTTGTCTCAACTAGGGCAAAGAAATTTATTGTATGTTATTTTATATTTTAAGATTGATTATGTACTTTTTTAATCTCTTACTATTTCACTTATTTTTTTTTTGTTTATTATTTGTAGGAAACATATGAAGAATCAATGACACAAAAATATGGAGAAGACACTTCATCTCATCCTGTAATTGATTCCGATCTTTGGTTAAAAGTTGCAGGTGAAAACAAGAAGAAAAGAGTGCATGGCATGGGACATAGCTTGGATCTTGGAACTAGTAGCTCTACCCAAGCTTCATCTCCAGAGGTTGCAGGTTCCTCTACAAATATTACGCCTATGACAGAAGAACGGGTCACTGCAGTTATAAATAATGCATTGGCCTCTTTTTTGCAAACACAAATACCAGAGATGATGAGGCAAATAATTCAAGCAGTTCAACCATCAACAACACCATCAACCAACCAACATAGGGAGGATCAAGGACGAGATGATGATTTTACTAGCTTAGGTTGATTACTATTTAGGATGACTTGTTATTTGGCTTTACTTTTTGTAAGACATTAATTAGTTTAGGTTTCTTTAAGATATAGTATGCACAAGTTGGATTTTGTAAGACATTTAACAATTTGGTTTTGTAAGAGATATTGTTACATGCAACTTTTATTTTAAATCATGTTGAATTAAAAAAAATTATGTAGTTGATTTAGATTTATTTAAAATATCAAATTAAGTGTCATATTTACAGGGATACATGAGAGAATAATGTAATTAGGAAAGCGAGATATTAGCAAGGGATTCGCGAGGCAACTCAAAAGATATGTTGCGAAGGTTTCGCGATGGATTAGCGTGGTATTCGCGAGGGAACTCAATCCATATGCTTTGATGGATTTGCGAGGGTTTAACGAGGGATTTGCGAGGGACATATTTGCGAGGGTTTAGCGAGGGATTAGCGAGGGATTTGCAAGGGACATATTTGCGAGGGTTTAGCGAGGGATTCGCGAGGGAACTCAATCCATATGCTTTGATGGATTTGCGTGGGATTAGCGAAGGATTTGCGAGGGACATATTTGCGAGGGTTTAGCGAGGGATTTGCGAGGGACATATTTGCGAGGGTTTAGCGAGGGATTCGCGAGGGAACTCAATCCATATGCTTTGATGGATTTGCGTGGGATTAGCGAAGGATTTGCGAGGGACATATTTGCGAGGGTTTAGCGAGGGATTTGCGAGGGACATATTTGCGAGGGTTTAGCGAGGGATTTGCGAGGGAATATTAAATACAATTAGCGAGGGAATTTAGGTTCTATATTTGCGAGGCGACAACGAAGAATTAGCGGCACAAATTTGCGACGGACTAGCGAAGCTGGTGGCGAGGGAAAAGCGAAGGAATGTAGCGAGGGAATTGCGAGGGATATGCATCCGTCGCTAAATAGCGACTTGAATTTAGCGAGGGAATGATCCCTCGCAAATCCCTCGCTAGTCCCTCGCCATTCTGTTTAGCGAGGGATTTGCGAGGGATCTTTCCCTCTCTAATTCACAATTTTCTTGTAGTGTCATGTAATGGTTGATTAGGACAAAACAATCATTAAGTAATAAGTAAAATTAATTAATTGAATAAAAAATTATATTGAATGAGAACATGAAAGATACATGAGTACAACAGTTACATCAATCTCCAATAGTGAAAACTTAGCCACTCATGGCTAACACAGAAAAGAAAGGATCTTTATTAAGTGATTCGTGATTACAAAATTGCTCTCACAAGAACTCTCTCTAATCTCTCAAAATTTGTGTTCATAAAAACTAAGATACGAAGACCCTCTAAAAAGCCTAATTATAATATTTTAAATAGGCTTTTGTTCGTGTATATATGCTCACTCAAAGTGACCATGTGGTTTGCTTAAGCGAGCTTGCTCGATCCTTCTAAAGGCGGTCTTTGACTTGTCTCACTCAAAGCACCTATTGTGGTCGCTCTAAGTGAATTCTTTCTCGCTTAGAGCGAGTTAGCATCATCTTGTAGGAGGTAGTCTCAGACTTGTCTCAAGCAAAATGTTGGTCACTTTGAGCAAATTTTTTGGCTTGCTCAGAGCACATCTAGTTGATATTTGAGTGATGTTAAGTTGGTTTCTTTAAGACTTGTAGCTTTCTAGTTCCATTCTCATAGAAACTATTAAAAATACCTAATATTAAACAATTATGTCCTAAAAAAACTTAATTCTAACTAAATGTTTTGTGACCAAAAATAAGATTTTTGAAGTATAAGATATATTTAATAACTGCCTAAATTAAATAAAAATTGTATATATATTTGACAATTATCAAAATACACAAATTTAGAATCTTGTTTGTCTTTAAACAAGTAGAAATCAAGCATATTGTCTCTATTCTAAACAACTTAAGATGCATCAAGAACTCTCAATATGAACAAATTTATTATTCAAAAGTTATTTTCTTAACTATCGAAACAACATCCACAATAGTAACATCAAATCTAAACAAAAAATGCATGAATAAATTTCAAAAAGAAACAATATCCACAATAGTAACATCAAATCTACACAAAAAAATGCATGAATAAATTTCAAAAGGACTATTCCTCATGACACTTACATTTATGTTATTCAATACACTTGCTCTCTTCACCATTTCAATTTCAAGTGTAATCATATGGTTAGTGTTTCACTCTTTCACACATTCAACACCACTCAATTTAGTTTTACTTTTCATCTTTCCTTTTCAAAAAAATCTGTGTGAAAATCATAAGTGTTTAAAGATTATAAAAGACTTTCTTTGGCTTGTAATGTGGTTAGCACTACTAGAATTTCTCTTATTACATGTGAGTTTTCCTGGGAATTTTTATGAAAAATTCGCAGGAAACATTGTTCCAACAAATTTTTCTGCGAAATTTTATTTGCAGATAATACCTTCGTGGATAATATGTTTTTGTGAATTTGAAAATTCGTAAGAAATTTTCATGCAAAATTTCTTGCGAAAAAAATTCGCAAGAAAATTTCCTGTGAATTTTTTTGCAAGAAATCATGCAGGAATATTTTTTACGAAAAAAATTAAAGAAATTACTATAAATTGTATCAATAATTCTTCAACTTTCAAATGCTAACAATGAATTCATCCGAAAGCATTTGTTTCCACGCCTCCAACATGTGATACATAATCTTTTAAATTCTAAGATTGTAGATTATAAGCCTAACACTCAACCATACAAATCAACTTGTAAGGAAAGTGTTGCCCCAACTTATATACTCTTTAATTGTTTTATTTTCAATCGATGTAGGACTTAAAGTTTTTTTAAATATTAAACTTATAAATTTTAAAAAAATTTTATTTTTCCTATGGATTAAAATTGGCAGGAAAATCTGCAGGAAAAGTTATTTGCAAAATTTTTCTACCATTTAGTAAACATTACTTGTGAATTTATTTTTGCAAGAAAATCTGCAAAAAACAAAATAAAATTCTTACAATATTTTTTGCAAATTTTTACCATGGAAAAAAAAATTCTATGATCATTAAAATTGTAGCAAAATTTGCAAAAATTTATTGTAGGTTATTTTTTATAAAAAAAAAATTATAAGAAATATCTATAAATTATTTTTCGCAAATAAATTTGTAAAAAAAATTTGTGAAATTATTATTTCAAGAAAATTCACAAAAAAATTCTGCAAATATTTTTTTTGTAGAAAAATTCGTAGGAAAATGACATTTTTCTAGTAGTAGGCTTAGGAGAACACTTAGTTGTATTATTTCAATTTTTTTACATCTGGATTCCACATAGTACCTTTTAGGTTGTACCTTTCCTCTACTCTAAAATATTTAATTATATATTTTTTTAATTTTGTTTTTAACTTTTAGCAAAAGAGTACTTGATACTTTGTATGAGTATTTGAGTCATTTTCTACCTTCTTGATATTTTTATGGGTGTAACAAACATATACCAAACTTAGAATCCTTATTTATATGTTATGAGTATAATGAATACCCACACCAAACTTATAACCTTTCACTCTTATTATGACTAAATTGTTCTTCTTTTTCCTAAAGATGTAAGCTAATAGTTTATTTTTCATATTAGAATGTGAAATTGGTCCAAACCAAACTAAACTTATATGTAAATATGATTTTTTTTTCTAAATGCATAGTGTAGGTATACAAGATTACACATAACATAAAATGTTTTTTATATATATAAAAATGCAAGCTATTAAAAGGTTTTTTATTCCCCTAAATATATGTTATAATATATTTGATTTAAAAGGTATTTTATAAAATTAAAAGTTACTAAACTGAATTTTAGAATGAAATATGAATTATTTATAATGTTCAAAAATAATTATTTTAAATGACAAACTATCTATATGAGAAGTAGTGTGCACGACACTTTTAATGACAGATAAAAAAGACTTTTTATGACAATTTTATATCTGTCATAAATCTTGACAACATAAAAAATCTTGATGTTTTACGTTAATCATTAAAGTAACCCAAATAAGATGTCTTGACTTTTTATGAAGTTATAAAAATAACTAACTTAAAAGTCTTATAATATATTTGGTTTAAAAGGTATTTTATAAAATTATAAGTTACTAAACTAAATTTTAGAATGAAAAATTATGAATTATTTTATAACGTTAAAAATAATTTTATTTTAATTGATAAACTGTATATACGAGAACTAGTGTGCATGACACTCTTAATGACAAGAGAAAAAAATGATGATAGTGTTATATTTGTCATAAATCCTGACAACATAAAAAGTTTTCACTTTTTAGGTTGGTAATAAAAATAACCAAAATATGTCTTAACTTTCTATGAAGTTATAAAAATAAATGACTTAAAAAGTATTATTTTTTAGGTTAAAAAATGTTTTTTTATGGCTCTCTTTCCATCTTGTTGCATTCACATTTTTCCACTCCACCCTTCCTCTCTCTTCATGTTTCTTTGTGTTCTAATGTTGTCGTCTTTCCATCTCATTATTACATTTCTTCGCATTCTACTGATGTGCTCTGTTACTTTCGTTCTTACATCTTCGTGTTTTGCCACCACCACATTTTGAGTTTGTCACTATCATTATCATGTTTGTCACTTCTCACTACCATGATTACTTCCAAACCACCACACTATCAAAATAAAAGAAAAAAAAGGTATAGAAACTAGAAATAGAAAATGCAAATAGAAAAAAGAGGAAATGATATATTTGAATGTGAGGAAAAGAGGAGAATGAAGAAAAGAGAAACACAACAAAACCAAATACAAGAGTCTAGAGTTGAAGAACGTTAATTGTATTTTCTAAAATTTCGAAACACTTTTTATGGCAAATATTGATTCACTCATCATAAAGTTTTTCTTGTGTCGGGTGTTATTATACTCATTATAGAAAGGTTAGGATCAACAACAAAGTTGACATTTTTCAACACATTTTATAATAAGTGTTGACTCATCTTACATAGAAAAAACTTTCTATCATGAGTAAATCAACATCCACCATAAAACATTTTACTATATTTATAACTTTTCCATTGCTCCACTTTCTATATTGTGACTTGACATAAAATATCTGTCGTAAAAATCTCTTTTAATACTAGTGTAGAATTTTTTTAAATATAAAATTAAAATTGTATTAAATAAATATTTTCATTAAAATAATAAGACAAGTATTAGGGTTAAATATATTAAGTGATTGAAAATTTTAAGTATTTATATACTTTTAATTTTATTTTTGACACATAATTCTTAAATAAATAATATTATATTATATATTTTTAATTAATTTTTAATAAAAATTTAAAAACTGCAAAAGACAAAACAAACCAAACTCTAAAAGATTGATTCAAATTTTATAATATATTTAAACCGAATTGTACTATAAAAAAAATTAGTTCAAGTGACTTTTAATTCTTTTTTTTAAAAAAAATCCTAAACTTTTAAAAAGAATCGAATCAAACCACACCATAATACACCCGATTAATTGGTCTCGTGAAGAAAGAATATTAGTGTCAGAGTTGAAGTAGAAATGTGAAAGACAAAGATTCACAATTATGAATGAAAGACAAAGATTTCAAGAGCGGAAATGTGAAAATGAAATACGGGAAAATAATTTAAAGACACATTACATCTGTTCTAATTCAATATAAAAAAAATAATAATAAAACGTTTTACATCAGTGTAATTGGAATGAAGTGAATTAAAGAATCTTTTTACATTGGTCATTTTGAAACCAATGTGAAAATAGTTCTTTTACATGAGTTATTTTAGAACAAATGTAAAATCGCTGCTTAAAATTATAAAAATAATATCACCACACTTTCTTGGCATTGTAAAATACAATTTTTTTGCACTAGTTTAACATTTAAATTACAAAAAAAAAATTAAAATTAAATATATCATAATATCATGTTTAACTTTCAACAATATATAACAATATTCATCAATAATAATAAACAAAAAATATTCATCATTAATAACAAATTTTATTTATATGTATAATAATAATAATAATAATAATAAATGACAAATATCTTATACTGAAACTCATTTTGTTTAAGAAAAAAGTCCAAACAACATCAAATTAAGAGTGTTTAGTAAAACTAACTTTTAAATTATAAGTTAGGAGTTGAAAAACTACAAATTTATAAATTAATTGATTGAATTGAAAGTATTTAGTAAAATTAGCTAATAAGTTAGTTAGATAATATAAAATAACATATTTATATTTAATCAAGAGAGTAAGAGATTAAAATTTAGACAAAATCATTAAAAGCTCTTATATTTTTCTTCTTTCTCCTTTTTTATCATCATTAATTTTTTAAAACATTTCTTTTTTATCCTTTTCAATTTAGAAACTATTTTATCTATTTTGACTTTCTCTCACTCTCATTATAAAAATTATTTTATGTCATTTTATATTTATCAATTAGTTTACTGGTTACGAGTCAATTTTATCAAACATTTTCAATCAATCAGATTATAAGTTTCTAACTTTTGAACTCTTAAATTATAATTTATAAGTTTTCAGCTAACTTATAAACTAATTTTATATAACATTCTTAAAATATTTGATATCAAATGATTTTAAACACATCTAATAAAAATATGAAAACATGTAGTTTTTAAATTAATATAATTATATATTAAAGTTTGTTTAGTTTCAATTTCTCTCGTACTTTCTGAATTTCTCGCTGATTTTACATTTTAGAAAGTTATAGAAGAGATTCTTATATTGGTGAAAAATAATTGATAGCGAGTGTTGAATCTTCTGTACATTAAATAACCTAATTGAATATTCTGATTTACACGGACATCCTAATTCTGACAAGCAAAACGTATATTTTATGCATGATAAACTTTTATTGGTTGATAGTGTATTTACACTAATAATACTTGCCTATTAAATTTTGTATTAATGGTAAATAGTTTTTGTTGGGGGTGATAACTCGAAGTTTAGAGTCTCATTTGTGGGCTGGGGCCTGGGAATTTATGGTGCGTGGGTTCTTTTATTTTCAACTTTGAGCCCAAGCTATTTGGTTGAGCTCCTCTTCCAAAGTTAAAATCACAAGAATACAATTTAATCAGCCAAAATGCAGGTTGAGTTTGAAAATTCTAACTTGATTTGATTTTTAGTTTTGTCCAATCCTATCCGAATTTTAGCCAACTCAATAAGAGTTAGCTTGCAAGTGAAGTGGGTCAGTTTTTTTAATAACATGTGTTGTTATTATAACTTATGAGCCAACAAGAACAAATTGTATTATAACTTATATACTTATCTTATTGGGTTTCACATTTGGGTATAGGAAAAATTAACAAAGTATGAGTTAAAATCTTGAATTTGAATGTGAAAAATTGAAAATACCTTATTTTTTATATATATTTTCGATTTATAAAAATTCAAGTGTAAAGATTCGAAGTTTTAAAAAGAATAGGCCCATGAGCTGAGTCGTTTGGTTCACAGTCCAAAAGAAATAGATTAAAATAGAATGTGGTTCATGATATATACACTTCCTTTTTTTTATAAGTACACCTCTTTTTTTAATAAAAAAAAAAAAGAAAATTTTTAAAATATTCTTAATTTTTTAAAAAAAAATTAATTTTACATTCACAACATTTTATTTAGTACTTTTTTGTCACACATCATTTCTCTTTTTTTCAATTTTTACATGCACCCCCTTTACCTTTCCTTCGTTCCACCTATTTTGGTAGCATGTGAAAACTAAAAGAGAAAAAAAAATGTGTGAAAAAGAAGAAAAAAGTAATAAATTAAAAGTTGAAGGTGTAAAATGAAAAAAACTAAAAAAAATTATAATATTTTATAACTTTTAAAAAAAAAAATAAAGAAGATGTACTTATTAAAAAAAAAAAAAAAAAAAGGAGGTGTATATAGAATGAGTGATAGAGTGTTTCTAGTCCACAATTAAACTGGCCCAATTCAAAAATATTTTGATCCGTGATAAGTTAATTTATATGACAAACTAATCCAAATTGACAATCCTATTTGGTGCTTATGGCATCAATTAGCCATCAGTTAGAAATATAAATAGGGACGAATTGACAATTAAACAACTGTTTACTAATTAGGGTAATGAAGGAATTTGCTTTTATAAAGTTCAATTTACAAATTGACTTCCATCATGACAACTGTAAACTGCATTGTCAATACTCATTACGATCATGTATTCAGTGCTTATCTGATTACAATCACTGAATTTTGCTAATCACGTACTTAAAACACATGCTAATAATTAAAATAAAATGTTAAAGAATATAAGGTTGTGTTTAAATGTTTTTCACCTTTTGGTTTTAAAAACTGGTTTTTTAAAATAATTTCATGTTAATAATTATTTTCCCGTGATTTTTTTTATAAGCCTCCTAAAAAAATTTATTAACTTTTGAAAATTTGTTTGTGAGACAACTATCTTAAAAACCAATAAACAACCGAAAAAATTAGGAAACGTTTTCTCATATTCTCCTATGTGATCACAATTATTTATTATATATTTAAAATATAATTTATATATTTAAAAATATTTATTTGTTATAAATTTTAATTATAATATAATTTGTATGTTTAAAATATTTTATTTAATATAAATTTTAGTTATATAAAATAAATATTTATCATTTATATTACACATATTAAAATACTAATAAAATAGTTTTCAAAAATTTCTCTTTTAAAATAAATCAAAATTAGAAATCAATTTTTGAAAATAATGTAGTTTATTGTAGTAATTAATTTTCCTTTTATGTAATTAGAATTGTCAAAGGAGGTTATCCAACTTGACTCATCACATGTTATTCAAAAGATAGATCAATCCAAATTATTTTATTTTTTGGTGAGCTAATAAAAGTCAAATCATGTTCAACCAACCAAGGGTTGACACTTTTAAAATAATAATAATAATAACTAATTGAACTAAATAAAAATACATCTCTTATAGTTTTATATCTTGAAATTATAAATATGTTAATAATTGGACAAAAAAAATTGTCCACAAAAAATAATAGGCATCAACCAAGTCTAACTTAATCAACTTATAATTTCTTTTTTTTTTTAGAGAAAAAACAAATCTAAATCAACTTATAATTTCAAATTATATCAAAGTGGTGACATAAGATATTAACTAGTAATATTAAATTGACATTGATTATTATAATTTGTGACTAGTATGTATAAAATTCAATTAATGATATAAATGTATAATCACATAAATTAGTACCTGAGAATAAAAAACAAATACAAAGTGCACTAAGTAGGTCAACTTGTGGTAAGCCAATAGGTTGTAAGTGGGTTAGGTTAAGAGATTAAAATATCTAGCTTTCAACCATCCATACATAGTCCATTAGTAGTTCTAAGTCACCTCCACAAGAAAATCTTGGTCTGGTCCTATGTTAAATACATGATCATCATAGTCAAACACATAACAACATATTAAGCTTGATATAAAAGAAACAACATATATATATATATAAATGAAAAGTGCATAACATGAATGCAAATATCCACACAACATAGAGCCTCGATACTCACACACCTTAACATCATCTAATTACTAGAGATCACATGCACAACCATATCACAACGTAATATGCAATGCACACATCACCACATGTCGAATTGCACCATGTTTTGTCACACATCAACTACTTCGAGATCTCTTACAACAAGTGGTTTACTTGTCTGAGCATCAAAACTTGTAGAGTGACCCACATTTTAGGCTTTTACCCAAAGACAAAAATTCATTAAGCGACCCATTTTTGCTTAGCAAATTAACGTGACCACCTACTAGGGGCCATATGTCATTGCACAAGAACCCTTCATTGAATGAACTATAACTTGGCCAAATAGAGGGACCAAAACTGCTAAGTGACCCCTTGTCATTGAGCAAATTAAAATGGTCTATGATAGAGACCAAGACTCATTTAGCGATCTTGTTTCACTTAGTCTAGTGGTGTTCATTAATTTCGCTAAGTGAGACTAATTTCATAGATCAAAAACATGATCTCTAGTACCTGATCCTTTAGCTTATAAAAGCTCCCTGAGTGAGGATCGTCTCGCTAGGCAAAAAGCCACTACACCTTCAACATGCAAGGCCATCCAAGCCTCCAAAAACAACATGTAATACATTAAAATATAGAACAATCACCATTCATTAAATCCAACATAAAACACATGCATCTAATTTTTGACAATAAATCATCATTCAAGGTATATTCCCAAAGCCCCTACATGTGGAAAATACCAATTTTCACCAATCTATCCATCAATTTAGCCACACACAACATCAAACACATTCCTAAAATAAATAAATAAATATATATATATATATATATATATATATATATATATATATGAATAATAATCAAGCTTCCCTTACCTCAATCAATCCTCCAAAGAAGAAGAATAAAGGTAGAAGAAAGCTTTCTCCAAAAAACCACCAAAACTAGCTCTCATGCCTTCAATCTTTCATATCTCAACTTCAACAATCTTCTTTCAGCTTCAATCCCTAACTTGAAGAAGATCTCGTGCCTAAGGGACAATCATAAGTCAAGATGGAATTTTTAGGTACTATATAGTTTTCTTTCTAGTTTATTTCTTTAGAATTTGAAAAGTAAAAACTTATGAAATTTTCTTTTACATTCCTTATATATATACACACACACACAACTCCAACCCTCCTAAGGTCCATTTTACTCACACTTAAGTTATAACCTTATAATTTAATGTTAGCTCATCACTAATCCTTATTCCACAATAGGTAAAAGCAACATTAAACATCATATAGCATAAACATATATAAAATGTTAAACATGGTGTTACATGTTAAATTGTTTTTAGTAAAGAAGATTAATAAAAAAAATTTTATAAATTATTATTTTTATCTATTTATTAATTTTTCTTAATTTGTATATAACAATAGAAGATGATACTTACTATAGACACCTAAGTATATCCAACAAATGTCCCACTTCTTTTTATGAAAGAACAATAATATTTGTTGTATTGTGAGAAAAGCGTACGTTAATCTCTTTTTAAAACAATGAAAATTGTATGAAATAGAAATATAAAAAAATTAAACGACCAATTCATAGAGAAAAATAAGGGAAATAATGTAACGATCCGATAGGTTACTACATGTATTACAGAACAACTATTGCATAGCGAAAGACTAAACAACATGCATCAAAATAAGAGTTTATGATACAGTCAGTGACTAATATCCTGTACATAGAAGATATATACAAAATACAGTACTAAAAATAAAATAAACCTAAATGTTGGTCGTCGTCTATACAAAACTCAACTACATAAGAGTAGCAAACAATCAAAACTAGTCACCTCGAGATTGACTATCCTCCAACTGTGTTAACCATCATACTAATCTTGTCCTACTCTCATACGAAATATGATCATCGCAATACCAATCATAAGGAAAACACAGGGTAAGTTAGTGAAAAGAATTCAACATATCTTATAAACAATGTTTTCACAACAAATATATATACATCTTATAACATAACAATGTCAACACAACAATTTAACATCTTATAGCATGTACAACATAACAACATATAAATCACATCTAATGCATCGTCATGCATGTCAACTAAAGAGATCTCCTACATCTTAGGATAAACAATTTAAGTGATTTGACCCTATTGAATCACAACGACTAGTATAATATACCAAAAATAATGGTTGAAACTAAGATAAGAAACAATGGTTAACGACTAGCATAAGTTAGATTGATTTCTCAAGTTTCACCACTTAAATAAGAAAGTATGGTACTATGTTAGGATAGAACGGTTTGGGTATGAGTTTACCACGACATTGGTCTGCAACACTAAGCCACTTATGAGATTAGCTCACTAACTACCCTCCAAATACCACAATCCTTCGATACTAGGTTAGAGACTAAGTCCTCGACCCTATATTTTACTTGGTTGGTAGCTTTATACACATGTGTCTCGACCTTGTCCACACATGAATATCACATTGAACCTAGAGGATACAACAAAAAATCAACTTACCCATCCAGGACCAACTTACCTGCTAAAGGGTTTCAACCGGACTCTCGAAGCACCACAACGTATATTTGCACAATGGGATATTAAGTTCGAAAATATTGTTAACTCTCTTCTAGTTTCTATGTATCGTAGCTAAGACATGTATCTAATCCACATATCTATAGCTTATCAACTAACAGATTTATCACCTTTCAACATTCAACTTATCAGCTTTAACAACATACAACATGTACAACGTCCAACTTTCAACTTCACAACATGTTAACTTAAACAACGTAAACATCATACATATTTGCATCATTCACAACTTTGATTAAGCAACATAAAAAAATCTTCTTAAGCAACTAAAACAACTTTCATTTTTACAACATATTTAACTAATTACCACACATCCACAAATATATCATCTTACATCATTATTCATATGACTATGTTGTTATAAATCAACTACTAAACAACTTAAGCCATCGAATCTACAACATACCACTCATTCACCATCAATCAACTTGTAAACATCATTAAATAACCACCCGTCATCATACAACTTATGTCTGGCACCACTCATTGGGCGCTTCATGCCACTAAGGTAGGGAGCTCCCTATCTCCCCCATGCCCGATGTCTCACCATTTGTGCCTAGCGTGATTGCGACAAACAATGCCCCTTAGTCCCACGTCTAGTGTGGTAACACCCACGCCCGACCCCAATCAGGCAAAGAGCTCTCTATCTAACTCAAACCTAGTGCCACTCCACCAGCGCCTGACATGATCCCAGATAGAGACCAACCTCTCATCTCATGTTTGGCGCTATTTAATCCATGTCTAGCATAATTTCAACCTGATACGAGTCTCTCTCTTCATGTTCGTTGACACCAATCTTGCATCTAACATGAATGAGATAGAGGCATCTCTTTAGAACCATGTATAGCGCCTTAAAGGCGTGCCTGACACAATATCAATTTTTGCACTTTTACAGAACTTGATTTTGCATAAATCACTTGAAATCATAAAACCCCGACAACATGCAACCCAATAAACAACATATAACGCATGATTCAGTCATCAAAAGCAACATGCAACAACTATCAAACAAGAATTAATTCAATTTTTTCTACTTCTCTTTGAGGTCACAAAACCCTTTTAACTTCATCATTTAATCATTACACACCTTCAGCCAACTAATTTTCAATCATCACAACCACAAAAATGCACACCGTAATTCGAAATCACAGCTTTCCTTACCTTTCAGAGAAAATCTGCAAAGAAGAGAAGGATAGGAGAAGAATGAGCAACTCCACATGACTTCTACATGAATCTTCTGCTTCCACAAGCTCATATTTCAACCTTCCTCTAAGTTTAAGCTACAAGAAGTAAGAAAAAGAAGATTTCTCAAAAGGAATGAGAAGAAGAAGAAGATGATGATGATGATGATTTGAGTTCTTTGACTTCTCTCTAAGTTTTAGAAAATATGTATTATGAGTTTCTTTTTAAAAAATTTCCTTTTTAGACTTACTTGAGTTGATTTCCCCTATCTCTAGTCCAACCTCCAGAGATTAACATACTTTTAAGATCTCTGGATCCAAAGAACTCTCAACAATAATTAACACTATTATAAATATAATATTGTATAATCACACATCAAGATTCAACCAAAACATTTTCTTACTTAAAAGATAGGGTGTCGGTGTATTAAACTTTTTGCATATATTATCGAACTTTTTGACAATATATCCTTATGCTTGAGGAACAAAGTGTAGAATAGGTCACTAGAGCAAAAATGACTTTTAAAATCGGTTATTAAGAACCGATTTTGTATGTCGTTTTTAAAATCGGCTCTCAAATAGCCGATTTTAAAAGTAGCACTTTTAAAATCAGTTATTTGAGAGCCGATTTTAAAAACCACATACAAAATCGATTCCAGGTTAGCCGATGTTAAAAAGGTCAGCACTTAAGCTATATACTCTACGGTCCCATTCTTTCTTCCCCTCCATTCTCTAATCTTTGGCTCATATAATCTTTTCTTTACTCTCTTAGGCTCTCATCTAAAGTCTCCAGCTTCTCATTTTCTTGGAAGAATACAATATCAAGGTAACATTCTCTTCTTACGTCTGTTATTTCGTTGTTGCTGGGCGAATTTTGAAACTGGAACGGCCTGTACTACAAGCAGAACGGCCCGTACTGCATGCAGTACGGGCCGTTCTGCAAACAAAATAGCCCGTTCTGCAAGTAGAACGGGCCGTTCTGGGGAATTTTTTTACATTCTTAAGGATCTATAGTTTTGACTTTGGGAATTTGAATAATGTTGCATTTATTTGATCATTTTGGGACTTGGGTGTCTACTTGCTTCTTTGAGAGGATTTGATTCCGCAGTTACTATACTCAACAAGGAAAGTCGTCAATGCTGAGATTAGATTAATTAACTGTTTGATGCAGTGTATAAGCAATAAGCAGAAATTAAAAAAGAAGAAATCAAATTAGATTCTTGCTGTTATATGTAGTGCTTCAAATGTGTTAGAAACTGGAAGTACCTACTGTATAAATCCACACTCGTCAAGTTCTTCGTCATTTATGTTACATGAGTCACTCAAAATATATCAATATTAACAAAAAAAATATAAAATAAAAGAGGTATAAAAAATTAAATTAAGGTATATTTCATAACATATTTTAAAATAAATAATATCATCATATATATAATATTATGTTATATAAAATATTTTTATTATTAATACATAAACTACTCAGAAATAATATTTACTTTTTAAAAGAATATATTACATTGAACTGAATGGGATACTTGAGTATAAGCCAAACCAATCCAAAATGAGGTTAGTGGTTTGTCTCTAATTTTGTATGGGTAGTGTCTTGTCTTAATCTAAATTTTTTATTAAAAAAAATTGTCCTAAAAGATACATTATGTCTAATATCAAAACCTAATTACATTCGATCCTCTCCGGGCTGGCTGGCTTGAGTCAGGGGGTTGGGTTGGGTCTTGCTCAACACTACCGTGAATTAGTGTGTCTCTATCAATTTGATATGAATTTGCTAAAATATTATTATCTAGAATTTTTGTTTGATGAACATGCAAGTTTCAATATTTTCTTCTGGAATTTTATTAAGAAAGCCTATTATGTAATGTCAGAGAAATTTAAGAGATATTGCTGAGCTCTATGGAATCGAGTTATCTTTGCAAGGTGTTGAAGAATACCGAAGAGTCTCTGGAATACAATCCATCTGCTCAACATGCTTCAAGGCGGCAAGAATCAATGCCATACTCATTGATAATGGATTGAAATTGGACAAAAAGCATGATATAGAATGGCATAAGAGTTTTGCACCTATTGTAGGTAGAATCTTAAGAATTCAACGGTTGGCCGAGGAAATTCTTGATGAGGTGAGACACATAAACCCATTCACTTTTAATCTGCATTCCCGTGATTATTAGGCATCTAATATTGTTTTAGGTGCTTAATTTTACTCGTTTTGGTAACCATGTCATCTACACAGTTTGCTATATTCTTGATTTTATTAATTTGATCTATTAAAAACATATGAATTGTCTGGTATTTTATTAATTTACAGGTTTTGTTCAGGGATCCTACTAAAATAAATTAAATATTTTAGAAAAAATTAATCACTTTTAACATCGGTTAACGGCCGATATGTTAAAAGTCTCATTTTTTAAAATTGGCTCTTTTAAAATCAATTGCAGGACCGATTTTAAAAGTAAAAAATAACTAATTTTAAAAATATTTTTTTCCACTAATAAATATTATAAAGAGCCTTCATGATACAACATTTTATAGAAATGTAAACAAACTCGTGAAGGTTTTCAGAAGATGCATTATTTATTGAAATGTTTGAGTTAATGGGTTTGCACTTCCAAAAAACAAGTGCAGGATTCCTCTATTAAATGCAATAAAGACAACATTTGAAAATATTTCACGTATTTCAACTTGAAAATCATAATGAGTATAGTGTGATGAATAGACGTTTTGAACATACAATTGAACATGCATTAAATATAGAATAAATGTGCATTTAAAACTAACTTTTTATTAAATGGTTAGTTAATTAAGAGTCTTGTTTTTAGTCATTGGTTAAAGAATCAATATCTATAAAGTTTTCATCGAAAAATATTCTTGTTATAAAACATATTTAACCAGATGAAATTATATATGTTAATTTTATTATTGGATTTATAAACAAATATCATGTATCAATTTTATCTTTTTTATTTATTATTATATTTTTATGAGAGAGGTAAAGATATTATTTCATATAAAAAAATTATGCACCAATATCAATAAAAAAAATGACAATTAGGGAGTGTTTAAGAGGTGAGAGAGAGAACTTTGCAATATTTAATAGGGTAAAAAATGAAAAATAAAATTAACGTTTGGTAAAGCGTCCAATAAAAATGACCATCAATTATCACTTCTAAGGTGTCTAATAAAGTCACACATAAAAATGTGTAAATACATTTCTAGTAAAAACTTTTCACTTTTTTTATATAATAAGTGTTGTATAAGAAAAAAAAATAAGTCCCAATTATAAATGTTAATTTTTTAATATAATATTCTCTCTCTAAATCATAATTTTTTATAATTAAGATTTTAACTCACTTTTTAAGAAATATTTAATACTAGTATACTAACTCCAAAATATCCTTAATTATATCTTTAACAAAAACAATAATAGAGTAGGAATAACAATTGTTAAATAGGAGTATATATATATATATAAAAAAAAGTTAATTATATTACTTGAATGTAAAACATAAAAAAAATGGAACAAAATAAAAAGCTTAAAACATCAAAATTATGGATGGATGGAGTACTTCATTTTTATTTATATCCCTAATAATATTCTTTTAAAAGCTATTACTCATTAAGTCATATAATGAATGTCATGTATGAAAAAAAAAATCAAAATAGATGTCATTTTAACTTTTCAATGCAACATTAATTACTTTTTTTCTTTCCATTTATACCTCTGGCAATATCTCTTAGAAGTTGTTATTATGTTGCATGAATTCTAATAAAGAAGATTAATACCAACAACTCGTTGATTTATCACTTTATAAAGACTTACGTACAAAAGTCACTCTAGCTACCTCTATAAAAAAAAAATATATGATGATGGATGATTATTAACAATGCATGTGATTATAAAGTAAAATTTTTAAAAAATAAAAATTTGTTATTTATAAAAACGTAATTATAAAAAAAAATGTTTGCATCGAATAAGACAATATAGATTAATAGTGTATATATCACATTTCATCTGTTTTTTACTCCTAAATTGACGAGGTCTTTTTCAATTACATATTCTTTGCAATAACTGAATGTGCGTCTTATGTGGTTCATGCACTATAAATCTTTTCAATTGGCAGCAACTTGGTAAGCCGATCTTTCCCTCCTTGAGAAACAATTCCCACAAACTCGAGCACTCAACCTATAGCAATTTCATATAAAAGAAAACAAATACGCTAGTGGAACCTTGCAACAACCTCAGCAAAAATGTCAGCATCATCTAAACAAGGAGAGAAGCAAAGCACCAACGATAAGGCCAACCGACCCCCATCAAATACTCAAAAATGTCCATTCAATGTGAAGATGGTGCTAGAGGAGCTAAGACTTCAACGAGGGATAGCCCTTCCTCTTGTGGCCATGAACATTGCTTGTTTCGCCAAGACAGCCATAACAACAGCTTTTCTTGGCCACCTTGGTGAGCTGAACCTAGCCGGTGGCGCACTCGGCTTCACTTTTGCTAACGTCACTGGCTTCTCTGTCTTGAACGGTCTAAGCGCTGCCATGGAACCAATATGTGGACAAGCACATGGAGCCAACAACGTGAGGCTCCTTCACAAGACCCTTCTCATGACAACCCTGTTGTTGCTCTTGGCATCACTCCCCATATCTTTCTTGTGGCTTAACGTTGACAAGATTTTAGTTCGTTTTGGCCAACAAAAATATATCTCAACCGTGGCAAGAACATATGTTTGTTATCTCATACCAGACTTGTTGGTCACCTCGTTCCTTTGTCCCTTGAAAGCCTACCTCAGCTCTCAATGCATCACTCTTCCAACCATGTTTAGTTCTGCTGTGGCTCTAGCCTTTCACATACCCGTTAACATGGTATTATCCAAATCCATGGGGCTCCGAGGAGTTTCAATTTCGGTTTGGGTGACTGATCTCATGGTTGTGATTCTTCTGGCCACTTATGTTGTGGTTCTTGAAAGAAGAAATGGGAGGAGGATAGGAGGGTGGTGGGATCAGAATATGATGGATTGGATTAGGCTAATAAAGCTTTGTGGTTCATGCTGCCTCAACACTTGCCTTGAGTGGTGGTGTTATGAGATTCTAGTCTTGCTCACTGGTCACTTGTCTAATGCTATGCAAGAAGTGGGGGTTATAGCCATTGTGTTGAACTTTGACTACTTGCTTTACTCGGTGATGCTTTCTCTAGCAACTTGTGTTTCCACTCGTGTGTCCAATGAGCTTGGTGCTAACCGAGCTGGTTATGCTTATAAATCAGCACGAGTGTCTTTGGTGGTGAGTGTTATATCAGGTTGTGTTGGTGGTTCCATGATGGTGGCTGCTAGGGGGATTTGGGGGAATTTGTTTAGCCGTGACAAGGGGGTTATAAAGGGAGTGAAGAAGACAATGTTGTTGATGGCTCTAGTGGAAGTGTTTAATTTTCCAGTGGCAATTTGTGGAGGCATAGTACGAGGAACTGCAAGACCATGGTTAGGCATGTATGCAAATCTTGGTGGATTCTATTTGCTGGCGGTGCCACTGGGTGTGATTTTTGCCTTCAAGCTTCGCTTAGGACTTGCTGGACTTATTATAGGATTCTTGATTGGTGTTGTTACTTGCTTGATTTTGTTGTTAATGTTCATTGTGAGAATAAGTTGGGAGGAAGAAGCTACCAAGGCACAAACATTAGTATGTGCCACACAGGTAGAGGAAAGTCCCGCAAATGAGGTAAGTGAAAGTATTGAAGACCATGAGAATGATCAAGTGTGCAAAGAAACTCTGTCATCCCAAATTCTTGTTAGTGAGGAGAAGTTAGACACGCTAGAACCCGTAAATAAAATCAAGAGTCAAATCCGGTGATCATATTCCCGTGTGTACAATTTGTTAAGTCCCTTGTCAATCCGATTCTGAGTGTTTGTAATAATCCTGAATATCATTGCTAGTTGTAATCCTAGTAACGAATGTAGTGAGAGTTCAGATTTAAAAATTAGAAGATTAATGCATTTTAGATCCATAGGTAGAACGAAGTATTGGCCTATTAATATTATAATTGTACCAAATGATCATAATGCGCACTCAAGACAAAACTATTTGTTGATGCATTAAAAAGCAAAACATTAATTATCCGTCCACACAGATTTTAAGAAATTTAAAACTGCAGCCCTTTAAGTATCATTAAATTGGTAAAAACAAACGTGGAAGTAATACCTTCTATGTAGAAAGACAACAACTTTATAATTTGTAACCGATAGTTATGATATATTTTGGGAGTGTATATACCTTATTGTTACTATTATTATTTTTAGGAATATCTGGGCATAATTTTAGAAAGGTAGGAGGAGATAAGTTGATTCCTTTGTATTTACCTCGTATATATTTATAATATATGTTATTATTTGTTGCTATTATTATTTCTAGGAATATCCCTGATTGTAGCTATATACATGCTTGTAAAAGATATAGATAATATATAAAGTAGTGTAGTCTTCGCATGAATCTTTCATCTATTTGGTTATTAGTGCTAAACAACAGGACAAGAGAAATTAGTCATAGAAAACATATCTTTTTATGAAAAAAAAAATTATAAACTATTAAAATAAACTCATGTATCAAACAAATTTATTTTAGATAAACAATTTTCAAATCAGGCAGATACGTGGCCAAACACACTTTAAGTTCATCATTCTTCGCTACACGAACTCAATAAAAATTCATTGTGAGAAGCTTCAGATGCAATGCACAAACCAATTTTTCATTTGCATAGTTGGGTCAACATTCGAGATTCTTTTTAAGTTTAATTACTTAGTTGCTTTCTATAATAATTTTATTTTTAATCCAACACTTAAAAATCATCTATTTTTAATATTAACACTTTTAGTTTTTTTCCCCATAATTAAAAAAAGAAGTTAATGCCATTAAGAATAAATGAAGTAATGTTGACATGTCATTGAACGTGTCACTCAGGTGTGTCTTATGTTTTAATGTTTGGGAGTTGCTACGGTACCCTCAAAGATCGAGAGATTTCAATACATTTTTCTATGTAAATTCATAAAAGATTTAAAAAAATTTAATTTAATTATAAAATAAATAATCCAAATTATACATATAAAATAAAAAGTAAGATAAAATTATAGAGATTAAAATTATAAGATTTCAATAATATTATAAAATATTAAAAAAAAAGAAAAAAAATTAATAAATAGTAGAAATAAAAAATTATTAAAATTACAATATAAAAATTCAAAAATTTAAGATAAAAAGAAAAAAAAATATACTTAAAAAATTATTAAAATTAAAATATAGAAATTCAAAAATTTTAAGTGAAAAGATAAAAATATACTTAAAAAATTATTAAAATTAAACTATTTAAATATATAATAATATTATTACAAATAAATTAGAATATATAAAATAAAAATAAAATGACTAAATAATTTAAAAATTGAAAGAATAAAATATCATAAATATTATTTAAATAAATTATTAAAAATATAAAATATAAAAAACTGTATCGGTACCCTCTCAAATAAGATGAGTACCATAGAATTTCTCTTAATGTTTTTACTTCCACTATTTTATATTTGAGTTTTCATATTTGTGTAATTTTATCTTTTTATCATATTCATAAAAATTACTCATGTAAGTCTTTATACAAGATTTTTTTTATTCTTCCCTATCAATACTCACTTTCTCCTCCTTTTATTTTGCAGGTTTTATTTCTTTAAAATCTTCTTATATGAATTAATTGTCATTGAGCCTAAATTGGAGAGTATAAGGTTGCAAAATTTATATCCACTTGTAAATAGTGATTTGTGTTGACACTCCTTATAACCACCATAGATTTTGTATTGTTTTCACTACTTAAAGTGCTTAGATATATAATGTATTAAACTCTTGTTGCATCGTTTTAATCATTTTACTGTTGCTACATCAATTGTTTGAGTATTTGAATCATTACTATATGAACATTTTTTTCATGGTTTGATCTTTGTCATTATTTGCCATGTATTATGTTATCTCTAGGTTCTCTGGTAGTGGTACTACCACAAATTGGAAGAAAAAAAATGGGGTTGTTAAAAAGCCTCTATATATATATATATATGAAAACTACAATATTTTTGTCATTCGTCATCTTAGACAAAACACTTATGTATGATAAACACATTATGCGATATAGAAAACAAAATAAATATAAATTAACATGTTTTCAAACATTGTATACAATAAAATTAAAATGATGTAACAAGTTCTCATCATTGCAATGAGAATCACAAAGTATAAGGAAGAAAAAAGTGGTTATGAGAGAAATAAAAAAAAATAAACAAGGGAGAGAGATGAGAAGGAGGACGAAGTAAGGAGAAAGTGTTGATAAGGACTAAAGAATTAAAAAAAAAAAAAGTTACTTATATAAGAATTAAAATGAGTAATTTCTAAATATAGGGATTAAAAAATTAAAAAATTTGCAAGTATAAAAACTAAAATATAAAAAATAATACAACTTTAACGCGTCAATATCACATTTACACACATTTGTTTTTAGCCGGATAGATTAAAAGTGAAGCAAAAGTATTTATTAGAAAATAAAATTCATGATTTTTAACTGCATAGTAAATTTAAAAAAAAAAATTAAACTAAACATTCTTTTTATTTGTTTAAGCACAAATATGATTTTGAAATTCGGTTGAATATAGTGTTGAATCTTTAAATTTCACGAGCTACATACGATTATTTTTTTCAAAAAAAAAAAAAAGAACAAAAAGGGAGTTTTGACACCTAAACCACTTTCATTTGTGGCTTCTTTAGGTTGTGACTGTGAGGATATTGGGCCATGAAGTTGAAGCTTGGTCAGGTTGGCCTGACAGAGAAAGGCCTCTCTTTGTTTCTAACAAAATCAATGCCATACCACTGAAACTGAACAGGTCCACATTTCAGTATTTCACAATCAAAACGACAAAAACAAAGTATTTCACAATCAAAATAAACACTGGGCCAAGACTCCAAGAGCAAAGACGTTAAGAATTTATGTAGTCTATGCAAACATTACAAGAAATCCACACGGGACAATTTTTTCCCTGAAAACATCATGCATGGATAATTGCTCTACCTTGACAGGAGCATTTTGTTCAAATCACATTATCACTGATTCCAACTTCTACACGGTATATATCCCAACTTTCTCAGAAAAGAATGCCCTTCCATACTTATAGCTTTGACAACTTCACAAAAATTGCTTCTTAATGCTCATTTCTGTTTGAGGCTTTGATTAATTAAATATTCAATCTTATAGACAATAAGACGCAAAACCTTTAGATAGTAATGGTAAAACAACAGACGATACATATACACATACAAAGAAAAGTTTTAGAATCCTTCTATAGATATATAAATTAGAAGAGTTATCCCACAAGCACGTGTATCATCTAATATAAATTTATTTTAATTTAACTAGTAATTTTGAGTTTAAGTTCTAGATTTGAATATATAGTTGTGCTAAATACTTAATGGGAGAATTTTTTTGTTCATAATGATTTTATCTGACTCAAACATAATTGTTTTTGGTAAAAGATATTTGTGGTCTATATAAAAAAAATAGATTAATTATGTTGTGCGAAAACGTTTTAGGAACTATTTTTCAATGAAAATATTTTTATTTTTTTTCAGTAATAATATTTTTAGAAATTTTTTTCAATCTATTATCTCTTCTAATTTATCTTTTTTATTTTAGTTTTATATGTAATTTTAATATTTTTCAGCAAAAAAAAATATTTAATATATAATTTTTCAGCAGTGTAAAGTACTCCCTCTAAACCTATATATGAGTAAAAATAAACTAAATTAAAAAAAAACTAAAATTTTTAGACTAAAATATAAACAAATTTCAATTAAGTCAACTTTATTTAATATTTTTTTTTAAAATATCTCTAAGATAATAAATGAGAACACTGTGTACTATAAATATAGTTAAGGATATTTTAGTAAATGTAGTATATATTTTATGTGAAATTATAAAAATTAAATATATTTAATTGATTTTCTTTACTTATATACAAGTACATGAGGAGTATATAATAGTGTGGTAAATGCTTTAGCACAGTCATTAAAAAAAACCTTGCTTTGATATTTATGATACAATTTTTTTTGGTGATCATTGATATTTATGATACAATAATGCACAGTATAAATCCACGTGCTCAACAACCCTTTATATTTCATAGCTTTTTTCTATTTTATATTATATTTTGTTTCTTAAGGAAATTTAGTTGATTGTGAAGTTTAGTTGCAGGATGTCTATCACACTTATATTGAATCTAAACTCCACCTAAATGTCCCATTTCAATTAAATTCACGTGGCAAATTCCCATCGAACTTTACTAACCCAATAGTTGGAGATTGATGTTTTCATCTAACTTTATGCAATTTAAGTAAGGCGCGGTGCAGGAGATTTTTCAATCAAGAATTTTGAGTGAGGGAATGACATTAGAGCTAATTAAGTTGCATCGACATAGTAGTTAGAAATTTTAGACTTATACACTGGAGACAATATTTAGTAAAAATATTTGTATTAAATATACTGTGCAAAAATCTTTCGAGTCAGAGACAGTGGTGACATGCATGAACTACAAGCAGAATTAGCGTATAGTTTAATATAATGTGAGGAGAAAGAAAACGTTGAAGCAACAAAGAAATTAACACGAATGACCAAACATAGAGAGTCTCAAAACAAGAAAAATCCCAGCTCATGTAAAATGAATAGTTAGGAGTAGGAGTTGTTACTTTCCTGTCTCCTTCAGGAGTTCTTTGGGAAATTAACCAAACACTAAGGACAAGGGTATAAAAAGGGCAAAGAAATGAACAAATACCTAAGAATGCTTGACTTTGCGGCTTGGAAACTAACGGCAGCAGAAGAGAAGTCAATTATGCAAGCTGGATCCAAGTGTGATGAAACCACGTTGATTCATCCAACGTACCAAGTAGTATGTGATGGACCTAAAATCTGAGTATGACAGTGGCCCCATTAATGTCTATGTGTTGCGCTTCTCGCCCTTGGAACCCTGCAGCAGCTTCAGTTAATGTCTTTAATGGTACTAGCAGCGAAAACGTTAAGTTTCGACTATCCCTTACAACAGCGTGACAGCTATTTCGCATGTGTTTAAGCTTTAATTACAACATTAGTACTCACCATATATTCCTTCACTATTATAAGTAAAAAAATTTAAATTGATTTTATGTATTTTATAAACTTAATTGTCTATATTAAATTTTACTAATTTTATAATTTTTAAAATTATTTTTCTTATAAATACCAAAAAAAAAAAAATTAATACAACTAAAATTTTAAAGAGAATATTATTAAATAAAATAAAAATAATTAAAACTTATTTATATTTAAGAACAAAAAAATTATATTTTTTTTACTTATAATAAAAAAATGTAAAAGACTCGCATTAACTAACACATCTTGATAAAAAAAATAATTAATTTAGTTTATACATTCTAAGGAAAATAAGAAATTGTGGATCTTGCTGTTATTATAAAAAGTAAAAAAAAAATTAAAAAAAATGATAAATGAGAGTGCACAT
This sequence comes from Cajanus cajan, assembly GCF_000230855.2. Taxonomy (NCBI): domain Eukaryota; kingdom Viridiplantae; phylum Streptophyta; class Magnoliopsida; order Fabales; family Fabaceae; genus Cajanus; species Cajanus cajan. The sequence goes on from NC_138521.1 coordinate 55,294,180, forward strand.
ATAACTAATCTTATAATAATGAAATAGTTGTAAATATTAGTCGAGGGTTACAAAAATTAAAAAATGTGGAGATAAAAAAAACATATATATATATATGAAATTGTTGCTAGCATTAATATGACATCCTCTTATTTTTTTAAAACAAAATATTTTATTAGTTTTATTATCTTTGACTATAGTTTTAATTTGAATTTCTAATAACAACTACAATGGATAAAAAAGACACACATATATGTAACGTTTCAAATAAAAACAAATCTTATAATAAGAGAACAACTATAACAACCTTTAAATTAAAATAGTTATTTTAAATAAAAAAAGGTTATAAATAAAATTATCATGTACCACCATTATCATAATTGTCATTTCAATTATCATCAATGTTACCACCATCACCTCAATCATTATTGTTGTAATAATTCACCATGGTCCCTACATTTAATGGATTAACTACTAGTAACAGAAAATAAACACATCTACCTAAAGTTATCATTCAAACAATTCTTGGGAGTACAAGTAGTAATATAAATATATGCATAAGGATAAAACTAACATGAAAGAGTAGAGGTTCAATAATTGAACCACAACACATCCTATACACATTTAAATATATAACAGTAATCCAAAAGAAATTGTAACTTTAAACTAGGTTGTCGGTCAAATACACACTACAAAACCACTATTAAAGGTAGCAGCGAGCTATACCACCGACAGCATATCGAGCTCCTCCAACCTATCCTGACCCTACTCCTATGTAAGCATGATAATCACAATCCAACCAAAGGGAATATGCAAGAGTAATTTAGCATTCAAAAGAATGAACATATACAAATGTAGAAGTAAAACAACTATACAACAAACACCAACATGTAAACCACACAACATACATCTCATGGTCTACAACTTAGTATCACAAAAAAACACCTCAACATGTCATTTAACACCTTACCAAGGCTAGTAACTTACATCATATGATAATTTCATATTTCACAACATCAATGTCATTCATTAGTATAGTTAACAAAGCATATGAACAACACCACAATCAATATATCATATGCATAACACTTCAACTACATGTGTCGTCACGCATTCACTTACAGAGATCTCCTACAATAAAGATTAGCAATCTAAATGGCTTGACCCTACTAAACCAACACGATGTTTTACACTTGCTAGATCAACAACCAATTGAGATATTAATCTCTAACAACATGATTTCTCGGATGTTGCTACTTAAACTAGGAAGTCTAGTATTCTTGTCAAGGAAGAACAAATTGTGTGTAAGTGTACAACGACATTAGCTTGCATAACTAAGTCCCCTATAAAACTAGTCTATCGACTACCCTCTAAATATTACGCCCTTTCAATACTCAGTTAGGGACTAAGCACTCAACCTTGTACCTTACTTAATTGGTCATTTTATACACGTATGCATCAACCTTACACACATACGGATCAACATTGGTTACTTGTGATTAATATAGCTCGACTTGACCCTTATACTATGGTCACTTATAGTCGGTATGCCTTGACCTGACCTACATACCACATTAACTACGGTCCTAGAGGAGACTCAACTATCCACTTCAAGAGTCAATTACTGAAGAAGGGTTTTCAACAACTAAACTCATAAAGAAAAAAGAAGAAAGAAGTAAGACTTTAGAATCACAAAGTTTCTCTCTCTAACTTCTCTCTAAAGTTTTTTTTTAGAAAAATTAGTTTATGAAACTCAAATATAAAAATTTAAAAAAATAAAAAAACTTTATATACCTTCCTCTCAAGATCAAATTAAACTTCTGTTTAGAGAATTCCAGAGTTTCTCTCTCTAGCTTCTCTGTAAGGTGTTTTCGAGAAATGAGTTTATAAAGCTCAAAATCTTAAAAATAAAATTATATATCTTTCTCTCAAGGTCAAACTAAACCTCTGTTCTCAAGGTCAAACTAAACCTCTGTTTAGAAAAACTCTCTAAACTACCTAAACTCACGAGGGTTCCTCAATTTTTAGAGTTTTTCAGCAATAAACACTACATCACGTACCAATGCACATAATTATTGATAAAATAATAATAATTAATATAAATGTACAATGTTATAACCCTCATCATTGTCGTAGCCATTGTCGCCATCACGTCAAGGTTTTCTTTTTCCCCTCAAACTGACATCAAAACCTTCCATTATTCAACTAAGTTGTAGTAATTTGAGATTATTTTTATTAAACATCTATTTCATCCTATAAATATGTAAACATTTGTTTTTAGTCGCCTTTGTATAAAACATTTGGTCCTTTCTTTTTGAAATATATAAAATTTTATATTCACCATTAAATTCTTTTATTCAATTTAACAATGTTGTTCAATCAATACTGGTGTTTGAGAGCCTTGAAACAAACATACATCCATGATGTGTTTGGTGAGTAAGTGTCCATGTTAAACTAGATTAAAGAACTTCATGACAGAGATAAAACTTAACACATTTTAAAAAAAGAGAAGACCAAAATTTGATGTTTAAAAAGATAAAAAATAATAATTTTCTTTTTTACATATTTATGAGTATAAAAATAATGTTTAAAATCATTCCTTTTATTTATTGTGTGTTGCTAATTTGTATAATAAAAAGTTTTGCAAGTGATTATTCAAGGATGACATATTTTAAAAAAAATAAGATTGATGATTTGATAAATATATTCTTTAAACGATTTTACTCCTAAATTTTTAAATAATATTTAAATTAATTATCTTTCCAAAATTTGAACCTAAAATTTTAAAATTTTAAGATCAAGCACAACATTGGTTGATGTAATTAACAAACATTAATAACTTTTAAATATTTTTATTAAAAAATATAAAAATATGAAGTGTCTCAATTTCACTAGTTAATAATATATATATATATATATATATATATATATATATATATATTATTAAATCAGTTAAATATAAAAAAAATGTTGAAAAAAAAAAAAAAGCTTCACCAATAACGTGGGTCGGTGCAAACCCCATGATATGATGTTGAAAAATGGGGGGAAACATTGACATGGAGTGACCTATTTAGTGCTAATTGTCACCACCATTCTAACCTGTACTCCTTGTCTCCGGATTTTCTTCCAGTGCTGTTTCTAGTTGGCATACTGCTTATGTCTATGGCCAGCTTTTAATTAGAGAATAGTGACTACGTACTACAGAGTACAGATATTTTATATCATACAGCTATACTATTATAAAATTTATGTGAATTTCGTTGTTTTCTTTTAATGTAATAAATGAATGTGTCTTTAAAAAATGCAATAGTACATGAGTTTGATTTATATATTTTTGGGTATAAAACAATTTTATACAAATGTCTAGTAAGTAGTAACTAGTAAAAAATTGTTTTACTGTTATATTATATTATTAAATAGAATGATATTTTAAAATAATTAAATTTTATTATATTTTTGAACACGTAGGCATAAAATATTACATTATTATGTTTACTTTAAAGTTTTCATTACGGAAAAGAAATATCTAATACTTATGTTTATAATAACGAAAAATAACTTTCTCCTATCAATTGGCTCATTTAGAAATATCTTGTTAAATTTCATATCGGTAGTTGGATTTAAGAAAAAAAATATAATTTTTTTAATTAATTGATCCTTATAGAGATAAAATTATACTTCTAATTAGTTATGTTCAAGTTCATGACTGAATCTTAATTTTTTATATGAAATACGAGTGTCAAATCAATTGTGTGAACGATCTTTTGTTTAACATAATATGTATTAATTTAGTTATATTATAAAATATATTTGAATTTTTATGATTAATTTAATAGAATAATTTAGTAACGAGTGTTTTATCTAATGAATTCACTATTTTATTTTGATGATAAATAATATGTTCAATTATGTTTTTAGTCTTTTAAATTTAGAGATAATATTTTGGTCTACCATATAACACTATGTATTTTAGGTGTTTGATTTAATTATATGTGAAATATGATTAATTGTTGAATTGTAGTTATTACTATTATTTTAGAGCCTTGGGATCAAGGAACCTTTAAGATTTAAGTTGTTTTTGAGGTAATCTTAGACATAGTTAAGTTGGTTCATCTTAAGAAAGAGTATACAAGATTTTTTGTAAGGCATAAACCCCATAAGTTCATGTTTTGAGAAAAACTATAGAGAAGTTAGAGAGAAGTTCTCTATAATCAGAAGCTTTCTTCTTCCTCTTTTCGATTGAATCCTTACTTGACCTTTCCTTATAGCTAGTATGAGTTGATTGAGTTGGATTAATCTCAAGTCAAAATCGTGTAGAGTCCTTATTCTTTTCTCATCTCTTCTCAGTTAGATTAACTAAAGGTAAGGGGAATTAGAATCGGAAGTTTGTAGAATTTTGAAGTTATATGATGATTGATTTCCTTAAATCAGTAGTTGTGTTGATGGATTGTACAGTGATTTGGATATTGAGTGTTTTGGTATTTTCTTATCAATGTTGAAGAAAAATGAGTGATCCTTGACATAAGTGTTTGCCTATTGATAATCTAATTGAATCTAAGTTGTTTATGATGCTTATAAATGTTTTAGTACGTTGCATGCTTGAATTCTCCTGAGTTTCAGGTGGTTTAGGCTAAGAAGTGAATCTACCAAGTGTAGAATTTATCATCACGTCAAGCAAAGTTTCAAGGCATCGGGCGTGATATAAGCCAGAGGCTCTTTGTCCCACTAATATTGGGCACGAGATTGGTAACATGAGTTAGAGGAGAGCTTTATGACTTTGTCACACCAAGTGTGGGTTGAATGGCGTCGAGCATGGATGTCTTTGGAGCTTTATGACTTAGTGACGTCTGATCCTAGTTGAGTGGTACCAAACATGATCAAGATAGAAGCTTTCTACCTAAACGACACCAAGTGCCACTATAATGACGTTGGGCATGAGTTAGGTAGAGGCTCTCGACCTAAACGAGGTTGAGCATGGGTTTTGACCACATCAAATGTGATTGACCCAAGGGCTCTTTACCTCATTCATGTTGGATGTAGGTAGATTGGCATCGGGTGTAAATGAGTCTGAGGCTCTCTGCCTTAATAACATCGGGCATAGGGAGAATGACAACAAATGTGGGTTGTTGCCTATTTAGTATATGTTGAATTTGTTGAACCTTTATCATGTTATATGTTGTTATATGATACTAGTTCTTTGTACATTGATTTGGGGTAATGTATATTGATTATTTGATGGTTGAATAGTTGTAAGTTGAGTTGTTGGTTGAAATGTTGAGGCGATTGTGTTGAGAATGCTTAAGGCATTAGGTTGTGTTGTTTTGATTGACTTAAGACTAGAGAATAGATTATTTTAGAGTTGAATATTTCAGTATGAGGATATTGTATTATGGTGCTCTACGAGCCCATTTGTTAAAAAACCTTCTTATGAAGTTGACTCTTGAAGTGGATAATTGAGTATTCTCTAGGATCTTAGTTGATGGGATATAAGGACAAGGTTGAGCCATACTATCTATAAGTGACCACAATGTAGGGATCAAGTTGAGCTATACTGATTATAAAAGTAACCAAATGTTGATTCATATGGGGGCCAAGTCGAGCCATACGTGTACAAAGCGACCAAATAAAATAAGGTACAAGGTTAGGGTCATAATCTCCAGATAAATATTGGAAGGGGCGTAGTATTTGGAAGGTAGTTGGTGACTTAATCTCTTAGAAGACTTAATTATGCATGCTAAGGTTGTGGTAGGCCAACATCCAAGTTGTCTTACCTTGATAGAAATACTAGACTTTTCTAGTTAAAATGGCAAAATCTAAGAAACCATGTTGTTGTGGATTTTTAACCAAATTAATTGTTGATTTACCTGGTGTAAAAAGATCGTGTTGTTAGTTAGTTTGGTAAGGCATGCCACTTAGACTACTTATTTATGTTGTAAGTGATCTCTTAGTTGAAATGCATGACAACATATTTAGTTGTTATGTTGTGCATATGTTATTGAGTTGATGAATGATGTTGTGCATATGGTATATTGTTGTGTGGATAAGTTGTAGTATTGTTGTGTTGTTCAAGTTGAATGATGGGTTGTACTATTTTTATGCCATGTTGAGATGGTGATGATTATATGATTATTTGGTGAGTTGAGAACATGTTGTGTTGTGTAGTTGGGTTGCAAGTGGATAAATGTGGGTGTATGTTATTGTTGTCTAAGCTGTTGTATAGCTAGTTAATACTACTATACCAGGTTATTTGTTTTGAGTACTAGCTTACCATTGTATATTTCCTTATAATTGGACTACACTGACCATACTTGGTATGGGAACAGGGTAGGATAGGCTAAAGGAAGTTGAGTGGAGAGTCATGTTGGATGGTGGTGAAGCTTAGAGATACTTTTTGATAGCTATTTTCTAGTATTGCTTAACCGACAACCTAGGATTATTATTTCAATATTGGATTATTATACATATATATACTTGTACAGTTATTATATTACTCATGAGAGTAGGAACTTGGCTGAGTTAAGGAAATGTCATCCTCCTTAGTTTAAGGGAGATGTAGATTCGAAAGTGGCTGACAACTAAATCTATGAGATTGAGAAGATATTCTAAGTGATGGGATGCTCCAAGGAGTGGAAACTTGCTTATTCAATATATATGTTGATTGAGGAGGTTGAGTACTGATGGAGCGGTACCCACAAATGTTGGAGACTATGGTGTGGTGGTGGCCTAAGAGTGCTTCAAGAGAGTGTTTCTTGAGAAGCACTTCCCAGATAGTGTGAGATACATCAAATAGGTAAAATTTATGATATTGCACTAAGGAAGGTGCTTGAGCATGTCATGAAGTTTAAGCATCTGACTTATTTCTATTCTTAGGTCATTTCTGAGGCTTGGAGGTGTAAAAAGTTTGTAGAGAGGCTAAGTCGTGAATTGAAGTAAGTGGTAGTGCCTATGGTCATCATGAAGTTTCCCATCTTGGCGGAGAAGGCGAAAACTATTGAGAGGCTTGAGTGTGGTGGTGAGAAGATGATCAAGGGCCAGGAGGGCCAATTACGTCCAAGAAGGATGGACAACAGAGTAAGCCTTATGACAGACCTCCTCAACATTAGGGAGCTCTATTACAAGGAGGTTTCTTGCTATTACTTAGGGTGGAGCTTTGGGTGCTAGATGTTACAAATTTGTAGGGTCCACTTTGTCAAGAATTGTTCTCATATTGAGAACAAGTGTTTTAGATGTAACAAGTCAGACTATATCTCTAGAGATTATTTTGTGAGAGCTAGTCATCCTAGAGGTGTATAGAGAGTGTAGAGCAGCCTACAATGTCTGGGTAGGTGTTTGCTTTATTGAAACTAAGACTTTTATTTCCTCTGATTTAGTGAAAAGAAATCAGAAAAGAAAAGATAATTAAAAAGATTTTATCTAGAACTAAGGCTTCTATTTCAAAAAAAAAAATATTATAAGCTCTTTTAATTAGTTTATTAGCTAGTTCAACCAAATATACCCTAAATTAATAATATAATAAAAAATTATTTATAAGTTAGATTATTGATATAAGTCTTATAGATAAGCAAAATAAGTAATATGCTATACCAATAAATAATCTAATCGATATATATAACTAATAATGTTATATATTAATTTTAAACATATAAAACAATGTTAACAGTACAATTATGACAATATAATAATATTTTGTATTTCAATGTATCGTTAGTTCGAGTAAAAGTTGAATCGGATCTTTTAAACAATATTTCGGCTCTTAACATTGTGAATGAAAAAAAAAATTGAATGAATTTTCTTTTTACTGGTATCAGCTAAATGAATCGGTGGATACTTTATGCTAACAACGTAGTGATCCAAAAATAATATTAATACTTTATTCTAGTATAACCGTTCATTAATGCGATATATCATATTGATCTTATAATTTTTTATATCTGTTCTAACTATTTAATTTATATTTTTCCAATAAAAAATTCAATTTAATAAAGATTATATCAATAAAAATAAACCCAGTGTTAGCTTAATCATTCGTTAATATATTACATCTTTTGTGGTTTAATAATTTACCAAACAAACTATCAATAAGATGAATTAAATTCAATTTTTTTTTTTATCTGTTAGTGTATTCATGCATTTTTATTATTTATTTATAGAGACTACATATTTCTCAATAATTATTTATAATTAAGAGTATTACATTTTAAACGCAAAACGTTTTTTTTTAAACAATGAAGTGATACAATTAAGCCCTCTCACTGAACAGTAGTTTAAAATATTCTGATAACCTAATATGGTTTCCATTACACTTTGAATAAAAGTTTAATATAATGGTTAGACATTTCATTTATTGATCGAATTTACAATACTTCTATAAAAAATGATCGAATTTTACAATATAGTTCTTAATTTAAAGATGCATGTGTATTATCATCCTTAAATTTTGACTAAATTTAAAATCATGTTTTTAGTACAAATATTTATATGTTTTACATCATACATAATATATTACATATATTTTCTAATGCCCGTTTCGTCAAAGGGAAAAGTTGTTGCTGCCGGCATATTTCAAGACCAAAACAAGCAGTTCTGAGCAATTTATGCTAAAAACGAAAAATGAGTACTGTGGTAAGACTTGTAAGAGTACGTTCTTGTTTGTTTAAATTTTAAATAAATAGAAATTGATATTTGTCTGTTAATAATTATAAAAAATATTTTTTTAGTAAAATTACTCTCGTTTTTTTTTTTTTTTTTAAATTATATTCTCTCTTTTATCACAACCGCTATTTTTAGAAACAACTTGGAGTTACTTTTCAAAAAAAGAAACATTTTTTCCTGCTTCTACTTTTTTTTAAAGAGTTTATCTAAACACAAGAAATTATTTTATAAAAAAATTCTAAAAATTTTGTTTTTGTTTTAAATCGATACATTGTATGTTAAAATGATAGCGGTTACTAGAATTTTTTTACGGAAGTGGAAGTTTTTTAAAAAAAAATTACCAAAAACCTACATTTTACACTTTATTTACACATCTAGCACCATTCACTATTCATACTCGATATTCGGGAGAACTGAATTCTGAGCTTCAATATATATATTTATATATTTTTATTTGTGATCAGAATTCGGTTTCCTATTTTTTGTTTTGTTTGTGGTTCAAATTGCGCGAATCTTGAAACTGGAACGGCCACAAACAAACTGGCCCGTTCCAGTTTCAAGATTCGCGCATTCTGGGCCACAAATAAAAAAAAATTAAAAACTACTCAGAATTTGATTACTGGGGAACTGAATTCTAATGACAAAAAAAAAATATATTGAAGCTCAGAATTCGGTTTTTCGGGAATCGAATTCTGTGTGTGAACAATGAATAATGTTAGATGTATAAATAAAGTGTAATAAGTGTGTTTTTAGTAAAAAAAATTCCACTTCCGTAAAAAATTCGTAGTTACTAAGCACAATTTTTTTCTTATAGTTAAGTACATTTTCTATATATTATTTTAGATAAAAACTAAGAAGATTATGAAAGTAAGTGTGGGGAAAATTATTGTGCAGCGTAGGCAAAAAGATAGTACTAGTGACTAGTGAGTAGTGATTGTATGGAGAAAGTATAAGTTGGGTAGAGGTTTAAAGTTTAAAGTGAGGTTTTGGAATTTGGCGCCAGAATGAGTGATAAGGGTCAAAAAGCGGCGCGAGGAGAAGGGAGAGGCAAGAAAGAGAAAAATAAAATAGTGATTGTGAATGACGTGGCATCACTCATCTTCCTACTTTGCCCTTGAACCCCTACCAAAAGGCGCGCTCACGCAGACGCTTCCAATTTTCGAACCCATTTTCAAATACTGCGTGGCCCATGCACCTTTTTAGTTTTTAGGTCCACAATATCTACTTGGCGGGAATAATTAACCCTCCCTTCCCCCTTGTGAACCCGACGGCCGTTTGTCTCTTCCGTTGCCCCCTTCCCCTGCCGGCTAACGCCGTCACTCACCGACGTCTTTTATGACGTGCTTGCGTTGCATGTGACATACCAACTCTCACTCTATCTCTGCCTCTGCCCCCTCCTTCGTGGCTCCCACCTTTGCTCAACATTCTTCTTTCTCCGACGCCTGTTCCTAATCTCAATAACACCCTTACATATATTCACCCAAAAAAAACGAGAGAATGATGTTCAAACTCATTCTCTCGACGTGCCTCTACTATCACTCATGCGTGCGCCTATATTGTTCGCAACCAATCCCCTTACAAGTTTCCAATATCTATAATTAATTATCAAAAAAAAAGAAAAATCATACCTAATAATTATAGGAGAACATTATACATAGAAATAAAATAATACCTAAGGGGTTCACATGGTTGTTGTCCTTTCGAGAAAAATGAGTTATCATTGGTGTCATTTACTACCACTTTAACCCTTTATTTGGTTCATTTGGGGAAAAATTAAACACTCAATTTTAATTCTTTCTACTGTTTTATTTTTGTTTACTCGATCAAATAAGGAAATGTTTCAAACTCTAAAAAATGGTCCTTTTTCTCTCTCGATATAAGCATAGGCTAAATGAAGTATTTAAATAATTATGTTATTTAATATTTTTAGGGGCATCATTCAATATTTTTTAATTAAAGCAGAGCAATGTGGCCTGTTTTTATTTATTTATTTATTTTATTTTATAAATAATTTGAAAACTCAAAAACGATAACTCAATAAATAATTTGCGTTTATTAGCGTTAGAAACCTCTTTAAATGTTACAAGCTTGAGTTTATAGAAAAAAGTAGTTATTGGTCAAAATTGATTATTAGTGAGGATTAACCGCTAACAAATATAGAGAAACAAACCTAGTAAAAAAAACATAGGGTGCGAGTTATATATGCAAAGCGTATTCCGGATTAGAAGCAAAAAATTAATAATAAAAGCATGTTCCGGATTATATTGTCATCACGAGTAATGAAATTTTAACTAATTCTAAACCAAATACATTATAAGTAAAAATTACATGGCATTAAATTTCTTTATAAACTACTGAATTTCATAATTGAGTCTCACCTACTCATTGTATGCATTTTTCTCTTGAACCCAAGGCCGATTTTTGTCGATTACAAAAACAAAATAAAAAATAATCATTACTAGTATAATTTGTTTTGACAAGATCATTACTAGTATAATTAAAATTTTAGTATTAAATAAAATTGATACAGGAAGCGTGCATATTATTTTTAGGATTTACTAGCTAATTGTGTACTATTAGCGTAAAACAATTTCAATAATAGTACATTATATATTTTTTATGTGTTTTAATTTAAAAGATAGAAGAATCCAAATATTATAAATTATTGAAAAATGCTGTTAAGGTAAGTTAATTATAAAATGGATTGTTTACCGTTATTGTAACATAATCGAACATATTTCGCTTGAAACAGAAAAAATTAAAATAAATTTTAATGCAATTAGTAGATTATATAGCATATAGTAGTATTTTCTGGAGCAGATGATCTTGCTAATAATGGAAATGATTGTATTCCTTATTTAAAAGCGCCATTATAAATGTTGTTGAGGGAGGATTAATTATATACGAAGATTAATGATTGATGATAATTTGAAAATGTGAGGAATGAATAGAAGAAAAATTATGGATGAAAAGATCCATGATAGAAATACAAAAGGAGAAATACAAGTGAAGATGAACAAAAGAAGGGACGGAGGAAAAGGCGATACTAGCGGGGTTGTCACGTGCGGACGTCATAATTAGCGTCGGCAAATCACAACTTAATTACGAAGATTACTCGATTGTTAGTTACTATGGTGGCAGAATGCCACGTGGAATGGTGTACCCTTCTTCTGTTGTTGGCGCTGTGCTGTTGAGTCCAAAGCACGCAAAGCAACACAAGTAAAGTCCACGTGTCGTCCCAGCTGGACCGATTGTTTCAACTTTCACCCGTTGGTGAAGATAACAGTAATTGTGGTCAGCACGGGCAGTGTTAGGGGCAGGCGTTAGTCACGCCATGTCATAACTCATAACCAAACCTCTCTCTCTCTCTCTCCCTCTCCCCGCGTGGTTTGTAATTTAAATAAATAAAGAATAGAGGTAGGAATTAAATGTGTTAAATATAAATAGGTAGTAATATGTGCGTTTTTGGAAGGAGGCAGAGACAGGGTTAAGATCAAGGGTTGAAGAAGCGAGAGGATAGTAACTCTCGCACTCTCACAAGTCACAACAATCCCAACGAACACACAGTTTGGTAAGAGTTGTTTATGGCGATTGGATCGAAGGAGGTGCTGCATTAAAAGCCACCGTTTAGAATCTTTATCCTATTTCATCTACACTCAGACACATCGCCAATATTTACTGCGACGTCGTTTGGGTTAGGTGCTACTAATAGTATTATTTAATAGCGCTTAGCTATTTCCTGTGCCCACCAGAGCTTGATTCTTTCCTCGCTACCAACATGGAGTGGCCACCATGTACGGACGAGTTCGAGAAGCTCTTAATTCGCATGAGCACACCCAGGTTTGTCTCTCCACCGTTTATTTCTGTTATTTCTGCCACTTGTTTCAGCTTTTCTCAAAATCCTGTTGCAATTTGTTTGTTTATTCTTCTTCTTTCACTACTCTGGTAAAATGTTTCCGGCTTTTCCAAATTCGAACCCTCTTATTTTGAAATTCCATTAGGTTTTGAAATTAGATGCTACTTTTCTGTTTGTGTATGTTCAATTCTGTTTTACCTTGTTGTCTCATGAGATGTGTATTGGCCACCGATTCAAACCTTCCCCTAGGTATCCAGGGTTTAATAATTTAATTTTCTATTCATGGGAGACTGTGTCAAAAATTGGGAACATCTCGAAGGGGGAGAAAAAGCATGTTTTATCTAATCCCCACCGCTTTGGCAAATTGATTTGAACCGACAACTGTATTTTAACAATTTTCTGACTTTTCCTTTTCTTCCAGAATGTTGTTTTGCATTCACATTACTTTGCCCTTTTTTTTTTTGTGTTTCCATTCACTATAGAAATTTGTCAAAAACCTGGAATTACGCTGACTTTGACCTTTCACTACGAAACAGGGTTGTCATAGACAATACCGTGTGCTCCACTGCGACAATAGTCAAGGTAACCCCGCACGAAAATCCGTCAATGTTGGTTTTCCCGTAAATCAGGATAATAAAATACTAATGATTTTTTGTATGATAAAATTTGAAGGTTGATAGCGCCAGAAAACACGGGATTCTTTTGGATGCCGTACAAGTGCTCTCTGATCTGAACCTTTTAATTAAGAAGGCCTACATTTCCTCTGATGGCAGATGGTTCATGGATGGTAAGTTAATTTTCCTTTCCCTTTCCTTGCAGTCGTAATTTTGATTCCTGGTGCGCTAATCCTTGCCTTGAATTCAATTTACAGTTTTCCACGTTACGGATCAAAACGGAAACAAGCTAACAGATGAGAGCGTCTTAAATTATATTGAACAGGTATTAATTGTAGCTTCTAATTTACTTTAAATGTTACTACTGTTTAAAATTTATATGGCAATTAATGGGTATTTATTGCAATATTAATAATCGCTCTCAATTTATGTATCAGTCACTTGGCAGCATTCACAATGGTAAAACCAACCACTCAAACGGTCTCACTATCCTGGAATTAACTGGCACAGACCGTGTTGGTCTTCTTTCAGAGGTTTTTGCGGTACTGGCTGAGCAGAAATGTGATGTGGTTGATGCTAAGGTTTGGACCCATAATGGTCGTATTGCCTCCTTAATCTATGTAAAAGACCGCAATTCCGGGACCCTTATTGAGGACTCTCAGAAAATTAGTACGATTGAAGCACGGTTAAGAAATGTTTTAAAGGGTGACAATGACATTAGAAGTGCAAAAACTTCCATCACTCATGCCGTTGTGCACACGGAAAGAAGGCTACACCAAATGATGTACGCGGACCGTGATTACCAGAGGAATCCCATTTTCAAGTTTACTTCCGATTCCCCATTGGTCACTGTCCAAAATTGGGCAGAAAGGGGTTATTCTGTTGTCAATATTCAGTGCAAGGATCGAATCAAGCTTTTGTTTGATGTCGTGTGCAATTTGACTGACATGGAATATGTTGTGTTCCATGCAACTATTAAGACAACAATCGACCAAGCGTATCTGGTAATTATTAGGCATCATCAACTATGTTGTTTTTTGGTCAGTTGCTTGGTTTATATGCTTAATTAACGTTAAATAAATTATCTACAGGAGTTTTATATAAGACACAGGGATGGAACCCCAATTAGTTCAGAACCAGAACGCCATCGCGTGATTCAATGCTTGCAAGCTGCTGTGGAGAGAAGGGCATATGAGGTATAGTATCTCTACCTCACTTTTTTTACTTTTTAAATTACTATTATGGCCTTATGCACTGCCTCAGATTATTAACTGCTAATTTTTGATACAGGGTGTTAAGCTAGAGTTATGCATGGAAGACAGACAAGGACTTCTAGCAGATGTGATGAGAACGTTCCGGGAGAATGGATTGAATGTGACAAGGGCCGAGATATCAACCATTGGGGACATGGCATCGAATGTTTTCTATGTAACGGATGCGATAGGATACCCAGCTGATAAAAAAATCATCGAATCTGTAAGGCAGAAAGTTGGGTTAAGCAATTTAAAAGTGAAAGAGTTGGCATTTGTGTGCCATCAGAAGGCAGAAAGGGAAGATCAAGCAGTTGGGGTTGGTGGGGCAGTGTTGTTGTGTTTGGGTAGCCTCGTGAGAAAGAATCTTTACAATTTGGGTCTGATAAAATCTTGTTCTTAAAAGCAGAGAGGGAATTTAGGAGAGTGTGGAAGATACTTGCAAGTTTTAGAGCATAATATTCTTTGCTTGAGGTTTGGGGTTTGTGTACATAAAAAGTAAAGGTGATAGACAGTAGTTGGTTGGGTTGGATTTGGTAGGTGAAAACCGATGATATAATATACAGCTGGAGGGATTGGGTCCCTACCATTTTAAATGCTTTGCGTGAAGAGGGGAAGTATTTAGGACAGATTGGGAATTGCAGAAGAGGTTGTCGGCCTTGGTAAAAAGTTAAAATATAGTATTGGATTCTTTGGTGGCAGAGAAGTATAGGTAGAGGCAGAGCAAATTTGTTTCATACAGCACAAAATTTGTACATAACGAACCACGTATCAATTATCAATTATTATTATTAATTTAAGTGGTTCACTCTTTCTTTAATTTCTTTTTTCTCCATCTGTCCTTCTGCATGCTCTTAAAGCTTCTATTTTTTTTTTGGGTGCACTTCTTATTCCATTACACGAATCTTATTCATTCCAGTTAGGCCCCACATAAAGAACTCTGAATTGAGTTATAGAAAAATATGGAACTCGGAAATGTGGATCTAGTGGAAATATTTTAGCGCTTCAATACTGGGGTTATTATCTTCATTTATGTGATTTTGTTGACTGTTTTATAATTAAAATTGAAGTAATTATATTTTATGTTTCTAAAAGAAATTATTAACTTTCTTATTATATATAACACTCAACTAACTAATTCATTAAGATTAAAACTTTTTTAATTTAATTAATAATAATAAATTTATCATATATATATATATAATTATTTTTATATTATTATTTTTAATTAATATCCATATACCTTATATTGTTCATAATTAGTATTCAGCTTTTTCCTAACCAATTAAAATCTATATAATATATAAGTAACACATTTTACTAAATTAAGAAATATATTTTAATTAGAGATATTTTAGTATAAAAATATTAATATATGAGATAATATGAAATGAATCTGATAAAATGGGTAAACCCATTTAGGCTTGATTGCTAAACGAGAACAAGGGTAAACCCATTTAGGCTTGATTGCTAAACGAGAACAAGGTGGACATTTTGTTTTGCCATGTTTAAAAGTGGGTTGATGGGCCAATTTGCATAAAAAAATACAAAAGAAATAAAAATGGAAATAATGAATCAAAAAATCCAGATTAGTTCAAGTACATGAAATTGAAAATGCATATTGTATATCTGCTCAACAAATACAAATTATAAACTTAAAAATCAAGTTCAGAGAATAAAGGTTCCTGCAAATTACAAACTTACAAATCAAAGGAACAAATATAATGACCCAAAAGGTTACCACAATTACTATAGTTCAATTATTACATAGTGTAAAATAAATATTCATTACTAACCTAGGGTTTTCATATAACAGTTGTCTGGTTATTTATGTAATTTATACATGTATATGACAACAAACATAATACTAAAAATCATAAATTCCCTTATAGATTTATATACATACCCTATACTCATATACAATCTACATCAAATATTTGACTATATACAAAATAAACCCTACTTGTTGGTCAAAATGTCCATACACAACTATGCTACATTAGAGTAGTTGTAACACAAAAGAGTCATCCCTAGCATGACTTGCCATCAACCATTCAAGCAATTTGTTAATCCTGCCTTTCTCCCATACTAATAATAATCATTGCAGTTTCAATCACATGAAAAAGAAGGTCAAACTTGTGAAAAGAATCAACATTCAATAACAACATTAAGTAATAACTTAAATGACTTAAACAACAACATTCATTCACCATGAAACTTCAACGTATCATCAAGTATCACACGCGTACAACTTGCTATATAATACAACTTATTAACTTCAGCTCAATCAACATACCCAACATAAATAAAAATAAACATTTAAGTGTCGTCACACATAAGAAGATCTCTTACAATAAGGATAAGCAATTTAAGCGACTAAACTCTACTGAAACACAACATTTATCACAACTAAGTTAAGTATAGAGAACCTTAGGCCTATTAAATAACTTATTTAACAACTTAATTTGATTTCTCAAGTGTCACCACTTAAACTGAAAGTTTAGTACTATTGTTAGGATAAAAAAATTTAAGTACGAGTCTACCATGACATTAGTTTGTAACACTAAGCTTCCTATAAGATTAATCCACCGACTACCCTTCAAATACTATGTCCTTCACATACTTAAGTAGGAACTAAGTCCTTGACCTTGTACTTTACTTGGTTGGTCACTTTATACATGTACGCCTCGACATTGTTCATATATGGATTCCATATAAAACCTAGAAGAGAAAACTTAAAATAAATACCTATTTAGAAGGTATCTTACTTACTGAACGGTTCTCAACTAAGTTCTCATAACACTACAACTTATATCTACACAATGAGATATTTTAATTTCTATAACATGTTTTACTCTCCTCTAATTTCTATGTATCTCAACAAAGACATGTATCTACACATCATGTTTAACAACTTAATCAACTTTAGCATCATATAGCTACACAACATCATCATTTATCAGTTTACAACTTAACAACACAAACATCATTAAATAGTTTATCAACTTAAAACATAATGAGCATCATCATATCATCTTCATCATACAACTTAAGCATCATCTTTCAATCATAAAGACAACTTAAAACATCACATTATAATTATACAACTCATGTCAAACGTTATCCCTTGGGCGCTCAACGCCATTAAGGCAAGGGCTTCCTGTCTCACCCACAGTTGGTGCCAAACTACCTGCACTTGATGTGGTTGAGGCAAAGAGCCTCCCACTCTCTCGCTTGGCATGAAAAAAACCCATGCTTGACCCCAATTAAGCAAAGGCCCCTACCTGACTCACGTGTCGGCGCCACTCCATTGGTGCTCAGTGACAATTTAGGTAAAAACAATTCTCTCTTCTCATGTCCAACATCATTCAAATAAACCACGTCCAACAATATTTCAACCCGAGACAATTCTCTCTCCTCATGTCTAACACTTTTAGTCTTATGCTTAATGTGAGCAAAATAGAGACACCTGATTGAAGTGACGCTTGATACCCTAAAGGCATGCCTAATCTGACACAAGTTTATGCACTTATGCAAAAAGCTAGATTGCCCAATCCACCTGAAATCTAATCAAAAACCAACATGCAACAAGATATACAACATATATTCATTTTGTAAGACTTAAAAACAACTCCAAAATCAACATGCAACCAAGATTCACAAAGATCATCAACCATTCTTCACACAACCAACATTTTAAGAAAACCCAACTTCATCAATTCTCATCTCATGAATTCAATCAATTAACAATTATAAATCAATGATTCTACGCATCAACACTCCTCATACATCATTGATTATTCAAACACAAAGCTTTTCTTACCTCTAATCAATCCAAATTGAGAAGAGAAGAGAAGAAATGTACTCCATCCGACCTCAAACTTGAGATTTTTAACTCCACAAGCTTGAAATCTTTGACTAACCAAGTGAATCAACTACAAGAAGGATGAAAAGAAATATTTCCAATTTAGAAGAAGGAGAAGAAAGTCTGGATTTAGAGAACCTTTCTCTAGAATTTCTTAAAACATGAACTTATAAGATTCACGTCTTAAGAAAAATCTTATATATCGTTTCTTAAGCTGAAATAACTTAACTCTACATCCACTATTACAAAAATAACTTAACTCTCGGAGTCCCTTGACTCCAAGGTTCTCAAACAACAATGCTAACAACTTAGAACTGATCATGTAATTAAACTAAACATCCTAAACATCCGGTGTCACTACAAGAAATTTATTAAACATAGACTGATTTAGAAACCAAATTTATATAGTCACTTTAACAACTTATTTAAATACTATTTTAGAGATTGATTATAGTTGGTCCCTAATTCAATCTCTATTGTCATTAATATTTTTAATGTAATTAGAGACCAAACTTTTAGTAGCTAATAGTTTAAAAAATATTATTTATTTAATTAGATACAACTTTTTTGGTCTCTAATTAAAATATAATCAGAGACAAAATTTTTTGTCACTATTAAAACACTTTAGAAACCAATATTTTAGTCTTAAGATGCACTAAAATTAGAGACTAAATATTTTAGTTTCTAATTTAAATATTACTAGAGACTATTTTTTTGATCACTATTGACTCAAATTTAGATACCATTTTTTTAGTATCTAATTATTCTATATTAGAAACCAATGTATTAGTCTCTAATAAAAATATAACAAGAAACTAATATTTCAGTCACTAATAAATTATTTGCCACAAAAATATTTGGTCTCTAATTAAAATACACGAGTAAATAATAATTGATTTTTTAGTCACTATTAACTCATTTTAGATACTTTTTTAGTGTCTAATTATGCTATATTAGAGACCAATATATCGATCTATGATAGAAATATAATATGCAACTGATTTTTTAATTAATATTAATTTATTTTAGATAAATCGAGCTCTAATTAAAAAATAATAAAGATTATTTTTGTAATTACTGTTAACTCATTTAATATTTTAATTGAGTCAATCAATTAATAGAAATTTAAATTATTAATAAACATCATAGACATTCAATTATATTTTATTTTTACTTCATTTTTAATATTTTTTAAAATAAATATCAATCTTTTTGATAATTATCACAGCCCAACCTTAGATACAAAATTACATGCGTGGCTTCCTCACTTTTCATCTTCTTTCTTTCTTAGTTACGCGTCAAACAAATGGAAAGAGAAACTTAGATAATTGACACGTATAGTTTCATCCTCTTCTTAGATTTATAATACCTCGTTGAGTCCAAAGCTCCAGCTTAAATAGCGGAAGCAAGTTAGGAACTGGAGTTGGAGCGAAAGAAGAAGGAGCTCGCAGACGAGACAGTGCGAAGAGATGAGATGATTAACGTTGCTTCAGTCTTGGCTACCCGCAACAAGAACGCAGTGGAACGGAAGAAAGAACAGGAGCTATTCTTGAGGATAAATTACTTTGATAAATTACTTGGACAAATTCATCATCGAGAATAAAGATGTAAGTATAGTATTTCATCAATCAAATTCATTTTTTTTTCAGCAAACATGTTGAATTTATCCTCGAGTATTGACCTCATATGTTGCATTGGATTGTTGACAATCGCAGTACTCTTGGTTTGGGTTTCTTTCCTTTTCCTTTTGATCAGTTGTTTTGTTACATCTTAACTAATCCATTGTGATCCATTTTTAAATACATAATTCCAGGTAAAGATTATCATTGTTGATAGTGTTACTTTCCACTTCCGCCAAGATTTTGATGATATGGCTCTTAGGACTCGATTGGCTGTAAGACTCAATTTATTCTGCTTGCCAGAGTTGTTCTATAGTGAACATAATTTATTTTCTTCTATTAGAATATTTGTTATGATTGATTTTTGTTATACTCAGATTTGTTCCCACTTTATTGAGTATAAATTTGGATTTTCATTTTGGTTTCAAACATATGTAAGTGCTCTACAATTACTTCTCTAGTACATAAGCTATCTTAGAATTCTAAAAGATAATGAGTTTGTTTTTCATTTATAGGTTCATAATTAAAAAAAACTTGGTACAAAATCAATATTTGCATCACTTAGCATGGGGTCCAAAGAGAAAGGTTAATACTTGGCCTATATATTTTGTCAATGGTTTTAAGTTCCACACAAAAGAATGGAGCATTGGTAAGAAAACCATTAATTGTGGAGTTTGTGTTAAGGGTGACAACAAAGAAGTCCATGAAGATTACTACTATGGTATTATTAAGGATATTATCCAAGTAGAATATCTAGGAGAACCAACCAAACAATTAGTATTATTTAATTGTGAATGGTTTGATGCTACCATTAATCGTGGTGTAAAGGTTCAATCCCAATATGGAATTGTGGAGGTTCATTGTCATAGAAGATATTCAAAATATGACCCTTTCATATTTGCAACAAATGCAATCCAGGTGTATTACGTACCATACCCTAAAAAAATAAAAGAAAAGGTTAATTGGTGGGTTGTCATTAAAACTAAACCAAGAGGTACAGTTGACAATCGATATACATTAGAGGTTGCATATCAAGATTTAACAATTGATGTTGTTATTAATCCAAATGATGAGCTAATTGGTGACTTGAGAGATGAAAAAGGGGAATATGAGGTAGTAGAGGAAGTCAAGGTTATTGACAATGCAGAAGCTAGTGACGAAGAAAAAGATAAGAAAGATGATTTTGTTTTTGGAAGTGATTCTGAATATGATTTTGAAAATGATGATCAATTCTTCAATCAAAATAAACTTGATTATGATGATAATGATTCTGATGAAAATAATGATGATGGTTTGGATAACGATGATTAAAAAGTTTTGGAGTCTTTTTCATTTTAAGAAAGGTAATTTGTTTAATTTCATTTCATTTAGTGATTGAATTATTATACTCAAATTATGTGATATGTTTTGTTGCTTTCGTGGGTTTCCTTTGGTAGGCTTTTTAAATCTTACAATTAATGTATATGAATAAAAATATATGAAGTTTATCTTGTTAAATTATATTTATTTCTTGTGTTTATTTTAGATGGCAGACAAAGACCGGGGTAAAAAGGTCTTTTTTAATGGTCGCCCAAACAAACAACACTCAAGACATCTTCCTCAAATAAATTTTACTTCTTTACCTTATGCTTTTCCACCTATTGATCCATCACCTAGAACATCTCAATTCCCAACTTGACCTTTGGTACAAGGAGTACAATCATCTAACTCACAACTCAATTCAGTTGAAGGACCTAATCCTAGATCAACTGATGTTGCACTAGAGACACAAGAAAATAGTGGCAAGCCAATCTTAAACCTTGATGGGAAAGGGTATATATTTTCTTC
Source organism: Cajanus cajan (assembly GCF_000230855.2). Lineage (NCBI taxonomy): Eukaryota > Viridiplantae > Streptophyta > Magnoliopsida > Fabales > Fabaceae > Cajanus > Cajanus cajan. The sequence continues at coordinate 55,315,842 of NC_138521.1, forward strand.
TTCTTTTGCTTATTTAAGTATATTGTAAATCCAATGACCATGCACATGCAATGTTTTTGCAGATTCTTACCTTCCCACCCTGCAGCTAATGGAATTGGAGATATCCTCAAAAGTCATTATACTAATCCATGGCCATCATGGAAGCAGATTCCAATTAGCACAAGTGACTTATGGTTTGGAGAGTTTTTGGTGAGTTTCATATGTTGATAATTTTATTTAATTTTGATGTCTTCTAGATTACTTATAACAAACTTATTTGGTTTTATATATAGAGAAAGTTTTCTATTTGTCCTCCGGATCATAGGTGGGCAAGAAAGAATTTTGAAATGCGAGGAGTTGTAGTCATGAAAAATAATCTAAGTAAGGCTTGACAAAGTTTGAATAAACCGAATTGGACTGGAGATAGTACATGGGATAGATTATGTGAGCATTGGGCATCTACAAAATACAAAAATAGGAGTGCAATTGCAAAAGCAAATCGGGCATCTGACTGTGGAGGTTTTGGAGGGTCTCTCCACACTGGTGGCTCTATTAGCACATCTCAGCATAGATATAATATGGCAAGTTTATCTTACACAAACTTTTTTAAAAATAATATTGATCTTAAATTTGAATTTATATATTTTTTATCATATTATTTGTGTAGATTTGTAAATGAGAAATTTATTGTGTTGTAAATTATAAAAGAGGATTCTTGTAACATGTGTATGGAAAGTATGAAGTAGGTGTTATTTTCATTTTGTAGTTATCCATACAAAATAGTAACAATTTAGTATTTTGTATGGACTGGTTTGTGCTTGAGTGATATCAGTTTATTGGAATGCTTGATTGATTGTGAAATTTGGAAAAGATATAAGGTATTAGGTATGTACTCGTGTGTACCTTGTAATGCATCATATATATTTTATTTGTACTCGTGTGTGATATTTGCCCTGTTTGGTTGTCACATTTTATGGCTCTTTATTTGGGAATTAGGATGGAAGCATTTGTAGTGGAGTCAATAGAAAGGTTGTGACACTAGCTTATGTTCATTCTCTTTATTTTAGACAAAGTTTAATGGAATTCCTCCTACTATATCATAATTGTTTCGTCGCACACACCAACGGAAGGACAATTCATGGGTGGACAGGAGATCAGAACAAGTTAATGTAATAAACTTTAATATTCTACTTTTAGTTTGTTTTTATTTTTGAAGCCATAACTATTCTTAAATTGGTGTTGATAAGAAAAATTTTCACGCATATTTGAAGAATTAACCCAAAAAGCAAATGAAGAAGGAACTACTCCACCAAATGAGTTAGATGTGTGGTGTGATGTAGCTGGAACCAAAGGAGGAAAAATATATGGCCTTGAATGGAATCTTCTGTAGTGGCAGGAAGACCTTATTATCGTGGCTCTTCTTCTTCCTCAAATGAGTGGGTACAAAGACAAGAACTTGATGAACTAAAAAAAGATTTGGAAGAAGTTAAAAATGAAAGAGATGAGCTTCGAGTTAAAGTTGTAAATATTGAGAAACTCTTTGAGCAAAACAATGCAATGATATGACAATGGATGGATAGTATTAATCGTCATTCCATGCCGCCTAGTATAGAGGATAGTGAAGATGAGGATGAGACACAACCACTCAGTCAACCATTTAATCCTAATAGAGGTAACTTACTAATTAAAATATCTTTTTACAACAAATACAAAATGGTTATAGTTAAACCAAATAGCATTTATCATAGTTGGAAATGGTATGATGTTATTAACTTAGTTGAAAAGTATCTACCTGAGTAATTGTGATTTTATTAGGAAGAATTCCACCTTTTTCTTGTCAAATTATAATCATTCATTTAAACTAATATACAATTATTAAAGTTGGTAAATGAAGATGTTTTGTATAAAATTTCAATTTTGTATAACATGTTTTTTTATTATCAATTATATATTTATTTATTTTGTACTTCTTTGTGTAGATGACTATTTTAGAAGAAATAAAAGAATGTGATGTACAAGAAGAGTTCCAGGCACAACATAAAGGACATGTTACTTTCATGATATATGTTAAGTTTTTGATTCACTAATTTTTTTTCACAGGTGTTTTTTTTTCTTGAGATAGTTTTATGAACTTCATGCACTTGGTTGTTGAAAGTGTTCTAAATGACATAGATTCATTGAAGTAGATCATTATTTTGGGTCTCGTAGACACCAAACATTAGTATGTTTGTGTGTTTGGCCTGGTTCATTTAAGTTTCTTTTCGGTGTTTGCCATATAGGAAGCATGAACTGTTGTTTTCACTTGCTATTATTTGCTCATTATTTCCTGCAGGATCAAGGTAATGGCACAAAGGAAGTGAACTATTATTTGCTCATTATTGCCGCCATTTCTGGTTACAGATTTGTTGAAGTTGAACTTCTTTTTGTAAATTTACATAACTAGAAAATTTCTAATATGCAAATTAAACATGAAATGTATTAAGTTGGGGTATATAATTTGCTCATCATTCATTTGAATGCAAGCAATTAAGAAGGTAGTTTTTAGGAGGACTAGTACAAATCCATTATTAGTCTGTGACTAGAGACAAGTATTATGTGTTTGATTAATATTTTTTAACTTTCAAGGTAGCACATGATTAATATTTATGTTTCGTTGTGTTGACTTAAGAAACATGGAATAACTCAATTAACCACTTCATTAGGCTTACTTTTGTACAACTTTTTGTGCATTAGACTTCGCAAGATCATATACTCTATATTGAATCATTCCATAAATAGGCATTTAGTCCTTCCTAAGGTGGTTGGGTTAAGTAGAGGGGTATATTGGTTTTGAAAAGCTTTATTGTCACTAGTACAAAAAGGGTAATTTACGTCGCTTATTTTAAGCTTTTTACGTCAGAAAAAGGTCCGACGTAAATGCGGGAGACGTAAATTTACGTCGACTGTGATAGCCGACGTAAATTTACGTCAGAAATTCACAAGAGCCGACGTAAAAAAGTTGGAAACAAAAAAAATAGCAAGCAGAACGGCCCGTTCTGCTTGGAGAACGGCCCGTTCTGCTTGGAGAACGGCCCGTTCTGCTTGGAGAACGGCCCGTTCTGCTTGGAGAACGGCCCGTTCTGCGTAGAGAACGGCCCGTTCTGCTCCCGTTCTGCTTGCAGATCTACCCACTCTGCTTGCAGATCCACCCACGCGCAAAGCATTTTCTACCTGTATTAACAAACGATGATCCAGCCAAACGCGAAGAAGATGATAATATTAACTAGTATATTAATAGATAAATACATACATTTATTTTCAACATATAAGCTAATATATTAAGAAAGGATTTTCCAAACTAACCTCAAACGCGAGCTCAATGCAATCGGTCAAAAACTCAAGAATCACCCAAACGCGCAAACATACACTCAGATGCAATACACTCAAACAAAATCTTAACTCAGAAAACTCGAATGACACTTACACTCAAAGCTCTCTTGTTTAAATATTGACACGCGCGCGAATACAATTTTAAATTTGTAGATATTTTATGTCAGACCTCGTAGGGGCCGTAAAAAAGAAAATCTACGTCAGATATAGCTTATGTCCGACGTAGATTTGTTTTTTTACGTCGGCCCTATGAGGTCCGAGGTAAAAAAGTTGGACTTAATTACAAAAATGCTATCGCGTTTTTTTAACGTCAGATTTTTCTTTGTCCGATGAGAATACAGTGACGTAAATTACCCTTTTTCTACTAGTGTGTATTGATTATTGATTCTGTTTGTCTTTTGCATTTGTGGTGTTTGCTATGAAGCATACTACACGCTTCCTAAAAGGTTGCCTTTCAAAAACGTATTGGACATTCATTAGACATGTGATGTGTAATTGAGACTTATATTTAAGAGTGTGGGACGATTCAAATTCTATTTTTTGTTGTATGACAATCTTTGCCTTTTGTGTCCATTGTGTGGGTGCATGACTCTTATTGCTGTATGACTATTCAAATTCTTGTACTAAATTTTGTGTGCCTCATGATTGCAGGAAATGGGGAACATGCTTGACAAGAAAGAAGTTAGGCTTTCCAAGGAACCACCTTTATGTAATGAAACAATTACTATTGTTGTTCGAATGCTAGATGGTCATCGTCTTAAACATCGCTTTCTCAAATAGATAGTGAGGATTGTATGTTTGGTGGATATATTATGTGTAGTTTTAAAAAATTAAAAAATTTAATTACTTAATTTTCATGTTATTATATAGTGTATGTTGACTTTTTGCATAATAGTTTAACATAGAATAAATATGTGAAGTAAATAAATAATTAATATTATACTTAAATAATTATTATGTTTTAGTAGAAAAAAAAATTGAAGTTAGGTATGTGGTGAATTTGAATAAAGAAGATAATAAATATGAAAGAAAATGGCATAAATAAGAAAGATGAATAAGGAAAAATTTTAGCGACTACTTTTTTATTTATATTATATCAGTCACTTTGAGTCATTGAAAAATGGGTCACTAATTCAGTTATTTTAAAATTTGGTCACTAAAATGTTTACTTTAGAATAAGTTATTATATTAGTCACTAAGTTGATTATTACAAAATAAGTTGCTAAGTTAGTCATTATAAAATAAGTTACTAAATTAGTTGTTATCAAAATTGGTATCTAAATTGGTTACTATAATATTAGTAACTAAAACAGTCGCTATAAAATTGGTCAATAAATTGGTCATTGTAGAATAAGTTACTAAGTTGGTTATTATAAAATTAGTCGCAAAATCGGTCATAAAAAAATTAGTCATTAAATTAGTTTTTAAATCAGACTTTAGATTGGTAGCTAAAATTAACAACCAGTGGTTTAGCTACTTTCTATAATTAGTATCTAATTTAGTTACTTATTGATTTAGTAACTGATTTTATTAATTTAGAGACTAAAAATTTTGTCTCTAAAGACAAGTTTTCTTGTAGTGTGTTATTACAATGAATTGTTTTGAATTGAATCTTATAAATAAGAAATGAGGTATTATATGTTAAGAAATAAGAATAACCCTTTTTTATAACTTTGCAAACAAAAAGCAACTCTTTTTTTTTAATTTGTTTCAATTAAAATTTTGACTACCAATAAACTGAACGTATGCTCTTTTGAGGTGAAATGAAGAAAAGCATTCAAGAGAGTATTAACTTAAATTTGACCCCTAATATTACAACGTTGTATTAAATTGGTTTTTGACACTGATAAAACCCTAAAATTGCAAAATTTTAATTTGTTAGTGTCCAATAAATAATGTTAGCAGAAGTTATGTGGTACATGGTTGACATGCATGTAACTATCCACGTGTATAAAAACTAATTTGATACATTTAAGGACCAAAGTGACACTGATAATGAGACAAAAAAAAAAAAAAAAAAACAGGAAAGATAAAATGACCATTTTAATTATCTTCTCATCATTCTCCACTCCATAACTCCTATTTTATCTTCATGTATTTTCTCTTGATCTTATTTGCAAGTTATGGGTGGAAGAAGTTTGCCAAAATTATTGGTGAGTCACGAAGTTTGTTGAGTGTGTTTATTTCTACAAGTTTGTTTCTTTCTTTTTTCATTTTTTGTTGTCATCTTCCATTTGCAATCATATTTCATCTTCTTTCGGTCTCTTGTAGTTAGTATATATTATTGTTAGCATGTTATGAACGAATGCAATCTCAAGATTCATTCATCCACGCACATGTAACTTCATTAAATTTATTTGAATTATTAATGACGTACATTATCTGTTACTTAGGTAGTAGATGGATGCTGCTTGGTTAGAATGTAAAGCCTAAAGACATGAAAGTGATGCAAATATTTAACCGTTGTATTGTATTGTAAAACGATAATTAAATTAAAATAGATGAAATTGTTAAAATGCCAAATAAAATGTGACGGGAGAAAAATACATAGGACATGATTACTTTGGCTTAGGGACCTCTCATTTCCAGTTATCAAGGTTAGGTTATGTATTTATTTTTGCTGTTTTAGTGCAAATGTAGTGCTAGTGTTTGGTTATCGGTGAATAAATAATTTGTTTTCCTGTATTATAGGAGTTATAAACTTTGTACATATGATTATTAAGTTTTTTTTAATCCAGACCGTGTATATAATATATTTTTTTTTATGAAAATTAATATAGAAAAAGACACTTTGTGCCTTTTAATTTTTTAAAAATTTAAAAAAGATAATTTAAGAGTGGTATATATGGGTGTATATTCACAACATATGAACGGTTTTTTTTTTTCTTTCTTTCTTTTCTTAGAAGTATAATAGTCTATTAAAAATGAAGATGAAGAACAGTTTTATCATCTGGTATATGATGAAAATATAAGAAATCATCTTCAAAAAAAAAATTAGAGATTTTTATTTCAAAAGTTTTTAAAATACTGGTAATCTTAAAAAATACAGTATGAAACTCGTAACCAAATTTTAATAATTGCATTGCTTAAAATTATTCTTAGGAACATCTCATAAAAGTTTAATATAGTTGCGTAAACAGAGTATAAAAATAAAATAATAAATTTTAATTTATTATACCCTATTTTATTTATTTTTCATAACGTGGAAAATCTATTTTTGTTCTATAGTTTTATTTAATAATTATGTTGTTAATATTTTATCAATATCACTATATCAGAATATAACATAAATAATAGCCAAAAGGCCTTGTTATTATTATTATTATTATTATTTGGTGAATTTATTAATTTAAAAAAAAAAAAAAAAAAAAAAAAAAAAAAAAAAAAGGCCTTGGTGATGTAGCTAGGATGGTGAACCGATATTGATCTTGGTTGATTTTGTGGTTGAAGGTACGGCTATTGTAGACTTGGGCTTACGAATACTCGAGCCCAAGTTATATCTGCATGTGGGAGCGAGTAGGCCTGTTTCTCATTGTTTAGTACTTGTTCAATGGCCCAAAGTAAATTAGCTTCTTTCTTCTTCCTATAATCCTTCACAAAAACATATCTATGATTCTGCTTTCTTGCTTTGCCATCACAAGGATTCTTATTTTTTTTTTTCCTTTCACTTATCATAGATTAGATGTAAGGAGAGAATACATGAGATAAATTTTATTTTTTTTCAAATTTTAAAACACCAGTCCTGAAATTCTGTTTCACGATTATTTTATTTTTTATTTTTGCTCTCAATCCAAAGATACACACATTAAGATGAGGATATATATATTAGAAGATAGTTTGTTATGTGAGAGTGGAAGAGATTTATTGTAACTATTAAATCAAAATAAATGATTCAAATATAATTACTCTTTAAATGCTCTCATATGTTTCTTATATTTTATCACTTTTAAAAATATTTATAAATTCAGAAAATGTGTTAAAGCTTCATCCCTTCTCACTCTGACTATATAAGTCAAGACATAAATATTATATAAAAAAGGAAAAACACTCATTAAGAATGAAAAAGTGGGCTAAAAATATATTAAAATATAAGAAATAATATTTAAGAAGTAACTAAAATTGAACTATTTATTTTAATCCAATTATTGAAATAAATCTCTCTCAATCATATAAGAATCGCAAAGCATAATGTTACCCATGATCTTTTCATCCAAATTTAGATAAGCAATTTCCCTTAACTTGCTTCTCTTTTACTGGTTAATGTTATGAGTGTCCTACATTTTTTTTTTATCTTTATGTTTTCTTAAGAAAAAAATATAACAAATTATTTTCCCACTAAATTTGCGCTCTATATGTATATATAATTTTTCCTATTCCGTAATTATCAATCATCGTGGTTTCACGTTAGAATTAGATCAATTATCATAATATTAAGTTTAATTAAAAAATAAAAAATTGTTATAATAAAATCCGATCCAAATTAATTATATCTGGTTGCTTGATTTTGAACGCTACATTTGCTTTTTTACAAAGCCAAATTTCATAAGAAGCATATATATTACTCCTTTTAGTATATTTTAGAGTATTTTTTTTAGAATATGTACACCTTTTCTTATTCATGGAAATTTATTGGAACATTTAGTGAGTCCACACTCAGGTATCAATGGTGTTGTTAACACTCCTTTAAGTAATAAATGAATCATTATGGTGTCTTCTCTTGGTCAAACTATTCCAAACAATTGTTCTATTTAAATTCTAATAAAATAGCCACGAAAAATTTACAATGGTAAACTTAAAAATAATTAACTGCAATAAGTCTTGAAACAAAGGATAGAATTGGTAGATATCATAATAAAATTTTGATTTTATATTTAGCTTAAATATATTAGAAGCCTTGCAAATTTAGGTATTTCTATTTTTAGTCTATGTAATTTTTCTTTTGTTTTTGATTTCTAAAAATGCTCGTTTCACCTGTTTCCATTTCCACCATGAACTTGCTGATCTAGTAACATGTTACATTCTTATAAATATAACAATTTTGTTTCTATATCTCTATAAATATAACAATTTTATTTCTTTAAGTGTATGCTATTATATTCATGTAAAACATAATGGTTTTTAGTTTTTTTATTATCAATGTCTATCATTATGATTATGATCAAAATAATTTTTTTTATCTATATATATGAATTAAATTTAATACTAAAAAGTTTACAACAACTCTCAATAAACTGATCAGTCGAAACCCTTTATTCTATGATAAAAAAAAATGACAATGAGTATTGTAAGAATAAAAAAAATAAAAATAAAAATGACTAAAAACAAAAACTAATATATTTATAAACCCGTAAAACACATTGAAGCATTTATATTTTGTCTATAGTTGTGTTTCTTTGTAACATTCTCTCTGATTTGATTCATTGAAAAATTAAGGTGGAGGAGGAGGAAACAAGAGCAAGAGAAGCTTAGAAAATATGAAGAGATGGATGAAATATAGAACGCAAAATTTGACTTAATTAAGAGGATATTCCAGATTCAGGAATCAGCAGGATCTAGTGGACACTGCAGTTAGGCATGTGAGGATGATCTTGACACTTACGACAGTCAAAATATAAACAAGTTACTGTTAATTTATTGGTAACAAATCCACTAACAGTTGCCTAATCCACCTATGATTAGATGCAGATTTAGATCACAAGATGCTCGCCCCTTTCAATTCTGGCTAGCCATCAACAAATCACTATAAATTGGATTCAGAACAAACTGTGTTATAACTATTTTATTATCTGCAAAAATATTTTTTATATTTGCATTCATTCATTACTGCTCATTTATTTTTTTATGCAATAATAAAAGTGGGGTGTGAGCTTAAAACTTTATATATATTATTCAAATCTATACCAATATTTGAACCACTAGGATCAGTTTATTAATGAAAGATTGAAGTAATATACAAAGGGTTTTAACTTTGAATGTTAATATTGTTATTATAATTTTTTATGTATAAAAAAAATTAGTACTACTAGTCTTTTTCTTTCTTTTTTATACTACAACAAATGTAAGAAAATTACCAATTTAGCCATTAACTAATCTCTTATAAAAAAATATTTATTACTTATAACATTTTTAACCACATATTTTCATTCACTAAATTAAAATATGAAACCTTAATTTAAAACCATACATAGCATTATAAAACCATTGATAAAATTCCCTTTCTTTCCTTTTTCCATATTACAGGGCCATACTTTGTCTGACAGAGACTTCCACTGATGAAGCTTAATACTCATTCATTGCCTGTAAATTGGAACGGTAATTTTCTCATGTCACCTAGCAACTTATATAATTTTTTTAATCATCTTTCGCTTTTATAAGTTAGGTCCCTTTAACAACTAAATTAAAACTAATTATATTATATTATATAAATAAATAAATAAATAAATAAAAGAAGTTGAAACTTTGAGGGCAAGCTGAGAATAATAAATAATGAATGAAAACAGGAAAGCAAACAGCCAATTCATTTAAAAAACGTATAGTTGCGGAAAGGTAGTGTGCAATCAATACTCGTCACCTCATGTAATATTTTTATATTTTTTAGTAAAAGCACAAAAATCAAGTTCGTTCTTATCGCATCCTAATTTCTTTAACATTTTTCTTTTTTGGTCACTTCAATAAAACAATTTGAACCAGGATGACCTTCTAACTCATTTTAAATTACTTTTAAGTTCATTGCGATTTTTCGTTTATTATAGAGTTCTGTATATAATAATAAAATAGAACAACATGTACTGTTTGCTTGGAGAGATGAAATGGGTAGGATTCGAGTATAATATTACAATATGTTGGATAATAATTTTAATATCTCTCTTTAATCATAAAAATTCAACTCTACCATAGAGTTTTGGATAAATCATGAACATTATTCGATCAATTGAGTTACATCCTTTTAATAACTTAAATTTGTATCGTTATTTGTTAAATTCTATATGTTTAATTATAAGTCATCATAATATTTAGTTAATTTGATCATAAATTTTATTATCGATATAAATTTTCATTATCTATTAATTTGATAAAACAATATAAATTTTATTATGTTATTAATATTAATTTTGAAAAAAATAAAATATTGATCAAAGTAAACATACAATTAAAATAAATTTTAATTTTAATATTTTATATTATAAAGATTGTTTTGATATGAAATACTACCTCTAGAAAATCTTAAATTTACTACAAGTCCATAACACCAAGTGAACGTAGACTAACCTAAGAATTCGTACTTTAAATAGTTGTTTACTTCTTATTAAGAGATTTTGAGATTTTCAAAATTGTCAATTCTAGGCAAATATCATGCTCCATGTTGTTTGTGAGGCAAAATAATTGTATTAAGAAAGAATTTTTATATTGACATTTAAAACACTATATAACTAACCACATCATCAAGTGGTGAGAAAAAAATTTAGTATTTATTATTGGTCAGATTCTCCTCTCAACATTTAACATATGCAAGGTGTAGAAGTAGACATGACAATCTAACCTGCCCCGTGAATACCCGTCCGAACTTGCCTCGATTTGGACGAGAAAAATCTGTGTTTATCAGGTTTAGATTCGGGTTCGAGTTTTCCTCGATTGATAAAATTGGGGGCGGCGACGGGATGTCAATGCCCGCCCCGCCCCGCCTCGCTTAATAATATAATTAAAATTTTATATATATAAACTAAAATTAGAAATATTTATATGTAAAAATTTGTATTATCTTACTTTTCTTTTATTTTTAATTTTTTTTCATATTTATTAGAAATAAAAAAGAAAAAAATAAAAGTAAAAAGGTAGGAGCGGGGGTGGGAGCGGGGTGAGAAAACCTGAACCCCACCGGGAACAGAAATGAGTACTCAGATTTTACTTCCGGCGGTCCCCGCCCCTGCCCCGCCCGTTACCATGCCTGTATAGAAGTTGGATCAAAATCTCCTTTTGACATTTAACTAAAAAAAGATACTTGTCCACCAATCTCAAACGTACAAGATACAGAAGTTTGATCGAAATCTCCTCTCAACATTTAACTAAGAGGAGACACTTACTACCAACCTTAATCATGCAAGGTGTAAAGATTGTAAAAATTGAGTCTATTTTTCTTCTAACAACATTTAATCAAGAAGGAATAAAGATATTTGATGAGAGGAAGAGTAAATACGATATATCAATTAAGAGTTCTAACAAAAAGAAAAAGTTAATAAGACTAAGGTTGTTGTAAAAAAATAAAGATAAAAATTTTAAAAAAAACCAAAAATTATAAACTCAAATGTTCCTACTTCCGTTTATTTTTAAACATAAAATTTATGCATTTCCAAATTTTTTTTAAAGAAGCTAAAACTTATAAACTTATAAAACTAATGCATTTTTAAATTAAAAAAATCAAAATAGAAAGAAAAAATTAGATAGATTAAAATCAAAGTTAAAAAGTTTTAGGGTGAGGAAAACTTATTTTATCCTTAAAAAAATTTAGAGAATAAAAAGTGGTATTAATAGTGAATCTTAAAAGTAATTGTGATAAGTTTATGAATTGTAACCTGGGAGTTTCAAACAGGCATGATTCCATTAAGCGCTTAAAATAAGCATGTTTATTGGGAAAAGATAATTACAGCATTAAAGAGGCGAAGGCACTCAATTTTATAGTCCAGCATGTGCAACCACTAACAACCATTGCTACTTCACCACATGATCTACTTAGACGCAACACCTATATTTATATTACTATTTTACTAAATATTAAGGAGTAAACTCTACGCAAAATTACATTAATTTATTTAAAATAATCTATAGTTTTAAGAGAGAAATCACAGTGCTGAATAGTTCAAGTATTTGAAAGATTATATTATAATCACTGTAATTATTATATTATAATTAAAATAAATGATTTTGATCATTTAAATTATATTCTAAACTTATGATAAATATTTTCTATTACAATAAATTTTTTTAATTTGATATTTTCTTAAAAATATTAAAATTTAATTGAAATATAAAAATAATAAGTTGAAACATGTAGGAGGTTACAAAACACTCTTTTTTGATTTTTGCTAATAAAAACAAAACCCTATTTAGGATATTAAAACTCTCGCTAACTCTATTGTTACACCTGTTTAGTCTTATGCTAGTTGCGACTTGAATTTTGATAATCATATTCTCTAATTTTTGGGTAATGCACAAATTTTACTATAAATTTTCACCAAAATTGATAGTCTTCTTTAATACTTTTTCTTATTCTAAACTTTTTGTAGATAAAAATTATATTAAATATATTTTGTGAGCGTAAATGTACAGGAAAAATTATGAAAATAACTTACATATATAAAAAAGTTATTCCCCAATTATTTAAATATATTTTTATAAGAACTCGTAAAAATAACTCATAACTTACATGAAAAATAATTTGACTATTTTCTTTTTAATTAAATAGAAACAATTTACACATGATTAAATACTTGTTTAATAATTGTTCAATTTAAATCTTTATCAAAATTCTTATTTAAAATGTTCCACAAAGTCATTAAATTTTTTCATTTTTATTATAAATTATGATCAGGAGTTGAAGTTGAATTTAATTTCTTCTATCATTTCATCTGGATTTGTATTGAAATAACGTAAATGATTCGTTTATTTTTTTTTCGAAAATCTTTTAAAAAAATTAATAATTATTTTTTTTAAAAAATATCTTATATTTAAAATTTTAGTTTTAAAAGTTGTGTATAAATACATTATTATTATTATTATTAAAAAAAAGTAAAAAGTGTTTGAGTGGGTCAACAGTTAGGCAGGGGTAGAGATTTGAAAGTGGAAAAGCAGGAGTTTGTACTAGAACATAGAAGAAGCATAAGCACTCTATTTATTTATTTGTTGGTTTCATCATCATCTCATCTATATCTCTCAATTTTACTTTCCTTTAGAAGTGGAGGGAGAATTTATGAATGCCTTGCTTTACAATTTATTCCACTCATAAATAAAGCTTTGTTTAAGCCTCACAAAAGCCAAAGTGCGGGTCACAGTTCATTTTCCTTTCATTTTCCCATTTGTTTTTTTTTTTTTTTACTAAATCCTCCATATAAGATTTAAAATATTTAGTTAAAAGAAGAGACTATACAAAAACATAGTTATTAACAAGATACTTCATACTTATGACATAAAATTTAAATAATTTCAGGAACAAAGTTAAAGTAATTTTTAAAGCAAACACTTGAGTTTAATATAAAAAGTTGCATTTTAAAATAATGTTAATTTGTTACAAGTGGAGAGGTTTGATTAAAATATAAAGTAAAATGATATGTATAAGTCGAAAGATGGAGTGATGCTTATTAGTTACAATTGATGCCATAATCCTAAGTTGCTATGAGCTATAATGATATTGTCATACATGGCTTGCCTTGAGAGACTCTCTACCATGCCTTCCATTTCCTTTCCAGGATAGTTTCTTTGTTTCTTGGCAACCTATTTTACTTTTTCATTCACCTAATAAAATCATATGGTAACGTGTGGTGATTCTTTTCTTTTTTTTTTCTTTCTTTTTTCCCCTTTGTCCATATTCACACATTATTATATATTTTTAAATGGAGGAAAGAAAAAGAAAGCCCCTCCCAACAACTTTAATACTATTTTATACATTTCTCCACCAGATTCCAACCAAAACCAAATAATTATTTCCGTTAAAATATTATTTCCCTCATTAAATAATTATTCACTAAAATATTTTTTAATACCCCCAATTCAGTATATCTCCTTTTCCATCTGTTTATTTTTTAATCTCAATTTGGACAGTCTTAGGAAAGTTAGGAACCCAATTACCTGAACAACAAAAACAAGGATTCATTTTATCTGCCCATTTTCATTTCCCTTGGAAACTCAAAATATTTCAAATTTCACTCTTTCTTTCTGCACAATATTTTTCCCATCTATTTTCTCTAAACTCACATATTATTTTCTCCCACAAAAATTAAGCTCATAATTTTTATTTTTTTCTGGGCATCCAATCCTGCTAATTTATTTTTAGTGACAAATTTTATCTAAATGGTGCAAAGTTGAAGATTTTTCATATATTGTTTCATGCCCAGCTTCTGAAGCTAGCTTTTAATTCGATTTTCTCATTTTTCTGGCTTAAATTTTTCATCTTTCTGAAAAATTATTTCCCAGCATAGTAGCAGAGCTTTTGGGTGATTGAGTTTGAAGAAGAAAAAAAAATGAGATATTGATGTGTGGTTTTAGTTTATGGTATGCGTAACTACTACTTCACAAGTGTTTGAACATGGAGGCCAGTGGCGGTGTTAGCGGCGGTGTTACGGTGGTGGGATCGGATGCTCCGTCGGACTACCATGTAGCTCCGAGGACCGAAAACCCGGCTCCGGCCGGCGGATCCACGACGCAGATTCCGGCGACGGCGGGGAGTGCTCAGCCGCCGCCACATCCGCCGCACACGGCGGCGACGGAGGTGTCTCCGGCGACGATGCCCGCGAAGAAGAAGAGGGGCCGGCCGAGAAAGTATGCACCGGATGGGTCGGTGGCCATGGCGCTGTCTCCGAAGCCGATATCTTCCTCCGCCCCGTTGCCGCCGGTGATCGATTTCTCGGTGGAGAAGCGTGGAAAAATAAAGCCAACCAGCTCTGTCAGCAAAGCCAAATTTGAGTTGGAGAATTTAGGTACTAAAGAAAATTCTACAGTATTTCTTCTATTTATGATCTTTTTTATATGCACATATATATAAAATAAAAATAATAATTTGAGTTGAAGTGGTGTTGTGTTAGTGTTGGAAATTGGAAAATTGGGATGAGTATTTGGCTTATAGAGGGAGGCACATTGAGGGTGTGGGGCCTCTGATTGATTGGATGAGCTAAGTTAGGGTAATTGTTGTCCTGAAAAGTGAGTTAGCTTTGTGGGTCGGTATGGGACGGTGGAATCTCGTTATGTCTGTCGTTTTGGCACTTCAAACCTTCATCGTAGGAACCCAAACCAAATCTTTCTAGGTACTATGTTAGGTACTACCTGCTTCTAATCTGCTACTGATGGGGAACAAACTTGTACTTATAGGAGCAAAATAAAAATGCTGAAAAAAACTATTTGGGTCGTTTTTCTAGTTATTTGGTTTTTGTGTGTGGTGGAGTTGTGGGTGTTGCTTTCTAGGAGTTGGCTAGAGTGATGGAAGGACTTTAATATTGTTGTGCGCTGTGTGTTGTTTGTGAAGAAGTCCTATCCTAAGGCCAAGTTGACATCAGCTTCTCTTTTTGGTCTTCTCGCATAAACGCCATTTAGTACTTTGTTGATAGGTGATG
Organism: Cajanus cajan; assembly: GCF_000230855.2. Classification (NCBI taxonomy): domain Eukaryota; kingdom Viridiplantae; phylum Streptophyta; class Magnoliopsida; order Fabales; family Fabaceae; genus Cajanus; species Cajanus cajan. The sequence continues at coordinate 55,331,507 of NC_138521.1, forward strand.
CAAGTGGTCCTTCCTTCTTATACTGCTTATTGGATGACCAAGCTGATATGTTGGGATACTTGTGCATGCAAGCTAAATATTATTCTGAGATTTAAATGGGAAACAAAGTAACAAACTAACTGTTTGATCGCAGATTAATGTCTTAAAAATAAACGAGGTAGAAATTGCAATAGTCTAGGCATCATGGATTATTTTGTGTGTATAAGATGGTAATATGATATTTGATATGCATTAGATGCATGAAGACTTTTTACAAACTGGTTTTCATAGAGCTTTATTATTTTTAATCTATTATTATTATTCCCTTTTGCCACTTTTTTTTTGTTTGTCAATTTTCCTGTTCAATGTTTGGTTGCCTTTCTGCTTGTTGTTTTCTAAGTTTTGATAAGCTTCTATTTTTGCTGAGGGATGATAGCAAGTTTTCCCAATTTGCTTTTACAAATTACACAAATATTAAGTTTCTATGGAAACTCTTGGTTCATGCTTGACATTAATTGGATTGGATAGCTTTTGTAACAAATACTACTGTCAAACAAGATTTTTTTTTGAATTATTTTGCAAAGTTTTTTTTTTGTATTTTTATTTAGAAATTTAATTTAATTTAATAATATTGTTTGATTGTCATGAAGGTTAATAGAAGAAATAAATTTGATGCACCATTTATTTAACCAACCTTATGCTGAGTCTTGAAGTAGTTATTTGCAATAATGAAAAATAATAATTAGCTCTTGACATGCACTATCAAGATTATTCAATCAATCTTGGGCAAAATTATAATTTTGCAACTTTTTAGATGGTAACTCTGGTTTAAATATTCTTATTCTTTATTCGGCCTATATTACATGTCTTATAGTAGAAACTGAGACTCTCTCATTTCCAAATTTTTTTGCTAATTATTGATATTTTTTTACCCTTTTTAGGTGAATGGGTTGCATGCTCAGTTGGTGCTAATTTTACTCCCCATATCATCACTGTTAATTCTGGTGAGGTAAGTGTCAGAAATATCTATTCCCTATGCTTTGCTCCTTTTATTGTTAGCCTAGCGATGTATTATGACCTTTTTTATCCTTTCCTCCAAATGTTTCCCTTGTGTCCAGTTTTACAATTATTTCTATGCTGGGATGACAAGGCCTATGTTACATACATGCCTTTCCCCATATGAAGTGACGGTTATATGAAAGATGAGTGATTAATTATCAAAAGAATGACAATGAGAAAGAGAACATATAATAACTTGTTAATTTCCTGGAATGACTATGAACCTATTTGGATACAAATTAGAAGCATTTCTTAGAACTTCTTTACTGAAAATAAAGAGTATTTTTCAGTAGAGAAACTCTAAAAAAACACTTCTGAACTTGTTTCTAAACAAATTCTATATTCATTTTCTTTTACTGGACTATTTTATTCGATGGTTGACAACTACTTTCTTTTGGTTATCTTAGGATGTTACTATGAAGGTTATATCGTTTTCTCAGCAAGGGCCACGAGCTATATGCATTCTTTCAGCTAATGGTGTCATATCAAGTGTCACACTTCGTCAGCCCGATTCTTCTGGGGGCACATTGACATATGAGGTGAAGCATTTGTGCAATCTGATAGTCTCATTTTATTCAATGAACAACATATCGAATTTATTTTTAGTTATTTTACAGTATCTTTCATAGAGAAAATTTCTGTCAGTCACACTGTTCCTCTTAATTATTGGATTTGCATATTAACCATTGTTTTAAAAACAATCATAATATAAATACACTACTGTTGATAACCTACCTGTATGTTGTTCCTCCTATTATGACAATGCCCTTGATGGATCTGGATGTGTACTGATGTTGTTTGCATCATGTTTTGTCTGTCTTCTTATTCTGTGTTTTTGCTTGAATTATAAAAGCAATATTTATCTGGAATTGAACCTAGATTTTTATCACTCCAACTTTTGTTTTGCGCTATATATTAAAATATGCCATTTCTAATGCCTTTTGGCAATGATTCATATGTAAATTGCATAATGCCTTTTGGCAATGATTTTCTTTTGTCATTAGTTGAAATTCTTGAATACATTGTTGCTTTGGCGTATTATATCAACTCAAAAGTTAACTGGTTGGAAAATTTAGCGTTTGAAAATCTCTTAACAAATGTATTGACTCTGGTTTTCTTTGGCTGCATAGTAGACAATTGTTCTTATGGAATAGTGTTCAATCTAGTGGAGGTCCGAGTTTCAATAGAAATTAATATTGGAAAATGCTTAACAGCCTCTGATCTGTCTGAAACTCTGAATTCCTAACTGACCAAGTTGGATTGTTTCTTGACCACTCAATTACGAACGATGTGGGCTTAACATGAGCCATGTTACTCACTCGTGCTTTTGTCTTTGGATGTGTATTACCCTTTACAGCTGCTACTTAATCTTCAGTAGTTTCATTAAACCCAGTCAAAATTCTAGCTCAACTCCTCAATCCGTCATTTCTTTTCATTCGGCATCCATATTTGAAGTATATCACAAGAGGAGGTCCCATCTTTCTTGCTTCTGTTTCTACAGGGACGGTTTGAAATTCTGTCTTTATCTGGCTCATTCATGCCCAGTGAAAGTGGAGGAACACGAAGCAGATCAGGTGGCATGAGTGTATCTCTGGCAAGCCCTGATGGACGTGTTGTAGGTGGTGGAGTAGCTGGTCTTTTAGTGGCTGCAAGTCCTGTGCAGGTATGCTTTCAGTTCATACTTTTATTCCCTTTTCCTTTTTTAATCAGTGAAGTATGCATAGGCCTAAATCAAATATGTAACAGACTAATGTGCTTCACGTACTAAAGAGTAAAGACAAAGACCACTTAATGGAATTATAAGTTTGGATGAAATGAAACAAAGATCCTGTTTCGAGAAAATTACATAGACAACCCTTGAGATTTCGTGAAATTGCACATATACTTCCTACTTTTTCTATCTCTATAGTAACCCTTTAACCAGTTAACCCCTTAATGATTCGAAAATCATTACACTATTAACCCCTGTAAGGGAGGCTACTGCAAACATTATAAAAGCAAGGGTTGTGTATGCAATCTTATGAAATCTCAAGGAATGTCAGGGTAATTTACTCTAACAAAGTTTACATGATTCTGAATTTCTGATAATTCTATTTTCCAATTGATTGATATGTATCAGGTAGTGGTAGGAAGTTTTCTGGCAGGAAACCAACATGAGCAGAAGCCAAGAAAACAGAAACATGAGGTGATATCAAGTGTGACACCAACTGCAGTTGTTCCAATCTCTACCCTTGATCCAATACCAATTCTATCAGCAGCAGCAACCACCATCCGCGGTGAAAATTGGTCTGCTATGCCGTCAGAGGCCAAGAATAAGCCAACTGACATTAACGTGTCACTTCCTGCAGGGTAATTAATTTATTAGGGCCTCATTCCATCTGCATTTACATTTGCTGCTGACAACACGGTTCCTAGTTGTTGGCTTGTTTTCCCTTGTTTGTTGTGACAGTAAGCTTGTTGTCTGTGTACCGGGACCAGCATTGTTTTCAGAGGTTTATTTACCAGGTTCCTGTTCTTGTAGAATTTGAGTTGGCTGATTAGGGATGCTTTTAATGCCGATGTTGTGTCGCGAAGAACACTTTGATGTCATAGTTATTCCTGAGAATCCATCTTCCTTTGGAGTGTTAGATTGTGTAATCCACGTTATTTCTTCTTGTTAAGACATTATTCTTAATTTGAGAATCATCATTTCTAATTATTTTAAGCTCTGTTACTACTTTGATAACTCAATCTGTTGGTTTCCATGTGATGTCTTTCAAATTGAGACAATAGTTGTAAAATAGAAGACGTAGGTTTCTTCTGTTTCAATATGAGTTGGTATTCAATCCTTATTATAAATATGTTGTATGCATCTAAATAAATTCTTAGACACAGTTTGCTTTTATTCTATGATTTAGCTTTTTTCCTCCGAGAATCTTGGGGTGCTTTGTCGTCAATAGCCATATTCTTGATGAGGTTTGTTTTGTGTAGAAAAATATGCCGTGAAGCTGGGTTTGGCATTTGCTTTGGATTATTTTAGTCATGTCAACGGCCATAATCTTCGGGCATGTAACATCAATATATTGTCTTGTATATATAAATGTTTCTTGAACTTTGGTTTTATGTCTAAATTCTCAGGTTGATTTGGCCTAGCTTTTATTTTATTATTTTTGTGGGTAATAGTAATATAATATTTTGGCCTAGCTTTTGTTTTATTATTTTTGTGGGTAATATAAAATTTTAAAGGAGTTGTTTGAGAATTGAGAGTGATATTTTGAGACAACCCCACGGCTTTGGATTAGTTTAATGTTGCAAAGTAAAGTTGTTGTGTCTATGTCCCTGTCTGAGACTGTAAGTGACCCACTCGGCTTCTTCCCACTAGCTGCTAGTTCGTAATTATATTTGATATGCATGCGATGCGAGGTATTCGTACCCAATTATATTTTCAAAACCGTTAGGATTGACTTCAGAAGGGGTTTGAATAATTTACGTGAGATCATGGCTAACTGAAAACTTTATTGTCACCGTTGTATTAAGAAAAAAATAGGGAATTCTACTCTCGTCCTCCTTATATAGCATTAGAGTGTCACTCGCTTTAGGGTTTAGTGCTATATTACAAAAGAGAAATACACGAACTTATGCACAAAATGTCAAAATTATTACACCCTTGCACAGGTCAGAGTAGAATAGTAGATCTCTGCTTAAACAAATGTTTTTACCCATCAAATCACATGTCATATTGTTAAAAGAATAAAAAAAAAATTTGAATAACTAAAATTAAATGACAACATCGATGAATAGTTGATAGAGGTAAAACATGCATTATATTTTTTTATGTACTCATATATTATAAACTCGACTATATTATAAACCTTGGAGAATAAGACTTTTGTATATCTCCCTCTCAAATAACTCAATAAATATATATATATATATATATATATATATATATTAAATAACAATATTTTTTCTTTTCTTATTACATAGTGATATCTACGTACAACGTATGAGAGAGAGAGAGAATGAATTTTTAAGATTTTATAATTTTTTTGAATATAAATTATTGTTATTATAAGTATGTTACTATTTTCAAATTCAAAATTAAATTAAATATTTTTATTTTAAATTATAAAATTAACTACTATTTTATATTTAAATTAATTTATTATTACTATTATGAATATGTACCATCTTAACATTCAAATTAAATCATACTTTGTAAGTTCTAACAGATGTTTTTGTCTTTAAAATATTACTTTTACAATGTTACTATTATCCTTAAATTTAAATCAAATTAATCTTATTTTATATATCAATTTAATTTTATTAAAAATATAATAAAATAAATTTAATGTATATAAAAAATAATTATTACTTCATGCATTTATAGATACTTAAATGCTAGTTTGGTATTAAATAAAGTCTCAGCTAACAAAAAAATAAAATAAAGTCTGCTTTTGGATTCTTGTATATGAAAAAGTCCCCCCAAAAATGACAATAGTATGTTCCGAGTATTTTGTCAATATATAAATTCTTTGCAAGCCACAGCCAATTAACTTTGCCGCCAGGAAGTTTCCTACAGCGTAGAAGGGAGAAACTAAATGTTAAATAATTTGTTGATCATTAATGCTTAGAGGCTTCCATTACTTGGAAAATAATACGCGTTTCATCAACACATTTCATGAATCTTTCCAAGAAATAATCCCCTAGCGACTTTGTTAAGAAAACCTCATAAAATATTGAGCAAAAATTCCCTATATATACATCGAGATATTCGAAGTTGGTGCAAAAATACCTCAAAGCATGATCTCTAAATAGTTTTCGTAGATATGGATGTTAATCTAGACAGGATATTAATACCTGTAATTTTGTGCATAGTTGGAATCTCGCTTCACAATTCTACGTCATCAACATCTTTTCTAGTGTTTTTCGTGATTAACACAATAATTTTTGTCATTCTTGTGGGAAGTCGTAAGCCATATTTAGCAGAAGTTGACATGGCTTTGCCTCTATTTCCATCTTTTTCGGAAGTAAGGGGAGAAACACAAGGTGACATCTTGGAGGATGCAACGGATGAAAAAGTTGATGAAAGTGATGACGTGTATAGTAAATTTCTTGGTGATATTAAAGATGAAAGTGTGGATAATGTTGATGACAAGGCTTTGCCTTTACTTCCATCTTTTTTTGAAGTAAGGGGAGAAGCACAAGGTGGTTTCTTAGAGAATGCAATTGATGATAAAGTTGATGAAAGTGATGATGGTGCACATAGTAAAGATGAAAGTGAGGACAATGTTGATGAAATTATAAGGCAAGAGCAAGAAGAATCCGATGACAATCTTAAGACAAGAATTGAAAGCTTCATTGCCAAGGTCTACAATGGATGGATTGAGGAGAGCCATTGGGATAAATATGGCATAGATATATGAATTCTAAGTGAAACTTATTGTTTTGGGTCTAGTTTTTTTTTCTTCTAAATTCTTGCTTCCGAGGCTCATCCAATTTTTCATATGTTTACTTGTTACGCACGAAGTAGATCATACAATAAGCTCTTACATTTAAAAAGGAAAAAATAAAAAATAAAAAGGCAACTCATTTGCTGCATATATATTTGTCATGCATTTAATTTATAAATTTATTAATGTACAAGTTAGGATTTGTTCGGATAAAAATTTTCATAAATACTTTTAAGAGAAAAAAAATGAAATAGTTTATGTATAAACTAATTTTCGTTTATAGAGAAAATTATTTTTTTTCTTATTTTTTCTAAAACTACTTTTAAAGAATTTTATCTAAATAGATTCATAAACTATGGGCACATTTGAATAAACTCTTTCAAAAACATATTTATAGGAAAAGAAAATTAAAAAAATAAAATTAACTTTTTCACAAGTTAAACTTAATTTATACATAAATAAATTTAGATGAACTAATATGAAAGAACTTTATAAGTTAACTTATACATAAGTTAATTTTAACTCTTGGAAAAACTAATTTTATTTTTTCTCTTATAAATACTTGTAAAAAAAAGTTTAACCGAATATTATAAGAATTTTCAGACGCCAACAAAACATTTTCAATAGAAATTACAATTGTCAGCTTCTACATGACACAAATCCGAGTTGATGCAACGAGTGAGTAAACGCACTATAAATTTAAGGACTATATTTTTTGGGAACTAAATTACGTATTTGTTCATAGAATATCATTGACAAATATTAATACCAATTTAAGTAATGTTTAGGACGGAGGGATTCAGAGATAAAGAAAGTGTGATTTATTTTTTTTCTTCTTTTTAATCAAAGGAATTATTATTATTATGAAAGTCACCCAATGCAAAATGTACATTGACGTTAAAAATAAAGTTTGTGCAAAGTGCACATTCAAAACACAAACCATATACAAATATAGAATAGTCATGATACGTGATCGCAAAACCTCAACAACTAATGCAGAACTTACTACTATAATTATGAAGAAGAAAAAAAACATTTTTCACAAACATTCAAAACTCATCAAATGCATAACATGATTCCACAAATGACAATCATAACAGTAACATCATCCGGCCATCACCAGAATTGTGAAATTCTTATTTGTTTATTTATTGTATATAAACACGATTTATACGGTCACAAAACTGATAAGTAATAACTAAGGACTAAAAGTTCTTATTTTAAATAAATATCATCAAATTTAATATTTTAAAATAAAATAAAAATGATAAATTATCGTGAAATATTTTATGTATCTCTCACGGAATATTTGACATACATCGTAAGAAATGTTACATATAGTAACATATAAAAAATGTCACTATAAATACATTTTATATAGGCATATATATATGTGACATATAACTGCATATAATTTTAGTCTTGATTTTAAATGAAATTTAATAACATATTTTGTATGTTACTATAACTTATGTTCATACTTTTTAACAATATACTAACATGTATTATATTTATTAGATAGGTAAAAGTAGTTTTTAGTGATAATTTTTGTGTCACTATAGAATACGTGTTACTATATGATAATTTTCTTGTAGTGATACAGAACATTTTTCATATTTGAGAATCATGATTCATGAGAATTATAAATCTTAAGAATCATAATTTTTATGAATGATTAAAATTTATTTAATTGATCATAAATATTTTAAGGAATGTTTATAAATGTTGCATAATAATTAAAGATTTTTATTATATTAAATAAATAAATAAAAATAGCATTTTTATCACATTATAACTTTATTTTTAACAGGGGCATATTAGTTTCCTACCTCTCTATGTCTATGGAAACAATTTTGTAAGAAACCTATGTAAAAGTCATTAGAAACTTATTTTTTGAGAAACTAAATATGAAAACTAACACTCTTAATATTGAATTTTTGGAAAAGTAAAAACTTTACATAAACCAAACGTCCCCCTATTGATTTTTTTTATCACCAATTTTTATTATTATTTTAAAGTTTAAATATGTTTTTAATCCCTTATATATAAGGTACATTTATTTTTATTCCTTCAAATTTGAAATTGATCTTTTTAGATGTCCTTGTAATTTCAAAAAATCTTGTTTTAGTCTTTATATTCAAAATTTATTAAAAAATTTATTAAATATTATTGCATAAATTATATATATATGGAAGAGGGATCTGTTTACTCCAGGAGTAAGTCTACCTAAACTTACTCCGTTCAATAACTCATGTTCTACATCAAATTTCAACAATTCAACTGTTGAATTTAAAGTTCTTAATGCATAAATCAAGTTTGTAAATTTTTTAAAATTTTGAAAATATTTGATATTTCATTTCATTAATTCAAATTCACGGATAATCATAAAATTATTTTATACATTCATTTGAATTAATGAAATAAAGTATCAAATGATTTTCAAAATTTTTAAAAATTTGCAGATTTGATCTATGCATTAAGAACTTTAAATTCAATGGTTGGATCGTTAAAATTTGATGTAGAACATGACTTATTGAATAGAATAAATTTAGGTAAACTTACTCATAGAGTAAACGGATCCCTCCTTATATATATATTAGTGTCTTGTTAGTGAAAATATCACATTAAACTCAACTAGTGGTGCACAATTATCTTAATCTATTATTTTTAGATATACTATTGGTGACTTGAGAGACTAAAATGATTTTTTTTTTTAAATTACATAGACTAAAAATAATAATTTTAATTTTGAGGGATAAAAATAAATTTATTCTAAATTAGAGGGATTAAAAAAATATTTAATCTTTATTTTAAAATATAAGATAACATCTTTACATTTGCCTTCAAAACCTTCCATCAAATTAGTAGTTCAATAGGAGAAATTTGTGATTTTATTCTAAGTAATAGAAATCAAAAGCTTTATAATTAAGCATGGCAACAGGGCGTGGCAGGGGCAAGTTTTATGTTCCCCACCCCTGCCCATGCCCCTGCCCCCGCCCCGCCCTCGATACCCGCTAGGAGTAAAATATGGGTACCCATCCCTGTCCTCGACGGGGTTCAGGTTTCCCCGCCCCGCCCCTGCCCCCGCCCCTCTTAATAAATATAATTAAAAAATTATTTATATATATATATAAACCAAAATTATAAACTTTTATATGTAAAAAATTGTATCAAGTAGGAAAAATCCGAACCCGGTAAACACAAATTTTCCTCATCTAAATCGGGGACAGGTTCAGGTAGCGGTGGGTAAACGGACCGGTCCGGCCCGTTTAAGGCCCGGTCCGTAAATCCCGCATTTTATACGGGCCGGATAAGTCCGGTCCGTAAAATAAGTGGACTTATTTTTTAAGTCCGTATCCGACCCGCCAAAATCCGCGGATAACGGACCGGTCCGCGGGCCTAAATAATGGTTCAAAAAAATAAATTTTTAAAAAATAAAAATACATAAAATTAGAAGAAAAAAATATTTTTTATTTATAAGCTAAATTTTATCATACTAAAATTTATCAATAGTTAAAATGGTTTAAAATACTAAATATTAAAATAAAAATAATTACAAATACTTAAATAATAGTACCAAACTTTCAATAATAAAAGCATCAAAATGTCATAAAAGTAATTCAAATGACAAATACCTACCACCTAAACATAATTTTAATGTCATAATAATTTAAAAAATTAAATACACAACTTAATATTAAAATCATATTATTTAAAAATATTAATTAGTGAAGTCCGCGGACTAGCCCACGAGCCCGCGGATTAAATCCGCTAAGTCCGCGGACTTCACGGGCTGGGCTCAAAAATTAGACATAGTCATACGGATTTGAAAAAAAACGGGTCCGTTATCCGCGAAATCCGTGGACTTACGGACCGGTCCGCGGACCCGGGTCCGTCTACCCACCCCTAGGTTCAGGGGGATACTCACCGGGCCGGATTAGATTATCATGCCTATTTATAATTTTAGGTGATCCCTAAATAGGTAAAGTCAGATATACGAAAATTTGTTATCCAAATCGATCAATTTGTATTAGCTTAGTTTTTCTAAATTTTCTATGTTAACTCATGGATGATGGAACTAACTCAATCACATTTAGGTAATAGTGTTAAATAGGTCAATTTAATTCAACCTGCTTTCAATCCATTGAAATAAGATTAATTTTAGGATGAACTGCACTATTAGTGGTTCACCCTGGATAACTTTAATCCATAGTTAGATCATGTAAGTGTATAGGATCTTAACATGGACTTTTTATATATTATCACTTCTCATCTTCTTCATTACTTTAATACTTTTTTGTTACTATTTTTTTATTATTATTGTTCCTCTGTTGTCACCTCCCTTCACTCTCTCCCCATCTTACTATTCCCTTTTCTTTCTGCCACACCTCTTGTTAGCATCTTCTCCTTACACATGTCTTCTCCCATTTGCCCTCTTTCTTTATGTGTCTTCTAAACTCATCTCTAAGCCAAAATGAAAGTGTTGTAGATGGGACAAGTGTAGTGTTTACTAGTGTGAAAATTGGATTTAAAATCAGAGTTTTAAGATCGATTACAAGGTGACCGATCTTAAAAGTGGCGCGGTGACAATTTTGTAAATAATGTGAACACTTTTAAGATCGGTTAAATTTTAATCGATTTTAAAAGTACTTTTAAGATCGGTTATTTTATGGTTGATCTTAAAAGGTATGTCTGACACAACTTTTAAGATTGGTTCAACTTTTAAGATCGGTTACAAAAGAACCAATCTTAAAAGTTGTATCAGACATAACTTTTAAGATCGGTCATAAAATAATCTATCTTAAAAGTACTTTTAAGATCGGTTATTTTATGACCGAAATCGATTATTTAAGAACCGATTTTAAAATACTTTTTAAATTGGTTATTTAAGAACCGATTTTAAAAATGCTACTTTTAAAATTGGTTATTTAAGAACTGATTTTGTATGTAGTATACAAAATTGATTCTTAAATAATCGATTTTAAAAGTATCGTCAGAAACCTTTTTATCTTTCCCTCCATTTTCATTCTCTTTGATTTTTTCCTTCATTCCTTTTTTTACTCTCTCGCGCTCTTATCTAAAGTCTCCAACTTCTCATTCTTAAGGTAACATTCTCATGCTCTTCTCGTGTCTCTAGTTTCGTTGGTGGTTTATTCTACAAGGAAAACGGGGCGTTCTGTAAGGAGAACGGGGCATTCTGCAAGGAGAACAGGGCATTCTGCAAGGAGAACGGGCCATTCTCCAAGGAGAATGAGCCGTTCTGGATTGGTTTGAATTCATGATAAACTATTCTGGAACGACCCGTTCCAAATGACAGTTTTAGGCCATTTTTAAAAACCTGGAACAACCTGTTCCAATTTTGGAACAACCCGTTCTAGTTTTAATTTTTATAAAGCCAAGACTTTTAAGATCGATTATAAAACAACCGATCTTAAAAGTTAACTTTTAAAATCGGCTAAATAACCGATTTTAAAAGTCTAACTTTTAAAATCGGCTCTTTTAAAATTGGTTAGAGAACCGATTTTAAAAGTTAAAAATAACCAATTTTAAAGCCTTTTTTTCCACTAGTGCTTGTAGATGGAAATGACATTCTCGTATCTTGTTTTATCCATTTGACTTGCTGAAGTGTATATTAACTTAAACTATCTCACTTTGTATCCAAGAAGTTTGAGTAACATAGGTTATGGTGCTGCTCACATTAACCTGCTTCTCATTATTGTGAAATTTAAGAGACAGAAAAGTGTAGATTCTAAGATTATAAGCATTAGTTAGTCATGAAGAGAAAACTCAAGTTGTTTGGTTAATAACTCATTGTTCTTAAGATCTTGGTAATCTCAAAGTATTGCATGCAAACTGCAATTTTTTTGTCGCCATTTGATTTTTACATTCACATCTCTTAAAAGTTGGGGAAATTGATTCATGATTCCGACAGAAGTTGTGTCTCTAAGCCAAAATGAAAGTGTTGTAATGTTATAGATGAGACCGCAGATGAACGGAGGAACAATAATTGTAGAAAAACATAATGTTTTTAAAATTTGACCTATTGTTAAATTGGTTTAGACATTAATTTAATGTTTAATGATTCAATTATGATTGTATTATGATCACAATTAAATAATAATAATAATAAATTTAAAAAGATATTAAAAATATAATTTCATAACACTAAAAATTAAAATAAAATGTTACTTATAAATTTTTATTATTCAATGTATATATAAAATATAACAATGTCCATTAATAATAATAAGTTTATACCTAAAATAAAAAGTATCAAATTAATATAATACAAATTATAAAAGTAAAGATATGAAAAATTACAAATTAACATAAATAATTAAATTATATTTATAAGATAAGCATTAATAATAATTTATTCTAAATATAATTTTTTAATAAAATATTTATTTTTTATTTAAAATTATTTATTTTTTAATCGGACCAAATTAAACCCATTCGATTGATTTTTACCTACTTTTACTAATTTTGATTGATTTTAGACTTATTCTACTAATTATTCACTAGTTCATTACAAAACAATTTTATGAGGCAACCGAATCAATTAAGGATCAATTCTTTGTCGGATTAGTCCAATTGATTGATTTAATTTGATTTTGATAACCATGAAAAAACATTTACAAAATATATTAAAGTAACGAAGAGGGTGAGAAGTGATACTACATAGAAAGTGTATGTTAAGTTCTCGTGTACTTGTTTGATCTAATAGTGAATTGAAGTTGTCTACAAAGGACCACCTGTTAGGGTGGCTCACCCTAGAATTAATCTCAAAAAAATGATCAAGTTAAATTGAACTTGTATTTTGATTAAATTGAAATTCCTAACCCAATTCAACTTGCAACTCAACTTGTGATGGCTTGTAAGTTGAATTAGGTTCACCTATCTATTATTAAAAAAATTATAAATTATTTTTATTTACCTTAATTTTTTCAAAAATAATTTAAAAAATATTATAAAACTAATAATAAATCAAATAATTTATGTAACAGAAAAATCAAATAACTTAAATATTCAATATAACTTGTACTTAACAAATCTATCAAAAATAATAAAATAAATTCACAATACAACTACAAATAATTCAATTAAAAATAATAAAATAAATATACGATAATAAATAGTTCTAATAAGTAAATGATCTACAAATAAAATAAATGTCAATATGTAAAATTGTAAAAGTGAAGGAAAAGTATAAATCAATTCAACGGATCAAACCAATCTAATCCATTATTTAATTTGTTGGGTAGGTAAATTATGTAAGTAGAAAGGATGAAAAATGTAAAACTTACCAAAATATTTGAGTGGATTAATTAACCATTTGAGTTAAGCTCATTTTGACATCCTTTTATTTAAGTTGGACTCTCGTTGGGTCAAGTCATCATGTTTAATTTTAAAATTAATAGTAATAATAGTAAAAAGGGAAATTGGAAAATTTAAAGAATATGAAATAATAATAAAAAATGAAAAGCAATTGAGTATTGGCACAAAACTCTAAATTCTAAACCACACTTTTTTTTTACTGACGGATTTTTTTTTTATTCTATTTATTATTCTTATAAAGTTACACCAGATAGGTGTGAAATTGTTAAACTACCTAAAGCAATTGGTTTAATATTTACTAATGGGAAAAAAAAGTCACTGTATTTCATGTGTTCGTGAAAAAAAAATAATTATTTAATGGAATGAACAGTTTTTTTTTTATACACATCTTTCTTTTTTATTTCATCTTTAAAAGATATATTACTGAAAAAAAATTGAAATATAAAATAGTAATATAAATACCTCTTAATGAGTGAACACAAAAAAAAATGTATTTCATTTATATATTTATCATAGATAAAACCAATTAAATATACAACCCCATTCCAACCTGATTATTTGATGGGAACTTACTACCACGCTGTTAGAACTTGGCGAAATCACCTCCTGCCGTCTACTATCAAATTTTACCCTACCATTATCTAGGCTATTACTATCTCTCAACCAAATGCTAATGGCAAATTTTCTAACAATTTTTTACATCATTAACTGAAATTTATTAAAACATACAAATAATGAATCATCACTTAATAAATCTCACAGATAAATTCATGAATTTTAATAAATTCTAGTCCACAATAAAAAGTGTAATAGAAAAGGTACAACATATAGACATTCATTATTCAATGCCATCGAACATTTGATTCTGTACTTTTTGGAACACTTGATTTCATAAAATGGTTCTTCCGTATGGAATCTCTCTACTCAATAAAATGATTCTCTTAATATGGGATTTCCGCCTCTCCCGTAATTGCTGACAAGTGACAATATAAGGGCAGATAATAATGGTTATTTTTACCGTTGCGAGATGAGATAGGTCTGCAAGAGGGAGTTGAGCAACTGCACCTTATGTTACTGCTTTCAATAAGAATAAGACTTGGAATTCATTCACTTCTAAACAAACATAAATATCTAGACAGCACGTTCTAACTATCCAAATATTATTATACATACTCCAAAAATTTACGTAGGAAATAAATATTGCATGAGAAACATTTTGATTCAGTAATGTGGGTTGCAAATGTTCTTAACCAAGACCTGTGCCTGCATCCTTGCGAGGAGCATCAGCCTTAATGCGTGGCGGCCTAACAACACGATCAATGAGCCCATATTCAAGAGCTTCCTGTGAGTTGAATCGTTTCATCCTACTCAGGTCTCTGGTAATCTGAAAAGATGCATTAGAAATTAGTTTCCAAGCCAATAATGCTTACAAAAAGCAAACTTTGATACAAACACACAGCTATGATGCATATGATCCATTGGTATCATATAGGACAATACGATTATTTTAGAATATATAGGATATAATATATGTAAGATACATATCTATATATGTATAAAAATTCATAAAACATAATATATAATTACAATTCCACAAAACCAAATTAAGAACATACTTCCTGTGCATTACAAAAAGCAAAATAAACATTATAAATCACTCCCTGGTATCTACAACTACAAAAGTATCAATCTCATTCCATTATTAAATTCATCAAGGACAATGCTTTTCTATTTTTACATTATCCATGCTTTAGGTCGTATGAAGCTGTATTGGATTTTCATAACTTTTTTCAAGGCTTGTATACTTCAGGGAATGTAGGGTGAAGTAATTAAGAGTATCCGTAAATATGTAAAGAAAATTAATATATCGGTACTTCATAGACACAAAGAAGGCAGGAATAACCCAATAATCTACAACACGTGATCAAAAAATGGATAAGAAATTGAAAAACTGAAAAGAGGCATAGAAACCAATTGTTTAAAAAGCACGTCCTTGTTGAAAGCAGTGTGTCAAAGTTGAATTTGACTTCATCTTCAAAGAAAAGCTAATGGTTTTTTAAGATCTTTTTTTGTATTGCAGTAAGTTTGTTAGTCAAGCATATATACAATCATGAGATTCAAACCATAAAAGAAGTCACGCAAACTCATTTATCTCCATGTATTTCATTGTTGGGTGAACTGACCTTCTCAACAGGCTGACCTGTTTTCTTAGCCAACTCATTGAAAAGGTAATCTCTGATTCTAAGAAGTTCATTTGCTTCATTACGAATGTCATCAGCCTGACAGAATTTTCATGATGTTAGCATTCAAAGTAAAAGCAATCCCACTCATACATCAGAGGTGATAAAAGTGACCTTCAGACAGAAGACAGACATACCTGTCCACGAGCAGCCCCAGCTGGAGATTGAAGGGCAATTCTTGAAAGAGGCATTGCAAAACGATTGCCCTTAATACAACAGAACATGGAAAGATTAATAGATCATCAGAACTATTTCAATAACCCTAGAAAGGATAATAGACTCAATACAGTAAGCTAAAGGCACACATTGCATGAAATCAATTAGAATCAAGTCACAACAGAATGGAACAGAAAGAGAAGCTGCTAACTGCTAAGGAGTCAGAAGTTTATGATGATATTAATGACTGAAAAAGTAATTGAATGTTTAGTACCATTCTTTCTTTACTTAACGTTTAGTTGCTTTTAATGTGATCCCAAGTCTGTATGGGATATATCCACATTCAATTTCAAACTACAAGGCTCACCAGGTTTTTCTATTGTAACTCAGTACTATAATTGATAGCACTGATGTCAGACATGAAAGATAAGGTTATGCTATAAATATAAATTGTACATGTCAGACACTCACTAATGACCACGCAAACAGGGAAAGAAACTTATTATCTTTTATTTCAATGATTTAATGTCAGTTGTTTCAAATGCATACTGTACTGATGTCAAGCATAATTTTGAATCATATTAATGGTGGAGAGGGAATACAATTGTATCATGTATGATATAGAGATAACACTTCTGTCGACAAGTCTAAAGTCCATACAACGGAAAACATGTTTGATTATATTGGAAATCTCTAATCATATAAAGCCTTACTGGGTGAGATAGACATGACTTCTACATGTTGTATTAATAGACTGTGATAACACAGTACCTTTTCTCCAGCTGCAAGGAGAAATGCTGCAAGATTATAAGCATAGCCAACACAATGGGTGGCTACAGCACTTTGCAAGCTCTGCATGGTGTCATAGATAGCCATGCTTGGTGTAAGCTGCAAAATTTGCAAGCTTAAGAGAGTTAAAAACCATGACTAATGACTAATCAACAAGATGAAGCAAGAAATAGAAGAATTTAATTGATTGATATTTAACACTAGAATCACAAGAGACTTACATCACCACCAGGACCATTGATGTACATATAGAGCTTCTTGGAGTTATCTACACTGTCAAGATACAGCATAGTCGCCAATATTTGGTTACTAAATTCTTCATCTATCTCTTGTCCAATGAAGATAACACGTTCTCGATACTGCATCAATAATGCACTAGTTTTTGTACTACTTAACTTGAAAAAGGAGATGAAAACCTAAAGGAGACTTGAGGTCCACATATGAATAATGATCAATATCTATGTGGTACAAAGAAAACCAGCATCTTTTAGAGAGTAAAGTGTAAAATTAATAAATAATATACACCAAGGTGTAATGACTTACAAGGGCATTCCATAAATCAACCCATTGCCAAGTTCCTTCCCCGGGTGTCCTATAGGGGACTCTAGGAGTCCCTATGGGCATCATTCGGATATGTGCCCTTGATGGATTGTGGTTAGCATACCTGAAAACAAGAAAACTTTGTATTGTTTGCATCAGTCTGTTTCCATTGATTTATAACATTTGTGACAATCTCTTCTACAAAGTGTGACATATAGTACACTCACAAGTAGTGGAAACCAGGTTGTATCCATACTTTCACTAAGTCAAAGATTATTATGCTCTTCACAATTCATATTTGTAACAAGAAAACTAGCAATGATATTTTGATAGAACACAAATTGATAAATGAAGAACAGGATTATATATCACACAGAATAGGCTCAACAACCCTTCTTAGAATAGGCTTTGATACCATCTTAATAAAGTGAGTTTGGGCTTAACTCAACCTTACAATACCAGCTTGTAAAGTAAAAGTTATCATCCACTTATATACTCTTTATTGACCTTATTCCTAGTGGATGTGGCCACTATGAACTCGTTTGTTGTTTGAATTAACTCACTAATCCAGTTATTAATATTATAGCAACAACAATTATAAGCTAAGTGGGACTTGCTTCCTGCAGCAAGGAAAACTGTATTGGAGTGTAAGTGTTGCATTTGCAGGTTTAAGGAATCAGAACCTATAAAATTCTACCAGGCACACAGTAGCAAAACAATGTAGCAGAAAGAAACAACAACGACAAGGCAGAACATGACAAATACATTATTCATTTTTCATCCAAAAATGAGTTAGGAAGAGGAAATAGAGAAAGTTCCATTCATGAAAGGTGTAAATCAAAAGTGTACAATTCTAGCTATATAATCAATTAATGAGGTGCAAGAGTGGCAATTCAAATCCAAGAGATCATAACTCATGTTAAGAAATATCTCGCAAGGTTTAGCACAGAGAAGATGGCACAAAGGCACACGCCAAAAAAAAAACTAAAAATCATATAACCCAACGAAAAAGATGAATTGGAAATGGGGAGTGAAGGATTACCGACACTGAAGAGTCTTGTGAACTTTTCCGTAAAATTCAGCGGTTACGTTAGGTTTTGCCGCTCCAAAAGGACCTACAATTGAAAACGGTGAGCCAGCAAGCACAGAGAGATGAAGAGATTGAATAATAACAACAAAGATAGGGAATGAGACACACTCGCAGATTGAAGTTTCAATCCGGAGTAGAGTTTTGTGCCAACACTGCAAGGGGAAAAGAGAGAACATAGTAAGCATTAGTTACAGAGTGGATTATACAATTTTGGAAGAGAAAGAGAGAGAGAGTTTGTAACCTAGAAGTAGAAGGGAAAGAGAGACGAGGTGCAGAACCGGTGGTGTAGGGTGCCACCGCCATGCTCGAGTGATGATGGAATAAGAGAGAAGGGATACGGAACGCACTTTTGTGCTCCAAAACCTTAATCTCAACGACTTGCTTGCGAGACTATTGAATTTGAAGATGAAGAATAACAACGCCGGTTCTAGTTGAGATAAGCTTTTATTTGCTCTCCTCTATACATATTTTATTCACCTAGTGTGTAACTTTTTAGGATTATTAATTTTGCCATCTAAATTATAATATTTATCTCAAATTTTGTTAAAAATTATAAAAAAGTAATAATAATAAAAAGTGATAAATTATTTATATTTTAACATATTTTAAAAAATATATATTTCACCAATTTTAATTTATATAAATAGAATGTTAAATAATTTTTATTAATATAAGATTTTGTATACATAATCTATCTAATATATATATATATATATATAGAGGGTGGTTCAAACGATACCGTTGTAAGTTTTATTAAGTATTACACTATTTAATAATTTTATATTAAATGTGAATTTTATAAATTCAATAGTTAAATTGAAATTTTTTACTCTTAGATCATATATACAAAATTTTATATTAATCCAAGATGATTTGATATTTCATTCTTATAAAATAAAATTGATGTAATATATATATTTCAAAATGTAATAAAATATGAACACTTTGATTACCTTCAAGTTGTTCAATTTTAACAAAATTTGATATATAACATATAAAATGGTATGAAGTTATAATTCAATAGTTAGATTTACAAAATTTACATTTAATATAAAATTATTAAGGGGTATAATACTTAGTAAAAATTATATCAGTGTTATTTAAATCCTTCTCATATATATATATATATATATATATATATATGATTAGATATCTTTTTTTTGTACCGAGTGTAAAGTTTAAGGTCACTAAAGTATTTTTTTAGTAACACTCGTTTTTAAAATTTTTAAAACCTTTTTATTTTAAAAAATAATTTTGTTTAGAATCTTAACTAAAATTACAATAAAAAAATATTAGATATAAAAATTATTTAAATAAATAATCTTAACTAAAATTTATTATTGTTCATTTTTTATTTTCTATTTATTTATCTATTCAATTGACTTTTTTATTTTATTTTTCAATTTTTAATCGTATGACCTTTACAAACAAGTGAGAACTCTCTCTCATAGTTATGTCAAGTCACCTTTCAAAGCATCCTTAATCATCTTGGGAAAAATAAAAAACATTGTACCAACACTTGACTTAGAATCATACTATAATTTCATGTGGTTGAGAAATAATATTGTAAATAAATAACCAACATCAAAGGACTCATATTTAATGAGTATTTTTCTTTAATTGTATATATATTTTTTAATTGTGCGCGTTATTGTCATTTTTTGCAAGTGCTTTTCTTTTTATTTGATTAAAAATTATCTTTATAATTGGTTTTTGTTCTCACCTGAAGTTAGTTTGGTGACGACCTCTTCGATAAGATTGGTGAGTCTCCTCTGTTTCGCAAGTTGGACACTTTAAGATGGGGTATTACCTGCAAAAGAGACTCTGATGCTTAAGTTAGTTTTTATAGATGTGAGTGTCTAATATATATAATACACGTACACATTGATGTTAATTAGAGTTTTTTTTCCCTTCACGTCAATACCTCGTTGGTTAAGACAAGATTGCGCACTTATCTTTTATCTTGGTAGTTGGGGGATGAATTTATCTTTTTAGCCGATGTATTTAGGTGACCAGGTATCGAGCTGGACCTTGATACCACTGTGGATAATTCATTAGTCCCCCGAGCTCTAAGTGCCTTGGGCCGAGGGGCTTGTACCGATGTGGATGGTACACTAGCCCCCCGAGCTCTAAGTGCCTTAGGCCGAGGAGCTTCCGCTTTGGTACTCATTGGGTCGTCACGGTTTTGTCCTTTAAAAGGTGTCTCGGTAGGTTAAGGAGGGAGGGTGTTTATAAACTACCCTTAGCCTTGACTCCTAAGCGATGTGAGACTTTTAAGCATACCGAAACAAGTCCCCAGTTGATGCTAAGGGGAAAGAGTGGCCTAGGCCCTTCTTCTAGCGCCAAATGTTCCCACCGTAAGTCCATTGTCATCATTAGGGTCGTCGCATCCGAGGTATTGTCCGCTTTAGCACTTGTTGAGCCATCACGATTTTGTCCTTTAAAAGGCACCTCGGTGGGTTAAGGAGTGAGAGTGTTTATAAACTACCATTAGCCTCAACTTCTAAGCGATGTGAGACTTTTAGGTATACTGGAACAATTTTTTTCTTTTTATGCTATTTAATTAGAGAATTAATATGGAGTTTCTTCAATTTTAGGTCACGACAATCATAAACTTTATGCATGTTACAACTTGAATACTTTTTTCTTAATAATTCATAATTGAGCTCCAAATATAGACTTATTGACAAGAAAATATATGGAACCATTAGAAGTATCAAATGATCAACAAATATCAATGTTCTCTTTTATCAAACACAAAATCAAACTAAAATTGATACATGTTTTTTTATAGGACAATAATCTTTCATAACTCAATAACCTTTTATATATAAAGTTTTTTATTATCCTAATTTAAAGTTGTTTTTGATGCGGGATCAACCAATTTTGATAAGAACAAAAAAATTACCTAGAAGTAATGGTGGCATATATAACTATTATCATTTATCAAAAGGGTTGCTTAACTACAAGTTTTGTTTCTTTAATAATCTTTTTTCTGTTTTAAGAACCAAATAATATATTATAAAAAAAAAGTTGTCAATTTCATTTTAAATCATATTTAAATGTATAAATAATCAAAATTAGAATTTAAAATAATTTATAGATACAACATTGATTTAAAAAATTTACTAAAATATCAAATTAATTTATTATAAAATTTTATTTCAATTTATCAAATTAACTAAAAACTTCAAAAGAAATTTTTTTTAATATATCAATTACAAAAAATCACTATGATAATTACGAAAGTTTTAAATCCCTTTTACTAACAGATAATTCTATTATAAGAAAATAAAGTTACTAAACTAAACCCAAAATCTAAAACCCTAATACCCTAAATCTAAACCTTAATATAAAACCTTTTTTATATATTAAATTATCTAAAAATTTAAACGTCAATTACCAAAAAACTCATGCTTGTAAATCTTTTTTGCTAGAATATAATTCTATTATAAGAATATAAGGAAACTGATCTAAATCCTATATCATACACCTTATAACCCTATATATAAAACTTTTAATTTATCAAATTGTCTAAAATATTTAAATTTTAAATGTCAGCTAAAAAAATACCAGAATAAAATATATGGTCTGTAAATTTATTTTGCGCCTGTTTTAATATATTAATATACAAATTGTGATTTAGTTGATGATTTTTTAAAATTTTGCATTGGAATTAAAGGACGTGAATTAACAACTAGAATAAGTGCCTTTTTGGAACTGCATGAAAAATGCACACCTACACTATCCACGTCCAAAGCTCAAAACGTCAAAAAAAAAAAATCCAAACACGCTCTAACTTGTGATTTTATGCGTAGCAAACAAACAAACACGAACTTTTTATGCGTAGCAAACAAACAAACACGAATTTTAAGCGTGAGGTTATAAGGTCTAGATTTTGCAATTCGCATAATCGAACAAGCAATGAAACTGCTTTGAAGTTTGGTGTATTATACAGAAAGATCCAGACATCCAATTGACCATGTGTAGATTTAGCGTCTGATATGGAAGTAATTAGCTGCCCTCAACTACATTGGACACTTCCATAAAGAAGTCCACAAAACAAGCCATCAATCATAATTGTCATCCAAAGATGTGTAGATCATCCTGCACCAAAAAGCACTTGTAAGAATAATAACTTAATATCACCTCTTATTGATGAATATGAATACTAGTCCTTTTTTTCCGGTCACCGTACCAAAACAAGGATAGGAAAAGGATGAAAACAAGATAGAAGAGTTTGAAAAGCCGTTGCTTCTTTTCCTTAGGGAGCTGGTTGAATATCTCGGTAACATCAACAAGATGATTTCGTTGTCTGTATCTGATCAAAGGGAATAAAATATGTAATCAGCAAGACTATATATATACTAAGCATATTCCAGTACATCAAGGATGATTAAAGCAAGAAAACAAGCCATACCCTTTAATCCCCTCTAACTAGTAAGCATAAGAAACCATTAACTAAACAAAATGGAAGCTGCGATACACACAAACATAGAGGTAAACGCTATTAGACTGAAACTGAACTCTATAACTGGTTAGTCCTGCTTTATTTGACAGACAAGAGAGACAAGGTATGCAGACTCAGCCTAAAGAACTCAAGCAATAGGTAACTTTTAGCTCTAGTTGCTAATTTGAATATCAAATCCTTGGCTCATGTAACGCGGTTGAAATTTTAGACAAGAGAGACAAGGTGTGCAGACTCAGCCTAAAGAACTCGAGCAATAGGTAACTTTTAGCTCTAGTTGCTAATTTGAATATCAAATCTTTGGTTCATGTAACACGGTTGAAATTTTAGAACCAACAAACACATCTAAAATTGTAGCCTGCTTAGCAATTATATAAATGAATAAAGCAAAACCCAGTTTACAACTATTGAATTCATTTTTGTCTCATGCACCATGTGTATATCACTCCTTTGGATGGTTTATAGTATTATCGATGTTAATGGTCTATGTTTGACTTTGGTTCAGTTTGAGGCTGAAACTGCACTAAACTAGCCTTCACCAATCTTCAAATTTTAGAAACCAAACTGAGTTAAATTGACTAAATGGAACCACTTTGTCCCAACTCCCGATTTCATTTGGTTTTTGAATTCTACCAAAACTAAACACTCACAACTTTCAAGACAATAACTAGAGAAGATAATAACATAAACGCCATATTTATACAGCTAGATGAGTGGCAGAAGATCAAGGAAATAGAGTGAGATTCATAGAAAAAACAAAACCAGTTTAAGGCCTAATGGCTTCATCATACAAGAAAAAAGAATCAAACCAAGCTAAACCAAACACCATAGAAAAAAGAATGAACGAACCTGCCATATAGTAAAAGATTGGGTTAACTGGTTTGGTTTGGTTCTCTTAACACTCATACTCAAATGAAAATGCAGAATAATGCAAAGACTCGAAACTCAAATTCAAACCCTCACCCAAACTACTGCTTATGCACAAAATATTACATTTAATAATTATTAGTAGAAAAATATAGCCTACTTAGAAACTCCTTGAAGCATAAACTAAACCGTACGCTATGTTAATCAAATTGGCTTGTCTCATGCAATCAACAAGTGACTCTTTTCCTGGTTAGTCACATTACTACAATGCCAAAGAATGCAAAGATTCAAATTTCTAACGCATGCTGCCATGCACTCTTAAATTAATGGATTATTTCCACTTAAATGTTTCTTAAAAACATAATATTCAATAACCAGTATCTTTCATAAACGATAAACTTTCTCAGCTTATTTATAGATTTGATAGAAAACTTACAATCTCACATTGTAGTACAGGTAAGGAGCACATAACAATGACATTACCCAATGCCCTGTTACAATGTAGAACAAGCATAGGCCACCTACTGTAATATATTCAGGCAATACCACTTTGTTTATTCGAGATGCGGAATCATATGGATTTATATAATCAAATTCCAGGTCTGCCAGGCACATTAACTGCAGCAAATGTTATACAATATCAGCTGTCAGATAATAGCAGAAAAAAGGATAACCGTGAATCAAACACAACCAAGTTTATAGACTCCTGGAGAAAATAACAATGGCAAAATGCCGGTAGTAACACTTGACAATCTTCAGAAGGCTCTGAAGCAGAAACAGAAAAGTAAAGAGCACGAAAATATAGACAGACGATACTCCTAAATCCAAGAGTATTCAATAGACAAATATGAGGACATGAACAGATGAGAGCACAAGAAAATTAGGTCTTTTCCAGTAGATAGACCTCTTTTCAAAAATATAATAAACATCATATGTTATGTAACCTAATCATGATTATAGTCTTCCAATCTTAGAACTCCCATGTTTTATTTAAAAAACATGTTCATAAGACACATGGATTCTGTCCACTGAAACACATCTTCTGAGGAAATACTCAAATGGGGCCCTTTCCCATAAAGATTATCCAAACCTTTTAGAAACCAAATGAGAACCCATAGACCCCTAATTTTTTCTCCTACGTGTCTTCACTTGAAGTTGGTAAGTATTTTATTCTTTTCTTTTCTTAAAACTTCTTTCAAATACGAATTGACTTCAATCAAAGTCGCAAGTGGAACAAGTATACATATACCCAGTTGAATGCCTGAACTAAAAAAGTAGCCTTTGGATAATGGGGCGCTTTAAATTGCTTTCAAGTTGACTTAAACAAGAAATTCAAAAGTAAAACCACAACAAAGCAATAAGCAAAAGTTAGGGCTTTTGGGAGTGACCTGGTAAATGACGAGTACAATTAAGGCAATAAGGATGAAGAAGGAGATGAGCCACGCAAAGAGATCAGCCATGCTCTCTCTCTTCTCCTCTTTCTCTGATTTTGGATTTCAGTTGCAGCACAACGCGTTGGAACCATACGATGTGAATTGCGCACGATGGGAGCCACAAAGAGCTCGTGCGCAGGGGCACGAGAAAGAAACCTTGGAGTTGGAGGATTTGGATTCCGCAGACAGACAGACACTCTCGGAGAAGCTAAGAATCGGGTTCCGACTTAACCATTAAAGGGTCATTAACAGTCCACCCCACAGAAGAAGGGAATTCAATTACCTAATAACTAAACCTTTATTTAAAAGATAACAAACATAGATAAGTATTAGTCATTTTTATACGTATTTTTATTAATAAAAATATATAAAAATAAATAAATTATATATTTTTCCTTTATCTTGTTCTTTAAATTCACTTTCATCTTTTATCTTTTATATTTGAATTAATTTTACCTTTTTAAAATAATAATTATTTTTAATTTTGTGAAATATTTTTTAATGATTTTTTATTAAATCAAAACATGAAATTTGTAAGGTGAGATTTAATTATATGAAAATTATGAAATACAATAACATAGTAAACATCATGTAAGATATATGTCCCTTGAATACTAAAAAATAATATAAAAATAGATATTTTTAAAATTTTATTTTTATCATGTTTATAATACATTTAATTTGAACTTCAGTTGCATTTAATAAAATTTA
This sequence comes from Cajanus cajan, assembly GCF_000230855.2. Lineage (NCBI taxonomy): Eukaryota > Viridiplantae > Streptophyta > Magnoliopsida > Fabales > Fabaceae > Cajanus > Cajanus cajan. The sequence goes on from NC_138521.1 coordinate 55,357,609, forward strand.
TATAAGTAAATTTTACGAGACAAGTTTTAAGTGTTGAATTTGTTAAAAAAAAATTAGAAGAATTAAATTTAAGATCAAAATGAAAATTTTAAAAGATAAAAAACTACAATTAATCTAAAAAAATTAGATAAAAAAATAAAATATAATTTAATCTTAAAAAAATAATGTAAATTTTTTTTATGCATAAAAAAAAATTACGCAATCTAAATTTTCCAACTTCTATCCAACCCTTTCTCTTCTTACCATTATCCTAACTATAGTGGTTTTAAAAAAAATTATGAGTTATGTTATTTTGTTTTTTTCCATTTCACAAGTATTGGGGGTGTGTTAGAAAAATTGTTAAAAATACATTATTTTAATAATTGATTTTTATTGTGATAAATTATGATTAAAATAAATTTTTATTTAGATAAATTTATTAAAAAATAATTTTAAATTGTTTGATTTCATTTAGATATAAACAAATATTTTTATGTAGTAAATCAACTTAAAATGAACTGATAAAAACATAATCATAAGTTTCAAATTTTTAACTTTTTTAATTTTTTTTATAAAAAACAACTTATTTTTTAAAAAATAATCTTAATAATTTTAAGTTGTTATCTATAACAATATATGTAACGCAGTTAGTAGACTGGAACGAGGCGTTCCAAAAATTGTAAGGAGTCGTTCCAAACTAGTAAAACAAGGGTGATTTAGTAGTTCAGAATGGGTCGTTCCCAAACTGGAACCGTTCCAGACTACTAAATAAGCCTGGAAATCCTAGTTGAGAACGGGTCGTTCCAACTCCAGAATGGGCTGTTCTGGTTTTATAACGGGTCGTTCTGCATGTGAGTTGTACACATGATGAAGGGGTGCAGAACGAGCCGTTCTGGCCACTCCAGACTTCTATAAATAGGCCATAAGCGCAGTTGAGTAGAAGAGAAAGGGGAACTCAGAGAGAAGTTTAGAGAGAGGGACTATGGACTAGGAAGCTTGTTTTTGGAAGATTGAAGTTCCCGGGTTGAGCTTCAGAAGGAAATTCCACTTCTTCTCAGTTCTTGGCTATTTATGAGCCAATCTTCAAGTTAAGGAAGCTTTATGCATTGTGTCTTTTTGTTGAAATGGTTGAGTTGTTGGGTGCTTAAGTTGATTTATGTTGTTTACATTGTGTAAGTTGGCATGACAGATGAACTTTAAATATGTTGGTTGATTTTGTGTCGAATATGTTGTATATTGTTGAAGTTGTTTATAAAGTTGTTAAGTTGTCTGATGAAGATGAGTTGAGTAGTTGTTGGCTTAAGTTTTTTATATGTTGTGTGTTTGATGAAACTAAGTGTTTACATGTTGTCTATTGTTAAATTATTAATAATTCGATATGTATAAGTTGAAGTAGATTATTGTTTTAAAGTTGTTTAAAATTGTTAAGTTGCATTAAGTTGATTTAAAATATCAAGATGACTATTGTTGTCAAGTTGAATGAAGGGTGTCTATAGTTGTGAAGTTGTAAAGTTGATATTGTGATGACTATAGTTGCTTTAGTTGTTTAATTAAGTAGTATAAAGATGCCTATTGCTGTAAATTTGAAAGTTGCCTTAAAGTTGTTGAAGTTGAGATTGATGACTATAGTTGCTTATTGTTGTAAAGATGACTATTGTTGTAAAGTTGTTATGACGCCTATAGTTGTATAGTTGAATAGAAAGTTGTCAATTGTTGGTATGTGATGTCTATTGTTGAAAGCTGCTTTTAAGTTGTAAGTTGTCTTAAAGTTATTCAGTTGCTCTAAAGTTGTTGAAGTTGCAAAGTTGTAAAGTTGTCTATTGTTGTAAAGTTGTAAAGATGTCTATTGTTGTAAAGTTGAAAAGTTGGGGACATATGGTGAAGATATATGTCCTATGTTGAGATACATAGTACTAAGGTGATAAGTTGAAAGTTGTTTTTAAAGTTGAATCCCTTAGTATTGTGTGGGGGACATGGAAGTAGTCAATCCATGTCATGGTTGAATGACTAATTTGAGTAAGGTATCTAGTTAGAGATGTAGTCTTTGACTAGGTACTGGAGGGTGCGTGGTACTTGGAGGACAGTGGGTGAGCTAACTCCATATGTGGATTGGTGATGCTAGCCAAGGCCGTGGTAGGCTCATACCCAAACCCTTATGTCCTGACAGTAGTACTAAGCCTCCGAGTCTAAGTGACACACCTGAGTAATCGCCTATTATTGTCTATACCTGGTTTTCTTCGAAATTTCTAACGATGCCCTATACCTGACCTGGTTGAGATAGGTCAAACGTTGGATTCAGTAGGGTTTATGCCACCTAGACTGCTTAACCTTAGTTGTTGGAGATCTCTGAGTTGTATATGCGTGACGATGCATTAGTTAATGTTGCATGGGTTGTTGCATTCAAGTTGTATATAATGTTGTATGAATGAGTTGATAGTGGAGCTATTGTGATAAATATTATGTGATTGTGTTGTGATGATGAATTGTTGATCACTAGGACTAGAGGAGAAGTTTTCAAAGTTGTTCATTCCATTGTGCGGGTTGAGATAGTTGTGGTGCTCTGAGAGCCCAATTTGTTTGAAAAGTACGATGTGTTGAAAATGTTATTGCTATTAGATGATGTCGTATATCTATTTTTGTAGGTGTTGTGTTGCTTTAAAGTTGCAAGTTGAAAATAGAATTCTATTGTTGTTTATTATATGTTGATATTATTTTCTTTATGATTGTTGTTGTGAGCTTACCCTAGCACGTTTTCCCTTGTGGTTAGGGCTGCGATGACCATATCTTGGTATGCGAGCAGATCAGGTTTAGGTGTTTTGCTGGACTGGGTGAGCTTCTTTTTGGTTGGGACTCAGGAGGAGAGCTGATGTTGTATTTAGTTGATTGGTAGCATTCGACTACCTAGTTGTTGTATAAGGTATTATTCCCTACTTTCAGTTATATATATTATGGGACATTTTAGTTATGTATTCTCATTATATATATAATTGTTTAGTAGTGATATTTTATTTTATACTTGTATCTGGACAGTGTGAGACCTGGCGAGTCGTTACAATATATAAAAAGAATACCTCATATCCACTTTTTCAAAGATAATTATGTCTTTGTGCTATATTTTATTTTATTTCACTAAAATACATTTTAGGATAAAATAGGAAAATATATATAAAAAATAAATAAATAAATATCATCTTTAAAAATAATAACGACTTGCTTTTTTATATATAAAACACTAAATTTTTTTTTTGGTAAATTAATGAAAGATAAAACAAAGAAAAACGAGATTACAGACTTGACAAGGAATCAACTCCTAAGGCCATAAACACGAAACTAGGAGGACTCCTCCATTTCACCATAGCAACCAAGTTCCGAGCACCCCAACAAGCAAGATTGTGCGCCACTGAATTACATTCTCGAGGAACCCAAGAAATCTCCACAACCCATTTCCAAGTTCTCATGTCCTTTACGAAGATACATAGTATTTTTTTTTGTCTATTAGTCTCAAACATAAAGATTAATTTAGAAATTATTTTTTTCTTAAAAAATAGTTAAAGGTGAGAAAATCATTTTTCCAAAACATGCTCTTAGTCACGAGCAATTGTTTTTATATACATACAAGTAATTTAATTGGTCAAAGTATTAATTAATGATTTATTAGTTCTATTGTTATTAAATCAGATCCAATCGACAATCACATGTCAATCGCCCCGTTAAAAATTGTTTCAATTTATGTATGTACTTTTAATATTATATAATATAATATTTAAACTATAACTTAACACAAAATTATAGAAATAAAATTTGTTCTTACCGGAAATCTGCCGTAGAGGTGATTCGCCAGGTAAGATCGGTGAGCCTCCTTCACGGGTACGCTGGTGTTCCAAGATGGGGGTGGTACCTGCAAAAGAGACTCTGATGCTAAAGAAAGGGTTTGAATGAGTAGTAGTCTCGTATATATGTAATGCACGTACCTTGGTGTGATTTAGGGTTGCTTTGGGCCTTGGGCCTGAGATGAAGTGTAACATGATTAGATAACAAATCTCGTCTGGGGCGAGATCCTCGGGGATCAGTTATGATTCACCTACATACCGAGCTGATGTCACGTGGCGCGCGTCCGAGGTCGGCTTGCATTGTGGTGCCGAGCTTGGAGCTCGGTTACGTAGCACGGTTAGTACACTAGCCCCCCGAGCTCCGAAGACCGTAGGTCGAGGAGTTGAGGCCGAGCTTGCTGGGGGGAGATGACCTCTCGCGTACGTTTGCTCGTTGAGGTGGCATGTGTCACGATCGTTCATTTCCCAGGAACGCGTAAGTGGCGTGTCATGGGAAATGACGGTTATGTAATGATGAATTTGCAATTGATTGTGTTGTCAGGAGTGCCCTTGAGTTGACACGTGGCGCGGCCGTTTTGAATTTTTGGGAGAAGACTTTATTTTCTCTCACTCGCGCCTCTTTGCCTTCTTCACTTTACTCTTTCTTCAACTTCTTGCGTACGCCGCTTTTCTCGTTTTCGTCCATCCTCTGTCTCCGTTTTCTCCGTTTCAGTCACCGTTTCCGGTAACCCCTTCGTTGTTAGGGTTATTTTCTGAAGAGGAGTACCAGGTACTTCCTTTTTACTGTCTTCTTTTCTCTTCTTCCCGGTTTTTCTTGTCTTTTCCATGGCTGGGGGAGTTGGTTCCGGTTCTTTTGCGCCTTCTCGGGGCAAGGCGCGTGGCAAGGCGGTGGCTACCGGGAAGGCCGCCACCAAAAAGAGGGATCCGCCCCGGGGCCCGGAGCCAGGCTTTCCTTGCTACGACTGGGTCAAGAGCGAGATGGCGGGGGTCCAAAGCGTTTTTCGGACCTTTCTAGAGGTCAATAGGATCTCCAGGTCGTGTAGGGTTTGCGACCCTTCTATCTCCCATATGATTCGTCTTGAGCCTTGTCAGGCCGATGAGGGCGTGTATATGGGGAAGCCTACTGACTCTCCCCATTTCTATATGTACCAAAGCTTTTTTAGGGATTTAGGTGTTTGTCTTCCCTTCACTCAGTTCGAGTGCGATTTTTTGAATTTTATCAACGCGACTCCTTGCCAGTTGCATCCCAACAGTTGGGGTTTTTTGAGGGCTTTTCAGGTCCTGTGTGCGGTTCTGGGGATAGAGGTGTCCCTTCGCGTCTTTCTTCATTTTTATCAACTGAAGCTAGGCGCTCCGCCTTATGGTATTTTGTCTTTGAATGGGAGTAGGGATGGGGGTTTGTTTACTCTCTACTCCCAATCATATAAAAACTTCAAACAGGAGTTCTTCCGGGTTGCACTTGTGGGTATTGACCCCCTGGAGGACGAGGTGTTCCACTTCGGCGGCTTGCCGAAATTTCCTTTTTACTAGTGTCCCAAACCGTCTAGGTTTCACGGTTTGGGTAACCTGAAGGTGACGGCCTCAGAGGCAGCCGCCATTGAGAACCTTGCTGCGCTCCCTCACCCGTTGGATTGCAAGCTCGTTCTGTCGCTTGCGAATTTGCCCTACAGGGAGAAGGGCCTAGAGAGTGAGTATTTCGTGTTTTGGTGGTTTGCTAGGGCTCGTGTAATTTCCTTTTGTTGATGTGTTTCCGTTTTTGTCTGCAGGCATTATGGGGAAGAACTAGTGGCGCGAGCTTAAGCACCGCTACAACGTTACTGAGCTCGAGGTTCCCGAGCCTCCAGAGGAGGATGTTGCCCCCCTGAAGGTTAGCCGGAAGAGAAAGAGGGGGGGAAAAGAGGTCGGGGGAACCTCCGTCCCTCCAGGTGCCGAGGAGGTGACCTCCAAGGCCACTGATGCTGATGCGGTGGATCTCACTGAGAGTCCACCGTCTAAAGAGGCTCCCCCAGTGGGGACTGGGGAGGCGGCCCAGGCTGCTGAGCCTACCACGCAGGTCGCCGATGTGAGTGTCGTACTTCCTTATACGTTTCTTCTGTGTTAGACTTTGCTTGGTTTATTGTGGTGATATGGGTTTTCTTGTAGGCCGGGGTGGTCGTCACTGAGGTAGGAGTACGGGCGGCTGAGCAAGTTGCTTGAGTTGCCGAGGTGGTGAGTATTGTTTCTTCGGCTTTTCGTTGCCTTTTATTATGCTTTCTTGTCTTTTGATCTGGGGTCATTTTTCGCAGGCAGGAAATGTTGCCGGGATGGCAACCTCTGGCACTGGGCCAGTCGCTCCCGCCGTCGAAGAAGTGGCCCCAGCCACCGAGCGGGCCTCCCATGCTGCTGGGGTAAGCAGTGTTTACTTGTTTTTGTGATTCCCCGTATGTCACCTTGTTTATTTTCTGACATGGTGTTGGTTTTCGCAGGCGAGGTCGGAGGTTCCCATTGTGGACTCCTTGGATGCCGAGCAGGGGATGCCAGTTTCCGCCTCCGTTGAGGCTCGCGGAGGGGGCCCGAGTTGTGAGGCTCCCCCGTCCACTGCTGCAGCCTCGGCGCCGCCTTCGGGCTCGTCACAGGGGGCTTCCCGGAGCGGATACTTGGCCCATCGCTTCGGGAAGGGCCTTTCGAAAGTGCGGCTGGACCACGTGAGTGCCTCAGCCGACATGGACTCGTTGTGGAACTTGGGGGTGATCGCTGAGAAGTTCTTCCCTCAGGGTTCGTTGAGCTCCGAGGACCGGGGGCTGATAGAGGAGGTCGGCCCTGAGGATAGTTTCGATGCTGCTCAGGTTCTGCTGCAGAGGACTATGGGCATCCTAGGCCACTGGAAATCGAGGTGGGCCCAGCAGCAGGAGGACTTGGCCAAGCAGCAAGAGGAGCTGGCTTCAACCTTGGAAGGATGCGAATAAGATTCTGAGGGAGGAGAACAAGGTTCTCAGCGCTGCTCTTGATGAGGCGAAGCGGCGGGAGGCCGAGCTCCGATCTGCACGGGGCGACCTTGTAAGGGCCCAGAAGTCTCTCGAGATCGCCTTGCGGTCTAACGAGACTTATGCCTCTCAGGTGGAGGAGCTGTAGGAGCTCTTCGCCTTCTCTCGAGGTCGCGCTCGCTCCTTAGAAGATGAGGTAACGTCTTCTCGTGGCCAGGTGCAGGCTCTAGAAGATGTTGTGACCTCCCTCAAAGGGGAGTTGGCGGCAGCGGCTGAGGAGCGCCTTCGCAACGAGGTCGTTCTTGGTGGCCGAGAAGATGAGATCGCCTCCTTGAGGGCGGAGTTGGCGGAACTGACGGAACTGACGGCGGAGAAAGCGGCCGTGGAGGGGAGGCTCGCGGAGGTCGAGCGCTCCGTGGTGGTGGAGCACAAAAGGGGCTTTCAGAAGGCCGCTCGCCAGGCACGGCTCCTCACTCCCGGGTTTGATTTTTCCTCCATGCATGTGGAGAAAGTCATCCGCTTTGGGAAGCTTGTCAAGGAAAATGACGTCGAGGACAGCTCCAGCGAGAACGCCTCTGCGTAAGTCAATTTTGTGATAGCTTAGTTTAATTTGCTTTAATTTTCTGATTTGAACTCAAGTGTTGGACTCTAGGAACTTAGCCCGTATATGTATATATTTTTTGTTGCCCTTATGTGTTTTGCGTTTGATTTTTGCTGCTTTGCGCGTTTTTGGGCACGTTTGGTGTTTGTTCTACGCTTTTATATGTGGCGGTACTTTGCTTTGAGTTGCCCATGTTGAGATAAGTTGTCGACCTCGGTTTTTCGTTAGGTGAATTTTTCATGAAGGTTCGACTTCGATCTTTATTTACTAGTGCCGAGGTTTGAATTCGACCTTTTAAGTTATCAGTGCCGAGGTTCGGATTTGACCTTAAATCGAAGTAGAATAAACTATGCTAAGGTTCGAATTTGACCTTGTATTCTTGTTCTGTTGTGAGGGTTTGAACTCGACCTTGGATAGGAGGTTCGTATTCGACCTTAAGTTTAGGGTCATGTGTATTTTGCCAAGGTAAGAATTCGACCTCAGGTATGCGGCTCATACTCGGCCTTTAACGGAAGTGTCGAGGTTCGTATTCGACCTCGGATATAGGCAAATTGGTTTGGTTAAGGTTCGGACTCAACCTTAGATTTAGAGTGGTGCGTGTCTCATCGAGGTTCGTACTCGACCTCGGATATGCGGTTCATACTCGACCTCAAATTTTGAGGTATACGATTTAATTAAGGTTCAAACTCGACCCTAAGCAGGCGTGTTAAAGTTCGGACTTGCCCTTAGGTGTGAACATCGAGGTTCGGACGTGACCTCAGATGTTGCGTACTTAAGGTTCATAGATGACGAGGTTTGGACTCGCCGAGGCTCGTATTCCTTCTCGGAAAGTCGAGGTTCGAGCTCGACCTTAGAACAGGTTATTTTAATTAGGGCTCAAACTCGACCTTTAACGAGGGCGTCAAGGTTCGTGTTCGACCTCGGAATGTCGAGGTTCGGACTGGCCGTCAAATTTGAAATAGACTATTTGATTAAGATTCGAACTTGACCTTTAACGAGAGCATCGGGGTTCGTATTCGACCTCGGAATGTCGAGGTTCGGACTCGACCTCAAATTTGAGATAGGTTATTTAAGTAAGGTGCGAAGTCGACCTTTAACAAGGGCGTCGAGGTTCGTATTCGACCTCGGAATGTCGAGGTTCGGACTTGACCTTTAACAAGAGCGTCGGGGTTCGTATTCGACCTCGGAATGTCGAGGTTCGGACTCGACCTCAAATTTGAGATAGGTTATTTAGTTAAGGTTCGAACTCGACCTTTAACAAGAGCGTCGGGGTTCGTATTCGACCTCGGAATGTCAAGGTTCGGACTCGACCTCAAATTTGAGATAGGTTATTTAGTTAAGGTTCGAACTCGACCTTTAACAAGAGCGTCGTGGTTCGTATTCGACCTCGGAATGTCGAGGTTCGGACTCGACCTCAAATTTGAGATGGGTTATTTAGTTAAGGTTCGAACTCAACCTTTAACAAGAGCGTCGGGGTTCGTATTCGACCTCGGAATGTCGAGGTTCGGACTCGACCTCAAATTTGAGATAGGTTATTTAGTTAAGGATCGAAATACACCTTTAACAAGAGCGTCAGGGTTCGTATTCGACCTCGGGTTTAGGCATTTGCGCGCTTAGAGTTCGTTTTCGTCCTTTAGATAAACAGGAAATTAAGAATATGAGATGAGCGAAAGGAGTAATATTATTTATGGTGTCTATGTGCCTCGTTAAAAACCCTCTCAGTCAAAGGCTGAGGCGGGAAAAGAGTGCACAAATTTGTTCATACTGAAAGATAAAGAAGACTTGAAAACTTAAGGAGCTATGGTGGGGGTTTCCCCTCGCTTTGCTTGCTCGACGAGGAGATCTTCAGGCTTTCGACATAGCATTGCCGAGCTGTTTTCTGATTAGCTTTGACGGAGATAATTTTACCGTCCTTGCCCGGGAATTTCATGGTGAGGTGTGGGGTTGACACTACTGCCCCGAGTTGATTCAAGGTTGGCCTCCCGATGATGATGTTGTAGGAAGTGTTGGCTTCCACGAGGAGGTACCGGACCGTGACCCGCCTTGTATCCGGTGGCGTTCTGAAAGTCGTCAGCAAGTCTACGTACCCCCAAGTGTGAACTCGCTCTCCTGCGAAGTCGACGAGGGGCTCCATGTGAGGTTGAATGAGAGAGTGGGGAACGTCTAGCTTGAGGAACGTAGGCCAGTACAGGACGTCGGCTGAGCTTCCCTGGTCAATGAGTGTTTTCTGCACTTTCCAGTTGGCTATTTCCACAACAATGACCATGGGGTCATCTTGGTTAGGGCTGACGCCGGCATAGTCTTCGTCGGAGAAGGAGATCGACGGTGAGCTTTGGTGGAGGGCTGGGGTGGTAGAGTGGACGCAGTTGATGCTTCGCAGGTGTCTTTTTCGGGCCGAGCTGCTGGCGCCTCCTCCAGCAAAGCCACCTGCTATTGTGTTGATTACTCCCCGTAAGGGGGCCGACTCTGTCTCTTGGCTTATTTCGGCTTGTACTGCACTGCCAGCATTTTGCTGGGAGCCCGGGTGTGACTTAGTGCGAGCTCCTGAACCTCGACCTCTGCCGCGTCCTCGACCTCCATAGCCGCCTCTATTACCCTGCTGTCGCTGGATGTATTGGCCGAGGTGGCCCGCTTGAATGAGCTCCTCGATGCGATCCCGGAGTGTGCGACATTCTTCCGTGGTGTGACCATGGTTCCTGTGGTACCGGCAGTGCTTAGACTTGTCGCCGCTGTTGGGAGTGTGACCCGGCGGTGGGAGGGCGAGCAGATTGTTGTTGCTGGCTTCCTCTAGGATGTGTACCCTAGGCACGTTCAGGGGAGTGTAGAAGTCGTATCTCCCCCTTCTATTTGCTTTAGTCGACTTCTTGAATTGGTTGTCGTTGTTGACTTTGATTTTGTCCTTATGCCCTTGTTCTGACTTTGCTGGACCTTTTCGGCATAGGCTGTCGACGAAGGGGCTGACTTTCAGAGCCATGAGCATGGAGTGCAGGGCGAACTCAGGGTTCAAGTTCTGGATCCGCACCGAGATGCTGGAGAAGCGTTCCATGAAGGTTCGTAGAGGTTCATCGTCATTCTGCCTGAGGTTGGCCAAGGCGGTCGAGGTTGTGTGATGAGGTCGGCTTGTGCCGTACTGCGCCATGAATCGCCGGACCAGGGTGCTGAAACTGTCGATGGATCCGGCGGGTAGCTGGGTGTACACCAGTGGAGTGCGGCTCCTTTGAGCGAGGTCGGAAAAACCCTATACAGGATAGCGTCACTGTTAGTGTAGAGGTTTACCTGGGTGGTGTACAGGTCAATGTGCTCATCGGGGTCCGTCGTGCCGTCATAGCGGTCGAGGTGGAGAGGTTTCCATCCACGAGGGAGTGGGGTCTCCATGATGCCGTCCACAAAAGGATGTCGGCGGAAGGTTTCTTGGCCTTCTGTGGCATGAGTGGATGCTCTGCTGGCGTCTGGGCCCGACTTGTGCGTCGATACATGAGATCGGTGCGTGGCGGGTTGTGAAGTCGGTGCCCTAGTCGCGGTCCGGGATTGAGAGGCCGAGTGTGCCTCGTCTTCATGGATGTTGCTCTCGTGAGGAGAGTGATCAGAGCGGCGTCGAGGGAGTTGAGCGCGAATGCGCTCGTTCTCGGCGCGTAATGCCGTTAGGTCCGCTTCATTGGCAGTTCTCATCGCCGCTAGGTCGGTTTCGTTCTGAGCACGCATATTGCGCAGGTCAGCATCGTGCTATTGCCGGATCTGTTCGACCTGATCGATTAGTCTCCTCAACGCTGCTTCGTTATCCATGGTGGTTGCGTGGTTTGTGTCGTCTGTTGTGCGTCTACTATGGCTTCTGGTGAAAACCATACAAGTGGCCGATAAGAGCTGTCTTGATCGGCCCCACGGTGGGCGCCAAATGTTCTTACCGAAAATCTACCGTAGAGGTGATTCGCCAGGTAAGATCGGTGAGCCTCCTTCACGGGTACACTGGTGTTCCAAGATGGGGGTGGTACCTGCAAAAGAGACTTCGATGCTAAAGTTAGGGTTTGTATGAGTAGTAGTCTCGTATATGTAATGCACGTACCTTGGTGTGATTTAGGGTTGCTTTGGGCCTTGGGCCTGAGATGAAGTGTAACATGATTAGATAACGGATCTCGTCTAGGGCGAGATCCTCGGGGATCAGTTATGATTCACCTACATACCGAGCTGATGTCACGCGACGCGCGTCCGAGGTCGGCTTGCGTTGTGGTGCCGAGCTTGGAGCTCGGTTACGTAGTACGGTCAGTACAAAATTAAATTTTGAAATTAAAATGTTGTAGAATAAAATATATTTTTATCATTTATCTGATTGTGAAATTTTGTTTTAATCATCTATTCTGTATAGAAAAAGAAACACCTTTGTTGTACACATGTACTTGGTAAAATATTTTATTGCTCCAACTTTTCCTTGCTTCCTTTTTGTATTTTTTATTTTATTTTTCTCTATCAAATTCCTGCTATTTCATATTTCTTTCTTCCTCTCCCATATTTATATCTTCTCTCTCTTTTTTCTTTTTCTTTTTTTCAATTTCGCCTCCTCACAACTATTGTTGTTGAACACGATGCCTCTCCTTGTCCACTCATGACTTTTGATAATCTTCATCCAATTTCAAAAAGGTATTGATTTCTTTTCTATTAGATTTTAGGGTTACAAAGGGTATTGTAACAACATTTTTTTTTTTCAATATTAAAATGACAGAATAAGATTTTTTCTTCTCCCCTTCGCCCTCCCCCCCTCCCCTTTTTTGCATTATCAATGGTCTTTCCTAAAGATTTTAATTTTTTCACATATTTCCTATCTCCTTTAAAAGTTGTTATTCATCTATTGGAATGTGGGATACAATTTTTTCTACAACAAACTAAGGGGTGTATTGGTTTAGGATTTCGTAGGATTTTAAAAGACTTTTTTTGAGTAAAAAAGTTCATTGGTATTCAATCAGGATTTTATGTCACTAAAAAACAATCCAGTGGTATTCAATCTGGATTTTCAATATTTTTTAAAGAGTCCATTAAAATCTACCGGTATTCATTTGAGATTTTTTTCAACTTAAAAACAATCCATTGGTATTCAAAAATATAAGGATTTTAAAGGATTGTTGTGTGAGAGGGATTTTGAAGGACTTTCTAGTGTTATCTATAAATATCAGATTCATAAAACAATCCCATCCAAACCCATCGAACTTTGAAGGATTGTTTGAAGTGATTTTTCAAGTGTTTCAAGAATTTTCAAGTGAGTTTTGCATCTTTTTTTTTTTCTATGCTCCTGTCTTCTCCATTTTTTCTCTACTAATAATACTATACTATTGTTCATTGCTCATATATAATATTGTAGTACTGTTCTCATCCCATTCCCCTATTTTGTAAAACTCTAATATGTAAATGATAGTGTCATTGACTTGCTCTATTTTTCTATTCGTTCTCTTTAATTGACTTGCTTTATTTTATTCTATGTAGTTGAATTTGTTCCTTTATATAACACAAAAAAAATGCTTGAAATTTTAACTTTTAAGTAGTAATTTTTTTTATAACACTCGTCAAGAAAAGAAAAAGGTAAAAGATGAAATTGATATCATAATCTCTACAATATATATATATATATAAGATGAATTTGTTAGGGTTTCTGTGAGTAGAATGAGATGAAAATGGATCTTAGTTGGGGAAGAACCCTCTCAGCATAAAAACTGCGAACTTTCTCATTCCCTTGAATTTGTTACTCTTATCTAGGCATGGCAATCTAACCCTCCCCCGTGGGTACTCGCCCGAACTCGCCCCGATTGGAATGGGAAAAATCCGTGTTTATCGGGTTCGGGTTCGGGTTCGGGTTTTCCCCGATTGATAAAATCAAGGGCGGGGGCGGGGGCGAGGATGTTAATACCCACCCCGCCCCCGCCCCCCGCCCCCGCTCCCGCCCCGCTTAATAATATAATTAAAAAATTATTTATATATATATATATAAACCAAAATTATAAATATTTATATGTAAAAATTTATATTATTTTACTTTTCTTTTATTTTTTTTAATTGTTCATATTTATTTAAAAGAAAAAAAGAAGAAAAAAAAAATAGGTGCGGGGGCGGGGGCGGGGCGGGGAAACCCGAACCCTGCCGGGGGCAGGGATGGGGACCCAAATTTTATCCCAGCGGGTATCGAGGGCGGGGGCGGGGGCGGTTTAAATTTGCGGGGGCGAGGGCGGGGAACGTAAAACCCGCCCCCGCCCCACCCCGTTTCCATGCCTACTCTTATCCCTCCTCCTTTTATGACTCAACAATTATTATTTTTTTTACTATGAATTTTTTTTATATTGTGAAATTAAGATTTTTTTATATTTTAAAAAAAAAAAATTAACATAAGACATTGCAGTATCTAATTTTTTAGGGTTTAGGATTTATGCCTTCATTAGCTTATTTTTAAAAAAAGGAAATATTGTTAAAATATTTGTTAGAATAATTTACATTTATAAATATCGTTAAAATTTATCATATAATATATAACTAAAATAATATATATATTATATATATATTCTCTATATCTAAATACTTTCGTTTATATAAAAAAAATTATATATCTAAATATTTTCTCAGTATCGAATATACTGATTTTTTTTATATAAAAAATTATCTTATGTTTCTATATTTCCGTTTTTACATATTTTTTATAATGACTGAGGTATTTGATCCATTTGGATAGCCAAGATATATTCGATCTTGTATGATTGGTGTGCTTCTAAAAATAATAATATAATTGTATTGATTTTGTCCCTTATCCATAATTATTTATATAACTATTCAACATATATTGTTTTAGTAATTCAAATGGGAGATTCACAAGGAAATAGTAAAGAAAAAGGAAAAGAGAAAGAAAACTATGAAGCTTGGACCAAGGAGGATTCCGATGAATTGTTACAATTAATACTGGATGTTATAAAAAGAGGATAGGATATTATGAAGAATTATTATTATTATTATTTATCTAGACATTATTATTTTTTTTTTTTGTCTTTGACTCTTTTTAAATTTGAATGTATGAATTTTTTTTTAAATCTTATCAAATGTCAAAACTCCACAAAATCCCACAGAATCCATTAAAATCCTGATTTAAAAGTCTTGCAGAATCCATTAAAATCTTGATTTTAAGTATTGTAGAATCCTTCAAAATCTTAAAAGTCATGAAAATCCTGCAAAGTCTTTTAAAATCTGCAGGATTTTTTTTAACTAAAAAAGTCCTTTGAAATCCTAATCCAATACACCCCCCTAAGTCAAGGTAATGATACTTTCGAGTTCAATTAAATACCTAAAATATAATTGTACTTGCTAAAAAAGTACTCGTTTAAAGTTTTTGATCTTCGATCTTTGGTTCTTGGTCCTCAATCTTTGGATTGGTGGTATTTGTCCAAAGTTTTCAGTCTTTAGATTGGTGATTATATTTGCAAAAGAGATTTTAATGTTTAAGTTAGCTGGTATTTAGAGTGTATGAGTGTAATCTCAAAAATGAACATCCACTTTGAGGAGATGAAGTGCAGAAATATAAATAGTAGAGGATATGTTACTGTTCGTGTGAGAATAATAAAGAGTATTTAAAATCTATAATTAACGAGTAACAATTATAGTGTTTTTGGATGAGGAATTTTACAAATTCAAGGAATTTTAAATTCTTGGTATTTGAATTACTTTGATTTCAATTTCTATCATTCTTAAAATATTTTGTTTGGATGAGTCAATTCAAATTTTTTAAATTTTAAATTGTTAGGTTGAATATGATAATTTGATTCTATCATAATAAAATTGATTTTAAAAATATATTTATATGTTGAGATTTTTAAATTAAATTTTATAAAAATAAATATTAATCCGTTTTTAAATATTTAATAATTTTAAAAATTAATATTAGATAATATTTAATAATTTTAAAAATTAATATAAGATAGTATTTAATAATTTTAAAAATATTTTTGAATATTCAATAATTAAAAGAATGAAGAGATAAGATAAAATATATAGGTGAAATAAGAAAAATAAATATGAGGAATTTCAAATTCTCCCATTTTAGGAGAATTTGAAATTCTACTATTTTAAGAAATTTCACAAATACTTGGATTTCAAATTCTTTGTAAATTTCTCATCCAAACAAAGCATTTCACCTCAAAGAATTTGAAATTCTTCAAATAAATGAATTACCCTATATAAATTCCTCATCCAAACACCATTAAGCATTATGTTTTGCTCTTCTCCTCATATTTCAATTATTATTTGGTTGTATCTTGTACATAAGCCCCCCCCCCCCCCCCAAACCTTCAATTTATGTAAGAAGAGGCTTAATTGTTTCAAGTGCATACATAAACACTTTAACCAAAAATCCATTTGGGAGTTTTTTTTTATACAAATGAGAATTTGTCGGCCAAGGTTTTATACTTGAAAAAATCCATCCAAGAGTTTTTACTCAGGTGAAAACATGTCGGCTTCTCAGATGGAAACTTGTCAACCAAGATTTTATACTTGGGAAAAATTCATCAAAGAGTTTTTATTCAAATGAGAACATGTCGATTTCTCATATGAGAACTTATCGGCTTCTCATATGAGAACTTGTCAGCTAAGATTTATATTTGGGAAAATCCATCTGATAATTTTTACTCAAATGACAACATGTCAATTTCTCATATGAAAACTTATCAATCGAGATTATAGGAAAAATTCATCTAAGAATTTTTACTTGGATGATAACTTGTCGACTTGGATGAGAACTTGTTGGCCAAGATTTTATATTTAAGAAATCCATTCGAGACTTTTTACTTGGATGATAACATATCAGCTTCTTGAATAAGAACTTGTCGACCAATATTTTATACTTAAAAAAAATCTTGGATGAGAACTTGTTGTCCAAATAAGAACTTGTGGCCAAGATTTTATACTTGGAAAAATACATTTGAGAGGTTTTACTCAGGTGACAACCTATTGGCTTCTCAGATGGAAACTTGTCGGCCAAGATTCTATACTTGAGAAAATCTATCTGAGAGTTTTTACTCACATGAGAACTTGTCGACTTCTCGAATAGAAACTTGTCGATTTCTCATATGAGAACTTGTCGGCCAAGATTTTATACTTAGAAAATCCATTTGAGAGTTTTTACTTGAATGACAACATGTTGAGTTCTCAAATGAAACTTATTGGCCAAAATTTTATACTTCGAAAAATCCATCTGAGAGTTTTTACTCGAGTGAGAACATGTTGACTTCTTAAATGAGAATTCAGCGCCCAATATTCTATACTTGGGAAAATTCATCTAAGAGTTTTTACTCAAATGAGAACTTGTTGGTTTATCAGATGGGAACTTGTTGAGCAAGATTTTATATTTGGGAAAAATCCATCCAAGAGTTTTTACTCGAGTGAGAACATGTCGACTTCTCAAATGAGAACTTGTCTACCAAAATTTTATACTTGAGTTTTAACTTTCATTCAAGAGTGTTTACTTAGATGAGGTCTTCTCATTGCCTATCATTCTTAATAATTTTTAACACAAGTGATTGTAGGAAAGTTCTTCTCTACCCTACGGTGGGCGCCAAATGTATCTGTTAGAAAAAATACTCGTCCAAAGTCTTTGGTCTTCTTGGTGGTACTTATCTAAAGTTTTCGATCTTCAATCTTTGATCATCGATCTTTGGATCAGTGATTGTATCTTTGATCATCGATCTTTGGATCAGTGATTGTACCTATAAAAAAAACTCTGATGCTTAAGTTAGCAAGTGTTTGGAGCGTATTGGTGTAATTTAAAAAATAAATATCTCATTTAAAAACAAAGTACATAAAGTATAAATAAACATTACATTCACATAAAAAAAATAAAAAACCTTTAAAACCTTTAATTAATGAATAACAGTTGAACATTATATTTTTGTTATTCTCATCACATTCTATTTATTATTTAACCAAATTCAATACAATAATTGTTTCTAACTTGTGAACTATAAGTAAATTTTGCGTGGTTTATAACTTTAATAAGTAGGCACAAATGTTTGGTTTTAACTCATTTCATCTCCATTAGTTTATATGAATAAGTTTGTCTTGTATTTGCATAGTTCACGCCGGAAATCAACTTGAAAGATAATTTAATAAATTTATATAATAAGATTCAGTGAATTTTTTTTCCTCATAGTTGTTTTGTGCACTACTAATAGAGCAAGCTGCGAATCTTGTGATATTTTCTTGAACACTTTGCTAGTCACTTGTCAATGTTTGAATTGTCATCTCCTACCACGGAAAATTTTATTTTAAATAAGTTCTTACAATTTACCAGTTACAAAATCTTTGTAGAAACTTTATAAAATATAGGAAATAAAATCTTTGTAAAAGATAAAATGTTTGTTTTAATACTTAAACTTTCAAATTTAAGATAACTAAATTCAAAATTTATTCAATTTATAGAAATTAAAAATATATTTAAATCATAAAATAATATATTTTTTATTTTTAATTTAAAGCTTTTAGTACTTAGGTCATCTCAATTTCTATATTTTATTTTTTATATTTTTAAATGAGACTTGCTATCACATATCACTTATCTTATATTTTATGATTTAACTCTTCCCTCCAATCTATTAACTTTAATTTTTTTTACTAATGAATCTTATAATAAATAATTTCACACCACTGCTTAAATAAGTAATTGGTGCTTATTTATTTTTTGCCGGTGTAAGAGTCCAACGCCATTTGATTAACAAGAAGAGTTCTTAATTGTGTAAAAAAAAAATGAAGACCGCTTAATAAGCATTCTCACAAATTCGATCCGTTAATAATGTAGATTATCTCAAAGGTTCATGTAGAGGATTTAGAAATTGCGAGGCTTTTGGAAAAATTTGTAGTTGATTTTTTTTTTCTTTAGTGAATCTTATTTAAATATGATTTATTAATTTTTATTTTAATCTCTTAATTTTTTGAATTGCAAAATTGTTAATTAGAATTTTATAAAATTAAGTAATGTTAACACCTCATTCTATGATTACCTACAATATCTATTACTTTCATGCATGTTTTGTATACTAGATAAGGATATGAGTACCAGGTCAAATATAAGAAAGGACTGAGGAGTCCTCGATATGACTACACCGAAGAGTCCTTGGCTCATTACAATAACCTACTTAACCTGTTTATTACGGATAAACACTAATGAATTCTCTTATGGGCCTACATATGGGCCTAAGCCTATTAAAGTTAGTATAAATAAGTGTGATTAGTGACAAACAGAGGTACGTTTTCATAATTACCAATTTGATTAGCATTGATATCTCTGAGACCGAAGACTGACTTAAGCATTGAAGTGCCTTTTGCAGGTACCCCTCTCTTTCCCTAGGATACATCATGGAAGACGAAGACCCAGCAGGAGTAGCAAAATTACCGGAGTACCTTCGTGCATGTGCATTTTGGCGCCCACCGTGGGGCCCGATTTTGACTAACATATTTTGGTATACTTCCTAAATTGGACTAATATAATGTGACCACTTGTCTATCTCTATCACATTAATTATAAAGGATAATTTTTTAAATATGACTCTCAACTCCCACGTGTTTATGTGCAAATTTTAATATATATATATATATATATATATATATATATATATATATATATATATATATATATATATATATGAGGAGGGTTCAAATGACACCGGTGTAACTTTTACTAAGTGTTACACCGCTCGATAACTTTAAATTAAATGTGAATTTTGTAAATTCAACCGTTAGATTGAAATTTCTTTACTCTTAGATCACATATACAAAATTTTATATTAATCCAAGATGATTTGATACTTCATTCTTATAAAACAAAATTGACGTAATATATTTATTTCAAAATATACTAAAATATGAACACTTTGATTACCCCAAGTTGTTGTTCAATTTTAAAAAAATTTGATATACACATATAAAATGATATGAATTTTCAATCTAACGGTTAGATTTACAAAATTCACATTTAATTTAAAGTTATTGAACAGTGTAACACTTAGAAAAAGTTACACCGGTGTCGTTTGAACCCTCATATATATATATATATATATATATATATATATTAATTAAAGAGAGATCAACTTACTTCAAGAATAAGTCTACTTAAATTTTAGTCAATAACTCATGTTTACATCAAATTTCAACAATCTAACCATTGAATTAAAAATCTTTATTTGCATAGATCAAGTATGTAATTTTTAAAAAAATTTGATATTCTATTTCATTAATTTTAATCTTATAAAATAATTTTATGATTATCTATTAATTTGAAAAATGAAACAAGTTATCAAATAATTTTTAAATTTTTACAACTTTGCAGACTTGATTTATATATTAAAAACTTTTAATTCAACGGTTCAATCATTAAAATTTGGTGTAGAACATGATTTATTAAGTAGAGTAAGTCTAAATCTAGATAGACTTACTCTTAGAGTAAGTGAAGTCTTCCTCATATTAATTTATACTATTATCACATAAGGATAAAACAAATTTGTCATCGGTTATTTGCTTACAAGTTGAGGGTCATGATTTTTTTATGGTTTATTGAGTCTTTTTTTTTTCATAGGTCATCTCCAATCCTTCTCCAATTAACCCATCTTCTCTAACAAATAAACCCTTATTGAAGAAACATGAACATGATATGGCAACTCTAAGCGTTGCAGTGTGTGTGCTTTTGTTGGAACTCTTTCGTTATCTTCATCAATTCGAAAAGGGCAAATATTCACTATATGATATGCAATTCACTATAACACACAGATTCACTCATTGTGAAATTAAAAACATGTGAGTTTATTCTTCTTACTCTATGCCCTATTTTGAACCTTTTATTGGAAAATGAGAGTGCATTTCATTCAACTTTTCTATGTCACAAGAAACTATAATTTTGTGGTGATTATTGTTAAAAAAAAACAAAGTGGAATGAAAATGCATTCGATTCAAATTCACACTCATGGCAATCAAAGTAAATCAAATTAAAGTAATAACAATTGACACAAGACCATGGTTTAGAATCCTATTTGGCCTCACTTGTAATAGTAATAGACACAAAAGAACTTCTAAGTCACGTATTCCTCAATTCAAGCATAACAAACATGAAAGTTGATCATTTAATATGAAAACAAGAAGGAAAAATAACTTGGGCGAATTAAGATGGATTCAAAATGGGACACAAAGCAAGAGGAATGAATTTAGGGTTTTCACAAATTAGTAAAGACATATGAGTAAACATGTGTGTCATAGTGAACCTTTATCCTTTTCAAATCAATGAAGATAAAGAAGAAATTCCAACACAAACGCACTACTGCTCAAGACCACTAGATCATGTTCTAGTTTCTTCAAGATGGGTTTCTTCATTAGAGGAAAAAGGTTGAAGTCTTGAAGATGATCCATGAAAAAAAAATTCAATAACCCATAAAAAATTATAACATAACTTGTAAGTAAAATAATTTAGAGTAAATTTTCTTGTTCTTACTTTATTTTATATATATATATATATATATATATATATATATATATATATATATATATAAATTTGCACATAAACTTATGGGAATTGAGAGTAATATTTAAAAAATTATTCTTTATAATTAATATGATGGAAACAAATAAATGATCACATCCTATTAGATATAAATGATATATATATTGTATAAATAGATAGATAGGTGTATAAATGATAATATTAAAAAAAAAAAAAAAAGTAACAGAGCGACAACCAATATGTCGCAAGAGGCCAATCATATTAATTATAAACGCCAATCATGAAAGCCGACATATGATGATGGAGAATGCATTCGCAAGAGGCCTTATCAGTTGCTGAATTCGCAGTTGATAATCATAATAATTTTAAGTATTATTAATATATAACATTTTATAAACATTATATGCCTTTTAAAAAGAATAATTTGTTAGTATAACTTTATACTTGTATTTTTTTTTTAATAATAACCATATGGTTAGAATTACGAGTCTATGACTTGTGCATGTTAACAAAATCTCTTACGACTAAACTGATTATGGTAGTTTACTACAATGCTTCTAATGAGATATTTATTTCTTTGTTAATATTTCTATTAGTATATTTAATTTAATTAAGAAGAAAATAAAGTAAGATAACTAGTATATCAAATAAATGTCCATTAAAACTTAAACTTGTTGTGGGATATTATCTCCATGATATAAATGAAACTGAAATTTAGTTTCATTAAATAAAATATCAAGTTTGAGTTTTATAAGTGAAAAAATATAATTTTCAAAAAAAAAATACTATTAAAAATACGATTAAAGCGAAACTTTAAAATGTTTATTATGTGGTGTGGTTTGGGAGAATAGAGGGAAGGGAAGAGAGAGAGGAGTTTTAAACTTTTTTATTTAATTCAATTTTTAGAGTTTAGGGAAAAGGAAAATAGAGGAGAACAAAACCCTCTTTTATCTTATTTTTCTACACAATATCTATGATGAAGTATGCCTTTGGATTAAAAGAATCATGCTCAAGAAATTTAGGACCCTTATTACTTATAAGAGATTTAAATGTTATGTGAAATTGAGTTTCAATAAGTTAAGAAATATTTGTGACTAAAAATTGATGAGATAACATAAGGAACCCATATGTCAACATGAAGTAAATAAAAAAAAATGGTAGAATGCGTGATGCTATTGCAATAAGAAAGTTTTCTTTGTTTTGCAGAATGACAATTATCACAAGGGGCTATTATTTTTATATGATACAATGGGAAAATATAATGCAACACATTTATGAATAGCATCCGAAGCATGTGCTAGTCTAATCTCTTTAAGATGAATTTGAATAACTTGTTCATAAAATAAAAAGAAAAATAATATAAATTTAATCTCTTTACAAGTAAAAATTAGTTTTTTTTTTTCGTAAGTAGAAAATTAGATTTTAAATAAATCAATATAGAAAATATCTCCAAAAAAATTTATATATAAATTAATTTTAATTTATTGAATCTTTTTATTTTATTCTTAAAAAAATATACTTATGTAGATCAAAACTTATCCAAACAACATTAATTTACACTCCCATATTATGAAAACAATGTACTCAACAATATATATATATATATATATATATATATATATATATATATGAATTCGTTTTGCTGTGTGTAAAATCCCGTCTTACTAACAACAATATTCACAGTACCACAACTCCACGGATCAAAATCTTCTGTCTCCAATTCCTATTCCCAAATCTTGTCCCCCAAATCATAAAGTGCCATGTCATTATATTTATTTTTTATTTTTTTTTACAGTTTTTTCTTTACATACGTAGCCTTCTTCCTTCTCCATCACTGCCGCCCGCGTTCCCTTCGCCGCCACTCACGACAAGGCTTCCAGATCGGACAGCCTCTGCCTCCACCACTGCCGCCGCGCTCCCTCCACCGCCGCCCACGACAAGGCTTCCGGATCGGACAGCCTCCGCCTCTTCCCGCCCTCCGACGCCGCCGAAACGAAGAACCCACCATGCTCGTCGTACGTGATGAGGAACAGGGTCAGATTCCACTGCGGGCTCGCCCTCACCGTCTCGTACACCTCCTTCCCGAACTTCTGTCCCTCGTACATGTCGTGCAACGGGTGGTCGTCGTTCGCCGGAACTCAACCCGCTGCCACCACTCCCGCGTCACAAATGTAGCCTTCTTCCTCCTCCACCGCTGCCGCCGCGCTCCTTCCGCCGCCGCCCACGACAAGGCTTCCGGATCGGACAGCCTCCGCCTCTTCCCGCCCTCCGACGCCGCCGAAACGAAATCCCCCGCAACGCGAGGGCTTTCGTTTCGGCGGCGTCGGAGGGCGGGAAGAGGCGGATCCTGTCCGATCCGGAAGCCTTGTCGTGGGCGGCGGTGGAGGGAGCGCGGCGGCAGTGGTGGAGGCAGAGGCTGTCCGATCTGGAAGCCTTGTCGTGGGCGGCGGCGGAGGGAATGCGGCGACAGTGATAGAGGAGGAAGAAGGCTACGTGTGTAAAGAAAAAAACTGTAAAAATAAAAATAAAAAATAAATATAATGACGTGACACTTTATGATTGGGGGGGACAAGATTTGGGGATAGGAATTGGAGACAGAAGATTTTGATCCCAACTCCACTAGCAAAATTAATTTGTAATTCAATAGACTAAAAATAATCTTGACAGAAAAAGAAAAAAAAAACTGCCATAATTTCGTAAACGTTACACGTATGTGTATCTAAGAATTTATATATCTCTAGTAAAAACATCCTGACATCTATGAATATTACTACATTTAAGTGATGAAATATAATTTGGCATGTGTGAGACACTTATGTATATGGTCCTAATGCTACAGCATGAGAGGGACGAACACCATCCAAGGAAACGCAGAATCAATTGCCGTATTCGGTTTCCGAAAGCAAGAAGAAGACGTTGCAGGCTTTGAGCGCAGAAAAAAATTCCTAGACCCCAAGTTCAACAACTTATCATCTCCCTTCAAACCTGCACCACACAAAATAAGAATCATATATTTTGCAATTTTCAAAAGGTTAATATATATTATATATATATTACTAACTTTCAAGTGTGAAGGAAGAGTAGTGAAGGTCGTAGCAGTTGGGATGAGTGTTCTTCAACAAGGGTCTTCGCTTCTCCTTCTCGTAAAATGCCAATGCCGTCTTAATCAAATCGGCGACGGTGTCCTCCGGCGACATCACCACCTGTACGGCTCCCACGCACTTGTCGAAAGTCACGTTCAGCAACATCTTCGACGGACGAAGAAAAGAGTCGGTGTCTTGCGAGGGAAGCTTCAGCGTGAGAGGAGCGGGGGCGAATCGGCGAAGGAGGCCGGAGTGTTTCTCCGGCTGCTCCTTCCCGGAGAATTTTCTCCGATGAGCCGGTGACGCCGAAGTCATGCTTATGAGGATAAGTATTTTCGTTTTTCTGAGTGTGTCTTTTTCTCTGTTGGTTTTGTTTAGAGATGACACGAGACGAGTGTGTGTGTGTGTGATGAGTTTGAGAAGAAAAGTAAAGGTGAGAGAGAGATAGGGTTGTAAATACCAACGGAACAAACGGTCAAGGTATGGCGTATTAGAGAAGCTTCTCTGAAACTGCTCCACTCTTAACTTTTCCTTCACCTGTTTCATACCCTTTTAACTTTTTGCATTTCTCATCCAATTTATATTTCTAAATCATAATTAACGTCCATATAATGAGTGTTTGTATTGTAAATTAATTGAAAAAGCTTTATATATATATATATATATATATATATATAAGAAAGAATGTAGTAAAATTTTTAATTTTTAATAAATGAGCTAATAATAAAGAATGTTAGACTGAATATTACTAATATTTCTCTAAACTAAATTTACTATTTAAATCTTATTCAAATTGCCTACATCTCACACTACACTACTAACTCAATATAAATAGGATACAACAAAACTTAGATACAACACATGATATTTTAAAGTTTCATTCTCTAATTAAAATTAAAATTTACTTAAGTAATTTGCGCAAATACATATTATCAAAATTTATATTAAATATAAATGCATATTGTATACGTAAATTTTTAAATTTGATTAAAGAACAAAAATTAATAATGGAATAATGTAAGCTAACTTTTGTCCATTAGTATAAGAAAACTTAAAATTGAGCCGGTGGAGCTTCTAAATGATTGACGAGGGAAACTTCTTGGAAATATGCATGGACTTTATTTGGACGAATTCTTTTGGATTTGTAGTCTTCTTATCACTACAAAAAATGTTTTATATACTGACATACAAAAAGTGTCACTATAAAAGTGTCATTATATGTATAATATATATAGGTATATACCTATTTGACATATAGTTACATATAATTTTAGTGTTAATTTTGAATGAGATTTAATAATATATTTTGTGTGTCACTATAGTCTATATTTATATTTTTTAACAATATACTAATATATATTATATTTATTGTGTGGATAAAAGTAATTTTTAGTGACACGTATTGTGTCACTATAGGGTTTGTCACTGTATGACAATTTTTTTATAGTGTGAATCGGTTAAATCTATCACGATAAACGCTATTATAAAAACAATTTTGTTGTTTCTTATACAATTTTTCTTGATGTTTTTTATCTCTTAATAATAATATAAAGTAGTATTTTAATTAATATTATGCACATGTTTATTATATTTAATTAAATTTATAATAAATTATATATATAAATAAATATTATATTTAAATATAAATTATATAAGTATTTTAATCTATGCATTATACAAACTAAATATTTATCATATGTAAATAAAATTTATAATAAATTATATATATATATATATATTATACTTAAATATATAAATTATATTTAAATTATATTTAAATAGATATTTTTAAATATATAAATTATATTTTAGATTTATGGTAAATAAATTATATCATAGTATAATATTATTTTTATTTATTGATAATTTATTTGTAAAATATTAAAATTTAATTTATAAATAATTATAATAAATAAAAAATCAAACTAGATAAGAAGTTAATTTTTCTTAAAAAATTCTCTCGTAAAAAAAACACATAAAAATGCTCTATAAAAATTCATATTTAATATATAGTTTTTAATTTAAAATTTTTATAAATAGATAATTTAAACATGTAAATTATATTTTTTATTTATGATAAATAATTTATATTATAGAAAAAATATTTTTATTTATTAATAATTTATTTTAAAATATTAATATTTAATTTATAAATAATTATAATAAATAAAAATTGAATTAGATAAAAAAATTAGAATATTTTTTACAAATTCTCTCGTTAAAAGAAGCTAATAAAAAAATCTCACCACTTCTTCCTTCACTCTTTTGCTTGTTACTTTATCTCTCATCATTCCTTTCTAAATCATACTTTTTGCACTCTTAATTTTATTAGTTTTCATTGATCTTCAATATTATATAAATTGGATTCAAGGTTTAAGGGTTTTTTCAAGACATTGTTTTGAAAGGTATGGCCATTTAATTTTACAAAAAATGGTCGAGTAGAAGTAATATATTTTTTTTATTATTATCGAAATTGTATTTTATGATTCTTAAAATATATTTTTGATAAGTTTCTTTTGTAATGATTTGTCAAGTCACTACACTTTATAACCCGACATCTAAGCAGTAAAAAACATAAATCTAATTACTTAAGATTGACATAGAAACAATTATTGAATATCTATGCAATAATATATATTTATAGGAAAAGTAATTGAAAACATAAATCTAAATCCCTTAATGAGAGTACTTCATAATCATGTATATATATATATATATAGGGAGCATATTAAGTGAGAGGAAATTTATTATGAGAGATGAAAGAGTTAAAATATATCCCTTAGATTAATTTTCTCTCACTTGATTAAACCCCAAATTTTCTCTCACTTGATTAATCTAAGGGTTATATTTTAACCCTCTCATATCTCATAATAAATTCTCTCTCACTTTATATGCTCCATATATATATATATATATATATATATATACACTGTCCGTGTAAAGTTTTTTTTACACTGACAACCAATTATATCTTTTAATTGTGTCATGTCACTATAAACACAGTGTATAGGTGATTAACTCTCTCTCTCTATATATATATATACGCAACTATTCAACTATAAACATAAAATTCTAAGTTTTCGATCAAACAACTGCTATACAATTGTTACATCAAAACAACTCAATAGAACATCACCACCTCTAACATGACACCCAAAATCCTATTGTATAGTATGATCATCGCATTCCAACAAAAAAAAATGCAAGGATAAACTCATAAACAACAAAGCATCATATATAATATAGAAGTAAAATACTAACAAAATTAACAACTTCATGCACAATATTACAACAACCTAAGCTTAATTCAACAACATCAATCAACATGTCAACACAATCATTTCAATTGAACAACATATCAACTTGGCAACTTGTCAACATATCTACACAACATAAGAATAACACAACAACTTACAACACAACATAGTTTACCAACATATCAACTTACATAGCACTGCAACATGGCAACATAGCAGCACAATGCATTGTCACGTATTTCAACAAAAAGATCGTTTACAACATATGTGAGTAGTTTAAATGATTTGACCTTACCAAACCAACTTAACAATGCGATCTTTTAGACTTACTAGATTAATAACAAATTTGGATATCAATCCACAACATAACATGATTTTTAGGATTTCACCACTTAAACTAGGAAAGTTCAATATCTTTATCAATAATATAGCAACTTATATGTGGGTTTATCATGGCATTGATATGCATCAACTAAGTCTATATGGAATTAACCCATCGACTATCCTCCATATACTACACACCTTTCTAGAAATTAGTTAAAGATTTTATTCTTTGACTTCATACCTTACTTAGTTAGCCTCTTCTAAACAAATATGACTTGACTTGGCCCCCAAATGGTATCAACTAAAGACTTAGAGGAGACTCAATACCCCCATTTCAGGAGACAACAATACTCAAGAAAGGTTTTCAACAACTAGGCTTTGAGAGTACCACAACATATATCCATATAATAAGATATTTTAGCTTTTAAAATAACACATCTCTTCTAGTTCTAAGTTCACAACATATCACAACTAAATACATTATGATTCTCATCAACATATTTAAACAATACAACATGTCTCATGCATATCACAATACAATACTACACAACAACATACTTAAACATGTTACTAATATTTATTCAACATATTCACGCCCAATGTCACTCACCTTATGTCCAATGCCAGTGAGGCAAAAGAGCCTTTGGCTCACTCACACTCAATGTCAATCCTCTTGCACCTAGCAAAAATGATATAGAGAGTCTTTATGTAATCCACGCTCGACGCTACTAATCTTGCACTTGACATCGCCACAGCAAAGACCCTCAAGCTTGCTCACGTTTAAGATCACCAAGTTAGGGAGCCCCTAGCACAATCATGCCCAGTGCCACTCAACCTGCGTATGATGTAGTGAGGCAAAAAGTGTATAACTTCATTCATGCCTAACACCATGAAGTTACACCTAGCATGAAGGCAATTTCTACATCCAACAAAATCACGATTTGGCTCAAATCACCCAAATCCTTCAACAAATTCAACATGCAACTTAGATTTCAACATATATACAACATATACAACTCAGGTTCATCAAAAAGAACAACATGCACTCAACACATGACCCAAAATCACCAATTTATCTCCAAACAATAAAAAACCCATGTAACAAGGTGTTTCACTTCTCAAAACAACAATACAACCACAAAATTGATGAATCCAAACAATAAACAACACATGCAACATAACAAGATCAACTATATGCTCCCTTTACCTCGATTCCCAAAGAAAAGAGAAAGAGGAAAAATAATGAACACAACTTCTCTAGACATGCCACATGTCAACCTCGAACCTCTAATCCTCAACTCTCCAAGCTTCAAATCACTACTCAGCTCTTACAATTTGAGCTCCAGGAAAGATTAGAGCAAATTCATGAAGTTAGAAAGAAGAACAAATTTGTTTTGCTTCAAAGTTTATCTCTCTAAAATCTCTATATAAATCTTAAAGAAATGAACTTATGAAGTTAAAATCTTAAGAAAATTTTATACATGTTCCTGTAAACTTAATCAAATTTGACCTTAACTCAAAACAACCCTCAAATAATTAAACTCATAAGATTTCCTAAATCCTCGATATTTTTCTAACATTAAAATAACATATGAGCATAAATCAGTTACTTAATAAAATTGAATAAACATTAATACGATTCAGAATGTCACATACTTGTTATAACAGTAAAAATACACTTTTAGAAATAATTTTCTAAAAGAGTAATAACATACTTTTGAAAAATGGATTATGAAAAATAAAATATATCGTTCTAGAAAGTACTTTCTAAAAAAATAGAATTAACAGATATTTAGAAAGAGGTATATTCTTAATTAACAAAAGTGTATTTAACAAAAGTCAAAGGACAAATTTTTTTCCTCCTAGGTACAACTTTTCTCATCGAGTCGACCAATTTTAAGAATAAAGTATTGTCTTTAATTCCGACTCCATGCTTAATGTAATAATTGAATCTTAATCTTTAGTTAAAAAATACAAGTGTCAAACTTTTTTTACTAATAAATTTTAATAAAAATAAAATTATTTTTAATATCAATAAATTCCGTTTCACTAAACTACCCTATATTTCTTGGGGAACTTTTTTTTTGCAACCTTTTTCTTAATATATTTTTTCTTTGGCTTTGTAATTTTAAAAAAAAATATATTTCTTGCTGGAAACTAAATTTTAGAATATTTTTTAATAGTTAAATGTTTTATTTTTAAAATACATTAAATATATTTTAAAAACTAAATTTTGAAAGTTAAAATTATAATATTTTCATAAATTAATTTTGAAAAGAGAATGAGAGTTCTGAAAAAAATATGTTCACAATGTTGGAGAGTTTTACATTGGAGAACATTTCATCCATGAGTAATGAGTCAATTATACAAATGAGTTTTGAATTTTCTACCAATTCCATTATCCAATATCTCATTCTTGGATTCATTGTCAATTTTATTAATTAATACTTATTTGAACTGGTCATTACTCACTTAGTCGAACCATTAACTCTGATCGGGAAGTGAAACATCAAGGAGCACTCGATCCTTAGATAGTGAGTCAACTATATAAGTAAATTTGACACCACATCGTAATCCAAAATCTCATTAAATTAAGTAGGTAGATCTTTCTCACTTATATATTAGTCAACATGCTCAACTATAATTGACGTGAGATTTAATTTACACTTCAACTCCAAAACACAAGTAAAACATTATTTAAATTAAAAATTATTTTAAATTATATAGTTAAAATTACTTGATATATATGATGAGACTCCAATAATACTTAATTAAAATGAAGAATCAAATACTTATATGAGTGAGTGTGTTTGGTCCCTCAAAGGAACGTTCAAATTTCATTGAATGCATTGGTATGTTCAGCAATTTTTATTTTTTTGGTTGAGTTGAACATCATTTTTCTCAATAATCGATCAAGACAAAGCTTGGATTCCTTGCTTGGAAGAAAATAAGCATCAATACTAGTACAATAATATATAATAATATGTTAAATTATTAGTGCACCATGTAGAAAAAAAAGTTAACTACAAATTTAATTAATTACATTGAATTTGTTGCAAGTTTTTTAAAATGATAATAAGAAGCAAATCATCATCTATATTAAAATAAAAAATTAATTACAAACTTTATTAATTACATTAAATTTGAAAGTACTTTTAATAATTAATATTATCCAAATAAGTTTCATTTTAATAAAAATATCTAAACATAAATCAAGTTACACCATTTTTAATTAAAATTTACAAAGTTAAATTCAACCAAATTTCATGTTGTAAATTGTATTCCAAACACAAAAATAATAGGTCAGATTGTTTAAATTTTAAAAAACATTAAAAAAATATTTTTTTTCTAAAACTTTGTTTAGAAAAATCATTAAAATTAGATTATAATAAGTTTCAAATTTTCATTTTCATAAAACTATTATTTTAAAATTATTTAAAAATTTAATTTATTCCAAACATACAATTTTTTTTCTTAAAAATACAGCTGTAATGAAAGATTATAGGCTAAAAACCTAATTTGGTCCCTTATAATCTTTTTTTGTTTCAATTTAGTCCCTCATTAATTTTTGGTCTCAATTTGGTCCCAAACTAATTAATTGGTTTCAATTTAGTCCCATATTAATTAATTGGTTTCAATGTGGGACTTTCCGTCCAAATTGCTTTAACGGTGTTAACTTTTGGCCACGTGGACGCCACGTAGATGCATACGTGGATGCCACGTGGATCAAATTTTTTTTTAAAACACCTGGACCCAGAACGCCCGTTCTGAAAACGGAACGGGCCGTTCTGGGTGCACTTTTGGTGTGTTAATTTTGCATCCGGAACGGCCCGTTCCCGGTGCAAAATTAACACAACGAAAATGCAATCAGAACGGCCCGTTCCAGTTTCAGAACGGCCGTTCCGGTTTTATTTTATTTTTTTTATATATAAAATATTAATAATTTTATAAAATATATATTATTAATTATATTTTAATTATGTTATTATATCTAATAAAATAAATATATTAATATTTTTTTATATTTTATTTTATTATGTTTATTTTATTAATTTTTATCATTTTATTCTTTTAATCTTAAATAAGTTGCAAAAAATTATAAAGTGATATTTAAATATTTCTTCAAACAGAAAGAGAAAGAAAAAATTATTACTCTATTTATAAGATAATTATATTTTATAAAAATAAGTAATTTTAAAATTTTTACCATAAAAAAATATTTTTCAAAATTATTATATTTTTTAATAAAATTAATCAAGAATATTGGTTTAATTGCATTTTATATCTCTCAAATAATTGTGCAGTTTTGTGATCTCCAAGATAATTATAAGATAATTATATTTTATAGTATGATTTTTGTTTCTCCCATTAAAAATTAATAATTTTAATATATATATAATGTTTTAAAATTAAATAATTATTTATCTATTCAAATTAACGTATATTATAATTTTCGATATTATATCAATAATATTATTAATATATTTATAGATAAACTAATAATTTGATAAATATAACTTGTTATATATTAATATACTTTTATAAAAATATAAGTATATCAATTAGAAATATATATCTGATCTTATATATTTATATTTTTGTAAAAGTATATTAATATATATTAAATTATATTTATCAAATTATTAGTTTATTTATAAATATAGTAAAAATATTATTAATATTAATTTATCAGTAATATTAAAATACTAATAATATATAAATTTTATTTATTAGTTTTAAAACATTATATATATATATTAAAATTATTAAATTATTAAATTTTTAATGAGAAAGACTAAAATTGAACAATTATGATATTTACGAGATTAAAATTGTTAAATTAAAAATTGTGAGATTAAAATTACACAATTATAATCTTTTAAGGACTGAAATTACTCAATTAAAACTTTAGAGATCAAAATTGCATAATTATAATATCAAAAACACAATTAAGCAAAGGATATTTTATTCACAGTTTTGGAACGGGCCGTTCTGAATTCAGAATGGCCCGTTCTGAAAGCAGAACGGGCCGTTCTGAGTCACTGATGGTGTTTCAATTTTGCAACCAGAACGGCCCGTTCCGGTTTCAGAACGGGCCGTTCCGGTCCGGGTGTTTTAAAAAAAAATTCACATCCACGTGGCCAAAAGTTAACTCCGTTTAAATAATTTGGACGGAAGTCTCACATTGAAACTAATTAATTAATTTGGGACTAAATTGAAACCAATTAATTAGTTTGGGACCAAATTGAGACAAAAAATTAATGAGGGACTAAATTGAAACAAAAAAAGATTATAAGAGACCAAATTAGGTTTTTAGCCAAGATTATAATATTTTCTAAACATACTCTAAGAAGCATATAGAGTTTGATTTTAAAAAAATTGCTTATTCTTAAAATGATCTGTTTAATTAAACACATGCAAAAAAAAAAATTATTTTATTACAAATATTTTTTTTTAACTAACGAACCCATATCAAATACACAATTCGAACATAAGTCAAATACTGAAATAATTACAAATGCAAGTCAAATATTAAAAAGAATACAAGTCAATTACGAGTGACAACATAATCCATGATTGATCCCATTAGAAATATAAGAAAGAGTGAGGAAGAAGGCGACAATGGGAAAATGAGTGGATCATAATATATACACCTCTTTTTTTTTTTTTTTTATAAGTACATCCCTTTTTTAAAAAAAATAATAAAATTCTTAAAATATCTTTAATTTTTAATTTTTTAATTTTACACTCCTAACATTTAATTTAACACTTTTTTTACGTACCTCTTTCCCTTATTTTCACATGCACCTTCTTAATTTTTCTTTATCCCCACCTATTTTGGTAGGTAATTTTAATTTTTTTAGTTTTACATTATTCTTTTTTTCCTTCTTCTTTTAATTTTCTCGCTGATTTCACTATCTACATAGTACTTTAAAATAGTGAAAATGTCTTTTTCATAACACTGAACTTAATGTTAAGGTTTTTGGAAGGGTGAAAGGAAAGGAAGTGTTGGAAGAAAAAATGTGTGTCTAGTTTGATAGAAATTATCAAAGAAATTACACATATTTATAATGTTGTCGCCTACTAGTTCTATGATTTGGGTGCATGTGAAAAAGTAAAAGATGCGAGAAAATAAGAGGGTAATATAGAAATCGAGAGAACTAAAACTACCAATTAAAATAGGTGAAAAATTTATAGAAAGACAAGATGGTGCATGTGAAAACTGAAAAAAAGAAAAAGGAGGTGTGTAAAAAGAAAAAATAGTAAATTGAAAGTTAGAGATGTAAAATTAAAAATTTAAAAAATAAAAAAAATTAAAAAAAAATAAAGGAGGTGTACTTATAAAGAAAAGGAGGTGTATATATCATTAGCCAAAATGAGTTGCTGAAAGTGAGAGGGAAGAGAGTACACCACCATTGACAAAGAAAGGAAGCAGAAGAAAAAATGCAAACAAGAAGTGAGACTCACAATATTTTTAGGAAAAAAAAAATCGGAAGTTGCATTAAGAAATAGGGGTTTGCAAAAAGAAGTAGCCCATTTAAATCAAGATTCAAGACTACTTGCTCTCCTTGTTATTTTTTTTTTTAATTTTTAATGTAGGGCTGGTTTTGTCTTGGGCCACTTCTTTGTGGCCTTTTATTATGTACATATGTTGACCAAAACTAGATTATAAATCGATAAAGAAAAAAATCGATTGCTATTTTAATTTTAGAAGGTCGAAACTTGCTCTCTTTTGGTACACTGGAGACTAAATGCCCAAATTTAAAATCTTTAAAGAAAGAAACAGTTATGTGAACCCAATGTTTATTTTCGTCTAACTCTAAAATGAAAGTCATAATTTATCATTGGATAATAATATAAAAATAATTTTTTTACAATTCTAATATATTTTAATTAATTTCAAAATCTTATTTTAATATATTTAATTTGGTCAATCACTGCAAGAAATTGTACTTTTTAAAGATAATAATTATTATAATGAGTATAAAAATGATTTCTTGCAAATTACAATGATATTTTCAATTGTCACTATAGCTCAAGGATCGTGTTGCATGATTAAGAAACCATTTGCCTATTTGATCCAATCAATAACATAATTAAACCACTTATTTTGTTTAATCAACACGTTACATGATTATATAATTGATTCTTTGATTTGTTGATTTGGAAATAAGAAATTCATCATCACTCCACTCATAATATTTAGCTCTCTTATTTAGTCATATATTATGATACAATTCACTAAAAAAAAATAGAATAATCATTATGCATTGTATATATTTAACTATATATATAATCATACTAATTTATTAATTATTTATCTGATTCAAACATTTGACTTTTTGGTCATTCTAAATTAAAAAAATACCAAAAATAAAATTTTTAAAAATTATTTATCAAAATAAATAATTTGTGCAAGTATGACATTAGGTTAAAGAAAATGTTTCTGGATGTGCCATTTTTTGAACATAGAATATTTGAATAGAAAGACGTTTTCTCTGTTCAAAAATTTTTGAACAAAAAACATCTCTCCCCTAGATGTGTTCTAATCAAGTATGATCAGCTGAATAGAAAACGCCTCTCCTTCTGGACATTTTTTTGTTTACCTTAAAATTTTTTAACTCTTAGAATGTTTTATTTATACATTTTTATTCAAACATATATTAAACTAACATTAATAAATCACAATAACTATACTAATTAAATACATTTAATATAATATTTTAATAATATAAATTAATTTTAATAAAAATCAACTTTTCAAAATCAATCATAATATATTAAATACTAAAAATAAATAAAATTATAAATATTATTTAAATTCACACATATAACAAAAATTAATATTTAAATTTATAAACTTAAAATTTAATAATACAAAAAATAAATATAATTTTTAAAATTAAATATTAAATTAAGTTACAACTTAAATATTGTGAGAGTTAAAAACAAAAATTTAAGGTGAACAAAAAAAAATTAGAGGACGAGACATTTTCTATTCAAAAAATGCCATTTTTTGTTCAACTAACCCTTGATCAAACTTGAACAAGAAACACAAGAGGCGTTTTCTATTTTAATTTTTTTTTTTTTGAATATTTTGAATAGAAAATGTCTTCTGGATGTTTTCTATTCAAAATATTCAATGTTCAGAAAACACCACCCCAGAAACGTTTTCTTTAATCTAATGTCATGTTGACATAAACTATTTATTTTGATAAATAATCTTTAAAAAAATATTTTAGATATTTTTTTTATTTTTTAATTTAGAATGCCAAAATACCCAAACATTTTATTGGTTATTTATTAATATTTTCATATTTATAAAAGAACATTATTTTTAAAATAAAAACAAAAATCGTTAGCATGTAGTTTTGTTCCTATGAATACACTAGTTTATATATTTCAAATAATTAAGAAATTACCGCAAAAATAAAAAGTGGGGATGTTGTATAAAGTTTCAAGAAACCATGGTGCAATTCAGTTTTCCTTTTATTTATTTATACTTCATCTTATCTTATAGTAATGTCTATTAAATATATATAATAAATAAATGAATATACCAATAAATTATTGGTTCAAGTAGTAGTAAATTTAATTTATTTAATTAAGATTTTGAATTTGAGTATTATATATATATATATATATAAACTTAATTAAGAATAAATACTTTATTAAAGAAACTCGTCAATAAGGATTCTCGACAAAAATTAGTCATTTATGTAATTAAAAAAAGAATATTTATTAAAGGGTCGATCAATTAAATTTCTCAATTAAGACTAGTCAATCATGAAATGATAAATACTTTATATCAATAATATGATTATAATTTTTTTATTAAATATTAAAAAAAGATTTAAATATACCTTTTATATTGTACAAAAATATATATAATATTCATATATCCTTATACATTTTATTTTAGTTTGTAGTTGATACCTCTATACTTTAAAAGTTTGATATTTATCCTTAGTTTTTATGAATTTAGGTTTTTAATAGTATTTTTATAGCTTGAATAATATAAGATTATAACTCCATGCACGTTATGTAGCACTGTTTTCCATGGCTTGCATTGGTTGTCCTCTCTCTCAGGGGCTAATTTATATCATTGGCTCTTTGCAGTCAAGGACATTGATTTGAACGCCGTTAGGAGGCTCACAAGTCACAACACTATGCGTGTTCTTTTGCCGAGTTAAATGGCAAAAGTAAATCGATTGTACACATTGACCAGGTTAAAAAACAATGAGTAGATGATATAGTGGGTGTTCAACTTGGTCAAAAGAACAAAAACTAGGGGATCTTTGGTAAGATCAATTTTACTAAAATTCAAAAAGAGGCACGGTCCATGCAAATTCACAAGCAAGAAAGACCCACATTGTAGTTTTCAATGAATGGATCCGCCATGGTTTACTTTAAAGCTCCTTTTTGCAAAAGGCAGCATGAGCGTTTACAGTCACCATTACTGTGCACTATATAGATTGATTTTGTACATACATAGGCCACATGGTACTCCATGAATGCTTAAACTCCGCATGCAAATCAGTTCGCACTATATTGCAGATCCTATTTGATGTAACATATATTGTCAACATTTTACAGCTACAAAAGAAAGCACAGTTGGAGAATATCTTTTTAATTCAGTGGTCATTTTAGTCCACCCACCAAATCATTTGCACCCATCACATCATCTTCACCGCAAAGACCACTCATCCAATTCATGGGTGGGGGCTCATCGCCAGATCCAATCATCATCTCACTCTCAAAGTATCTATCTATCCCCTGACCCACCCCCATCCTTTTTTCCCACATATATATATAGATATATAACCGTATAATATTAGTAAGATTAACGATACATAAATAACAATTTATATATATCATAATTTATATAATGTTATTTTTAGTCTATATAAAGTAATATTTCTCTGTCAATAAAGTTTGGTACAGTTAACAGATAATTTTATTCTTTAAATATGTAATTAAAGATTACATGTCTGATTTATGAATATAAAAAAAATTATTAAAAAGATAATTCTGTAATTGGATCTTGATATTTCGATGATACACATAAAGTGTGTTGCTGATTAGACATATGATTTTATTTTGTGCATTCCGAAGCACCATTAAATAGCATTAGATATGAATTATTTTGAAGTACTTCATAGTCAACATTTTATTATTAATGTTGACTATACACACACACACGCAGAATGACGTTTCAAAATTGAATAGATAGAAGTACTCGTCGAGTTTAATTGACCGGAGAAATAGGGTGAAAATACGTACGTATGTGTCAATTAGTTTAATTCTGGGATTACAATTATGGCACTTATGGATCTCGTAACGAAAGTGGGGATGATATTGATGGTAGTAACTTGTAGTGATCCGTTCTAATGAAGATGACGTTGCTTTCACTTTGGTGTTTGGCAAAAGTTGCAGAAATGGGGAGGGGAATTGATTGTTAGCAATTATAATGAAACAAAGATGAAGAAAAGAAAGAGAAATTTGGTATGGCAGAAGGGGCAATAACAGTATTTTTATTAATGTTTCACTAATTATGGAGTCAGGAGAGAGTAGCTAGGCTAGGATAACACATTAACAAACCTTGGTGACGCAAATATACATGATTGAGAAATAATAACCGTGAATTTATGACTAATTAAGTGGAGTATATATAGCAATATCTAGGGCATAATACATAGATTATGATGAAGGTAATTAATTAAGATTGGAAGTATAATACACTCATTATCACGTGAAATGGATTAATGAAAGACATAATCGATTGCAAAGGTGTATGAATAAGAAGAGCAGAAACATAACGACAGCGTGAAGGGAACAAATGATTAAAAGAGAGGTTGCAAAACCTAGATAATCATGGGTGCTAAGTCATGCTCCTGGTTCAGCTGTGTTGTGCGGTGAACAGAAATTGAAAACTTAAACATGATGATGATGGTAATGTAGGTGTAAGAAGGAGCCAAAAATTTATAATTGACACGTACTACGTCCTAGCTAGCAATTTGGATTGGCATGAGAAACATTGGGTTTCATCTTTCGAAAGGGTGACCAGCTTTTTAATCATAGTCTTATCTTGCTATCCTATGTACTAATTGATGTGGAATGAGTAGGAGTCAAAAAGATGCACAACACAGGAATTGTACTTTATGAATGGTGACCTCACTTGGGTGATTAAGTTTTTACCAGCTGCGCCGTTGTTTTTCATCATTTAATTGTATGCGGGACCTAGTAAGACAAACTCTCTTTCATGTTTAATTTTATTTAAACAATGTATGCGGAATGGTCCAAAGATAATATTATTGTTCAGACCGATTCCATTCGTTAAGTTATAATCAAAACTAATTTTATACAAATTTAAAACTTACCAATGCAAGAAAGGTGAAATTGGACCACTTAATTAATCGACATTTTACTCTTACAAAACTTTAAAAAATAATTATTTCATTAAAACAAATGAGTCCGTAAAGATACGAGGCAACTAAAATCATTTTTTATTTTAAACTTATTTTCACTAAAGTATACCATTTTATTAACAATGTTTGTTTTCTGATTGGCTGAGGTTCACATGCTTAAGTATAATAATAAGTCACCAATATCAACTATAAGGTGTGCTTGATTGGCTAAAGTTCACATGCTTAAGTATAATAATAAAGAGTAAATCAAGATTTTTAGATTATTAATAAAAAATAATTAATAATTAAGATTAAATTTGAATTATAAATATTCTTTTATTAAATTATTATTATTATTATTATTATTATCTTTATTACAATTATCAATATCATAGTTTTAAAAACCGAACCGGTCATCGAACCGGTTAGGTACTGGGTCAGTGGGTCAAAGGTTGAACCGGTGGGTCATTAGTTGAACCGCATGACTCGGTTTTTATTTATTTTTATTAAAAAAATATTCATATTAAATATATTTTATACTTATAAATTTTAATAAATTTATATCTTATTTTAAATTTCAATTTTTCTATCTTATTTAAAATTATTTTTATTTTTATTTTGTAAAAAAATACATAAAAAATTACATGTTAAACGGTATATTAATACAAATTAAAAATATAAATAATATGTACATATATAATATGCTTGCAATTAATACCACAAGATAATATATGTAATATTTACATAAATATTATATTATTAAATATATAATTTAAAATTAATAATATACTATAAAAGTTATTTAAGTTGTATATATTGCAAACAAATATATTAGAACAAGTAGTCATTGTTATATTTAATAAGACTCCTTGCTTTTCCATAAAGATTCAATTTTCATTATTATTTTTTGTGGTTTATGGTCCCTTAAAAAAATTTAAAAAAAAAGAAAAGAAAAAAAATGGTTGAACCGGTTTGACCCACCGGTTCACCGGTTGAACCGAAAAATTGACCGGTTCAATCCGGTTTAAAATGGGTCGACTGCATAACCGATCCAACTTAAGATTCGGACCGGCTGGACCACCGGTTCCCGGTCCAACCGGTCCGACCGGCCGGTTCGGTCCGATTTTTAAATCACTGATCAATATCACTACAATTCACTGTTGTAACTGTCATTATCATTATCATTGTCATTGTTGTCACCATCAATGATAGAGATGGAGATAACAATGACAGTAAAGTAACAATGCCATTGACTTTTTGTTGTCATATTTATCTCGTTGTCGTCGTCGTTGTTTTGTCTTGATGATAATAATGAGAATAACAATAATAATGATGACAACAACTATAATAGTCATTGACAATTATAGTCACAATTGTCACTATCATCACCACTATTATTATCATCCCTCACAATGATAATGACGACAATAATAATGTGATAATAACAACAATAATAGTGATAGTAATGATAATGATGATAACGATGGGTGATGATATTAATAATTATGCAATAAATAATATTAATAAATTTATAAAGGAGTATCTATATAATTGAGTTTTAATATTAACTATTAGTTATTTTTATTTATAGCAAAAGATTATGATTTACTTATCTCATTTTTCATATTAAGACATTCTCATTGGATACACCCTTTATACATATTGCACATATTAATGACATGCCACAATGTAGGTGATACTTAATTAATAAGATATTTTATTGTTGATACAAGATCATTCCATTGTATACTAGTACTAAATTATAACCTCAAAATTATAGGCCTTTTGTCTTGATCAAAGCACCGGAACTTGGTTGATCATGTTAATTGTCAATACACATAAAAGAAAAGAAAATAGTATATTACTAAAACATTAACGATATTAATTTAATCATAATATTTTTTACATACTAATTTTTATACTCATTTTATTTCTCTTCCATTTTTACACCCCATTTTTCTTAATTGACTAAATTTTATTTTATAAGTGAACTTACAAAATTGAGGAATCAATTATTTCAGTCTATTAAATCATATTTAAATAAAATAAAATAAATATTTAATACTAAACCTACTTCTTCCAAACTCAAATGTAAGGAAAAAAAACAATTTTTTGTTGTTGTAAATGATGAACTAAAATATAAGCAAATTTACATATAATGTTTGGTTGGGAAAAAATGAAAGAGAACAAAAGGGGAGGATAGATATTTTTATAATTTTTTTTTGTTTGGTTCAATTTTTAAGAGGAAAGAGAAACAAAACTCCTCATATTCTAATTTTAGTTCCCCTCTAATATTGGACGGATTTGGAGAGGGGATGAGGCATTCCAAAATATTCTTCCTTATGTTTTTAAATTTAAAAGTATTAAAG
Organism: Cajanus cajan; assembly: GCF_000230855.2. NCBI lineage: Eukaryota > Viridiplantae > Streptophyta > Magnoliopsida > Fabales > Fabaceae > Cajanus > Cajanus cajan. The sequence continues at coordinate 55,398,918 of NC_138521.1, forward strand.
ATACAAAGGTAAATTGATTTTTAAAATCTTATCCCTTCTCTTGTGAATCAAATAAAAAAATAGTTATATATCTTATAACGACCCGTCATGATCTCTATACTAAATGACTTATCAACTAGTAGTGGAAACAATTACTTTCTTAGTATTATATATTTATAAATACCTGGATGTGTACTCTATAGCATGTACGCAAGTGTAAACAACTATACAAGTATAAAATAATATAAGTACAATAATTCAATAAATATCAAATATACAACCTAAGTTGTCAATAAGCAATATCTATAGACTAGCTACATAGGGTAGCACAAAACAATATCTACATCACTAATTGCCAATATCTATAAACAGTATCTATAGTTGGTATCTTTATAATCTTATTAATATTGATGTAGTATATATGCCTTGACCTGACCTACATACTACATCAATTAATAAGATTCTAAAGGAGACTCAACACTTCACTCTAAGAGTTAACACCTACTCAAAGGAGATTTTTCAACAATTGAGCTCATAGAACACTACAACAATATCCTCGCATTGGGATATTAAACTTTCAAAAACAACTCTTTCCTATTCTTAAGTCAATCAACATATATGTCTAAATGCTTAAAGCATTATCAGTATCAACACCATGCATAAAGCATATTCAACACAACTACCTAACCATACAACGTACAACTCAACTCAACTTTCAATTATTAATCATCGTTAAGCATTATCATAGAGCAATATGTACGATAGGAACAAAAATTTTCAACTCAAAACATGTAATGGACAACACTTTGTTATTCATATTCAAAATTTAAGGAATCAAACAAGTTTTTATCAAGCAACTAGTGCTCAAGGCCACACACCTAATGCTTGGCATCGTCGGGGTAGGGGACTCTCTACCTCACCCACGCCCAATGCTATACAAGTTGTGTCTAACAGGTAGAGGCCCTTGAAACCTCACGCCTAACATGGTAAAGTTCCACACCCGACATCAATTCAACTTGAAATGATTCTCTCTCCTCACGTATGTTCGACATCACTCATTTTGTACTCGACACCAATATAGGTAAAATCAATTCTTTCACCTCACGCTTGACATCATTTCAACTCGAGACAATTCTCTCTCACTCCTCACACCTGGTGTCACTTATCCTACGTCCAACATCATGAAGGCGCATCTGATGTGATGGTGAGTTTTGGACCTGCAGACTCACAAATTTGCCTTAAACCACTTGAAAATAAAAAAATCTCAAGCATGCAACACCACAAAATCATATATATATATATATATACACACACACACACATCATCATCATCATCATCATCCACAACTCAATTCCAACCAAAGATGGTACATGCAACCACTAATAAGATCAAGTCATGCTATGTTATCACTACCATTCACAAGAACACTAAAACTTGCCAACAACTTGAATTTACTCTAATTCATCAACATAACTACGAATTTAGGGAATAATCCAACAATGCACAACTTCAAAATCAACAAGGATTCAATTCTAACTTTCCTTACATCAAAATCGAAGTGAATTGGGAAAGAGAAGAGGAAGACTCTAAACAACCACTAGATGACTCCACATGGATCAACCTTCTTGATTCAAGGTTCCTATTGATCTGAATCAGTAAACAACACAACTGAGATAAGATTTCGGGAAAAAATCACCCTTACAAGGAAACATTTAGAGAAAAAGATAACTCACGGACCTAAAGTGCTTCGTTCTGGCTTATCCTTCTAAGTTTCTGAAGAATTGAACTTATGAAGTTCAATGCTAAACAAAAACCCTTGTACACTTTTTCCTTCAAAATCAAACTGAACCTCTACCCATAGACTCAACTACCTAAAAACTCATAAGGAATTCATTGATTCTAAAGTTTTTCAACATAAAATAACAACTAACAACAACAACATATAATCAAATGAACTCAAGAACAAAATTCTAAAACTCATAGTGTTACATATTTTCATTCCCCTTCTCTCAACTCAACAAAATTTCTAACTTCTCATTTTCTTTCTCCTTCCCTCCCTTCCTTCCCCCTTTATTAAAATATCTCATCTCCCATCCTTTAAACTAATTACAAATTTCTCATTAATTAATATTATATTTGTACTCTATTTAATGTTATCACCTTAAAATATATAGCTCTCATTTAGTTAAGACTTATTTTCAGTAAAAAGAAAAATATTTTTTACATTAATTTTTAATGAAGGGTAATACAAAATATAAGAGAAAAAAATATTTTAATTAAGTTTAGAAAAATATATATATGATGATTAAGTAATTTTCTTAATTAACATAAAATTAATTAATTTTACTTATAATAATTGAGAAAAAGGAGTATCATCTTTATAATGTATCAAGAAAACTACCATTTTAATTTATATAAATGCATAAAGTGAATATCTTATATACATTCATTTGATTATTTATTCTTTAAAAAAATTAAATTAATATGAAAAAAGTAACATGTAATTTGATATAAATTTTAGTATAATTATAAAAATAATATTTTAAATACAATATGCCTTTTTTGAAATAAAATTTAATTTAATTTGAAATATATATGATATCTATTTATGATAATAATAATTATTATTATACATTTTATAAAATTTAAAAAACTCACTCAAATTGTGCGTAGGAATTATTATATAATTAGGAAGAAAGAAAAAAAAATTAAAGAACAAGAATTCTATCCTTAAAAATAAATAAACTCAATTTTTTTTTGTATGCTGTATCCCTAACTTATATATATAAATAAAAGGTTATAATAACACCGATGTAACTTTTACTAATTAGTGTTACACCGCTCAATAACTTTATATTAAATGTGAATTTTGTAAATCCAACCGTTAAATTGAAAGTTCATATCTCTTAAATCATGTATACAAAATTTTATATTAATCCAAGATGATTTGATACTTCATTTTTATAAAACAAAATTGACGTAATGTATTCATTTCAAAATATACTAAAATATAAACATTTTGATCACCTTCAAATTGTTGTTCAATTTTAACAAAATTTGATATCACGTATAAAGTGATATAAACTTTCAATCTAACAGTTAGATTTACAAAATTTACATTTAATATAAAGTTATTAAGCGGTGTAACACTTAGTAAAAGTTACACTGGTATAATTATAACTCCCCTTATATATCTATATATATATATATAAATTTGGGTCTAGAGATATTATAATCTAGAATATGATTCAATCAAATTTTAGATGAGAGTTAGGGTCAAATATAAGTCGACTCAACCCATTCTTAAATTTGTACACCTCTGTCATGAAATACAAGGTTTATTTATATTGGATATCTGATAATTGGCTTGTGTCTTCTAAACACGTTAGTCTTTTCAAAATCCTTCCAAGTTTAGCTTGAAATCTTTTCTATAAGCACACAAGTCAATATATTTACTTTTCTACCCTCCTTTAAGATTAATCAGAAATTGTTTTGATGCTGAATAATATTTCTTAATTGTTAAGTTGTGTTGTGCCATTACAAATTTTGTCATCTTCTCTAGAAAATATCATTGCATTGTAAGAATAAGAACTGAGAGCATCAGTAGTACACTTGAGGCAAACGCAATCTTTGAATTACTTATGATATTTCGTTAGCTACAAATAATTTTGAGAAATCTTGTAAGCAAAACGCAAGTTACGAATGATTAAAAATAATTAAACGATAAAATACTTTCCCAATTCCAAGAATTTAAATGGGTAAATGATAATTATTGTTTTCACTAGGTACCAAGGAGTATATATTGTTAAATAAAAATAATAATTTTCTTTAAAAGTTTAAAAAATATTGAATAAATAGATATCTTCTTTTCCTACTCGGTTAAATGAGGGGAATCCCTCATCATTCATACCAAGTTAATAAATAAGATAATGATAGTGTGTCTTCAAATAAAATCGTTACTGCACTCTTTATAAATATGTCGCTTGTGATTGTTATTTCTTATAAATGAGTGATAAAAGTTATGACAATTTTTATGAAGAATGAAGATCAATTTCATAAACCACGCATTAAAAAGTGATTCTTTTATTTTGAGGGACTAAAGGTAAGTATCTCTAAATGAAAAATGTTAGGGCATATCATTTAAAACATTCTTTAGAAAACAATTATTTTTTAGGTTTTTTTTTAAATAGATGTCATAGTTAACATGTTTCAATATTTTTTCCTTCATAATTTAATAACACGTGTTAAATTAATGGACGATATGAAAACTCTCAAAAATTAAGTTTTAATATTAATAAACTAAGATGTTTTCAAAAATTGTCTTAAGATCATATGTTAAAAAGGATTGTTTAGTCTTAGTTACAAACGATCTAATACTCTAAAATGCATGATAAATTATTAGATGGAATATTTTGTTTGTATAAGACAAATGCTTTAAATATTATATTTAATATATCTAATGTTTCTATCATATGCTTTTATGGTATTTCTTAATGAACAAGGACAAGTAAATATCTCAAAGCTTGTAAAAAGACTTTCTTGACTAACATACACAACAATGCCTCCTCTTTCAATACCATAAAGATAATAAGTACCATTTTTGGTTAAATAAAAAGAAATCATTTGATGAAATACATTTAATGTACCAACATACACCTAGATCTACCCGGATGTAAGATGAAACAAATCAAGATTGTTACTCAAGGATTTGTAACACTCTCTGCAATATCACCTATATAAAGAAGCTTGAGCCTCAAAAAACAAAGAAAACCAATAGTTATACTTATTTATTCATTATAAAATATCTATATAAAAAATTTGTACCTAAAAGTTATATTATGTCTTGTGAGTAAGAAAAACTCTTTCAATTATATTTAACTATGTGTTTTAGCTTGAAGTCGAAAGACACTTTGTTATTTAAAAAATACTTAGTGTTGAAATCTAGAGAATTTATTGTTCAAATAATACTTTGATAGTTTGCTTAAAAAGACAAATCAAAAAACACTTATGTTGGACTAAAACTAACTTGTGAAATAATATTTATATCTTTGTGAAAAATAATAAATCTTGATTAAGAACTAAATATATAGTCTTAAAAATTGAGACAAATTAATATAAAAATACCTTGTGTATTTTATTTTACTTCATCTCCGTTGTTTTAGACTTGTGTTACTAATTCACAAATTGAAAAAAGTGTTAGGATTTTTTATAAACACTATTTAACCTCCATTTTAATATTTTTCTTTTCTCCACAATGTGAGCACATGATGTGACACCCTTACTACCCCAACACATATATTGTAATAATGAAAACTTACAAATAAATTTTTTTAATTTCGGTAAAAGGGTTCACATGAGAATCTTCAAAAGTATCTTTCAATAACCACAATAATAAAAATGAAACACAAGAGTTTATAAATTATTTTCAAAAATAACATTTACAATTCCAAATCCAAATAAAAACATATGTTCTTAAAAAATCCTCTGCCCCGATGTCACAATATCAGAGCATCCCCACAATTCAACTGTTGGCATACTAGATGCCACTCGAAGCAGGATCTTCCTCACCTAAAACATCCACAATTTGTACGATGAGAAAAGAAAACATTCATATGTAAAGCACATACACAACAACGTAATCTCATTACAATGAAATATTTACAAGCATTTATATATATATCATAACTCTATCAATCATGCATTATTTTCACTTCAAAATTCGCAATCACACCCATTTATCTCAAATATTGCAATTAACATTATCATTTTCACATTCACAATTCACACAATCTTACAATTAACATTATGTCAAGGTCACGCCACAACTGTCATAAGTGATACGGGTTAATTGTCTCACTCATCCCACACCATGTCAGGGTCACGCCCTCCCTGTAGCATCACTTACCCAGGGGCCGTGCCATCCCTGGTCATTGATGTGAGGAACCACAATCACATTACAATTCACACAATTTCTTACAATTAACCCTATGTCAGGGCTGCCATATTTGACATAAGTGATACGTGTTAACTGTCTTACTCATCCCACACCATGCCAGGGTCACGCCCTCCCTGTAGCATCACTACCCAGGGGTCGTGCCATCCCTAGTCATTAGTGTGAGGAACTATAATCATAATCCTATTCACATCCATACAACATCTCATCTCATAACTCAATTTCATACACACATCAAATAGGTCCAAAATAATGGGTTTCATACATATCAAGTAATTCACATTTTAAATCATCAATTTTTATCAAATAATATAACAATGATATTCATAAATTAATATAATAACCAATAGAATTAGTAATCTAATATAATTTCAGCATAAACAGTCTAATTGTTCCAAAACCTAGCTTACAGGCACTTTTCTACAATTTCGTTCTCTCTCCCAGATCATCATTCTTACAAATTATTAGCATATTTATAATCCTCAACACATACAGAATCTAATGGTATAATTAATTCCTCAAACAGAAATAATCCAATTTTTCCAAAACCTAACCTACAGGCACTTTTCTATAATTTTGTTCTCTCTCCTAGATCATCATTCTTACAAATTATTAGCATATTTATAATCCTCAACACATACAGATTCTAATGGTATAATTAATTTCTCAAACAGAAATAATCCAATTTTTCCAAAACCCAACCTACAGACACTTTTCTATAATTTCGTTCTCTCTCCTAGAGCATCATTTTTACAAACAAATCATATATTTGTTGTCCTAAATATATACAGAATCAAATAATGTCAATAATTATTCAAACAGAAATAATTATAAAATTACTCATAATCTTAAGGGTTCTTCCTCTACCCAATTCCCTCATGTAACTCCACATATAAATAATCCCCTTTTCCCCCGTACCTGGATACGTAGAAGCTGAATTTATACGAGATCTAGTTGGTCTCCCTCGCTGGGTTCCCCTCGGTCTGAAGCAGAAAGTAGAGAGAAAAGAAGAGAGAGCAGAAGAAAAGAAATCAGAAAATGAGAGGTGTGCCTTTTCAGAGTGGCAGACATCTCAATTTATAGGCCTTAGACTTCGCCAGAACGGCCCGTTCCAATTTCGGAACGGCCCGTTCTGGATCCCAAAATTGTGGGCAAAAATCACACCTAGAACGGCCTGTTCCCAAACCAGAACGGTCCGTTCTGGTTGCATTTATTACTCACAACTGTCGTAGCCCGTTCCAAGCCCGTTCCCACTTAAAGTATAAAGCAGTTTTTAATAGTCCAGAACGGTCCGTTCCAACTTGAGAACGGCCCGTTCTGGCCTACGAACTAACATACAATTTGGTAGTTTGGAACGGCCCGTTCCAATTTCGGAACAGCCCGTTCCCAGCTACTAAATCACATACATTTTGGTAGTTTGGAACGGCCCACTCCAATTCCGGAACAGCCCGTTCCAAGCTACTAAATCACTTCTATACCTTTATAAAATTGACCAAAATACCCTCAAAAATAAAATAAAATAGAAATAAGAAAAAAATGGGGTGTTACAATTCTCCCTTTCTTTAAGAAATTTCGTCCTCGAAATTACCTGAAGCAAATAAAAATGGATATGACGCTTTCATCTTCTCCTCTAGCTCCCAAGTAGCACTTTCAGGTGTAGCTCCTCCCCAAACAACTTTCACCAAAGGAATTTCCTTACCCCTAAGTTGCTTCACCATTCGATCCTCGACTCTCACCGGGGTAGCTTCCACAGTTAGGTTCTCCTTAACCTCAAGATGATCCGACTCAATCACATGCAAAAGATCATGGATGTATTTCCGAAGTTGGGAAATGTGGAAGACATCATGGAGATTTGACAAATTAGGAGGCAAAGCAATTTGGTAGGCAACACTACCGACTCTTTTTAGAATTTGGAAAGGACCAATAAATCGAGGAGTAAGTTTTCTGGATTTCAATGCCCTGCCAACCCCAGTCCACGGAGTGACTTTCAAGAACACATGGTCACCTTCTTGAAATTCCAAGTCCTTCCTTCTCCTGTCAGCATAACTTTTCTGTCTACTCTGAGCTGTCCTCATCCTCTCTTGTATCAATCTAACCTTATCAGTGGTTTGTTGCACAATCTCAGGTTCTAAGATAACATTATCACCAGGCTCGCACCAACACAAAGGGGTCCTACATCTCCTACCATACAAGGCTTCATAAGGTGTCATACCTATACTAGAGTGGTAACTATTATTATAGGTAAACTCTATCAAAGGTAAAAGACTATCCCAACTACCCCCTTGGTCCAACACACAGGCTCTAAGCAAATCCTCTAAAGATTGAATAGTCCTCTCAGTCTGACCATCAGTTTGAGGGTGATAAGCTGAACTAAGTCTAAGTTGGGTCCCCAAAGCTCGTTGTAGGCTCTCCCAAAACCTAGAGGTGAATCTAGGGTCTCTGTCTGAAACTATGCTAGATGGTATCCCATGCAATCTCACAATCTCATCAATATACAGTCCAACCAATCTCTCTAGAGAATACCTAATGTTAATAGGTAAGAAATGTGCACTCTTAGTCAACCTATCAACTATAACCCAAATGGAATCATGCCTTCTCCTAGTCCTAGGCAAAGCAACTACAAAATCCATAGAAATGCTATCCCACTTCCACTCGGGTATACTCAAAGGCTAAAGTAGTCCTGAAGGTTTCTGATGTTCTATCTTAGCCTTCTCACACACTAAACAGGCACTCACAAATTTAGCTATATCTTTCTTCATCATAGGCCACCAAAATATCTTCCTAAGGTCTTGATACATCTTAGTTGCTCCTGGGTGAAAACTAAGTTTGCTCCTATGACCTTCCTCTAGGATCAAACGTCTAAGTGTAGGGTCACTAGGCACGCACACTCGGTCTTTAAATCTTAACACTCCATCTACACCCAAGGTAAATTCTCCTCCAACACCTTGTCCTATAACATCACGTCTAGCCACTAGAAATGAATCCACTAACTGTGCTTCTCCAATTTCCCTCAACAACTCACTAGTCACCCGAGTCGTACCTAGTCTCACACTACCAGGGGTCACTTCACAAGTCAAACTCAAGTCTCTAAATTGAGCCAAAAGGTCCATCTCCCTAATCATAAGAGAAGACAAATGCAACGATTTCCTACTTAAAGCATCAGCCACCACATTGGCTTTGCCCGGATGATAACTAAGGTCAAAATCATAGTCCTTAAGGAACTTTAACCATCTCCTTTGCCTCATATTTAATTCCTTTTGGTCAAACAAATACCTAAGACTCTTATGATCACTAAACACCTCAAATTTTGAACCATACAAATAATGTCTCCAAATCTTAAGTGTGAATACCACAGCTGCTAATTCAAGATCATGGGTGGGGTAATTCTTCTCATGTATTTTCAATTGCCTAGATGCATAAGATACGACCTTTCCCTCTTGCATTAACACTCCACCCAAACCCATCTTAGAAGCGTCACAATAAACCACAAAAGTCTTACTAAGATCAGGCAACACTAAAACAGGTGCACTAGTCAACTTCTCTTTAAGGGTTCCGAAACTATTCTCACATTTACTATCCCATACAAACACAACTCCTTTCCTAGTTAAACTTGTCAAGGGTAACGCTAATTTAGAGAATCCCTCTATGAATCTTCTATAGTATCCAGCCAATCCAAGGAAGCTCCTAATCTCACTAACTGACTTAGGTGTTTCCCACTTAAGCACCGCCTCAACTTTAGATGGATCTACTGCTATACCCCCACTTGAAATCACATGTCCTAAGAAACTCACCTCCTCTAGCCAAAAGTCACACTTAGACAACTTGGCATAAAGTTGTCTCTCCCTGAGGGTTTGAAGTACTACCTTTAAGTGTTCCTCATGTTCCTCTTTAGTCTTGGAATAAACTAGTATGTCATCTATGAAGACAACTACAAATTTATCCAAGTACGGATGAAAAATTCGGTTCATGTAATCCATAAAAATTGCAGGAGCATTCGTCACACCAAAAGGCATTACTAGATACTCATAGTGTCCATAACGAGTCCTAAATGCTGTCTTAGGTACATCCTCACCCTTAACTCTAATCTGATGGTACCCCGATCTAAGATCAATTTTACTAAATACACACGCACCCACCAACTGGTCCATAAGATCATCTATCCTAGGCAATGGATATTTATTCTTAATGGTCACCTTGTTCAACTGGCGATAATCTACACACAATCTCATGCTACCATCCTTCTTCTTGACTAAGAGTACGGGTGCTCCCCAAGGTGATACACTAGGTCTCACAAACCCCTTCTCCAACAAGTCTTCTATTTGTTTCTTAAGCTCCACTAACTCTACGGGTGACATCCTATAAGGTGCAATAGAAATAGGTCCTGTTCCTGGTACTAAGTCTATGGAAAATTCTACTTCTCTTCTAGGTGGTAAGCTAGACATATCATCAGAGAAGACATCCGAAAAGTCACACACAACAGGCAGTTCATTCACCAAAACATTACTCTCAGAATTCAAAGAAGTTAACAACATGTACATTTGGGCATCCTCTTGAAAAGATACCTTAACTTGGTTGGCAGTCAAATAATCCTTACTCACTTTTTCAACAGGATCACCAAAAACAATAGATTTATCAGCACAATTCAAAAGGACATGATTGGAAGATAACCAGTCCATACCCAGAATAACATCTAGCTGACTTAGAGGCAAACAAATTAAGTCAACCATGAAATCTCTACCCTCAATAATCAAAGGACATTTTAAACAAACATCAGAAGTAGACATTGAACCACTAGTTGGTTTCTCTACTATTAATTCAAAAGACAAGGAAGAAACAAGTAATTTTAAGTTGGACACACACGCATGTGATATAAAAGAGTGAGTCGCACCATAGTCATACAAAACAATTAGAGGAGTTCCATTGATGAAACACATACCCTGGATTAAGTCTTTGGATTGCGTAGCTTCAACACCACTCAAGGCAAACACCCTTCCTGACGCTCTAGGTTTGCTAGCACTCCCTCCAACATCTGTTGTTTCTTTCCTATTCTGGGGGCATTCACTAGCTTTGTGTCCCATCGCTTGACATTTGAAGCATGTTATAACTCTTTGCGTCCGACACTCAACTGCCCTATGACCTAGCTTCCCACATTTGAAGCAGTTGTTGTGTGGAACAGAACCCACACTTCCCCTTCTAGAAGTTTAGCTAGCCGTTGGGGCTTGGCTCCTCTGTTGCAAAGAACCTTGGTAATTCACCTTAGAACTCGAATCTCCGACAGACTTGGTGTAAGGCTTACCCTTACTAGATGAACCAAACCTATTATTCCTCATGGGTCCTCCACTCTTATAATGAGTTAACCTAGCACGGTTGTCCTCATCATATACTCGGCACTTGTTTACCAATTCATGATAGTGAGTGATCCCTTGATAATTGAAAACTTGTTTAATCTCAGGGCGAAGACCACTCACAAACTTCACACATTTTTCCTCCTCATTGCCCACGCCATCATACATAGGACAAAATCTGACCAAGTCTTCAAACTTAGTCACATACTCAGCCACAAAATTTTCTCCTTGCTTCAATTCAAGGAATTCCACCTGTTTCTTATGTCTCACATCTCGGGGAAAGTATTTCTCCAAGAATAGCCGCTTGAAATTCTCCCAGTTCACCTGGGTACCTGCAGCTATCATTCTTTGTAAAGCACCTTGCCACCAGATGCCAGCCTCTCTAGAAAGCATGAAGGCAGCCAAAGTTACCTTTTGTATCAAGGGACATCCCATAGCTTGGAATATCTTTTCAACTTCAAAAATCCAGTCAGTAGCTCCATCAGGATTATAACCCCCACGGAAGCTTGGCGGATTATTTCGCTGGAATCTCTCCAACCAATCTATCTCTAGTTGTTGGTTCATATTACCAAGAGCCTGAGCCATCGCTTGTAAAGCATCAGCGATTGCACGATCGTTCCTACCTCCTGCCATTACTTTTCTGGATCACCAGAAAAGTTAACAATTATACTATAAGTAAACAACAAACTTAATCAATCATAGCACATATCAACAAATTCCACAATCAAATCATTCAATCAATTATCTACCAAACAAGCATAGTAGACTCATAACTCACGGTCGATTGGATCGACCTGCTCTGATACCACTAAATGTGACACCCTTACTACCCCAACACATATATTGTAATAATGAAAACTTACAAATAAATTTTTTTAATTTCGGTAAAAAGATTCACATGAGAGTCTTCAAAATTATCCTTCAATAACCACAATAATAAAAATGAAACGCAAGAGTTTATAAATTATTTTCAAAAATAACATTTACAATTCCAAATCCAAATAAAAACATATGTTCTTAAAAAATTCTCTGCCCCGATGTCACAATATCAGAGCATCCCCACAATTCAACTGTTGGCATACTAGATGTCACTCGAAGCAGGATCTTCCTCACCTAAAACATCCACAATTTGTACGATGAGAAAAGAAAACATCCATATGTAAAGCACATACACAACAACGTAATCTCATTACAATGAAATATTTACAAGCATTTCTATATATATCATAACTCTATCAATCATGCATCATTTTCACTTCAAAATTCGCAATCACACCCATTTATCTCAAATCTTGCAATTAACATTATCATTTTCACATTCATAATACACACAATCTTACAATTAACACTATGTCAAGGCCACGCCACAACTGACATAAGTGATACGGGTTAATTGTCTCACTCATCCCACACCATGCCAGGGTCATGCCCTCCCTGTAGCATCACTTACCCAGGGGCCGTGCCATCCCTGGTCATTGATGTGAGGAACCACAATCACATTACAATTCACACAATTTCTTACAATTAACCCTATGTCAGGGCTGCCATATTTGACATAAGTGATACGTGTTAACTATCTTACTCATCCCACACCATGCCAGAGTCACGCCTTCCCTGTAGCATCACTTACCCAGGGCCCGTGCCATCCCTAGTCATTAGTGTGAGGAACTATAATTATAATCCTATTCACATCCATACAACATATCATCTCATAACTCAATTTCATACACACATCAAATAGGTCCAAAATAATGGGTTTCATACATATCAAGTAATTCACATTTTAAATCATCAATTTTTATCAAATAATATAACAATGATATTCATAAATTAATATAATAACCAATAGAATTAGTAATCTAATATAATTTCAGCATAAACAGTCTAATTGTTCCAAAACCTAGCTTACAGGCACTTTTCTACAATTTCGTTCTCTTTCCCAGATCATCATTCTTATAAATTATTAGCATATTTATAATCCTCAACACATACAGAATCTAATGGTATAATTAATTCCTCAAACAGAAATAATCCAATTTTTTCAAAACCTAACCTACAGACACTTTTCTATAATTTCGTTCTCTCTCCTAGATCATCATTCTTACAAATTATTAGCATATTTGTAATCCTCAACACATACATAATCTAATGGTATAATTAATTCCTCAAACAGAAATAATCCAATTTTTCCAAAACCTAACCTACAGGCACTTTTCTATAATTTCGTTCTCTCTCCTAGAGCATCATTTTTACAAACAAATCATATATTTGTTGTCCTAAATATATACGGAATCAAATAATGCCAATAATTCTTCAAACAGAAATAATTATAAAATTACTCATAATCCTAAGGGTTCTTCCTCTACCCAATTCCCTCATGTAACTCCACATACAAATAATCCCCTTTTCCCTCGTACCTGGATACGTAGAAGCTGAATTTATACGAGATCTGGTTGGTCTCCCTCGCTGGGTTCCCCTCGGTCTGAAGCAGAAAGTAGAGAGAAAAGAAGAGAGAGCAGAAGAAAAGAAATCAGAAAATGAGAGGTGTGCTTTTTCAAAGTGGCAGACAGCTCAATTTATAGGCCTCAGACTTCGCCAGAACGGCCCGTTCCAATTTCGGAACGGCCCGTTCTGGACCCCAAAATCGTGGGCAAAAATCACACCCAGAACGGCCCGTTCCCAAACCAGAACGATCCGTTCTGGTTGCATTTATTACTCACAACTACCGTAGCCCGTTCCAAGCCCGTTCCCACTTAAAGTATAAAGCAGTTTTTAATAGTCCAGGACGGCCCGTTCCAACTTGAGAACGGCCCGTTCTGGCCTACGAACTAACATACAATTTGGTAGTTTGGAACGGCCCGTTCAAATTCTGGAACAGCCCGTTCCCAGCTTCTAAATCACATACATTTTGGTAGTTTGGAACGGCCCGTTCCAATTCCGGAACAGTCCGTTCCAAGCTACTAAATCACCTCTATACCTTTATAAAATTTACCAAAATACCCTCAAAAATAAAATAAAATAAAAATAAGAAAAAAATGGGGTGTTACACATGAACTCCCCTGTCAAGTCATTTAATAAAACATTTATTAATATTGTATGTAAGTTCAAAACAACATATATTATATTTATTAAATTTGATAATATATATATATATATATATATATATATATTATAATTAATAAATATAATATTTAATAATTTTACCAATATTTATAACATATACTCCCTCCACTTCATATTATAAGAAACAATTTATAAAGAATTACTAATCCAAATTATAAAGTACTTTATAATTTATATAAAATATTAATTTTAATTTTTATTATATGTCCTTAATTAAAGATTGTAAAACGTGATTTTCTATTTTATTTCTTAAATTCGTCATTTATAATTTTTTAAAATAAGTCCTAAAATTATATTTAATACATTCACAGGTTGACTTCTAAAATTTGATCTCTTTAATCATTACAATCAATTCAAATTCATTTAATATTATGTATTTATTTGTTATTTAAATTGAGAAAAATAATGTTACACATTATTTTCACATATTCACTTCTAAAATTTGAACTTCTTAATCATTACAATCAAAACATATTCAATTAATGTGATATATTTATTTGTTATTCAAAATGAAAAAAAATAATTAAAAAATTGTGTTACACACGCTTCCACACTAATATTCGAAACTTATCTATATTGTAAATATATATACTAACACCTATTTATAAAATTTTAAAAAAAAGTATTTTAAGCTTTATTTTGTCAACTAGAACTATGACACAATTAAACATGATCAAAGGCACTTGCATACACTTTCATACTATTTTTTTTTATTTAAAAATTTATCATCTTACATTGACTAGGGGAAAATTGGGTAGCCAATCTATCAGGGGCTCGCAACCCAATCTTTTTAAGGTCTGATAATTGAAAATTTTAGAAAAATCAGACATAAATATTTTTTAAAAAAAATCTTTTTAATTAAAAATATCATATTTTAGACTTTTAAGATAGTCTAAAAATTTTATAGATGACTTATATGAAATAATATTATATACATATTAATTTATAATAATATTTATATTTAATATATAATTTTTTTATTAATAATATGTTTAGTACTAATACATGTTTACCTATATTTATTAACTTATTTATAGGTATTGCATAAAACAAATTATGTAAATAATTTTTTAGGTTAATTAGACTTTTAAACATAAAAGCTCATGTTAGATCGAAAAATTTTAACATTGGGAAGACTTCACCAATGCATTGTGAGTAAATTATATAAGTGAGTCTGATACTATATTATAATTCAACTTAAAGTATTAAGTATGTAAAAAAAATTTCACTTATATAATACTCAACAATATGTTTAACTTTAATCGATGCGAGACTTACTTTATACTTGAACTTTAACATTCTCTTCAAGTATAAATATCTTCTACATGATCACGCTCCTTTCAAATAACGTCTTTTTTGTTCATAAATATTCAATAATGACTTATTTATACCGCCGTTGCATATCAATAAAAGACATCTTCAACACTTCTAAAATGACTTTTTAATACAAAGATAATTTCACTCCTTAGATTTACACCAATTCACTCATATCATTTATAACCAATTTTATTGTTTGATACTCGTCGAAACTGATATAGGTCGCTTAGTCAAACTAATAGGACATTAAAATCATTATATTTTATCATTTTCTTAATATGTTCTATCTCCTTATCACAAGATGATATATATATTTTAAACTTTTAAAGAAAAAAATTACACCTATCTATATACTAAAGATTGAAAAAAAGTTGACTGAAATTGATGATATAATTTAATAAATAATTGTACAATTCTAAAAATTGAAAAGATAAAATTTAAATAAATCATTTCCATTAATTAGAAAAAGTCTCATTATTAAGCGAAAAATGCTGAGGCAGCCTTGTCCTTTTTCATAATGGAAAATGCGTGTTTGCGAATTCGGACTTCACAAGCACCTTTACAAAGACAACCTTCCTGTTCAAGTTTAGAGTTTGTTCAGACGAATAATTTTAATGAAATATTTTTTTTAAAATTTTTTCAAATATTTTAGATTAAACTATTTTATCTGAATGAAAAATTTATAAATAAAAAATTAAAATTCTTCAAAATAATAAAATTTTAAATTTTCAACAATAAAAAAAGTAAAAAAAATATTTTTTTCCTTTTTATCTTATCTATCTATCTGCTTATCTATTTATCTATTTATATCTAAACAAGTGGATTACCTTAACTTTGTGAAAAAAATTTCATACTATACAATATTGCTGTTTTCTTTTTTATATATAAATATTTTATATTTTATGCAAATCAAATACAGTATTGTGGTTTCAAAAATTAATTTCAAATAAAGTGATTTTCATTATTTTTAAAAGGTTTAATAGTTAAGTCTGTAATTATTTCTATATAAATTTAAAGAAACATATTTTTGTAATTATTTATAAAATATTTTTTCACAGAAATATACTTTTCATTAAGTTTTGACCGGAAATAATTTTTGTTAGTTTTCTAAATAATGAATACATTGATATAAAATTACTTTTCCAACTTAAAAAAATAATGCAGATAGAATCTGAATCTTTTATGAGAGAATGGTCATTTCTTTTAT
The DNA here is from genome assembly GCF_000230855.2 of Cajanus cajan. Classification (NCBI taxonomy): domain Eukaryota; kingdom Viridiplantae; phylum Streptophyta; class Magnoliopsida; order Fabales; family Fabaceae; genus Cajanus; species Cajanus cajan. The sequence goes on from NC_138521.1 coordinate 55,415,842, forward strand.
CCATCCAGAATGTGTAAATTACTTTTACTTTTTACTACTAAAATGACCTTAATGATTCAAAGTATGGTCCTTTGATATCGTAAATACTTTTTATACTATTATTTAATTATAAATCATCATCATGTATTATGCATTTTTTAATTTTTATAATAATTTATTTAAAAATTATACTAACTATAATTTTTGTTACATTAATTGAAATTAAACTCATATTTTATTAGCAAATATTGTTTATTTATTACATTATATGGCTACAGCCCATAGAAAAGAGAACAAAACAATGTGTCCAATAATTCTTTTTTTATCGGATGTCCCCGAAGGACACGATGTGTCAAATAAGAAAAAAGTAATTGCGGTTCATCATTCATGGGAGAAAAAAACAAAAGGAAAAGATATCAAAAGAAATGAATGGTAAGGACTAAATTGTTGTAGTGAATTAATATGACCAAAAAAAACATTTGTCTGTACTCTATACTTCTACTCATCAAATAAATGCTTGAGTAAAATGATAAGTTTATTTTATTTTATTTTATTTTTATGAATCATAATTATAATAATAACACAAGGTTCAAACATCAAATTTTATGTATTATATTCCAACTTTTCACCTGATAATACTAATGATTAATTTCAAACGGTTAGTTAATTAAATGACTCTTAATTGTTACACATATTTTAACCTAAATTGTGGTGAAAAGTAGTTTACATTCTCAATTGAAATTTAGTTGTTACGATGACATGTTAAACACATAAAAGTTGTAAAGTTGAAATTTTATTTGATGTTGGAAACTGAAATGATTGTAAGTTTTGAAAATTTAGAAACTCACAAAAATATAGTAATATTTCAAAAACAAAAAAATACAAAAATCACTTAATTTGACATTATAATATTTTTATTTTTTATACGATAAATAAACGAGTATTAATATCGAAGTGAATGGGTTTATTGATGTATTAATAGTATGAATTAGACTTATTAGTAAAAACAAATTATCTATACTTAATTTGATGTAATGTCATTAAATATAGTTATTATTCACATTATTTGTGTATTAATATTAGTAAACATAAATGATAATGGCTTGTGCCTCTTAATAAAAATGTTTAAAATTTTAATTTTAATTTTGGATATAAAATAAATTTTGTTGGAGAGAAATATGAAATACTCACTTTGTAAATATTTATGATGCTTAGTGAAGATTAATCTTTATTTTAATGATAGATGTTTCAAATAAGCACTATAGATTAAAAAAAAAATACATCAGTGCATGACTGTAGATCATAAACGTAAAAATAACCATCAAAATAAATCGGAGGTAATATTATTTATTTATTACATTATTTGGCTAAAGCCCGTATAAAAGAGAACAAAACAATGGTGCCAAAGAAGAAAATAGCAATTGTGGTTCAAGGGAGAAAAAACAAAAGAAAAAGATTTTTAAGAGAACGAGTGGTAAGGAGTAAATTGATGTTGTGAATATGACAAACAAACAAAAAACACTTGTCAACACTCTAAATTGCTATTTCATTTTGACTTGTATTTACATAAATTAAAAAAATAATTAAATGCATCAATTTTTATAATTATTATAGGTTTTATCTTAAAAAAATGACTTTACTTAATTTTAATCGGTCAATTTATTTTATTTTATTTTAATCCTCTAAATTTAAATAATATCTATTTTTTTTAAAAATATTGTTAACTTTTTTTTTGTTAAAATATTTCAGCTCAACATTGAAATCACCATTAATTTTATAGACATAACTTTTTAATTTAAAATATTACTTATTTTAGGATTAATTTAAATTTTAGAGTAAAAATTAATTTTACACTTAAAATTTTTTACTATTCACTCTTAGACACATATAGGTATGAAGGTTCTAATAATTCATTTTTTACTTGAACACGGAATCTCCCACCAAATTTGAATAATTTTTTTTTTCACAAATTCAAAACAAAGTTTTTTTCCACTGCCATATTCATGCTCATAAACATTCACTTTCACATCTTCCTTGACAATCTTTTAAATTCTAAATTTACAATTTTTTGTGACACCTTTTTACTCTTGGTGGCTCTTGATGTTTTTAACGCACAAGTTACTCTAAACAATACTAATTTTTCTTCCTTCTCGAACTTTAAAGTGTTGCCTTTCAAAAATATAAGATCTTTGACTTCCTCTATTAAGAGTGAAAGCAAAATAAAGAAATAAAAATAAAATAGAATCCTTTTAGAGCTTCCATGTGTTTAAAAGTAGATAATGAAAAATTTTAAGTGTAAAATTAACTTTTACCTTAAAATTTAACTTAATCCTAAAATAATTAATATTTTAAATTAAAAAAGTTTTATATAGTAAAATTAATGATGATTTAAGTGTTAAGGTGAACTATTTTAACAATAAAAGTTAACACTATAAAAAAAAAGTGTTATATAAATTTAGTGAACTAAAATCAAGAAATTTATTTTTAAAAGAATAAAACTAAATGAAATTAATTTTTAGAAATAAAAAATATATCTAACCCTTAACCTATATTGTGGTGCAAAAGTGATTTTATATTCTCAAGCAAAATTTAGTTGTTACAATAAATAATATATATATATATATATATATATATATATATATATATATATATATATATCTTACAAAGAACGACAATATGATAAGCTGAAATTTATTTGATTTTGAAAACTAAAATGATTGTAATTTTTGAAAATTTAGAAACTAACAACTAAAACATACCTCAATATGGTTGATTCAGGTACTTGATAATAACTTCACTTAATTTAGCATTATGGATTTTCTTTTTAATCTTTTATCCTGCATTCCAAAATTACAAAATATATGCGCAACTTCTTGTTTTTAATATAAGAAAAAAAAATGAATATTACTTTTTTTTCCCTTCATTATATTCTCTTTTGTCACAAAATGAATGTAATTTAAAACTTTTAATACAGATTTAACAATAATAAATATATCACTTTTGATATAAATTTACTAAAATAGTTTCACTCTTGATAAATATATTAATTTTAATTAGAATTATCAAAATGGATCACAGTCCATCTTGAAAATGGGTTGAATTGATAAAAAAATCATAAAATTCATAATTGGTAAAAGAAAGTCAATCAACCTACTTTTGACTTGACCCAACATAGGTTCATGGTTCCGGCTACCACCTAATCAATTTACACCCCTATCAACCAAATTCATTAACGACCATTTTAACAATTTATTCTTATATGCATATTATTTTAACAATGTATATATTTTTGTTTTAAATGAAAGTAAAATTGATATAAAATAACATGAAATTTCTTTATATTTATCCACTCAAGCATTCAATGAAAATTAATATTGATGAACAATTACTCTAATAACAATATTTTTTTTTATTTTTGTTTTTATTATTTAAAGTTGTGTATATTTTTTTAATTAACTTTAATGTTATGTGTGTGAGACCTTACCCTTAGCTGACCACACTCCCCCTCCCAACTCTCACTCTAACTCTCCCTTTCACTCTCTTTTCTCCCTCCATTCTCATTTTGGCGGATTTCACTTTGGTTTCTTGGATTCAAGGTGGTGGTGTGGAGTGATTAAGGTTGCTAGCTGAACATTTGGGGGTTCCTCTTCTTCTCCGACTCTTCTCTCTTCTCCGTTCCTCAATCGTCTCTTCCCGGAAGCTCGGATTTCTTCACCGAGGTAAGGGAATTTAGTATTTTGCTGCGTTTTGGCTGGAAAACGGGTTTATGAACCCTTTTGGCTGTTGGGGTTTTACTGTGTATGGCTGAGCTTGCTGAAAAATTGGGGTTTTTGGGGGTTTTGTGGTTTTAAGTCAAAGTTTGGGATTTGCTTTGAATTGTTGTTGCATGCACAAAAAGCTAATACTTTCGAACTCCTTGGTGAAAATGTGACACTATGAATCGTTTGCATGTGATTTTTCTGTTAAGATTTGCAGGTTTTGAGCAATTTTCGAACTTGGGGAGAGTTACTGATGAGTTCGCGCTGGGCGCTGTTCTTCGCGCCGGGCGCGCGACCACCAGGAGACTTTGTTTAGGCAAGCCCGCTGGGCGCAAGGCTGTGTGCGCTAGGCGAGCTTGCAAATGGGAGTCTCTGGTTGGCCCGCGCTGGGTGTGACTCGATCTGCGCTGGGCGCGATATCAAGAGTAACATGTTTTGGGATACTTGGTGTCGCGCTAGGCGCATGTTTGGACTCGCTGGGCGCGGAGGCTCTTTGGGAGTCTCTGCCAAGAGCACGCCGGGTGCAATACGAATTGCGCCGGGCACGAGACCCTGGTAGGTCTCTGCCTTTTCCCCCGCTGAGCGCACGAGATTCCTTAAGTCTCTGCCAGGCAGGCGCTGGGCGCAATTTGGAATTGCGCCGGGCGCGGGAGAGCCTTGGTGCTCTCGGGTTGAGTCTCGCTGGGCGCGAGTACTCCTGCGCTGGACGCGCTGGCCCTGGTGCTCTCGGGTTAAGCCGCGCTGGGCGCGACCTCGAGTGCACCGGGCGCGAAAGGAGATGATGACATATATGATGTAGGCTGTTAAATTGTACAGAGATTGTTAATCAATGACGTTATATGCTGAACCAAGTTGTATTTGATGAATATGCTGTGAGGACTAGGGGATAAAGTTGAGATAAATACGTTTAGCTGTATTAGAGGTGTATTGTTGGGCTGGAATCGATGGATTAATATGTAAAATTCTATAGTATATATAGCGGAATTATAGACTGTTGGGCAGAATTGTGGAAAATAATAATTGTGTGGAATCGCTGTGCTGTGTTATGTTGTGCTGTGCTATGCTGAGCTGCGTGAGATTATAGCCGCTAAGTCAGTGCTGTTATTAGCCACATATGTGGTGCTGTTCTAACCGCTAAGGCGGTGCTGTTTTTGCCGCTTTGCGGTGCCGTTATAGCCACTTGAGTGGTGTTGTTGTTGCTGCTAAGCAGTGCTGATACTGCTGCATTGCAGTGCTGATACTGCTGCATTGCGGTGCTGATATTGTTGAGTGGTATAAGTTGTACAAGTGTGCTGATAACTGTATCTGTTGTTATTTATATTGCTATATATTTGTATGTTGAATTTTAATTACACTAGCTTACCCTTTTGTTGTCTCCATGATGTTGGACTGCAATGATCATACTATGTATGGGAGCAGAGCAGGGATAAGTGGGTGTCTGGTGGTGAGTCTCCGGTGGACCCGTGGAGCTGATTGCTTTTGTGTTTATTTTGCTGTGTAGCTACTTGTGATAGTAGCATTTGATTGTAATTTCTTTTGTACACTTTAACTTTGTTCAGACTGGATCATGTATATGTATATTCTAGACTCTATATGTATACATTTGTTCTCTTCTGTGCAGTGTTTCTAGTGTGTTGTTCCGTGTGTAGTGACCAGCCGGGTCGTTACAATGTGTAACACCCCGAATTTTCTACTATTACAATATCAATTATTATATTTTTTTTTATATTTATGAAGATTATTTTTATAGTTATTTTAGTTAATTAAAGGGTTTTATAAAGTTTTTTTTAAAGATTTGTAATAATTTAAATTATTTATGAAATTTTTATAAAATTATTTTTTAGTCCGGAACGGGCTGTTCCAAAAGTGGAACGGGCCGTTCCAAACAATGAAAGGAAGCTATTTTTGAAGGACCAGAACGGGCTGTTCCAAATGTGGAACGGGTCGTTCCAATTTAGTAAAAAGACCCATTTTTATTATTCGAGAACGGGCCGTTCCCAAAGGGAAACGGGCCGTTCCGGAATTCTAAATATGCTTAGAAAGTGAAGTTGGAAACGGGCCGTTCTAATTTTAGAACGGGCCGTTCTGCTTTTTGAAAACGGGTCGTTCTAATTTTGGAACGGGCCGTTCCAGTTGAAAATTTTACGTATATTCGAAGGCTCCGGAACGGGCCGTTCCGGATTCAGTACAGGCCGTTCCGGGTACACCAGAATGCCTATAAATAGGAGGCAGGGGGTGAAAAATTTATAACTGAGTGAGAAGGTGAAAATCTTAGAGAAAGGGAGAAAGAGAGACAGAGAGAGAGAGAGAAAGAAAGAAAGAGAGAGGGAAAGAAAGAGGGGATCTAGAGGAGGAGGTTCTGCTCAAGTTTTAGTTCCTGCTTATCCAGGTAAGGGGAGGAGAACCTTATCTTTTTAAAATTTTATATACTACTATGTTTATTTATTTATGTTATTTTTATGTATATTTATCTAGTGGGGTGTCCCTAACCTCATTTATTTACTTAACCTATGATTATTTCTATCCATATTAATTATTAAGGTGTTCATATTTTATATTGTTTAATTATTTTATAATGATTGTCATTTTTATTTATATCATTGGTACTCTTAATATATTATTTTTACGTAAATATATTTATTGTAAATATATTTATAATCAACTATGATATAGTTGTGATATCTTGGACTCGTCTTGTTGTTATTTCTTTACGTATTTATGAAGGTAAATATTGTTCTATGGCCATAGAAGATAAAATTTGAATTATTTGTAGCTGGAGGTTTGACCTTGGGGATTTAAATGAGTAAGAAATGAAGGTGAAATATCCTATTGTTGGTTAAGGTGAAATATCATTTTATTGGTTGATATTATGATGATGCTCATTTATCCTGACTAGTCACTACAAGTATAATTCAAATTTTATTGTATCATGAAAATCTAATATATGATCTGTATATATATTTATATATATATGTTTAATATTGATTATAAATAATTTTGTATATTCTTTTGAATTATTGTATTTATTGAATATTGTTCTCACTCCTCTCTTTTCTTTGTTTTTAAAATTAAATATATTATAAAATAGATGGATCTACTTGAGATTCCAGATCATTTTGCAGTTGTTGTTACTGTTGTCCTACTTGGAAGAAATTAGAATATGGAGGCTATTTGATGGATCTATTATAATTTTATTTGCCAACCATATTATTTCAATTGTATTTTCTTTCCACTATTAATGTAAATATTGTAATAGAAAGGGAAGAAAGAAATAATGTGTAAAATAGTACGTTATTGTAAATATTTTAGAACGATATGTCATGTATTAAATTCACAAAATATTCTTTTTCTTTATCTTTATTTTCATTATAAAGAAAAAAAATATTGTTAATGATATAATTGCGAAAATATTATTTTAAAAAATATATAATTATTATTAAAATAGGCGTTACATTATGTGCATGGTGCTTAATTTGACAATTTTTATTTTTAGATCGAAAGTTATTTTGGATTGAAGTTTATTTTGAATTAATTTTTTAACAAAAAAAATTAGAGAGGTTGATAAGTCGACACATTTAATTCACCAACCCGTGATAGACTAGACTAGACTGGACAATTTTAAAAATTTAAGCAAGTGGGTCGGGTTAGATCAACTCACTTAAAAAGTGGGTTGAGGTGACTTAAGTTAAACAAGCGAAATCACTTGTTTTGACAACCTTAATTTTAATTGTGGTAGTTAAAAAATTATTAAAAAACATATTAAAATATAAAATAAGAAGAAAGTTTAAACGACACCGATGTAACTTTTACTAAATATTGCATCACTCAATAATTTTATATTAAATGTATTTTATAAATTCAACCGTTAAATTGAAAGTCTTTTACTCTTAAATTATATTACAAAATTTTATATTAATCTAAGATGATTTGATACTTCATTCTTATGAAATAAAATTGATGTAATATATATTTTAAAATATAATAAAATATGAATACTTTGATTACCTTCAAGTTGTTATTCAATTTTAACAAAATTTAATATAATATATAAAATGATATAAACTTTCAATTTAAAAGTTAAATTTACAAAATTAACATTTAATATAAAATTATTTAATATAAAATTTAAATGTAGGACGTTATTAATAAACAATAATTACCTTAAATATTTCTATTTATCTGGATAAATTAGCTATCGGTAATTTTAAACCCGTTGTTGGATGTATAGAAAAATGAGCGCTTTTTTGGCAATATAGGGTGGATACACGTTGTATGAGATGAAAAAGGTAAAAAAACAGAATGGTGAAAATGAGCGTTTTTTAGCAGAATGAGCATGAGCATCAACATCAACATCAACATCAACATCATCATCATATCGTGTATTGCATGACTGTATCATCACACACATGGACATTAATGCATGCATCTCTGATCCCGTCTTGCCACAAAACAAGGGTATTGACTATTGAGTTCCAAAAAAAGACAGGGAGAGTGAAAAGCAGAGGGAGAGTCTATAAATAAGGGTGAGTGGTTATGGTGTGCTGTGCATTTTGAAAATTCCCGCAAATATTTGCTCGCAACAGACAAACATCCAGCGCAGCATCCAACCGCCTGTCCCCCCCTTTCGCTAGATATCAAACCCCTCCGCCGCCGGTAATCCTAGGGTTCCGGTGACAATGATCCCGTACGGCTCTATCCCGGAGGCCCAGGCGGCGCTCGCCCGCAACCTCACCTTCGCCGAGACTCTCTGGTTCAACTACTCCGCCACCAAGTCCGATTACTTCCTCTACTGTCACAACATCCTCTTCCTCTTCCTCATCTTCTCCCTCGTCCCTGTCCCTCTCGTCTTCCTTGAACTCAAGCGCCTCTCATTCCTTAACCCCTACAAGATCCAGCCCAAGGTTCGCTTGTCCTTCGACGAGATTTTCAGATGCTACAAAGACGTCATGCGCATGTTCTTCTTCGTCGTCGGTCCTCTCCAGCTCATCTCATACCCTTCCATTCAGGTTCCTCACCGTCACCGTCACGTTCTGTGATTTAATTAACTAACCTCTTACCTCCCTTTTGTTGCTTTGATTTCAGTTGATTGGGATTAGGGCGGGGTTGCCATTGCCGTCGGGGTGGGAGATCTTTTCGCAGCTGCTGGTGTACTTTCTGGTGGAGGATTACACCAATTACTGGATCCACCGCTTCCTGCACAACCAGTGGGGTTACGACAAGATTCATCGCATTCACCATGAGTACGCTGCTCCCATTGGATTCGCTGCGCCCTATGCGCACTGGGCCGAGATCTTGATCCTCGGGATACCCTCCTTTCTCGGCCCTGCCATCGTTCCTGGCCACATGATTACCTTTTGGCTCTGGATTGCCCTGCGCCAGATTGAGGCCATTGACACTCACAGCGGGTAACGCTTTCTCACTCACTCGCCCAAATCTACTTTCGATCTCCAATAGTGCCTTGCTTTTTCTTTCATGCCCACCCCATGGGTCCTAGCATGCATTTCCTTATCACCTTTTTTTTTTTTTTTTTAAACTTTCATTCCTTTATTCTACTGCTAATCCTCCACAAATTTTTTTTTTCTCTAATTCAATTTTCTTGAGATACAATTAAATGTTTGGCAAACAATTGAAATCTTGTAGATAATGCTCATGTAGACTGACTAAGGATTAGAGGATGATTTTTGTATTGTTTTTTCAATGTGTTTTTTTTTTGTTTGGTTTGGTCCCCCAGAGACTAATTCCGCTCAATGTATGCGGGATTTTACTTTTTCAATGTGTTGTGTTTACTTTGTTTACTCTTAGTTCTGTTGTGTCCATGTTTACCACATTAATGTATGCTGCATTTTAGCTGGATGTCCCCAAAAGACATTCAATAAGGATCTACACAGGTAGTGTGGACTGTGGAGAGCAGAGCTACATTTAGGTGAGATCTTGGTTCTCTGCATTCACTTATGTCCTTAACGCGCATTTAAAATCAGAACCCAACCGTTACAGATACAGTGACTGGGTAAATGTGTGCGTGTATTGAATCCTGTTCCATGTTCCTGTGTTGCACAAGGACTGCTCTTTTTTTGTTCTCATTGATTTACCATTCGAGCCATTAGTGGAAGTGAAATGTATAACTTTTTAAGCTTATGTAGTTTTCTGTACTAATTTTGAAATGCACTATCTTGTGATAATAATTAATGATAATATGGCTTAAACATGGTGATTTATTGGCAAGTTTCTGATTTCAACAAAGGAGGAGGTTGGGGAGCATTATATTTTCTGTTGGTAATCGTTTTATGATGTGAAACTAGTGCGTTTGGTTGTGAGTTCAGTGCTGAAGAAGAAACTTGCCTCTGAACTTGCAGGACCTCTGTAGTTTACCAGGGAAGCAAAATTTTCTTGAAGGTTACTGTTGTAGGGAACATTTTGTATGTTGTAGCTTGTGAACAATCTGGCAACAAGAAATTGAATTGAAATTTGTCTTGGACAAACCTTTGCTAGTTTTTGTTAGTACATGTAATGTTCTTAACTATGCTGAGAAATTGATCTTTCTGGTGTTTGCTGTCTCAACAATGTAATTTGTCTGGGACAAATGTTTGCTAATCTTTGCTGAATTACACATGTTGTCAACAACTCCAAGAAATAATTTTTTCTGGTGTTTTGCTGCCTCAACAATATAGAGAAAGAGTACAGGTTAATGCAAAACTGAGTTAAACTGATTTCTTTGAAGGTTGTTTATAGAAGGTCACGATTATATCAAGACAGTGGTTAGTTTTGCTGAGATGGGAATATCCTTGTAGTGTTTCGGTGTTTCCTCCAACTTGAATTTCCTACTATTTGTTGATTTTGCTAGTAGGAATTTACCAGTGGCCACTCTTTCTTTCCCATTGATAAACACCAGCATATTTCCTCCTCTCCTTTCTCCCCTTTACGAGAAGTTTACTCATCATTCTTTAGTTCCTGCTTTTTAATTTTGGCACATGGCCTTATATTGTATTGCCTACCTTGTAATGTGTCAGGTATGACTTTCCCTGGAGTATCACAAAATATATTCCGTTTTATGGTGGTGCTGAGTATCATGATTACCATCATTATGTTGGAAGACAAAGCCAAAGCAATTTTGCTTCAGTTTTCACATACTGTGATTACATCTATGGAACTGACAAGGTTATATCATCATTCTGGAGTTATTTTGCTACATAAATATCTGCATAGTCTTTCCACATGCCATATTAATTTGCTATAATTCTTCTTTGTTTGTCACAGGGTTATAGGTATCAGAAGAAAATACTTCAGAAGGTAAATTTATAAAACTTCGAGGTTGAATGTGATTGCTTGTTGTGGCTTAGTTACTTAAAGAACATTTTAGTTTGCTCAGATTCTGTTGACAATTCTTTTTGTTCTGGGCTTAATTTATTTGGCTATACATATGCAATGATTAACTTTTTTTTTCTTCCACCTCTGTTGCTGGTTCGCGAATTGATTCAGTTGAAGGAAGATTTGGCAAATGGTGTTGAGCAGAAAGGAGAATCATACAAGACTCAGGATTTAAAATCTGACTGAGGCTGAAGCATCCAAAATTATTGTAGACATATATAATATATCTGCTGGTGGTAAAATAGATGTCTTTGGTTAGCTCCAGGGTGGAGATTAGTAGAACCGAACTTTACAATTTGTGATTGTGTTAGAAGAGCGGGGGAGCGGGGGGAGTTTCTTCTATTGTCATGTTCTGGAATACAAACATTTGGTTTTGGTTCATGTCTGTCAGAATTTTCCTTCCCCAATGAGTTGTAAATTCAGAAATATGAAATATAGGCTTCCTCTGCATGAATGTGATTCCAAAGTAATAATAAATTATGGAAGTTCGGTTATATGAACATGCATATCCACACGCTAAAAGTTACTTTTAGTATTTCTAAACATTTTTAAATTCATTTTTGATCTTCTATTTTTTTATTTATTAAATTAGTCTATCTAAAATTAAAACACTTTTTTTTGTAACTTTGTTAGCGATGATGTTCTATGTGACAATTTTTTTTTTAATTCCTCTAATTTATTTTTTAAAATATGCTTTTGATCTTTAATTTTTTTGTATTAGAACAAATTAAATTTGGTTTTGCTTAATTTTTTTGTTGTTGAAAGATCAGACAATAGATATATGTAGATCATTTGAATGTTTTTTCAAAAATAAGATTTTCATGAATAATATACATAATCAAAAATATGTTTTATCAAAAAATAATAAAAAACATGCTCCACTAATAAATGAATTTCACCATGATGATAACTCACAAATATACAATCACGTAATAGTGAACAAAACAAAAGATGATTTAGTTATATCTATTGACCAACATAAACAAGATAAAATTAAGAACATATCTTAACCTTTTCTACTTTTACAAGAATTAATTTAAAACAAAAAACTTGGAAGACTCAGCGAATTTGAAATTTTTTAGAGGAATTATTTTTTTTCATTTGTTATGTGTATTTCTTTTTACATAAAACACTATCACTAATATATTTATGAAAAAGGATTAGTCTTAGCAGATTATAATTCTAGAAGAATTAATGTAATAAAAAGAAATTGGAGGACAAAATAGTAAATTTGAAATATTTTAAGTAAGTTTTACCCATATCACATGCTACCCATAAACGTAAGAGCAAGTCTGTACCGTCGCTAGCTAATGGCTACAATTCAGTGGGGTTGGGTTGTGTGATAATATCTTTTGACAGAGTTGATTTGGTATTGAAACTGGTTCGATATCGTGCTTGGAATCACATTTCTTAACGTTGACCCTTTACTTATAGCGTGTTTGATTTCGCGTAGAAAACCACGTCTTGCTGAATTTGACGCGGAAGTAACATATAAAAGTTTCTGATTTTCACGTTTTGGACGCATGTTAACTTCAATAAACGTGAATCCAAACACGCTATTAATCACAATACTTAGCAGATGTGAATTTGAGTGGAAGAGGAGCTATGGAGGAGAGTGGATTTGAGTGAAACTATAAAAAGGCAGTCGTGACTGATAAAGGAAAAAAGAGTGGATTTAAATGAAATTATGATGACTCCTATATGAGCAATACTTACTTTAAAAAATAAGAAAATTTTGCATAGAATTAAAAAAAGTGATAAAAATCATGTTTGATTGTCACTAACTCAATTTAATTATATTTGACAAAACACTTGGTCTTTGATTATGTATACATAATCGAATATGATAATCATTTATATATTATTATTTATTTATTTTTAAAATATAATTAAAATAATAACAATTATTATAATTAATATAAATTAAAATTAGATAATTTATTTTCATATATAACATATCATTTTAAAATACTAATTTCTTTCTTTCTTTTTTACCTAATTTTACTATATCAATATCAACTACAAATTTTATTTTATTTTATTCTATTTCCTATTTATTTCTTATTTAAATAATTTTTTCATATTCCTTTCCATTCGCTTGAATTCCTTCCTCTCTACCAAGGGTGAATGTCAATGTTTTTGAGAGGATTCCCGTTCAATATGCATCCGGAGTGAGAAATTCAAACAAAACAGTAAACTTGTTCAGTTTATAATGAATGTAGTATTCAATTTTTCCTTTAAGACTATATTATCCACACCAAAAAAAAGAAGAAGGATGAGGCAGCTAAGAAGACGAAAGTATACAACTTGACGTTTGAGTTAAATACCATGAATAAAGTTGTCTTGTTGAGATAAACAATTTAATAAAGAACCTATTTAATGAATTCTTACAATATTCGAATTTATATCATAAATTTGACTACGATTTTTATCAAACTAAGTTAAAAAAAATATTTTTACAAATTTTATTAGGAAGCTTAATTGAAATAAATAAAAAATTATAAGCTATTTTCATAGATTTTAACTAGTTACACCCCCACGGTGAGTTTACCCTCTCAGATTTGCAAACTGTGGCCGCCTTTTTATATTCTTTCTCCACATCATTTAGATCAGAGATTTGATCTCGTCTATATATAGTGTTTAGTCCCACAAGAAGTTAATATCTAAAGAAGCTAATAATGTACCTACTTTTATCTCGGACATATGTTTTAAAAACCTAGCTAGCCAAAGTCTAGACCCGAAATATAATCTTTAATTTCAAATAAAAATGTCTAGATGGTAATCATTGGCCAACGCTGTTGGATCTAGTAGTTGAATGAGTTTGTTAAAAGTTAAAACTTAAAACTAATCACCCTTTGATCAGGTTTTCTGCTTAGTCATTTGTCTTCAAAGAGATTTTATGATGCCAAAGATAGAAGGTAATTGGGTAGTCTCTTTTCAGGAATAAAAATGTCCTTTGAAGCTAAATGAGGGGATTCATGTCTTCCCTTCTGAGTTTCTGTATTGTACTATATGGCACTCAATGACAAATGAAAAAGCTTTGTATTTACTGGAAACAAACTTAATCAAGTTGCCCGTCTAGCTCAGTCGGTAGAGCGCAAGGCTCTTAACCTTGTGGTCGTGGGTTCGAGCCCCACGGTGGGCGTTTTTTACTATATTAGTTTCACTTTAACTAGATTCTACTTAGTGGGCTCACATGAGAAAGCTGGAACATGTCAGGGTAGGTCCAATTTGCATTTCTGGCCCAAATCATCACAATGGTGGATTGTGGTAGTGATTTTCTTTCCCAGTGCTCCGCGGCCCATATTGACTAATAGAGCTTTTTTTTTTCAAAGTAGAAAAAACGTCAAAGGCGAGGAATATTAAAATATGTTGTACTTGTGCATGTCTCAGTGTCGTTTAAGCTTCATTATCTCATGAACATTAGGTAACATTCCTTGCAATGGGCTTGGCATTGAGGATGATGAACTTGTTAATTGTCCACGTAGCTTCTAGCTTATGTAGCTGATCTTGAAATGGTATGAGAAACACTCCAGAATGTCACCGATCATTGAGGCCGACAATCACGTGGACTATGTGGCCAGCTGTTTCTAATCTCAATAAGTTTCATCTTTCAAGGTTTTCAGGATTTGTTGGCCCATACTTGCTTTTCTTTCCCACCACTTTTTATAAAGTCAGTGAAATTGTAAATGTGCTTTGTCATTGTTCCAGACATTCTATGCCCTTCCTTTTCAATGCATCATTTATAAATATAAGCTACGTGGTTTAAAATCACTGGATAATCATAGTGACCCCGACTTGAGTCCATCACCAAATCACAAACCCTCATTCTCTTTGGTCTTTGCTCCTCTAGTTGCCCAACGTCATTTTCCTTTTTCCCTTATTTTGAATAATGAAAACGATTTTTTACTCACCCCAAAAGAGAATACCGAAGCTAGTGAGGAATAGCAAATAGTGTTTGCAAAACCGTCCTATTGAGTGTGACTCCCTATAGAAAATTTCGAAAGCTATTTTCTTCTGCTCAAGATCCGAACTAGTATATTCCATGTGTATCATTGATTTTTTTTCTTCTTCTTTTTATGCATAAACTATGGATACAAATTAGGAAATTAAGATCCTCTAAGAAGTGGCTCGGTGCTTAAGTAAAGTCAAATTTAAGACACGTGATTATAGGCTTTCTACACATCACTAGAACACAGCTCAAATAATTAAGTGTTGTTTCTTTGCCTTTAGTTCCGTTTGTATGTTTAATTTTAAGTTTGATTTATCAAGATAAAATATAAGTCGTTCACTTGATCTTCATTCAAGGATTTTAATTCGCTCATGCATGTAAAAACTGACCGAAAAGGGAAGGACATGGATCATGGATCTCTAACTCAACTTTTCTCCAATACACAAGTCCTTCATATAAAAAATTTGTTCAAGGTCTAAGAATGTGTGAACTTCTTGCACTAGTTTAATATTTTTCATTTTCTACGAGCTATAGTAGTGACTTTGTCTTAAAATTGGTGATAATTGACATCGGTGATTTAGAAAGAATTAGAATGACGTTTAGAACTTATATGTAGCATGGATTTCCCACTCTATGGAAAACTGGAAGTGATCGAAGATTGCATCATATTCGGGCTGGTCAGTCCAGTTCCAATATCTTGTTTGTTCAAAGCCAGAAGTTGCTCCATTAATATATATTGGATATTGCCCGAGAATCAGTTGATTTTTTTAATGTGGTTTTGTAGGTTTACGAATAATTTGCCTTACTGTCAAAAACAGAAAACTTTTTCTTTTATAATTATCTAAACTATAAACGTCCCAGGAAGTAAAATATAACACAGGGAGAAGGACAATAACGTGACAAATGCTTTAGTTATAAAGTATTTTTTTTAATCATTTATATTAGATGACAGATATTAGATGTCACAAACAAAATAATATATAAAATTTAGTATAATAACTTTTATAATTAATTTATATTAATTATTTTAATATGACGCAAATGGTAATTAATAGTCACCAATAATAGTAATAGATTATCCATAACATATATTTTCTTTATCTATCATCTCATTGTCTATTTTTTTTTATTTAACTAATTTGAATTGAGTGAAGTCAACTTACTTAAGAAATAATTAAAAAAAATTTATATATTATTCAAATCTCTCACCACTGCATTGACTTTAGTAGGTTTCAAAATATCTAAAATTTGAATCTTTTCCTTTTTTGATGAATGTTAAATAAAAAAGTGAAAGAAAGATATATGTGGAAACCATACAAAAAATAATTTTTCTCAGGTTGATGAGAAAAAGAAATAAAGATAACTTTCATAATTGTGAAACATAAAATATTCTTTAATATCTCAATATTCTTTATTTAAGATGTTTACATCATTTTATGGAACACTATTTTTTTTTATATATATGTGATCAATTATTTGATTATATATTTTTAATTAATGTTTAAGGGAGATCTAGAGATGAGAGAATCTTAGAGCTAAGTTATAAAGTATTAACTTAAGTAAAGGTTGAAATTAGTCATGAGAGGGCTAAGGTATAATTGTATAAATAGGAAAATAAAAAGTGGAACTCCATTAGTTTCATTTTTAGATTTCTAGAGAGATAAAGTAGAGAAAATGATTATGAAAAACGAAAAGATCCTTTTTTCATTTGGCCTTCTAAGAGTCTCTAATTTTTTCCCAAGCATAAAGGTTGAAATTAGATAGATGATATAAGATTTGTGGAACTCAAATCTGAGGTGATTTTCTAGTAGAAAGTTTGTTCTAAGTTTTGGGGGAAAACTTTATCTTTCTCTTGACTTTTAGCTTTTAAGAGACCAATTGAGATAACGAAAGCTTGATTTCTATTCTTCTTGGTTTTATGCTTGATTTCTATTCTTCTTGGTTTTATGCTTGATTATAATGTTGTTTTGAGCCAAGTTGATGGCTTAATGTTGTGATTTTGAAGGATCTATCTAAGTTTGGGGTTATGAGTTTTTGGGTTTCGTTTGAGGGAGAATTGTAAAACTTAGAGAAATTGAGGTGAAAACTGTGTCTTCTCTTTTGGAGAATTCTCTATTTAATAATAAGATTCCAAATTGATTTCTAGTCTTGAGGTTTCCTTAAAAATTCTAACCTATAATTGGGCTAATTAAAAATATAATTACATAATTACAATTATACAATCATATAAGATATGTTGTTTTAAAGGGTCAACAAATCAATGAAAATAATGTCAAATAATTTGTCATCGATTCTATTGACATCCCCCTCAAATTGATGCTAGTAAATCTATAGGCATCAAGTTGTTGATTAGGAAATTATGTCGTTGACGTGTCAAGGATTTGGTGATGACATCAGCTATTTGAACAGATTTGAAAACATGAGGTAGAGTGATAATTCTTCGGTCATAGGCTTCCCTGCTTGAATGACAATCGACCTTTATGTGCTTCGTTCTTTCATGGTATACAGGATTTGCTACAATCTGTATGACACTAATATTATCAGCATGTAATGAAGTAGGTTGTGTTTGCGAATAATCAAGTTTGGAAAAAAGGCTCTATAATCAAATAATCTCAAAACATGCTGCAGACATGGAGCGATATTGAACTTCAGTGGAGGATTTAGAAACTGAATCCTATTTCTTGCATTTCTAGGAGATAGGGGCATCCTCTGAAAACATACACTAGCCAGTAGTAGATTTCTTGTGTTGGGACATCCAACCGAATCAACATCTATGCTTTAAGTTGTATTGCTACACTTGTAGGAAAGAAAAGACTACGGCTGGGAATGTCCAATAAATATTTAATGATGCGTTGTACAACTAAAAGATGCAGGTGTCTAGGGTTTTGCATGAACCTGTGTAGATAGCAAAGGAGATATCAAGTCTTGTGATGGTGAGGTAGATAAGACTTCCGACCAACTTCCTGTATAATGTTGAGTCTGGTAGGAGTCCACCTTCATCTCGTCTTAACTTGACATTAATTTCCATGGGAATGTCAACTACAATTGCATTGGTGAGACCAGCTAGCTAAATTAGATCCCGAGTATATTTATGCTAATCGACAAAGATGCCTTTTTTTTCCCGGAATTGTACTTCTAATCCCAAGAAATAAGTGAGATGTCCAAGATCTTTCATATGAAAAGTTTTATGTAACAATTCTTTGATTGTGGTGATGCCCTCTTGATCTGAACTGGTGATGACAATTTCGTCAACATAAACAAGGAGCATAACAATTCCTTTTGAAGTACTTTGGAAAAAAGATGGACCATAGCTGCTTTGGAGGAAGGAAAAGCCAAGTAGGGTTGTTCTAAACTTTTCAAACCACACTTTGAGTGCCTATTTTAGTCCATACAAAGAATATTTTAGTTTGCAAACAGTACCAGGTAATGGTGAAGACATACCGTTAAGAAGTTTGATGTAAACTTCTTCTTTGAGGTCACCATGAAAGAAGACATTTTTGACATCTAGTTGGTGAATTCACCAAGATTTAGAGGCAACAATGGTAAGAATAATTCTAGAAATAGTCATTTTGGCCACAAGTGCAAATGTCTCTTCATAGTCTAGGCCAAAGTTTTTGCTTATTTCCAAGAACAACCAATCTAGCCTTATACCAATCTATTGATCCTTTTGAACATAATTTTATAGTGAATAAAAATTTACTTCCAAAAGGTTTAACAAATGGAGGACATGGAACAATGTCCCATGTTTGATTTGCCTCTAGTGCCAAAAGTTCAATTTCTATAGCATATTACCAACCTTTATGCTTTATAGCCTGGTTATATGAAAAAGGAATAGAAACATATGCTAAAGTTGCTGTCAAAGATAAAGGTTTAGAAAAACAATACATTTTTTGTGGTTTACGAACATGAGTACTACGACATAAAGGAACTAAGTCTAGTTGATTCGTTGGGTCAACAGTCAGAGTATGATTGGAAAGGAGCCTTAGAGTGATGAAAGACTGAATTTGTGGAACAGTTGGAGATATTTGGTAGACCAAGAAAGGTCATTCTCCTGTAGAACTGTCAGAAAACAATGACAAAATAGATTTGGATGTAAAAGAATGAGTGTCTTGGTTGTTAGCAAAAAAATATGTATCTTCTTAAAAGATGACATTTCTAGAAACCCGAATCCTATGGGTATGAGGATCATAACATATAAAACCTTTTGGATGGGCTGAGTAACCAAGAAAAGCACATTTAACATATTGAGCTATGAGCTTGGTGCATTCTTGTGGCTGAAGATGAACATAATAGACACAACCAAAGGTGCAAAGAGTGGAATAAGTGGGTGGCTTACCAAATAATCTTAAGAAAGGTGAATCATTGTTTAATATTGGAGAAGACAATCGATTAATAAGGTGGACAACAGTTGAAAGAGCTTCACACAAAAAAAAAGGGTACAAACGAGTCCAACATTAAGTTACAAACAACATGAAGAAGATGACGGTTTTTTCGTTTAGCTATCCTATTTTGTTGGGGTGTGAAAAGACATGACTGTTGGGATAATATACCATTTGCCTGCAAGAACTCTTGAAATATATGAGATCAAGGAAAACATAATCATTGGTAAGAGATGAGGAGATATCACCAATTGTTGTGATAGGTAAATTATTTCCGTCTGCGATGTGTATTTGCAAATTACAGGAGTAATTGGTAACATTATAAAGGGTAGCAACATTGTTGGTCATATGATTGGATGTGCCAGAGTCAAAATACAAAGGAGAGTTAGGTATAAAAAAGCTTTACCTGAAAGACCCAAAGCAGAAAATGTTGAAACGATCTTGTTGAACCACTTCAGGAGTTGAAGTAGGCAGATTCTGATCCATAGAAATAAGAGTAGCAAAAGAACCAATAGAGCAATGAAGGCTGTTGCGTTTCTTTGTGGTGGTCGAAGATGGCCAAGGCCTTTACAACAAAAACTTTTTAGGATAGTGAAAAGAAAAATGGCCAAGGCCTTTACAACAAAAACATTGGACAATACTCATGTCTTATCCTCGAGGTCTACTTTGTACTGTATACGCCACAAGAAGATAGGCAAAATTTTGTTGTTCTAGATTCATCTGAGTGAGGAGATGTTATTCTTCACGAATCAGTTCATTTAGGCATTCATCAAAGGAGGGGACAAAAGCCCTGTTCATTAGGTTGGTTTGAATGCCTTTAAAATCATATCTCAATTTCATAAGAAATTGATCTCGTTTTGTGGTGTCATGAACATTTTGGACTGCAATTGTCCTTCAATTGGCAGATCTTTATAAACAATGTCAGTATATTCAACCCAAAGATTCATGAAATGTGAATAAAATTCAAAATTTGAGAGACTATCTTGTTGAAAAATGGAAATTTCATGTTCAAGCTCGAACCTGCGAGCAGTGTTGTTCTAGTTATAAATTTTCTTTAGATATTCCCACATCTTTGTTGCCATGGTGAAAGGTATGAGATTGAGGATGATATTAGGTTCAATTGAGTCAATGATCCAGGTCATAACTTGAGTGTTTCTGACCTCTGATTTGGCATGTGCCTCCGTGTGTGTTGATTTGTTAGGAGCAGAATCAGTTCCGTCAACATAACCCCAAAGCTCCTTGCCTTTGACAAAGGTTTGGAACTAGAATGCCCAGGTTGAATAGTTCTTTCCATTAAGGCGAACGAAGAGGACATCATACTTGTTAATAGACATTATCCTACAATGTCACTACAAGAAAAATGTAAATTTTCAACAGAAAATTTTTGACGGATATGGATCCGTCAGAAATTTTTGACGGAATTTTTTGACGAATATTTCTGTCAGAAATTTCCGACGGATTTATATTTCCGTCGGAAATTTCCGACGAAAAATAAATTCGTCAGAAATTTCTGACAAAATATTTCGTCAGAAATTTTCGACGAATTTATATTTCCGTCAGAAATTTCTGACGGAAATATAAATCCGTCAGAAATTCTTATTTTTAATTATTATTTTTAATTCTTATTTTTAATTTCTTATTTTAATTTCTTCTTTTTAATTTATTATTTTTAATTTCTTATATATATTTGTGGTATTAAAAATTTTATATATCTTTTAAAGGTATAAATATATATTATAATTATTTATTACAAGTTTTTTATATCTACGATTAGTATTAAAGATGAAAATAAATTAGGTCACACTATATTTTATTATAATTTAGTTGGTTTGAACCTAACTTTCTTTAAAATTATATATCTTAAGTATGACTTATTTATCTATCATAGATATTTTTTAAATGTTTGGGTAAAACTACAATCATAAAGACTTATTTTATAATAATTTAACACTATTAAAAATATATAAATTAATATGTTAAATTTTATAAAAATAAAGTTAAATTAATTTATTTATGATATAAATATGTTTTTAATATCTAATATATATTTTTAGATGATAATTTATTTTAAAATATATCTTATAATAACAATTCTAAATGGAACATAAATCTTCTGATTTTTCTTATTTTGATTTTTTTAATCAATGTATACAATTTTACTATTTTGATTTTTTCAATCAACATATACAATAAATAAAAAACACAAATATATGTGTATACATGTATATATATAATATAAGGGGTTATAATTATACCGGTGTAACTTTTACTTAGTATTATGCCGCTCAATAACTTTATATTAAATGTGAATTTTGTAAATCCAACCGTTAAATTGAAAGTTCATATCACTTTATATACGTGTATATCAAATTTTGTTAAAATTGAACAACAAATGGAACGTAATCAAAGTGTTCATATTTTAGTGTATTTTGAAATGAATATATTACATCAATTTTGTTTTATAAAAATGAAGTATCAAATCATCTTGGATTAATATAAAGTTTTGTATATATAATCTATAAGAGATATGAACTTTCAATCTAACAGTTGGATTTACCAAATTCACATTTAATTAATATAAAGTTATTGAGTGATGTAATACTTAGTAAAAGTCACATTTAATATATATATATATATATATATATATATATATATATATATACACACATATATACACACACACACACACACATAAATATATATGAGGGGGGTTATAATTACAATGGTGCAAATTTTACTAAGTGTTACACCGCTCAATAACTTTATATTAAATGTGAATTTTGTAAATTCAACCGTTAAATTGAAAATCTTTTACTCTTAAATCATATATACAAAATGTTATATTAATTGAAGATGATTTCTTATAAAACAAAATTAAATCTGTCGGAAAATTTATATTTTCGATGAGAAATTTTTTGTAGGAAAAGCTATATTATTGATAGAATATTTCAGACAAATTTATATTTGTCGAAAATGTAAGAACTGGTTTTAAATTTGATATGAAAATATTATAATATAATTAGATAAGATTTTAAGTTAGTTTTTATTAATGGTTGATAATTAAAAAATAAAACAAGGATAAATATATTTTTTGAATTTTATATGTTTGATTTAAGATAACTTACAAAATAACTCTTGATAAAGTTATTCCGCTCAATAACTCATGGTGTGTGTTGAATTTCATCGATCCAATTAATTGTTAAATTAAAAGTTATTAAATTTTACTAATAATTAATATAAAAAAATTAATTAGTTTTGGAATAAATTATTTGCTAATTAACAATATAATTGAAACATTAATTATTTTAAATTATTTAACTAAAATCTTATTGACAATTTACTATATGATCTTAATATTTTTGTATAACTAATATCTGGTTTTAAATTTGATATGAGAATATTATATATAATTAGATAAGATTTTAAGTTAGTATTTTATTAAAAGTTAATAATTAGAGAAAAAAAACAAGGATAAATACATTTTTTGAATTTTATATGTTTGATTTAAGGTAAATAAATATATTAAATTAATTAATAATTTATTTAAAATATTAAAATTTAATTTATAAGTATATGTAATAAATAAATATTTATAATTTTATAAATTATATTATCATTATAAATTATAAAATTAAATAATTTAAATTATAATTTTAAATAGAAATAAGTAGATGTTAATTATAAAAGTAAGTACATATAAATAAAGAATAATTAAATATATTATTATTATTATTATTATTCGTAATATAAAATTATTATATATTATTATTATAGTACAAATATGAGATTGTATATTTGAGGATGACTTAAATGAATTAATTTGTGCAAGTTATACTGACAACATACATATACATTTTGGTAGCTTACTCATCAGAACTTCACAGTTAAGCGTACTTAACCTGGAGTAGTACAAGGATGGGTGACCTTCGAGAAGTCTCCCAGAAATTGCACAAGTAAGGATAAAACACGCTAAACAGTGAAATATTGTGAAATAAAACTCTTGAGAGGCCAAATATGAGGGTTGTTACATTAATAAATTTATTAAAATTAAAAAAATATATAATTTTTGAAGAAAAATTCCGTCGAAAAATTATCAGAAATTTCCGACGGAATTTTCTGACAGATATTTCCGTCAGAAATTTTTGACGAATTTTTCCAATGAAAAAATCCGTTGGAAATTTCCGTCGAAAAAAATTATTTCCGACGCCACTTTTTTCGACGGATTGAAATCCGTCGAAAATCTATCAAAAAAAGAAAAATCCATCAGAAATTTACCTATTTTCGTCGAAAATTTCCGTCGAAAATCAGCATTTTTCTTGTAGTGTGTTAACAATGCGCGTTGTGAATAGTACTTGCAAGAGATTGGAACTAGGAACATAGAGACTGGGAGCGCAACACAAAACAACTAGGTTTAAATCGATACTAAGTTTAAATTGGAAACAAGACTGATACCATGTAAAACTCAGAGAAATTGAGGTGAAAATTGTGTGTTCTCCTCTGGAGAAATCTCTATTAAATAATAAAATTCCAAACTCATTTCTAGCCTTGAAGTTTGCTAAAAAATGCTAACCTACAACTAGGCTAATTAAGAATATAATTACATAATTACAGCTATACAATCATGTAAGATATATTATTTTAAAGGGTTATCAAATTAACGAAAATAATGTCAAATAATCTGCCATCAATTCTATTGATAGGAATGATTTTTTTTTTGTAGATTATGGTTGCATGTGTAATATGAAGCTAGTTTCGGTGTGTTGAATGAAGTTTTATTTGAAGGTTTGAAAGTATTAGGAATGGCGTTGGGAAGTCTATCATGTGCACCATTTTGGGCTTTCTCACTTAATGAGCCTTCATAAATTGAAAGTTACAAGGGAGAACGATAAGTTTTTGCATAGTGAGATCAATCTTTCTAAGTGAAAATAATGAATAACTTGAGTCTTGGATGAGAAAACCATTGTTTTCTAATCCAAGAGGTTGCATGAGGTTTTGTTTTTCTTAGTGAAACCTATTAGCTAAGCAAGTTTTAGCTTATGTGGGTTGACTTAAAAAAATTCACTCAATAAAGGATGAATCACTCTATAAGTTGACATTTTTTGCATTGCTCAATGAACTAATTTCACTTTGCAAATTTTTATCTTTATGAAGAAGTTAGTTTTGTAGTTTGCTCAGCCAAACATGACTTAGGTAATTTTAGGCTCTTTTTTTAGAACCTTTTGGAATTCACTTAAAAAAAGTAGTTTGTTGAATGAATTTCCTCCTCTATTATTATAATTTTCTTAGCGAGGTTAGCTTTGTTGCTCAGTGTTAAGTCTCAATTTTACCTCTTTTTGGATGAGACTTATTGAACAAATTCCACTCATCCTTTGAACCATTGCAATATAATTGTTCTCTTTTTGGTTCATTTTGTGTGCAGATATAACTAACCCAAATTCATCTAACAATACCTTAATCCACCTCATTTTTTTTGTGCAGGTATTGAGGAAGAGTGGAAAGTTGAAGACTCTTAGGATTGGAAACCTAAGAAGCTAAGGAGCAGAGAAGAGGCTCTGCGCCGGGCTCAATATAACCTGCGCTGGGCGTGACAAAAACAGAGTATTTCATCTCTGCCAGGAATTAAGCCGGGCGCAAAAGGAATTAAGCCGGGCGCAAAAGGAATTGCGCCGGGCTTGTGTTGAGACAGAGAGTGCTTGACTTCTCTGGAAGAACTTGCGCCGGGCGCGAAGAATTGTGCGCCGGGCGCGTAACCCTAATCTGATCTCCCAGGCTCGTATTTGAAGCCATTTTCGGGGTTCTTTCCCCCCATTCTCACATTGGGCGCCTCTAGGAGCTGCGGAAGGGATTCCCAGGGCTTGGGATCGTCCGTGTGCGGATCTTTCCTTCGGTTCTTCACTTCCTCTTCCATCTCTATTTTGTATTTGCCCTCTTTGTTGAGTGGTTTCACGCATTTTGTGGGGTTAGATGTAACCAACGTACTCTATTGTAATCTTTACGGTTTTAATGATATATATACATGTTGTTTTATTCTTTGTTGTGTTTGTTTCTATTCTTAATGCTTGCTTTGGATTGATCACCCTTTGCATGATTTAAGGTTCCATGGGTATTGGAAAATAACCTTTGAAACTAGTTCTGAAACATATGCCTAGTGGTGATTGTATCTAGGGATAGAGCTTGACCCATTAGTAGTCTTAAACCCTAGCCCGTAATGCGGGTGTAGATATTGGGTACTCAAGGGATTGATATTCAATATCCGCACCTAGGCTCTTTCTCTAAGGGATTAGGTTTGAGTAAACTCTTGGGTTGACTAAGCAATGAATTCAACAAGAGATTAAGGATACATTAGTGTTACGTTTGGTGAAATCTGACCCCCACAACCTCACAATACCACAATACCATTCCTTACCTTTTTCACTCACAAAACAATATTTATTTACAGCTTTCATTCCAATAGTCACAACTTTGAATTCACTGCACAAACTATGAAATTGGAATTATTCTTTAGTCACGAATAGTCAATAAATGCTTATATTACATTCTAATCCCTGTGGATACGATATTTTTACTACTTGAACGGCCGGTATACTTGCCGTGTTTGAGACCGTTGATAGAATTAAACGAATTTACAAATATTAACAAAAGCACTTCAACGGAAATCTCAACAAGTTTTTGGAGCCATGTTATGTTGAAAACTCTAAGACAATGTTGAATGATGAGTAAAGGTTATATATTTTCTAGCAATGTTATGGATGGGGAATGTTATGTATATTTGATTGAAAGTTATGTATATATATGATGTTGTATATTAAGTAGAAATGTTATTAAAGTAGGATGTATATGTTGACATAATACATGTTTTATGAAAGTTGTTTTAGAAGAGAAAAAGTTGGCTGGTTGAAAGCATGTTGTAAAATGTTTTTAAGTTGTGACATATCATTGTGTGGATCTAAATTGTGGAACCTTAAGCTCAATATTTAAAACGCTTCAATAAGATAGTTATATTTTTAAGTGAAAGTTTTTTTTATAATAAAGTTGTCCCCTATAAATGTTTTTATTGAAAATGGCATTGAGGAAGTCAATCTATAGTTGACATAAGTAGTGGCTTTGAGTTGGCATGTAATAATTCTTAACTTTGTGTAGGAAGGATGCATGATATTTAGAGGATAGGCAACAAACTAATACCATTAATGGTTTGGTTTATTCATACTAATGTTGTGGTAGACTCATATATATTCAAGCTATATTATCTCTGACAATAATACTAAATCCTAGTTTATGTTGCAATATATGAGTGACCAAATGTTGTTAAGTAGTTCACATGACATGCAAGAGGTATGTTTAGGTGTTGCCTTATCCACTCATTTGAAGTGCCCAAGTGGATATTAATAACCAACATGAAAAACACCTACAACCAAACTTATAATAAACCAGGAACTACATTACCCTGTAATTAGTTAGGACACCTCAATAATTTTCTACCAAATATTTTGGGTCCATGATGTATATAGAATCACCCTCCATCTGCATGCACAATAAGTGACCCTTAAAGAAGACCCCTTTATTGTTGCTTATTGAACTTTCTTCCTCATCACTTAAAGAAAAATGACTCATGCTCATGTTGATCAATGCCCAAACTTTATATAGACTGAAGTTATTAGCACTCTTAACTCCAAGAAAGCCCCTCACTGTAAGAAATACCCAAAGCTTAGTAATGATTGTCGTAGTCCTAAGGTTAAAATCAAGAACAAAATCATTATAGTTGGATGATGAAACATAATATATGGTAACTTCAATAAATAAAAAAAATCACATACAAAATATCACTTTGAAGTAGTCTTTGCTACAACATTACAATGCAAATGATATTAATGAAAAACAAGTAAAGGGGAAAAAATATGTATAGAGACTAATTAAAAGAGATACTTTAAACTATATGAACTTGAAAGAAAAATAAATGAAGTTATAAGAACTAAAAGAGAAAGTAAATGAAATTATAAGGATCAACAATCCCTCGTGCTCTTATTTTGAAGGTTTCTTTTTCTTTTGTCATGATATTTGATTGTGGGGTGCAAGATCAATAGGTTTTGAGGTGCCAACCTAGTTGAGATCTCATTATCCTATTGTGATGTCCTTTTCACCTAAACTTTATTTAAAAAAATATTATAAAAACCAAAAAGGTATTCAAACAAAAGAATTAATATAAAAAATATTTAGAGTGGTTTTCGTCATGTCTTCACATTACAAACAATATCAATGAAAAATAAATGTCAAAGACTAAAAAGAAAAAAAAAGTATGTATATAAGTTAAAAAGAGATATTTTAAATTATAGAAATTAAAAAGGAGTAAATGATACTATAAAGTCTTAAAAATTATTTAAATATTTAAATATAAAGTCAAGTAATAGATCAAATTAACATCAATATAAAAAATGAAGCAATAATTCATTAAATATGAGAAAGAAAAATATTTGACTTTTATAAATTGGTGAATTCTAATTTCTAAGGAGAAAGGAAAAAAAATCTGTCATCCATGTAAAATTATTTTTAACTATAACTTATATATTTTTAAAATAAATGAATGATGGTCATGATTTGCATAAGAATAAACCAGTTTCAACCATTATTTTATTTTAATAATATATTTAAAGATTAAAAATAATTTCACATAAGTTACAAATATTTTTTACCCTAATCTTTGAATTCACCTCGTAAATTTGACTAAATATTTTTCAGATTCTTGTTTATATGTTGACACGGAAAAGATTATCATATTCTTCTGGGAGATTAAAAAAGGGTAAGAAAGGGACTTAGCAGAAAGTAATGAAGATGAATTTGCTGTAGTAAGCATTAGAAAATGACATGCTTAAAGAATAGAGTGCACATGACTATGGTGAAATGATCACAAGAGAGTCATATTTAATTAATTAAGGTCCAATTGTAGCTTGTTCAGTGTATAGGGAAGACAAAACTCAGTCGGCATTGTTTTGAAAAATGAAAACCATTCATATATACCATTTCTGCTTCGGTTTGTATTACAGATCACATCACATGCTTTTATTTTTCTACTTTTATTTCTGTCACCACAACAGCACAATCAAGTGTACAAACTTCACCTAACTCGGCCATTGATTAATACACATTTGAATTTCTTTTCAAAATGACCAATGCCTGCCACAGGTGTCTGTTTCATCTTTTACGTATTCAAAATTTGCTTTCATTCCAAGCTCATGCCACTTTCTCATACTGTTATTGACTCTTGAACATTGACTATTTGCACCTTCGTTGGGCTTAGATGTATAAATGTATTTGTACCTCTGTTATCTATACCATTTACACACAGATATAAAAATGTATATATCGGTGATTTTGCTTTACATATTTTTATTTTAAACTATTCCAAGTTACTTAAACTATCCAAATGAAATTATTCATTATTGACTTAAATATGTTTTTAGTTCCTTAAATTTAGGGTAAGTCTGTTTTTGATCTTTCAAATTTAAAATTATTATTTTTAGTTCTTGTAATTTCAAAAAAATTTATTTTAGTCCTTATATTCAAATTTTGTTAAGAAATTTATCAAATATTATTGCATAAAATCTACCTATTCGTACTCTATTAGTAAAAATATCACATTAAATTCGGTTGATATTGCATAACTGTCTTAATTAGTCACTTTCAAATATGTTATTGGTGACCTAAAGGACTAAAACAAGATTTTTAAAAATTACAGGGACTAAAAACAACAATTTTAAATTTGAGGGACCAAAAATAAATTTGGCTTAAATTTGAGAAACTAAAAACATATTTAAGCTTTCATTATTAAATTACTATGATTTTCTAATTTTCTATATATAATTAAAGGAAACACTTAGATAATTTGGGGAGTGAGATTTAATTTATTTTTTCATCAGGAATTGAAATTATTCATTATTATATAACTATGATTTTTTAATTTTCTATATATAATTAGAAAAACACTTAGATAATTAGGGGAATGAGATTTATTTTTTTTAAGGGTTGTCATTGAGTGATGATAATTATTATTTAATAATGATTTTTTTTTGTTTTTTTTTTCTTGTGTCAATGACGATAATAATTAATCTAATATCAATAGAAGTATTTTCTTTATATTCTCCTATTTTTCTTTACTATTATTAAAAAATAGTAATACAGTCTAATCTCATTAATTTAAGTACATTAATTTCACCTTGTGTTGTGTTAATAGGGATAAGAATAAATCATGTTTAGATTAGGCCGAGTCTGTTTTATAAAAAAAAATTAAGTTTAATTTATTATTTATTATAGATTTTTTTTATAAGTTTAGTGTCTTAATTTTTTCTAAAAGTTTGGATTGACTTATTAACCTATTTAAAAGCCAATTTTGTATTGATAACATTAAATAGACTAAAAATAATTAATTTTAAATAAGTTAATAATATATTTCTAATGCACATGCGAGTATTTTTTTTTTAAATTACGTGATAAAAAAATAGTTTATTCTACTATTGTTAAAATTTAGAATTTAAAATGAAAATATTAAACTAATTTAAAAGAAATAACTCATGTATATTCATGAACACTAACGTATATCTATGCATAGTTATAATGAAAGAAGATAATCTTAGAAAAAGAATCTAAGTATCATTTATATCCCATTTGAAGTATTATAAATAATCAATTATGAAGATGAAAAAAAAAACAGATGAAAATGCTGCTAAAATTTCTATTTTCGAATTCTTGATTTTGTTCAAACAATAAATGTTAAACATTTATGTTTAGTGAAAATGTCAAATATATTAATTTAAATTTTTTATTATAAAATTATTTGTTTAATTATAATGTTAATAATATAATATGTATATTATTTTTTTATTATATCATATAGATAAATATGATGATTTTTTAAACTTTAAAGACTTTTTCATACCTATAAATCATGATCCCTGAGAATTATAAATTTGGAGAATAATGATTCATAAAAATAATTAAAATATGTTTGATTATTCATAAAGGCTCTTGAGAATATTCTCAGAAATTAAAGATTTTCATGTTTGGTTACAACAATATATTTCTGCGTATATAAATACTTTTTACAAAAGTATATTTTATTAAAATAATCTCATTAGATATATTTATTTATGCAAATTTTATTATAAATATGATATTAAACTATTTTTCAAAGATAAAAACTTATAGTTAAAATTATTTAAATACATAATTCAACAAAAGAAATAAATAAAGAAAAATGTTGCAAAACAATTAAGATAAAAATATATTATTTCATTCCATTCAAATAAAAATAAATAAATAAATGTTAATAAATAATATTAAACTATAAAAATAAAATAGACTTTAATAATATTATTAAAATTTAATAAATAATGAAATACAACAAAGAGAGATATGGGAGGGAGATGGGAAGGGAGAGAGAGAGGAAGAGAGGGGGAGTGAAAGGGTGTGAAAGAGAGAGATAAAGAGGGAGAAAGAGAAATAAAAGGAGAGAAAGAGATAGATTTTCTATTTAAAAAATAATATTATGATTTTTTTACACTGGCAACCAATCATATCTTTTAAGCAAGGTCAGGAGTTCGAATCCTGTCTTGTGTATGCAGCCGCGTTAAATCTTGGGGCCAGCTATCCCATCCTTTGAGGTGCCTCCAACGTAGCGAGGAGATTAGTCACTGCTATCGGCGGTGAATACTCCAGGGACGAACAAAAAAAAATATCTTTTAATAATGTCATGTCAGTTGCTCATTTAATAAAATAAAAATAAAATAAAATAATTTAAAGGATATGATTGGTTGCTAGTATAAAAAACTTTACACTGATAATGTATAACTATGAATGATTAACTCTTTTTTTATATACATTAAATTTTCTCCTAACTCGAAAAAGTTGGATGCCCATCTCTCATGATAATATTTATGTGAGAAAGTATAACAAAAATGGTTCATAGGAAACTATATTCCTAAAAAAACTTTTTTAATAATTATCAAATATGAGAAACCAAATTTTTTATTTAAGAAAGTAAAAATACCTCATGTATCAAACACCCCCCACGAAGTCTAAGTCTAACTTTTTCAAAATAAATAAGTTTTTTTAAGTGTAAACTTGACTTTATATATATATATATATATATATATATATATATATATATATATATATAAAGGTCAAATTAAATCAAATTTTAAATAAATTAAACTATAAATTTCTATTTAATATCTAAATTCCTATTTAATATATATTCTCATCCTTAAATATTATATGAATTTTATTTTAATATCCACATAAATCGTGCAATTCAAATTTGAGCCATTCCAGAAGCACATGTGGGTTGAAATATATATAATTGAAATCGAGTATAATATTTATTAGGTAAGTTATTTTCCATGTTATATCAAATTAAACAAATATCGAAATAGGTTTTGAGTTTTTTTAAGTGTTATTGACTCTATTAAAAACCAGAGAATAAGTTAACTACTTTGACATGATTGATTAGCATGTTTATAAGAATAGAACTAATCTTTTTAGTCTATGAGTGTGTATGGATAAAAGGAAAATCTATGAATGTGATTATTTAAAAAATAAATTATTTAATTGTTTCCTTAATGTCTTAAATGGTCCATTAGATTAGTCTAATTGTCGTGTAAGTCAAATCATTATCAACGGATAATGTTTTCATACCTAAGAACAATCAATAAATAATCCTTTTTATCTTTAATTATTTATAAGATAAACACAGTTCACTTATAATTAAGAATAGGATTGAGTAGATTATAAATATTAATTATTTTAAATATAATTTTAGTCATTTAAGATAAATTTATTTTTAATTCTTTAAATTTAAAATTAGTTTTTTTAGTCTTCATACTTAAAAAAAAAATTGTTTTGATTGTTATACTAAAATTTTATCAGATAATTTAATAAATATTGTCACATAAAATCTACATATTAATATCTCTATTAATTAAAATATGATATTAAATTTTAATATTATATAACTATCTCAATATGTCATTTTTAGATATGTTATTGATAACTTGAGAGATTAAAATAAGATTTTAAAAATTATAAATTTAAATTTTAGGAAAGTAAATAAATTTATCCTAAATTTAAAAATTAAAAATATATTTTAATTTCATACTAATTTATATGTCTCTCATTTTTATTTGAATTTCAATTCTTTTATTCACTCGAGTGTCAGAATCTTTGCAAATAGCACTATGCTATTTGCATCATCAAAAGACTCTCTCTCTCACACACACACACACACACACACACACACACACACACACATATATATATATATATATATATATATATATATATATATATATAAAATGAGGGATTCACTTCAAAAAGAATAAATATATCTAAGTTTATTCCACTCAACAATTCATTTTTTACATTAAATTTTAGTTATCTAACAATAAAATTTTATGATTATTCATTAATTTGGATTAATGAAACGAAATATTAAATATTTTCAAACTTTTTAAAAATTTGTAGACTTGAGCTATATATATTAAAAACTTCAAATATTAAATATTTAAAATTGAATATAAAACGTGAATTATTGAGTGTACTAAATCTAGGTAGATTTACCCTTAAAATAGAAGGATTCATGTTCCATCCTCCCACTTCAAATATTAAATCTTTAAAATTTAATATAAAACGTGAATTATTGAATGTATTAAATCTAGGTAGATTTACTCTTAAAATAGATGAATTCATGTCCTACCTCCCCTTGTCTCTCTCTATTTATTTTAGTTGATGACATTAACGCTCAACACCAGAAATATTTAAGATAAAAAATCATTATTCATAATTTTAGTTATTTTATGATAAATGTAATTTTGTAATTTACTATTTAAGTAAAAACACATTCATAACAGCACTGTCTCCCGAATGGTGATCAAGGCGACTCTCATCTTGAACGCGAAGGAACACCAGAAGAGTGTTTGTTGCGATTCAGGAAGCCTAAAAAAAAAACAAACGAGGAGCGTAAGGGGAGGAAAGAGAAATGAGATTTTTAATCAAATAGTAAATTACAAAATATCTTTACAATAAATTAGCTAAAATTAGAAATAATAATTTTTTTTCTTAAATATTTTAGTGTAGGTTATTAATGTACTTTAACTAAAAAAGAAGCCTGATACATTTGCAAACTCATATTTGAAAAAACATGAACTCACACACAAACCATACAAAAATAAATAAATTGATGTTACATTTTATCTCTTTTATTTTAAATATTTTAGGCTATACTTGTTGACAACATTTTTAAAATCTTAAGAATAATTTATTCTTATTTATTGATGTGTTATATAAAGTTGTCAAAATTGTCTGGATGGCCTAGGTCGAACTAGTCTCTTTAATTTAAGCCTTGAAAATAATGAGGTAATTTGACTCGATATCATACGGTAACAAATTTATAAGCAGTATGAAAATCAGCGTGACTCGCTTTTCATGTTTTGATCTATTAATTTGGGTCAAACGATCTATTTTGTCGACCAACATTATATGCCATAATAAAAGTTTTTAAAATAAATATTGTGATTTCTCCCTGAAAAAGTTTCTAAAGGGATGTAGCTAAAAGATTATAACTTGACAAATCATGTGAAATGTATTTTGGTTATTCTAACAAATAATTTAAATACTATGGATACTGTGAAATATTGTACTCTTCTTATTAAGTTACCTTATTACATTTCATTGGTGTTAAATGGCAGCTATTGTCCTTTACAAAATGACTTAAGCTAAACATTGATTAACTTACTTAATGAATACATAGTTACTTTTATTGTTGAAAGTGGTGAGCTTGCATACCAAAACAATCGCAGTGAAAAAACAATTCATCATTATATATGCTAAATAGCATAAAAACTGCGCTAAAAAAACTCGCCTGTTGTAACGTTAGCAATTTTTGTAAGAATTTCTAGTCTTTGCGTCATATAAATCACGTAGCAGAAGATGATTGAATCTTTATGAAATCCAGTACGTGAGGAACTTCTCGTTAATCCACAATCAGAAAAGAAGACAACATTGTTAACTGTTCCAAAGTCAATACAGTTAGGGTTTTCACATAAACATATTGTACAGTTACAAAATTACGCATGTAAATTATGGATCAGACGCTTCCTTTATTTAAGAAAAGTTATGACACTTTACCCTAACAAATATTAGACCCTTGAATATTTAGCCATGAAAAAACGCATCACTTTTTTCATTATCTTTACTTTCCTTTTAAATGAGTTTCATGCATTATGAACCCTTTTCTAAATAAACATTACGAGAAATGACAAAAAAGATTTTAAATAAAATAAATACCGCGGTGAAACTCACTGTAAATTGAAAATGATTAATTAAATGAGAGTAAGGATAAGAGGTAAGGTATTTGTATTTTCAAATATCCGTACTTTGAAATTACTAAAATTACTTTTAATTATATATAAAACAATTTAGTCTAATTTATTTTTATTTTAAATATATATGTCACAATTATATTATAATAAAGTTATATGTTACAAAATCATTTTTAATATAAATATATTTTTTGAAATTATTTATTTTTTATTTTATTTTATTTATTATATTTTTATTTATAATTATCATTTTAACAAATATTCACATATATCTATAACTGCCTATAGATATGTATAAAATTTGTAGATATTTGTTAAATTGATACTCACAATATATAGAGCAGGTGATCGGAGACTATTATTCACATTTTTTTTTAACTTTATAAATTTGATCTATATACTAAAAATTTATAATTAAATGGTTGGATCGTTGAAATTTGAATTAAAAATGAGTTATTAAGTGAAGTAAGTTTAAGTAGACTTACTCTTGAAGTAACAGTAAGTGGATCTCTCCTCTCTCCAGAGATCTATTTACTTCAAGAGGAGAAAATCACTTATTTCAAAAGTAAGTCTACTTAAATTTATTGTATTCAATGACTTATGTTTTAAGTCAAATTTTAATGATTCAGTCGTTAAATTAAAAGTTTGAATACATAAGTCAAATCTACAAATTTTTAAAAAAAATTAAAAATTATTTAATATTTTATTTCATTGATTCAAATTGACAAATAGTTATAAAAATATTTTACATGTTGATCTGAATCTATATAATTGAGTGTCATATAATTTTCAAATCTTTTAAAAATTTGAAAACTTAATTTATGCATTAAGAACATTTAATTTAACAAGTGAATCGTTAAAATTTGACATAAAATATGAATAATATTAAGTGAAATAAATGAATTCTCTTTCAATCTATATATATATATATATCACGCACAAAATTAATAGGTAAAATCCAACCCCAAAGTTTAACTAAAAAAGTAATAATATAAATAATGTTCACATATGTTAATGGTTTAGTTATGTAGTATATATATAAAGATGCTAGAAGTATTAAGTTTCATCCTATATTAAATTTTTGTCTTCTTCCTGTGAGTCGATTTGCTATGAAGATATTAATATATATATATATATATATATATATATATATATATTAATTTTTTACGTGGTATTATTTTGTAATTAAATTAAATTAGAGTTTCCTTTCGATAATTTATATAACTTTTTCATATAAGCTTTTATTGCATGAATCATTAAGAGAGAGGCAGAGAAAACAGAAAGAGAGTTAAAGTTACTCTACTTGATAATTCATGATTTATATTTAATTTCAATGATCTAATTATTAAATTAATTTTTTTTAATAAATATATTAAATTTACAAAATTTAAAAATTGTTGATACTTTGTTACATTATTTCAAGTGGATGTATATTCACAAAAATATATTATACGTTAAATTGAATTAATATCTTTATTCTTACATATTTTTTATGTTCTTTTTTAGTAAAATTTTATTTCTATTTACGTGTTATTTTCAAATATTTTAAGACATCATTAATTACTATGTTATCAATTGTACCCTTACTTCTCATCCAAGCATGACAATTAATATACATTTATTATTATGAAGCAAAAATTAAAGAGGGTATAATAGAAAATATTAAAATTATTCTATAAAAAAATAGAAAAAATTATTATGTTTCTTGGTATATATAAAACAACCTTAAAAATAGAATGAGGGTAGTATAAGACTTAAATATCTAATTCACCAAGATTAAAAAAAATAGTTAATCTAGTTGATAATAATAAACTTGTCCTGTTCTTATATTTTTTTTCAAAATTACCTTGTACTATTTTTTCTCTTAATTAATATTCTTCTTTCTTTTATCCAATTAGAATGCATATCCTATACTACTTTTTTTTATATCATAATTAATAATGCCTATTCTCCTAACCAATTAGAATGCATGTTTTTTTAAAGAGTTTATAATTAATGTATTTCATTGAATTAAGAGAATATGAAAGGATCCACTTATTTTAAGAATAAGTCTCAAATGGATTTAATCCACTTCACAACTCATGATCTTGAATTTCAATGATTTAATTATTAAATTAAAATTTTATATTGTATAGATCAAATTTACAAAATTTAAAAAATAAGAACTATCACTTTCAATCGTCATATTAAAATAAGAGGTTGTAATCAAAATACTTATTAAAATATGAGTTAATCACCTATACACTACTGGTGTAAAGTTTTTTTACACTGGCAACCAATTATATCTTTTAATTGTGTCATGTCACTGTTAAAAATAAATGTGTTTATAGTGACATGACACAATTAAAAGATATAATTAGTTGTCAGTGTAAAAAGACTTTACACTGGCAGTGTATAGGTGATTAACTCTTAAAATATATCATAATCTCTTTCTTATCATATTAATCTTCTAAAAAAATTTACTCATCTTTTTAAATCTCATTATCGTTGTTTACCATCATTACGCTATTACTAATGCTACTACCACCATTATATTGTCATGATTAGTCATAATTAACTTCAACTACTAATAATTTTCTTTTTTCTATTTACAAATATTACTATTTTTTTCTCGGGGCTGTTAATGTGTTTCTACTTCCGTCCCATCCTGTATCAATCGTTACTTTACGCTTTGTTAGGATAGAAAATGGTTTGAAAGGAAAAAATTAAGAAGGAAAGAAATAGAAAATATATTAATTGAAGTGTTAGGTGAAATTTTGTATTGTTTGTGGCAATGTATTCTATTTCTATACACCAATACTTATAAATAATTAATAATAAACTTTGATTGATCGGAAGAAAAATTTAATATAAAAATAAAGAAAGTCACATTTGTACCATCTTAAAAACAATTAGTTAAACAAAGAGATATAAAATTCAACAAAATAACTCTATGGTTAATAAAAAACTATCACAACTCCAACAAAACTAACATAATCCATAAGCATAGTAAAGAACTCTAAGAAATAAAGGATCTTAATCTAGGAACTTTTGATATCACATCTTATCAAAGCTTAACCTATAACATACCACAAAGCTCATCTCTCATCACCTGGAAAATACACATATGAACAAAATAGCAACAAAGAATAGTGAGAAATATCTTACTTTAGCTACTAGTATGGGATATAGTTGATAGCCACACACATCGAACATAACATAAACATACGTACATGTAACAATGACATTAAGAATATAAATGGAATAATATAACTTCAATTAATAACAACATTACGCCAACATAAGCACACACATTCATAGATCATACACTCAATGTATTGGACGTTAACTCATCTAGATCTACATGCATGTGATGTTAAGGATCTCATAACTTGTGACCCAAAGACTAATACTCATAGTCGAAAGGCGAATACTCATCGTCATGGTGCATGTTTCATATAAAAAACTTTATGCAATGCTTTGTTTCATGGATTCACCTTATACTCATGTCATTCACTTCTTACTTATCATCATGTTAGTCTCATTCACACTTAGAATAACAATTCTACTCATCAAACTAAACTGAAACATATATACAATTATAACACAGTAAGATTTTCATCATGTCCATACTAATATCAAGGTCATATTATTAGGTGTAACCACCCACTTTTTCTATTAAAATTATATTTTGTTAAATATTAATTATTATATTTTGTTATAAATATTGAGCTAACTTTGATGATTATTTTAATTATTTTTATAATTATTTTTTTTATTAGTTGAGGGGAAAGATTTTTGGTAACTATAGTTAATTCTTTTAAAATTGAGGGGTTAAGGGGGGTTATTTTTTTTAAAGGGGAAGTTTTGATGAGTTTTTCGTTTTATGCTCTTACATTTTTTCTGTTCTTGCACGCATTAGACCTTTGAGAGCAATCACCCCAGAGATTCACGTCCATCTTTTAGTACTCATCAAGGTAAGGGAGAGTGAGTAGTCTTGTTTTGAGTGTGGGATGTATGTTAGATAATGGGATTGACCCTTAATCCCTTATTTGTTTCTTGTTTTGTATGAAAGGTTTTTTTTCTCAATTAATTGTATTATGTGTTTTTGGTTTTTTGTATGATTCCTCATTGTTCTATTTGGTGTTGTGTATTTGTTTATGTTTTCACTTTTGTAATTGAGCCAATATTTGTGTATTTTGGATTGTTTATGAATTCCTATTGGAACCCTAAAAGAATGCATTTAGGTATTATTGTGTAAACAGTTAATAGAAGTATGTAATTATATATGAAATTCTTGCCTTTTAGATGTGCAAAATGATTATTTTGGAGTATTTTATTAATCAAGTAGGTAAATTGATGGATTGGAGAAAAAAATGTGAAAATTGCAAGTTGTTGGGTTACTATCTGTGAAAACAGCGTTGGACATCATTTTCGACGTTGAGCATCACAGTAGCATAGAGCAAGGATCACCCTTTGTATCACCTACGTTGAGCACGAGTTTCTAGCTGAGGCATGCTTGTCACGTTGAGCATGGGTCAACCAGTGAGTAGGGGATGCTCTCTAGAAGTCTTGCGCTGAGCATAGAAAGTGGCACTAAGCGTAGAAAGTGGCACTAAGCATCGTTTATATAGTTTATGTTTTCTTCACTTTTGCATGTAATGTTATCTACTGACTTTCATGGGTGTAATGTGGTCCTTATGTTGCTTATTGCTAATGCCTAGTGATGTATGTAAGATTGTTGACATAATGAATGAGAATAATTGATAAAGTGAATGATGTGCTACCTAGGTATCATGATGAGACTATTGTGATAAGTGGATTGATATACAATTGTGATGTGTATTGTTGGAATGTGATAATGCATAGAGTCTTATTTGACATGCATCATATGCATAAATATTTTTAGAAGAGTATGAGATGGAATATACCACTAAGGAAGACCTCCTTGTGCAAAAGCTTGAGGATTAGTCCTTGGGGACAACTGAGTTTGGAAAGCCTCAATTTTGCCTATTGTATGCATGGAACGAAACTTGTGTGACTCTCCTACCCTGACTAGACCTTGGTAGTATATCCTCCTAGTAAAAGTGCGTTGAAGGTGTGACCCAACATGTATTCTTAGGCTACTCTACCTGTTGCTTAAGGCAATGCACCACATGATGTTTTTTACTGGTTCCACCATGTCTATTGCATAGTGCATATGAATGATCTATTGTATTGGCTTATTGTGTTATGGATAATTGTAATATGTTTATTTTATTATGCTTATGTTTTGCCTCTTATTTGTGTTTGACTATTTGATTAGATTCTACGTCGTGAGCCAAAGTGAGATGTTTCTTACCCTCATCATTTTGTGTTTTCTTTCTTATATGTTGTTACAGGTGATCTTTAGCATAATATTAAGGATGTTGGTAATGAGACTTAGTATTCCTGGCTGAGTTATGCTTTGATAACATGTAACATCGGAGCTTCGTTAGATATTCTTTGTTGTTGTTATGTTTTAAGACAATCATTATTTCTTTTGTAATTTTAGTTAATTTTCTATTTTTATTTATTAAGTTAAAATGTGATACTTTTTATGTTGAACTTTTGAAATTCATTTATGACTGAGTTTCTATTCAATTTTATTTATTGTGTATTATGACATGTGAGGTAGAGGGTGTCATATTAGGTAAAAAGTCATAAGACACTTGACAATCACACATATACACCCTTAATTAGTCTTGGAATGGCGCTTGATGAGGCTAACCCCATGCCCAACACTAGAACAATAGAGATCACATGTTGCTCTATGGTGAATACATGTCCAACTTGACTTAGTTCATGCTCGGAAAATTAAAATAAAAGCATAATTAAGAAAACAATTAATATATTAATCTTTTTAAAAATATGTATATTAGAGTTACTTGTAGAGTATGTTGTTACATATTTTAATAAAAAATTATGACGAATGATCTACTTATTCTAATAGTAAGTCTTGGTAGTCTCACTCTACTTAATAACTCGTGTTTTTTTATCAAACTTAAATGATTCAACCATTAAATTAAAAGTTATTAATGTATAGTTTACAAATAAATGTAAAATGGATCACTTCTAATATATATATATATATATATATATATATATATATATATATATATACTTTTAAGGTGTATTTAATCAAATTGGCTTATAAATTTATTAAAAATTTATAAACCATAAATAAGACTATAAACTAACTCTATTGTAATTATTATAACTTTTATTAATGAAAAAATTAAATATATAATAAGAAACATTTATATTTTATTATTTATTGGCCAAGTTTAGATGAAAATTTAAATATGATTATGTTATTTTTTTAAATATTAACAATTTTGAATGATTTAAATTAATTGTAATAATATAATAGAATTTTATAATTATTTATTTTTATTTATACAAATTAAATAATTATACCACTTTATAGTCTTGTTATTTATATTTATATTTACATAACAATGAGATATTTATAGTTGTATTCATTTTCTTTTGTAATTTTTTACTTTTATATACATAATATAATGACCTAATAAGTTACTATATTTAGTGTAATTCAGTTAGTATATAGTAGAAAAATTAAACTAAAATCAACTAACTTAGAGTTATCATGCAATTGTCACCTGATCATTCATAAAATAGATATATGTATGTATAGGACTGAAAACTTAAAACATT
The DNA here is from genome assembly GCF_000230855.2 of Cajanus cajan. Lineage (NCBI taxonomy): Eukaryota > Viridiplantae > Streptophyta > Magnoliopsida > Fabales > Fabaceae > Cajanus > Cajanus cajan. The sequence continues at coordinate 55,457,315 of NC_138521.1, forward strand.
TCTTGAACATCTATTGAAAAACATAAATTCCCTCAATAGATTTACATATACACCATGTACATATACAATCTACACCAAAGGTGCCATTGCAACACAATAATTCATAATCGTTGATCAAACATCTATACAATGACCATGCTACATCAGAGTAGCATCAACAAAATGAGTCATTACCAACATAACTCCCTATTAGCCAACCAAGCAAACCTACTAATCTTGTCCCGCTCCTATACCGATTATGATCATTGTAGTTCCATCCACAAGGAAAAAAAGAGAGTAAGTTTGTGAAAAGAAATCATCATGCATTCACATCACTTAAACAATGCCACATAAACAACTTAATCCACATTTAATGCAACTCTACATATCAACTTTCAACTTATAAACAACATCATCATACCAACATCACAACAATATCATCATAAGAACTTTAAACAACTAATGGTCATCATGCATATCAACTACGGAGATCTCCTATAATATAAGTGAACAATTTAAATGGCTAGACCTATTAAACCATAGTGTCTAACCTATCGCAACTAGGTTAAGTATAAATAGTGTTAGGACTCAAAGAGTGTTAGACATACAACTTAAATTTGATTTCTCAAGCTTTGTCATTTAAACTAGGAAGTTTAGTGTTTCTATCAAGGTAGAACAACTTGGGTATGAACTTACCACAACATTAGCTTGTAACATTAAGTTTTCTATGGAATTAGCCCACTGACTATCCTCCAAATACTATGCCCTTCTAGTACTCAATTTGGGACTAAGTCTCTGACGTTGTACCTTACTTAGTTAGTCACCTTTATACATGTATGTCTTGATCTTGTCGATATACGAATTCAACATAAAATTTAGAGGAGACAACTTAAAATAACTACCCTTTTAGAAGTCAATTTACTTATTGAAAGGTTTTCAACTTGGGTCTTTAGAGCATCACAACTTATATCCACACAACGAGATATTTTAATTTTCAAAACAACTTTATTATCCTCTAGTTTTATGTATCTCAATAAAGACATGTATATACATCACATGTCTAACAAATTAACAACTTGATTAACTATAACATCATACAATTTTACAACTTAATCATCTATCAGCTTACAACTTAGCAACATAAACACCATTATATAGTGTATCAATTTAAAACATAATGAGTTATCATCATATAACCTTCATCATACAACTTAATCATCATTCTTCAACTATTAGATATCTTAGAATATAAAAAAAAATACATAACTCACGCCCAGTGCCATCCCTTGGGCGCCCAACACCATGGAGATTAGGGGCTTCCTATTTGGTCCATGCTTAGGGCCAAACCACTTGTGCTTTGCGTGACTGAGATGAAGAGTCTCTCATTCTCTCATGTTTAGTGTGGCAAAATCCATGTCTGACCCCATATTAGGTAGAGGGCCTCTACTTTACTCGAGTTCGACATCACTCCACTTTTGCCCGTTGCCAATTAAAGCAAAAATGATTCTCTCTCCTTAAGTCCAATGCCATTCAACTTAACGCCCAACATGACCAAGTCAAAAACAATTCTCTCTCCTCACGTCCAGTGCCACCAATCATACGCTTGACATTGTAACGCCCGATTTATATACTAATAATTATATATTTTCTTATATAATATTCTCGCAATTATATCATTAACAATATATATTTTTTTTAATGAAGATAAAGAAAAAGAATATTTTGACATATCGTTCTAAAATAATTACAATAATTTACTATTTTACCCATTATTTATTTCTTCCACTTCTATTACAATAATTAAATTGATAGTAAAAAAAATTTACAACTGAAATAATATAGTTGACACAAAATTATAACAGATCCATCAAATAGCCTCCATATTCCAATTTCTCCCAAGTAGGACAGTGGTAATAACAACTACAAAATGATCTGGAATCCCAAGTAGATCCATCTATTTTATAATATATTTAATTTAAAGAAAACAAGAAAAAGAGAAGAGTGAGAACAATATCCAATAAATACAATAACTCAAAGGAATATACAAAATTATTTATAATCAATATTAAACATATATATATATATATAAATATATATACAAATCATATATTAGATTTTCATGATACAATAAAATTTGAATTATACTTGTAGTGACTAGTCAGGATAAATGAGCATCATCATAATATCAACCAATAAAAGGATATTTCACCTTAACCAACAATAGGATATTTCACCTTAACCAACAATAGGATATTTCACCTTCATTTCTTACTCATTTAAATCCTCAAGGTCAAACCTCCAGTTACAAATAATTCAAACTTTATCTTTTATGGCCATAGAACAATATTTATCTTCATAAATATGTGAAGAAATAACAAGACGAGTCCAAGATATCACAACTATATCATAGTTGATTATAAATATATTTACAATAAATATATTTACGTAAAAAAAATATATTAAAAGTACCAATGATATAAATAAAAATGGCAATAATTATAAAATAATTAAACAATATAAAATATGAACACCTTAATAATTAATATGGACAACAATAATTATAGGTTAAGCAAATAAATGAGGTTAGGGACACCCCACTAAATAAATATACATAAAAAATAACCTAAATAAATAAACATAATAATATATAAAATTTTAAAGAGATAAGGTTCTCCTCCCCCTTACCTGAATAAGCAGGAACTAAAACTTGAGTAGAACCTCCCCCTCTAGATTCCTTTTTTCTTTCCCTCTCTTTCTTTCTTTCTCTCTCTCTCTCTCTCTCTCTCTAAAATTTTCACCTTCTCCCTCAGTCATAATTTTTTCTTCACCCCCTGCCTTCAATTTATAGGCATTCTGGCGTACCCGGAACGGCCTGTACTGAATTTGGAACGGCCCGTTCCGGAACCTTCAAATATAGGCAAATTTTTCAACTGGAACAGCCCGTTCTAAAATCGGAACAGCCCGTTTCCAAAAAGCAGAACGACCCGTTCTAAAATTAGAACGACCCATTCTGGGTTTCATTTATACACACATTGACCATAAGTAGAACGGCCCGTTTCCAGCTTAACTTTTTAGGCATTTTTAAAATCTCGGAACGACCTGTTTCGCTTTGGGAACGGCCCGTTCCGGGATAACCTAAATGGGCTTCTTTACTATTTTGGAACGGCCCGTTCCACTTTTGGAACGGTTCGTTCTGCTATATCAAAAATAGTTTATTTGCATTGTTTGGAACAGACCGTTCCACTTTTTGGAACAGCCCGTTCTGGGCCTAAAAAAACATAATTTTACAAGAATTTTCACAAATAATTTAAATTATTAAAAACCTTTACAATATTTTATAAAAACCCCTTTTAATTAACTAAAACAGTTATAAGAAAATAATATTCATATATATAAAAATAAATAATAGTAAATATTGCATTAGTAAAAAATTTGGGGTGTTACAATTCTCCCTTCCTTTTAAAAATTTTGTCCCCGAAATTTACCTGAAATCAGAAATGGATAAATTTCTCGCATCTTGCTTTCTAATTCTCATGTGGCACTCACTACCTTATTGATGTACAACTCTATCAATCTCTCCAAGAATTGTCTAATGTTAATAAGTACAAGATGAACAAACTTGGTAAGCCTATCCATTAACCAAATAAGATCAAATTTCTTAAGAATAACATACATAACTATAACTAAGTCCATAGATACAAAGTCTTATTTCCAAATTAGGAAGTCTAAAGGTTGTATTAGATTTGAAAGTTTTTGGTGTTCTACCTTAACTTTCTAACATACTAAGCAAGCATTCATAAATTTCTCCACTTTCTTCTTCATCTTAGGCCACCAAAAACATCTTTTTAAGATCTTGGTACATCTTAGTGACTCTTGGATGGATACTAAGACTACTTCTATGACCTTCTTCTAGGATTGCTCTCTTAAACTCTGGCACACTAGAAATGTACAACCTATTCTTAGATCTCAACATTCCATCCACTCCAAATCTAAACTCACTCTCCACACCTTGATTCAACTTCTCTACTTCTCTTTTCTCCTTAGACCATGCTTCCGCTGTGCCACTCTGATACATTTTAATATCTCCTAAATGAATATTAAAAGTACTTTTATGTCCTTCCTCTAAGATCATCTTCCTTAATTCGAGATTACTAGGCACATAGATTCTATCTTTGCATCTCAAAACACCATCAACTTCCAAGCGTAAAGGCTATTTATACCTCTACCAATCTTTTCCACTTGGCTCACTAAGAAAGGATTTAACTCCAGGGTCCTCTAATCACATCTATTAATCTATTAGTCCTTTCAACATACTCAATTCAATGCTCCTAAGGTTGAGCTCTAACATAACGCTTAAGTTTCTAATCTCCTCAATCAAATACAACCCTTATATCATAAAAAGTGATAGATAAATGATCATCCTACTCAGGGCATTTGTCACTATATTAGTTTAATTTTTATGACCCTCTCCAAGGATCAAGTACTTAAGTGTAAGTTTACTAGGTACGTATAATAAATCTCTAAGTCTTACCACCCTATTTATACCCAAGGCAACCTCATATCTACTACCTTGTCTTATGGTCTCATGTCTTGTCATCAAAATGAATCAATTAATGATGTTTTTTACTAATTTCCTTCAATAGTCCATTCTTTACTCGAATCATACCTAGTTTCACACTATTAGGAGTAATTTCACAAGTCAAACTTAAATTCCTAATGGGAGCTAAAAGGTACATCCCTTTAACCATAAGGGAAGATATATATAGAAGTTTCCTACTTAAAGTTCGACAACCAGATTGGCTTTTTCCAAATAACAACTAAGATTAAAATCTTAATCCTTAATAGTTTCCAACTATCTTTTCTGTCTCATATTTAACTCTTTTGGATCAAACAGATATGTAAGATTCTTATGATCACTAAATATCTCAAACTTAGAATCATACCAGTAATGTCTCCAAAATCTTAAATGTAAATATTATAATCTCTTACAAGGTTATGGGTAAGAATTTTTTTCTCATGAATTTTCCATACCTAGATGCCTAGAAATATAAGTCACTACCTTTCCTTCTTGCATAACGATCCACTCAAACCCGTCTTCGAAGTATCACTATATAACACATAAGACTTACTAGCATCTGGTAATCATAACACTAATCAATCTTTCCTTAAGAGTTTGAAAGCTACTTTCACACTTACTATTCCATAAAGGCAACTCTCTCTTCTTGGTTAATCCAGACAAAGTAATGCTATCTTAGAAATTTCCTCAATAAATCTCCTATATTAATAAGTTAATGCAAGAAAACTCTTAACCTCACTAATTGACTTAGGTATCTCCCACTTAAACACAACTTCTATCATAGATAGATCTACATTATATCTCCATTAGAAATCATAGGACCTAGAGAATTCACTTCATATAATAAAAATTCATACTTAAATAGCTTGGCGTAAAATTGTCTTAAATATATTTACACCCTCAATTCCAATATGATGATATCACATCCTAAGGTCAATATCACTAAACACACAAATATTCATTAATTGATCCCTAAGGTCATCTATCCACATATCAACATACATGCATATCAAATCATATTAGAATACCTACTTTAAACCTTCATATATACCATCCTTAAGCATGTATGAATCAATTACCGTTTACTACGTATAGCATGTACATGAACCAATTTTTTGTCACATAACATCATACAACCTTAAACAACCTTTCAACACCTCAGAACATCATATCCAGATAAGTTTTTATCATTGCATTGCCTAATCACCCAAAAACATTAATACATCATATATCTTCCTTTAATAATTGTCAAAGAAATGGTACATAAAGAATTATGCTCATCTAAATGATCTCAACCTATCCCAAGAAAATAAGCTACAACCCTTATGAAAACATGAGATTCTAAAAAGATCATCTTCTTAGCTGAAAAAAAATAAACTTCCAAAAACCACAACGAAGATATTCAACGCTTACAACTATACCTCTGATTACCAAAGCAACTATACTGGAGTTCTAGACCTCTATTTTACCTGATTCCAATTCCACTAGAAAGATAACATCCAAGGCTACCACTTTCCTGAAGACTACAAAAATCTAATTTTGTCAATATAGCACTTGTACTGACACAACAAAACATCTCCTACACCAGACAACAATAGTGTATCAACATCTAAAGCCACAAAAAATACCTTAAAACACTTCCAAATCATTATTTAAATTTCTTCCTACAATCTTAAACCAAACAACTTACATATTTAGCACAGAGATCTTAGAAACTAAAATAAAATCCTCATACAACCTAACCCATAAAAATCAATATGTAAGCATCAAATTTAATAAATCATATAATAAGATTTAAAAGTAATAAAGGAAATATAAATTAATTCCAGTAAAGGTGGCAGTGCCTCCTAGTTAGGAATAATTTATAACTTCCAAATCAAATAACAAAGATGCACACTTTGACCTTTCCTCAAAACATTCAAAACCTCCTTGGATTCATTCGCTAAAAACTATAAACTCTACCAAACAAACACGGTAAACTCATAACTCACGGCCGATTGGATCGACCTGCTCTGATATCACTTAATGTAACGCCCGATTTATATACTAATAATTATATATTTTCTTATATAATATTCTCGCAATTATATCATTAACAATATATATATATATATATATATATATATATATTTTAATGAAGATAAAGAAAAAGAATATTTTGACATATCGTTCTAAAATAATTACAATAATTTACTATTTTACCCATTATTTATTTCTTCCACTTCTATTACAATAATTACATTGATAGTAAAAAAAAATTACAACTGAAATAATATAGTTGACACATAAAATTATAACAGATACATCAAATAGCCTCCATATTCCAATTTCTCCCAAGTAGGACAGTGGTAATAACAACTGCAAAATGATCTGAAATCCCAAGTAGATCCATCTATTTTATAATATATTTAATTTAAAGAAAACAAGAAAAAGAGAGGAGTGAGAACAATATCCAATAAATACAATAACTCAAAGGAATATACAAAATTATTTATAATCAATATTAAACATATATATATATATATAAATATATATACAGATCATATATTAGATTTTTATGATATAATAAAATTTGAATTATACTTGTAGTGACTAGTCAGGATAAATGAGAATCATCATAATATCAACCAATAAAAGGATATTTCACCTTAACCAACAATAGGATATTTCACCTTCATTTCTTACTCATTTAAATCCTCAAGGTCAAACCTCCAGCTACAAATAATCCAAACTTCATCTTCTATGGCCATAGAACAATATTTATCTTCATAAATATGTGAAGAAATAACAAGACGAGTCCAAGATATCACAACTATATCATAGTTGATTATAAATATATTTAAAATATATTTACGTAAAAAAAATATATTAAAAGTACCAATGATATAAATAAAAATGGCAATAATTATAAAATAATAAAACAATATAAAATACGAACACCTTAATAATTAATATAGACAACAATAATTATAGGTTAAGCAAATAAATGAGGTTAGGGACACCCCACTAAATAAATATACATAAAAAATAACATAAATAAATAAACATAATAATATATAAAATTTTAAAGAGATAAGGTTCTTCTCCCCCTTACCTGAATAAGCAAGAACTAAAACTTGAGCAGAACCTCCCCCTCTATATTCCCTCTTTCTTTCCCTCTCTCTCTCTCTCTCTCTCTCTCTCTAAAATTTTCACCTTCTCCCTCAGTTATAATTTTTTCTTCACCCCTTGCCTCCTATTTATAGGCATTCTAGCGTACCCGGAACGGCCTGTACTGAATTCGGAACGGCCCGTTCCGGAACCTTCAAATATAGCAAATTTTTCAACTGGAACGGCCCATTCTAAAATCGGAACGGCCCGTTTTCAAAAAGCAGAACGGCCCGTTCTAAAATTAGAACGGCCCATTCTGGGTTTCATTTATACACACATTGACCATAAGTAGAACGGCCCGTTTCCAACTTAACTTTTTAGGCATTTTTAAAATTTCGGAACGGCCTGTTTCGCTTTGGGAACGTCCCGTTCCAGGATAACCCAAATGGGCTTCTTTACTATTTTGGAATGGCCCGTTCCACTTTTGGAACGACCCGTTCTGCTATATCAAAAATAGTTTATTTGCATTGTTTGGAACGGACTGTTCCACTTTTTGGAACAACCCGTTCTGGGCCTAAAAAAACATAATTTTACAAAAAATTTCACAAATAATTTAAATTATTAAAAACCTTTACAATATTTTATAAAAACCTCTTTTAATTAACTAAAACAACTATAAGAAAATAATATTCATATATATAAAAATAAATAATAGTAAATATTGCATTAGTAAAAAATTTGGGGTGTTACAAACATCATGAACATGGGAACTCCTGACCTTAAATCACATCCAATGCTTTGAAGGCATGCTTAACTTGATGACAAGTTTTGCACTTGATAGAAGCTCAAATTTCCTAGATCTATTAGAAAATGAAAAATCCATCAACATGCAACATATCGTTCTACATCTAGGCATTAAAGACAACTCAAAGTAAAGTCAAGACAACTCAAAGTAAGGTCAAAAACAACATGCAATCATTATACTTTAAAATCACCAAATTTTACTCTTAAACAACTTTAAGATCTACAACTTCATCAATTATTATCTCATTGATTCAATAAGTATCAACTACAAATTAAGTGATTCTAGGCAACAACAATCATTATGCATCAACTATTATTCAAAATACAAAATTTTCCTTATCTCTAGTTGATCAATCGAGAAGAGGAGAAGGAGAAGAAAGGAACTCCACAAAACCTCTAACTTGATATTTTCAACTTTAAGAGCTCGAATCTCCAACTTAGTCAAACAAATCAACTATAGAAAAGGAAGAAGGGAAATATTTCAGTATAGAAAGATGGAGAAGAACACTTGAGTTCTAGAGAACTTCTTACTAGTTTCTCTTTAAAATTAATTTTCATAAAACATGAATTTATGAGATTTAAGTAAAATTCTTATATATCTTTCTTTAAACTAAACCAAATTAACATTTGACTCAACTACTACAAAAACAACTTAACTCTTTGAGCTCTAAAATAACACAAGAATATTTAATCACATATAATTAAATTAAAACACCTAAATTACACAATATTACATATAAAAAGTAATTTATAATGATGATTTTTAAAAAATATTAAAATAATTATCTTTATATTTGTATAAATATTAAAACTTGATACAATGATAGATTGTCTTCAAGAAAGAAAATATATGTCACAAAAGAAAATAAACATTTTTAAGAAAAACTAGAAAGCAAAATACAGTTGAGGACACATTATAAAATTTTCAATTCATGCACGTGTGTTGTATCATTACTGTTCTAACACGTTTTATTATCTGTCTCTTTTTAATTTTTTTTTCACAAATTATTCAATGCATCTGAACGCAAATATTTTATATCATTATACAAATATTTCTCTGACATTATATCAAATCATGTATTGCATCCGGAAATCATTCAACTTTATATATAAAAAATGAAAATCGAAACGTAAAGGTTACTCAAGTTGTACGTTCTAGTATAGTACATGCATGTTTCTCAACAAATTGCATGATTAAATTACGTTATTATTTGTCTTAAGCAAAACAGGGCACAAATAACATGTTTAGGAAATTAGATTTTCGTTCTGAAACTATGAGTAAAAATTTGTTGCTTTATACATTTCTTTTTATCATCGAAAAAAAATATAAGATAAATTAAGGTTTAACAAAAATCACACTCATAATATCAATTAAAGTAATAAATCTTAACCCAGAGAAATCTATACATATTTTAAGTGTGTGTGACAGTTTTTTCTAGTCTATATATTTTTATTTTATTTTTTATTTGTGTAATATATTTACCACTTACCATCACTTTTTTGATTTGTTTTGCGAGGATAGTGACTAAAATAACTACTATATTTGGAAGAAAAAAAACCTAAAATTAGAAAACTGAAAATAAAAATATTATCTTTTCAAAAATAAAAAATAAAAAAAAATTATTTATAAAGACTATTTGCAGAAATATAAAATATACCATTTATTGGAAAAAAAAAAACTTTTTTTTTTACGCACAACAATGATGATAAAAAACATATCAAAATAACATCATAAAAGAAATAGTAAATGATCACACAAAGTTATTTAACGTGGTTCAACTCCCTCATGCATACGTTCACAAGAATATTCATTATTTATTTCAAAATGTGTTACATATATATTGAAAATCCTCCCTGCAAGTTTTGTGGGTTAAACTTAAAAACTCATTCATCACAAATTTTATAGGTGAAACTTGGAAATCCCTTACTCACAAATTTTCTGGCGAAACTTGAAAATCATCATTTACAAGTTTTCTAGCGAAACTTGGAAACCCTCCTTCATATGACATCCTCTCCCATTTAAGGCAGTGACTCCTTCTACAGGTCAGGTAGTTCTTCTCATCTCAAGAATCTCTATTTATTGACCTTACATCACTATTTTTAAAAAAGGAAACAAATCTCTAAAATAAATACAATATATTTCAATTCTAAAAAATATCCTAAAAAAATTAATATCTTTTAAAATCTAAATAATATCTTAGAGATTTAAATTTAAAATTTAAATTGTTTTTCCAATACCATCGTTAACAAGAAGTTCATAATCTGGAAACTAGAACAAATAAGGACAAACATTACATAGACGAAAATAGATAGTCTTCACATATTAAAAAAATGTTATATTTGCATGAATTTCAATATATTTCAGCCAAACTTTTTCTGTTTTTTACTTTTGTCCAAATTATCGTTACGAGTTTCTAATAAAAATTTAAAAATCCTATAAAACTTCAATTTACATATAAAATATGTAAAAACAAGAAATATAATTGGTATATGCATGAAAAACAATAAATATACGATTAGCATGCACTTCCTCTAAAATAAATTAGTATATAAACTATTTATATATAATTTACTTTATAATTTATTTTAATTTTTAATATATTATGAATTGTTATTTTAGTGATTTTTATTGCATTTGATATTGTTCTTACCTTTAAATTTGTTAATTTAATTTTAAAAATTATATATTTTTAAATATTATAATTTATTTTGATGTACTTTTAGTATCTTTTTCTTTATTGTTTTTTTTATATATTTCAATTCATTGTTTTTCGTTCATTGCAATATAATTTATTTGTCAATATATCACAATGATTTTATCTTTAAAGACAAAAATAATGTATTAAAAATAATTTATAATGTTATGTGTGAATTGTTGTTACATAATGGAATGGAATGAATCGATAAAAACATCGGACCGAAATGGATTAAAAATATCATTCTATTATTTAAATAACGAATGGAATAAATATTTTATTTCATCATTTGGATAGAAATGGAATTATGTAAATTGTAACTTTTTAATTTCTATATTATCCTTTTTTTTTAACTTTTTTCTTTTTTTTTCATAAAAAATCAATGTCAATTAATCAAAGAACACATATTTACTATGCACATTATTCCTTTATCCTCCTTCGAATTGATTCAAAAAGCACAACATATTTTTTTTCCTTGGAGGTGGGCAAATGTAAGTGTACTCTGATAAAGAAAACAACAAGCATGCATGAATACTAGCATGTTCACTTTTTTCCTTTTTAATGCATTTTTTTACTAATTAATAAACTAACACTAAAGAAAACTAGACAAACAAAAGACAAGGAAACCAACTCAAAAATTAAAAATTAACAGCAAATTACATATAAAAATAAGATCATAGCAAGTAAAAGCTAATAAAAATTAGTAAGTCATAATGTTATGGTGAAAGTAAAGACTAAAGTAATTAATCTAGTGTCTAATCTCAAATATATTACAGTGAAATGATATTTCTTTTAAATAAGAAAAGGAGTTGTTTATGACACTTATAATATAATTAGATTAAATTAGACATTTTATAATTTAGAAAAATTAGATTCCATACCCCAAATTGGAAAGAAAGAGATTGCGATTAAACAATAAAATGAGATCCACCGATCCTTATCTTTTTTCTTTCTCTATCATCTTTAATTTTATAAGCCAAATAATAAGATATTATTATATAAGTGAATTTAATGATATAAGTTTTAAGTCTTTAATTAATAATAAATTTATTTAAATGTTAAAATTAAAAATAATCATTATTTTTAAAAAAATCAATTTAGTCTAAATTTAAGAGATAAATAACTAAAATAACTATTTTAAAAAAATAAAAGACTAAGATGAATCTAATAAATAAAATAAATAATTAAAAATATAATTTAATCTAAAAAAATATTATGAACCCAAAAATGACAACAACAAAAAAACTGTAAAGACTAATATTATGAATTAAAAAATTTCCAGAAATTGAATCCTTTGTCCTAATTGTTATAAAATAATATTAAAAAAAATCTTGATAAAAGAGGAAGATTATTGCCGTAGAATATAAAAAAAATATTTTAACAAATATTGATTGGTATCTAAAAATACTATTTCAGAAATTAAAGTAAAACTTTTATTTAAATATTATATCGTTGATACATTTTTAATGTACTTTAAACGTGACTTTCATCCAAAAAAATAATTTATTGGTTTTTATTTTTATTTTAAGACATTCATTTAGATAACCATGGTATAGTATCTAACTTTTATCTTAGGACATTAATTAAAGAGACATAATATTTTTATTATTTATTGAAATTGAAAAATAACATATTATAAAAAGAAATTTAAAATAAAACAAATTTACTAAATTATGAATAAAGAAAATGAAAGGTTTAGTATTGATAAAGAAATTCATAATAATAAAAAAACGAACAATAATTTTAATAAAAATCTTTTACATTTAATTTTTGACGCCCGTCAAAGCCAAAGCATCAAGTAACTAATCCTGGCCAGGCCGCAATACAAAAGTGATTAAAATTTAAGGCTATGATATATACACTTTTTTTTTTAATAAGTATATCTCCTTTTTTTAAAAAAATTATAAAATATTGTAGAACTTTTTTTTTTAATTTTTTTAATTTTACACTTCGAACATTTAATTTACTATTTTTTTTTCTTATATATTTTTTTTTCTCATTCAATTTTTACACATTACCAAAAATCTAAAATAGGTAGAATGAAAAAAAAATAAATAAAAAAACATGTAAAAATTGAAGAAAAAAAAGTGTAAAAACAAGATAGAGGGGATAATTTTAGGGCGAAAAACAGTAGGGAAAAAGAAAGTATAGAAAGAAAGCGAGAAGGACAAAGGAAGACCCACACGAAGACCCGAAATACAAAAGAGAAAAATAAAAAAAGAAAAAGCGAAAACGTGGAAAGAAAAGTGGTGAGCGGCGCGTGTAGGTCAGCTGCCAATCATGATCTGGGGGTGGGTGGGACGCGCGTAAAGAGGGGCGTGAAAAAGCGTCTTCCTTTTTAGTGTCATTCATCTGAGAGAGTGGAGTAGCCGTACGTGTATCTGCTCCACTCTCATTCGCTTTGCTATTTCGGTCTCACTCACACCCTCTTTTCCTTATAATTATAACCCACCCCCCACGCCACCGGATCGCATGGAACCTCGCCGGAAACTCAAATTCCGGCCACCCACCGGCTAAATGCCCCCTCCCGAAGGACACGATGACACCAAACACGTCAACGTCAACGTCAACGTGATCACCCCATTGTTCCGCATCAAGCATCACGTTTTCCGTTACACTCCGAATGGCGGCGGCGACGAACGCCGGCGCGTTGGTGGAGTCACCCTCGGGCGAGGAGGCGACGGCGAAGACGGCGCAGAAGCGGTACGAAGGCCTCCTAATGGTTCGAAACAAAGCGATAAAGGGAAAAGGCGCATGGTACTGGACGCACCTGGAACCCTTGCTCGTCCACAACAACGAAACGGGACTCCCGAAAGCGGTTAAACTCCGTTGCTCCCTATGCGACGCCGTTTTCTCGGCCTCGAACCCCTCCCGCACGGCCTCCGAGCACCTGAAGCGTGGCACGTGCCCCAATTTCAACTCCTCAGCCGCCATACCAATTTCCTCTGTCTTCCCCGCCAGCGTGGTGCCTCCTTCTCCTTTTCTGGTTCAGCACAACCACCGCAAGAGAACCACCACTTCCCCTTCCGGTTCGGGTTCCGGTTCGGCCTACCCCGTTCCCAGCCGCTTCGGCTCCCAGCAACCGCATTTGATGCTCTCCGGTGGTAAGGAGGATTTGGGCGCGCTGGCCATGTTGGAGGACAGTGTGAAGAAGTTGAAAAGCCCCAAAACTTCTCCTGGGCCTGCTCTGAGCAAGGCCCAAATCGACAGCGCTTTTGAGTTTCTGGGCGATTGGGTTTACGAGTCCTGCGCCTCCGTTTCCTTCACCAGCTTGGAGCACCCCAAGTTCCGCGCTTTTCTGGCCCAGGTTGGTTTGCCGGCTGTTCTCCCCCGCGAGTTCACCGGAGCCAGGCTGGACGCGAAGTTCGAGGAGGCCAAGGTTGAGTCGGAGGCTCGGATAAGGGATGCCATGTTCTTTCAGATTGCCACGGATGGGTGGAAGTGGAATGGGAATGGGAATGGGGAGAGTTATAATTATAACCAAGGGTTGGTGAATTTGAGCGTGAATCTTCCGAATGGGACCAGTTTGTACAGAAGGGCGTTGTTTGTTACTGCTTCTGCTCCTTCCAACTATGCGGAGGAGGTTTTGTGGGAGACAATCACTGGCATTTGTGGGAATCTGGTGCAGCAGTGTGTAGGGATAGTTGCGGACAGGTTCAAGGCCAAGGCCTTGAGGAACCTCGAGAATCAGAATCATTGGATGGTTAACCTCACTTGTCAGTATCAGGGCTTCAACAGTTTGATCAAGGACTTGGCCAAGGACCTTCCCTTGTTCACCACTGTCGCTAACAACTGTCTCAAGCTTGCTAATTTTGTCAATTACAGGTCTCAGGTCAGGAACTCCTTCCACAAGTACCAGCTGCAGGAGTACGGCCACACCTGGCTCCTCCGCCTCCCGCCCCCCCACCGCTTCGAATTCGTCTCCGTCTTTGCCATGATGGAGGACACCCTCAGCTCCGTTCGCGCCCTGCAGCTGGTGCTGCTGGATGAGGGATTCAAGATGGTCGCCATTGAGGACCAGGGTGCAAGGGAAATTGGGGACATGATTAGAGATGTTGGGTTCTGGAATGAGCTGGAGGCTGTTCATGGTTTGCTTAAATTGGTCAAGGACATGGCTCAGGAGATTGAGGCTGAGAGGCCTCTGGTTGGGCAATGCCTTCCCCTTTGGGATGAGTTGAGGACCAAAGTCAAGGATTGGTGCTCCAAGTTCCACATTGCAGAAGGGTTGGTGGAGAAGCTTGTTGAGAGGAGGTTCAAGAAGAATTACCACCCTGCTTGGGCTGCTGCTTACATTCTTGACCCTCTTTACTTAGTGAGGGACACTAGTGGGAAGTACCTTCCGCCGTTTAAGTACTTGACTCCCGAGCAGGAGAAGGATGTGGACCGTCTCATAACCAGGCTTGTTGCGAGAGATGAAGCTCATATTGCTCTCATGGAGCTCATGAAGTGGAGGACGGAAGGGCTTGACCCGGTTTATGCTCAAGCTGTTCAGATAAAGGAGAGGGATCCTGTCACTGGGAAGATGAGGATTGTGAATCCACAGAGTAGTAGGCTTGTGTGGGAAACTTATTTGACTGAATTCAAGTCCTTGGGGAAAGTTGCAGTGAGGCTCATTTTCCTTCATGCAACCTCGTGTGGCTTCAAGTGCAATTGGTCTTTGTGGAGATGGGTTTGTGCTCATGGCCACTCCAGGACTGCACTCAACAAGGTGCAGAAGTTGATATTCATTGCAGCTCATTCCAAACTTGAGAGAAGGGATTTTTCCAACGATCAAGATAAGGATGCAGAGCTGTTTTCCTTGGCAAATGGTGAGGATGATGTGTTGAACGAGGTCCTTGTTGATACATCCTCGGTGTAACATTTTTTTCTTCTTTCTTTTTGGGTTAATTAATCAGCTAGGAATTTTAATTTTTTAGGATTTATTGAATTCTTTCCGCTACCCTTTTCTTTTTCTTCTTCTCTTTTTTTTTTTTTTTTTAATGTCTTCTTCCATCTTTCTCTTTTATCCCTTCGCATTTTGAACACTCACTGCAAGGACTTTGAGCGACTCTCCATCTTTTACCCTGGCATGATCGTCAAGTTGTTAAATATGGGAAAGCGGGAAAAGTTGTAACGCCAGAGACCGATTACAGAACCGGAAGGATGTTGTAGAAATTTTATTCCTCTTGTAGTTTGAGATAAATAATATTTGTAAAGGGGAAGTTTTTATCGATTCTCCTTTGATTTTAAGACCGTTTCCCCACTCAAACTTTCTCACCATATTTGTAAATTCAGAAGCAAGCATGCATGCATTTTCGAGGGGACTTCATTGTCAAAACAATGTTCTTCTGTTTTGCATCTTTCGCTAAAAGCTGCGATCGATGCCTATGAATGCATATTTAGTTTTAGTTTGTGTAGCCTCTGGCATTAGAAATTGTCTTAATGCGATGTGATTTATTTATCTCTCAATCTTGTGTTTATATAAGAATCTTCAAAGGTGTCCTTTGCATTTGTAAAATCTGGAAAGGTGCTTCGCTTTCAATCACTCCTAGATTGGAGTCTGTCCATTCCAAAGGCAATCAGCTTTCTGTCCCTAAGTCAAAGTTGAGAATGAATCATCCTAATCTCCTCCTCAAGTTGCATAAGCCATGTGATGTAACTTTATGGCCACTTAATCAGTCGCCATGTTGATTCCTTAATTATCTTGCTCTCCAGATTTTTTGTCAGCAGAATAATACAAAGAAGCTAGGTACTTTGATCCTTCCTCGTTTGTTATCTAAAGCTGTTGTCCGGCCACAAATTAACTTCACTTTCCGCTGGCAAAAGTCTCTTCTTCAACCTCAGTTTACAGGGAATTGAATAACAAGGATACTACTATATACTAAACGATCTTTTTTGGTTAGCTCCAAAAAAGAAAAAGAAAATTAAAAATTGACGTTACCTAATGTGAATTTTTTTAACTCTAATCATATTTTCATTAAATAAAGCGGCATTTAAAATGGAGTTCTTAAGTAGCAAAACATGGAGGGTTCTGTTACATATACCTCTGAAGTATGGCTAAGCCACTTATTCATATTGTGGTTATATATATATATAAACGAATTCATGGATGTAACCTAGGGGCACCGTAGCTATACCCAGGAATAAAAACGTTGTACTTGTCGAGAACTTTCCTGTTTTGATGTTGAAAAGTGTGGAGAGCGAGCCATGAAATTGTTGGTTGGTGGTAGAACTTGTTGGACCATTATCAAGAGGAGTTAACCAAAAGTATCCGATAATGGAATTGACTTGAAATCTTTTTGGCACTAAGGAGTCCTTACTAGTCAAGCGTCAAACACATGATTTCTCAAACTCGAGAGAAAAGGGTTTGATTACCAAGTGGCAGGTCTACCTAAATCTATCCAATCTTTCTCTTCTGGTCTCAACTATGAACCCACCATGAAACAAACCAAAACATTTTACGTGTTCATGAAGCAGCAATTAATGCATGCTTTTTTTAAAAGTTTTATACCATTGATTTTAGACTCGTCCACGTAGATTTCACGCACTCTCAACTTAAAATTAACAGTGAAGATCTCCTCGAAACATTTCAGTTGTTGTTCCGAGAGTGTTTTATAATTTTAGAATTTCCCACGCACACAGTGAAAGTCTTTTTCCAAGCATTACTTGTTATACATTAGATATCAAAGTTTTACCGAGTCAAATCATTAATTTTTGTGGTTTGGCAAGGTTCTTTTTTAAACATTCCAAAGGTTCCCCGTGACGACCATGATTTTGTGAGAAAGGTTCTGAGAAGACCTGCAAGGGAAGATTGTCGGCATGAAGCAGCACAGAAGATGCTGAGGAGCATTCTTCAACAACGAAGTTTAACAAAGTTTTTCTTTTTTCCCTTTTCTGTTTCAAATTCTTATCCTCACTTTACATGTGATAGTGGGGTTGAAAGAAAATTTATTAAATTGATTTGTCTGCTAAAGTCCCATTCCTTAAAGTCCTAAACTGCTTTCAAGAACTGTTTGTTGAAGGAGAACAAAGGTGCTCGTAACAGTTAATTGCAAAGTGAAAGGGAGGGATTTATCATTTATGTTGTTGTTATCGCATGTATCAAATTCAAACGACAGCATCACAGATGGATGCTCATTCTTTTGAAATAACAACATAATAACATCATAGAAGTAGATAAGTCCAACACACAGTTCGCTTAGCAGTTGTATCTGTATCAAGGGGTGGAATCCAGCACGATCAAGTGAAATACGTAGATTAGGTTTTTTTCCCCACTTACATATTACAAAGCACAAACAAAATTTTGATTCAACCAGAAACGTATAAGATGTCATATAATTTATTCATCTTTTCTTCTTCCCTCCTTTAGGTTTTAAATTAGGTTATACTAGTACTAGCATAAAAATAATTTTTAGTGATAATTTTGTGATGACAAAAATGTAATTATCATTAAATCAATTATAAATTACATGATTTAATAGTTAATAAATATTAATCGTTATAATTTATTATTTATTAAACATTATTTTATGGATGTAATCAATTTAATTAAGTTTTTTTAATAATTTAGTGAATCTTTATTAATATTTTATATAAATGTCGATAATAATATTAACAAACTCTAGATATATTAATTATTATTTAATTATTGATAAAAAAATAATAATTATTATTTATGTAGTTCTTAAAAGACAAAACAGTGGTTGCAAAAGATAATTTGGTGTAATATAAATTTAATATTGCAACCAAAGTAATTAAACAAGCTTCGTGCTCCTTTTTATTTCATTGAAAAAAAAAAGTGATTTTTTTAAAATGATATAAAGTGAACTTGCAAGCAAAAATTTTCAATGGAAACGAGCTCAAAACTCAATTAGGGGTTGGGGGGGGGGGGGGGTAAATATAACAAATCCAATTCATAAAATACTAAAAGTTTCCATCTACAAATTTGAGTTTAATATAGTCGGTTAAAATTGAATACAGTGAAGCCAGTCTAGCTAACACATTTTGATTAGTTAGTCTTCGATAGAAGACAACAACATTTGACATCTGAATTCCAAACCATTTATTTCTTCAAAATTAAGGGAGTTAATACAATTTTCTGTTTTTTTTTTTTCACTATGGCTGCATTATTTTATCATTTAATTCTCTGTGTGGGCTCTTACAAGGGCCATAAAACAAGAATTAAAACATTGATTTTTGTAATAATTTCATAATGTGCTTTGTATGTCTTCCTTTTGGGTAAAAAACAAAGGCTAATTGATAGTGTACTTATTATGCTCATATGTGGCAATTATGCTGCCATTGATAATGGCTGGGATGGACCCTCTTTTCCTTTTGAGAGAGTGGATTTAAGTTATCGATCATTTTCCCTCATGAGCAAAGCAGTTACTCATTATGGAAAAGCTGCCATTATTCTATTTCACTCCTATTTTTACAGAAAAATTCTTAATATATATATTATTCTACCCCTAAGGAAAAAAGAAAAAACACACTTCACATATTAAAAAGAAAAAAAAATGGAAACAGAAACCTGACACACCCTCTATTCCATGAGACTATGATCAAATGTCATTATAGTCATAATATATATCCTCGGAACTGTTTGAAATACGAATCTCTCTTTTGGTCGATGGTTTTCACATTCACACACCCACCACTGCAAACAGTAAAAAGGTGAAAGGATTAACTTAAGTGGGGGAGTCTTTAACTTTAGGCGAATATATTGTAACAGTTCCATTGTTTAAACATCAGAAAATTTAACATGATACCTCATATAATAAAGTTTTTATATGCATATGTTTAAAAAATATACCTTAAAATAGAGAAGATAGTTAATATTATTGTATTTGAAAACATTTTGGTGAATGAAGTGAGTAGAAAATGGAGTATTGTAATATTGTATTATTTAATCTGTGGTTGGGTGTTGTAATTAGTGATTTAGTGGAGAGACAGAAATGATTGTCGGCAAAGCTAAAAGTTGATTCATTCTCTCTCTAGAGGTTGAGCTTTTTCACCGGTATGGTATGGTATGCAATGCACCTCTCTACATTTGTGGTTTCAATTTCAAGGGAAAAGAGAGGAAATATAATGATTAGTATTGGACGACACTCCCTTTATACGAGAATCTTCTCCTGTTCCAATGCTCTAATTATGCAACCTTTTTTAATCTTTCCTTCCCCATTTATTAATTATTATTGTTGGTTTTACTTAATAGCTGACTTTATTTGTGTGTCCTTTTCCTCTCGGAAGAGCATTGATGCTTGACAGAAAGAAGAATGCCGTTGTGACTTGTGCTTCAACATGGGTACCCACACACTCCTCACATCTCTTCGTTTTAATCTTCGTAATCATTCCCTTGCAGCCTTTGTTTCGTTATTTTCACAAAATTTAATGCTTCAAACTATGTCTCACCCTTTTCTCTTCTCCTACTTCAAACTCCTTCTAATTCCTCACTTTCATCCAATCCAACTTTCAACACTGCCCAAATTAAGCAACCACCATATGCCTTTTCCTTTTACTTAACATGGCAACAAGTTCATCAAAATGGTCTTCACGGACCAACAACCACATTAACATGTTCACTTTATAAATATTCAACTGCTCTCCAAGGCTTTAATTTGGTAGTTTGATGTGGTTGATTTATTCAACGTGCAATTAAGATTGTAACGTTTGAGGTTTGTGTTATATTAGTGACCTCAAACTAAGATTTGTTAATTTTAGGTTAAAGTTAATGGATGAGAAATAATCAAGAAATACACAATATTAAGAAAAGGTGCTTTACTAAATATCATTGATCATTGACTATAGATTGAAGAATGAATAGTAAACAAAGGTCCTTGGACAACTACACACATCTTTTAAAGCGCTCGATGTTTTAATTAAGTTGCATGTCCCTATATATGATTTGAAAATGGTTCTTCCCTCTTCAAGACTAAAACAGTACTGCATGAAGAGCATGGACCACCCTAGAATTTTTACCCTTCAATTCGTTCTTTCCGTTCTTAGTCAAAACTTGACTTATATTTATAACCTGAATTGAAAATGCTTGCCCTTTGTAGAGAAAGATACGATTGGAACTACATGACTACTTGTTCACTGTTGTTTCACATGGAAGTATGGTACATAGTTTTATCGTACCTTTGGCTGAGAAATTTATCTCTCTCATAAACACGAGTCCAAAAAGTCTTCGCTCTTTATGTATCTTCCACCAGCCCCAAGCTGAACTTGGTTTTCCTTATACGTCTTTGCTTTGATTATCTATATATTTGTCTGTGGTCCTTCCCTCTTACGCTCATGTACATATATATAAGACTACATTATTGTACGATTGCTCCCTCCACAGTGACTAGTCAGAATTAATTATTGTTCCTCTTAACCAATTCTAGATAAAATTTTCACGCTCACACCAGCAACTAGCAAGCATGAATATTTCCCTACTCCTTATGAGAAAAGAGAACTATAGAGCAAACCAAATGACAGTTCCTTCAACAGATTTAGGTATTGTGAAACAAACACTCGACCCTTTTTTCTCTTCTGTATCTCTTTCATGAAAGTAACCCCTGATATGTATCTTGTCTGTTTTACAGTTCTCAATGCAATTTATAATTGAGATACGAATTGTATTTGCATATTTCATATGTATAAAAAAGATAGCGAGATTTTTTTTAAAAAAAAAATAGTGTTACAAAATAACTGATATAATAGAAAAAAAACTATAGTTATATATAAATAATATAACCTTTTTGTAGAGGAGGGAAAGGGGTGTTTAAGTAAACTCCTTCATATGTGCCAAAGTGTTGATGACTTACTTTTACGGCTTTTTAAATCCTTGAGAGACCTAATTATATGGCGTACATTTCAGCCTGGCCCTCACAATTTATTCGGACCGTCTTTCTTCTTTATGAAAGAAACTTTTTTTTTTTTTTTTAATTTCCCTCGGATCAATTTAGCATTATGAAAAGAAAAACTCTCTCACGTGCTGATATTTATAATTTATATATAAACTAATCAAGCATACAGATTCCATTAAATAACACCTTCCTCCAATTAAGATCGATATTAACGATGTAAGACATCTAATTTATTCGATGAGTTATGTGTCACGATCACTGAAAAACATTATGTAGGTAGTCACATTTTCAGAATACATTAAACTAAACTACTGTGATGATAAAAAAGTTCAACCCAGAGTTTTAATTTTTTTGATCTTATTATACCACTATAATTGCGTAACTCTGCAACGTGGACAGCTAAAACTAGATACACATGATGGTTGCTGATGGGCATGTTTTTGTGAAATGACAAATATAGGGTTAATAGAATTAAGAATCCAATGCAAG
Source organism: Cajanus cajan (assembly GCF_000230855.2). Classification (NCBI taxonomy): domain Eukaryota; kingdom Viridiplantae; phylum Streptophyta; class Magnoliopsida; order Fabales; family Fabaceae; genus Cajanus; species Cajanus cajan. The sequence continues at coordinate 55,479,778 of NC_138521.1, forward strand.
GGAGGGTGGAAAGTGTAGTTTGTGTTTGGGTTTGAGAATCCGAATGAAGTTGCTTTTGTTGCCTGTTTGTTCCTGTACAGAATCTCTAAACGAGATATGGTGGGTACGAGTATTGGCATTTGATTGGGTAGCTTAGTGCTAAAGAAAATTTTGGTTGGATTAGTTATCCACTTTCACATGATATGATGGCTAAGCACAACTTTTAAATTTTCCCCAATTGCTCAAATTACAAGTCACCTCGCCCAGTCATAGAGGAAACACGACAAATACCACCCACTGTGTAAATTGTACCAACATATATACGTGATAAATAATACTCAAAATATGATATTAATCAACAGGGCCTTGCTTGTTTTTTCAGTGGTGCTACACAAAATATTTGCTACCACTAGCAACTCATGTCAAGTAGGTTTTTCTGTCAGCCATAGTGTGTGAATCCGTTTCTATGGCTAATTGTTTTGTTTAGATCTTTGAATTTAGCCACTCGTCAATATATGCACACAAAATAACCGAAAGGGATTGATCTGTAAGGTTTATACGTTCAACGTTTTCGACTTGACGAGGATCATCATTTTATCGTTGAATGTTTCACACATCCTCTTTTACTTTTGGACCAACATGATTTCAAACGAGATACTCTTGTGTCCATGTCCGTGTCCATGTCCTCCTGTATTATGTACATTATATTCTGGAATTATATTAAGCCCGTAATTGTGCATTTATATCGTTTTTTTTTTTTGTCCTTGGAGTAACTACTGTCGATAACAGTGACTAATTTCCTTGTTACGTTAGAGGTATGAGATAGTTGATCTCAAGATTTAACGTGTATTCACGTCGTCAGAAGTCAAACCTAACAACGCGGTTATTAACTCGGAATGGTTTAAAATGTTTTTTTTAAGAGATTGTTTATAAATAAGTCGTTTTTACAAAAAGTCATAAACACACACTAGGACCTGAGATTAAATGTTTCACCGAATGGGGGAAAAGTTTTAGTGAAAGAAAAAATGTCATTATATTTATTATTACTAAACTCAAAATAATAATCATAATTAATTGAATATTTGTTAATGTATATTTCCTAAAACAAGGGAAAGAGGAAAATCTTATTCCTTCTCTTCCATTTTTTGTATGGGCATGACTGAATGAGTAAGTGAGGAAAAAATATTATATGCTATGAGATTATTCTCTCAAATCTTAATTAATCATGATACTTAATTAACTGTTATTGGGTTTTTTTAAAATTAGAAATATTGACTACATGTCATATAAAAATTAGTTAGCACTACAAACAATATTCATTCAAATTTATATCATTTTTCCTCATTTTTTCTTTAAATGAGGAAGATTGAACATGGCCCAATTAGAAAAATCTCATTAATTTTTTTTAATATTTTATAAGTGTTTTACAATATATAGATATTTAGAGATCTCTAAGATTGGTTAGCATAGCTTTATAATACAATCACAACCACAATCATGTTCTTCACATAGTCATATTAGTTGGTTAAGGATTTTAGAAGGCTATAATAAACTTAATTGTGATAGAGCGATTTCAGTAGAATCTATTGATTTTTATAGAAATGTTATTTGAAATCATTATGACCATTTTATAATTGTTTTCTCTTACAAGTTGAGATTGTGTTGGGTGATCCAGACCAAATTGTGGATCATTTATCTTGTGAATCATTTATCGTGGATTGAATATCATTAGAGAAAAAATATTTTCTCAAAATGTGTTAATAGAATCAGACTCTACTTTAATAGTTTTAAATTACTAAAAAAAGTTTGTAACAGTGAATATTCATATTATGTTTTTGTTAATAAAGTAGATAGTATAGTCAGTCTAAATTAACATATTGATTATTCTCATATCTTAAAAGGAAGTTAATTAACATACTAAAATATGTCTTTCATTAGAAGTCGATATTCTTGTTTATGAGCCTCTTTAGATTTATTCTTCTATGCTTCCAGTTATTTCTAATGTAACTCTTCCGTGAATTTTAATTTGGACTTATGACCCTTCTTATATATTTTAAAAAAAATGTATTCATAGCAAAAATTAACAGATATCAGATTTTAGTATTTTATAAGTGCAAGAGAATGCATTCCTATTACTGATAGGAACAAATTAAAAACATCCGACCTGCCGGATTCGAACCAGCGACCTAAGGATTACTCTGAGTATCAGACCCACTACAGTCCTCCGCTCTACCAACTGAGCTAAGGTCGGATTTTATTTCGGTGGCAGCATATTTATTATAAAAACGTATTTTCTTTTGTGGTGATTTGTTGGTTTTTGTGGAAATCGAGAAACGATGAAACAATAAACAATAAAATTTGGCAAAACTGGTATATTGTTAATCAAATAAAAGCCTTCGTGCTATCATCCACAGCCACACTAATGATTAGCATGCGAGAGCTAGTCCTCCTCTTCAAGTTTGTTGGGTTCCCCCACCTTATGGTGTCTTCAAACTTAACATAGATGGCAATCTTGGGTCATCCGAGTTTGGAGGTGTTATTAGGATAGTTGGGGTAACTCGATCATTGAATTCTATGGCTCTTGTGGTCATACAACATCCTTAGCAGCTGAACTTTTTACAATCTATCATGGCCCACATATTGCTTGGGATAAAAGAATCTCGACCTTGATCTGCAAAACTGATTCAAAGTTGGCTTTACAACCTATTCATCTGAGCGACATTACGTTCCACCCCTATGCTACTATCATAAGGAAGATCCAAACTTTTCAGGCATTGGATTGGGAGATACGTTTTAGCATACATATAGAGAGGCTAATATGTGTGCAGATGGACTTGCTAAGGAGGGTTCCTCTACCCATACTGTGATTAAGTTATTTGATTCTTGTCCTACCATTATTTCACCTTTAGTTTTAGCCAATATTTCAAGTGTAACTTACCTGCACTAGGTTTATTTTCTAGTTTTGTTTTTTCTTTTGTTTCCTATTCATAAAAATAATTGTTGAAAAATAATTTTAAAATGATTAATTTTGTTTAGATACAACAAAAAAAAATAATCAGTTTTTATGTAGTATAACAATTGTAGGAGAAAAAAAGTTGTTAAGGAAATAATCATAAATGTCAAATTTTCAAATTAAAGAAAACAACTTAATTTTAACGGAAAAAAAGTTATTTACAAATTAAAGTTATTGTACCAAACAATCAACTTTTTTGTTTTTTTGCAAACAGATTTTTCTTTAAAGAACAATTGAAACGAAGGGGAAAAAAGTTTTTCTAAACGCTATAAGTACATGTTTGAGTTCTTTCGTTGAAATAATATTTAACATAAATTTGGTCCAATGTAATAAAATATTATTTTTACACTATCTACTCTTGTAAAGTACTTGAGAACATCTCTGACCATGAATCAGGTTGAGTTCTTAATTCAAATTTAGTAGTTCCACAATATCACCTAATATTTAAGAATTTTAATTATTTTTTACTCTAATTATGCTACTCCCAAAAGAGAAACGATGCTAACAAGTTTTCATTTTTCCCTAAAAATTTGAGATTAAAAATATTATGATTTTTTAAAAGTTTGTAAGCATCTTTGTGCATCCGTTTTACTTAATAAAAATAAGTATTTTTCTATTTAATTTTGTCCATTTTGATGTATAGGAAACTATAGTTGAATCTATTTCGAGGATTAGATGATTTTGTAATTTTCATTGATGATCATACTCATGGAACATGGACTTACCTTATAAAAACAAATTCAAGATTTATCAAATATTTTTCATTTTTTTATCTTATCAAAAATCAATTTGGTAGGTTTATCAAAAGATTTTTGTCAAACAACACAACTGAATATGTTGATCTTGAATTTTTTAAGTTTGTTACACGATAAGATATTATTCATGAATTAACTTATGTTATTACCTCAAATAAAGTGGGGTTGCATAAAAAAAATGTAACCTACTTAAGGTCACCAAAGTTATATTTTTTGAAGTGTTTGTTCGTAATGTATATGGGAGAAGTTGTCCTAAATGTCACCTTTCTCCTATTTTACAAAATAATAGTTTAGTTGAACCCATGTTGTCTTGTCATTTTTTTTCTCCCCTACTATTAAGTCTCTCATGTATTAGGTTGTGTAGCATTTGCTCATTCTCATAATTCTCATCATGGTAAGTTATATCCACTAGTTGAATATATATTTGAGCATACATAATACACTTAATAATTGATGCATGTGAAATTGCTTCCACATGTTTTTGTTCTTGATCCTTTTTAGGACATTGTACAAAATTAAACTTGTTTCCTTTTCAAATTAGAATGATTGGTGCTCAACACTTTTCCATTTTGAATCTCTTTTGTACTTTATTGATATATATTTGTCTCACCCATATTTGTAATTTTCAACTTAGCAAAAAGAAACTTTTAAGTCTCAAGTAGAACAAAGATCTCTAGTTGTAAGCAAGTTATCATTAACATATAAAATAAAACAACATATGTATTTCCCCTAACATTTAGATATATACACCAATCTACAATGTTTTCCTTAAATTCAAAGGAAATAATTATATCATTAAAATTTTTATACAATTAGCGAAAAGTTTATTTAAATTTGTATATTAATTACTTTAATTTGCACATTAGATGTTATTTTCTATCAACTAAAAATTTTATTGGTTGATCCATGTAAACATTCTCTAAATCTTCGTTAAGAAAAGAGATTTTACATTCATCTAATGCAATGTCAAGTCTTAATGAGATATCAATACCATAAATCCTAAAAAAATCCTTCAATGTGACAAGTAAAAATGTCTTTTTAAAATCAATGTCATCATTATGAGTAAAACTCTTTGAAATAAGTCTAAAATTATAGCTTTCAAGGCTCTCATGAGAGTTACATTTAGAATTTGTTTGGATAAATTTATTCTGAAGCTTTTAGAAAGGAAAAATGAAATAAGTTACTTCATAAGCTAAAATTAGCTTATACATAAGCTAATTTTAGTACAAGCTTTTTCATGTTACTTCTCTAAAATAATTGCATATTAGTTTATGTATAAACTAGTTTTATCTTATGGAGAAATTTATTTTATTTTTTATTTATATTTTTTTTCATAAAAGTATTTCTAGAGAAATTTATCTAAACATACTCTTACATTTTAATACTCATTTACAATTGATTTTCTTGCAACCTTATAACAAATCTACAAAATCTCAAAAACTATTTTGTTCCATAGATTTTAACTTTGTTTTTATAGAATTTAACCACTTGTTAGAATTATCATAATTTCTTAAAAATGAGACTAGATCATTATTGCTAATGCTTAAATTAGTTTTCGACTCTTGTAAATATACTACATAATCAATTAAAATAACTTATCCTTTTTTTTTTTTTTTTTCTGAGACTTCAATGCTACATGTGATTTGTCTACAATTAAGCTCATTATGAATCATAGGTTCATTATTGTGTGATACATCCAAAAAAAAAGTCATTTTAGTGCTAGTCACAAGTCAAAGAGTCTTATACTTTAACTTTTTTCTTATTATTATTATTTCCACATATCATGGAATTTACTCTCATTGATGCACCAATTTTAATAAACCTTCATTTTTTAGTTTTAACTAATGATATTATCTGATATATCCTAATATATCTTATAAGATATTTGAGATTATCTGACATATCTTCTAAAATATTTAAGATTATGTCACATATCTTATAAGATATTTGATATATTTGTATATCTTGTATGATATCTAAGATCATCTCATTATTAACCATTCTTATGTTATAAGTAGGACAATAAAATATATTCCTTTAATTTTTTAGGTAACCCATAAAATATCCATTAACTGATCTTACATCTAATTTTTTTTTCTTACAGATTAGAAATTCTTATTTCTATTTGGTCGCCCTAAACATGTATATACCTTAAATTAAGTGTTCTATTAATCTATAGTTAAAAAGGTATCTTATAAATTACCTGACTAGAAACTTTATTCAACAAGTACATAACATTTTTCGAGACATGCATCCACAAGGATATAGGTAAGGGTAAATTCTTCAACATTCTCCTAACCATATTCATCAATGTTTTCACTTTTTATACACCATGAATTAATGTGTCCCCATCCCAAGAGAGGAGTGTATCTTTAGACTAATATTATTACAACTCTGTCTAGTCTTCTTCCAAAACTCTCATAAAAGATTTTTTTTTTATTAATTTACAATATTTATTGTTTATTGCTAATAAAAATAATGTAAATATTTAAGATATTTTTATTTAAAAAAATAATTACAATGAAAAACAATTTAAAAGAAATCTTATTAAAAGAACCAAAAAAAATATTATCAATAACTTCTTATATAAAAGCGCAAATGTAGTATTGAAAATATTACAAACCTCGTTTGAATTGTAAATAATGCTTCAAAAAAAAATATTGAGATGTTTAAAGATGAAAATGTGGGATTGAGAAAGGTTGAAGAAGTTCCCGGAGATTGGCAAATGGGTGAAGCGGTGTGGTAAGAAAAGAAGTAAAATAGGAATTTATTAAAATAAATATATAAAATAGAGAAGTGTGAAAATCATAGGTCAATATGAAAGAGATAATTTGTTACCCAACTCATTCTGCGCCTAATATCCAATGCAACCAATTCTTGTAAAACGGCTTGAACGATAACATTGACCACAAATTTTTTAAAACTATCGTCTCTAACCAATGAAAAGTTCCTAACATATGCACAGTTTAATATTCAGTGGCTTGGCTGTACCACAGATCAAATGTCCAAAGAATTTGTTACATGAGATGAATAAACTATATGGTTACAACACTATATTAGACAAGCAGAAGACATCTTCCGGTTTTCAAATCCGTCACATCATATTTGGAGATCATCCAATGAAAGTTCTTGTGTTGCTAGCATCTTCAATTTCTACAAAAGACCAAAAACAGTATGCAGGGCGGTTATGTAAAATTGTAATTTAAGGAACACATTTAACCTTTAATAAAAGATAAACACTTCAATACCGTAATAAATTGTGCAGGATCATCAATACTTGACGAGCCCAGAATAACTTCCCTCTTCAGCTTTCCAGTAAGCTTGTGGCAAATCCTAAGCTGATGATTAAAACGATATATCAGCCCAGAAAAGCTCGAAGGAAAAAGTGTGAATGTGACAATCTCTTTGTATCAAATTAATATTCAAACCTCAGATCTGGTCGCTCCACCAACAATGAATATAAATATTCGTTGCCCCATTTTCTTGAAATCACTGGATGCATGTTTTAGCACTGAATCGCTATATACCAGAAGAAAAATATTAAAATTAAATGTGAGTTTTGGAACGGCTGGTCCTAGTTTGAAATTCCAACATATACTCAATAGTTCCCTACAAATTATCTAATAGCAAGCTCATGCAAGTATACACATGTACATTGCTCAGAAGTTAGGAAGAAACATACGGTGGTGGCAGAGAGAGATCAAGATTCATAAATGAAGTGAAAAAAATAACTGATCTCATTAGAAGGGCAGATGCTTATAATATTAATGACTTGTACTGACGAGGAAAGAAAGTAAAACCTTGAATATCCATCATCAGAGCCTCTAGGTCGTGCCCAAGTTGGTGTGCGCCTTGACCTCATTGAATGAGCAGGAGGATTGTGGGTTACTGATCCAGCATACGGTGATCCAGCATAAGGTGTACCGTGGACAGTAGGACTTGGGTCATTTAGACAAGGATAGTCCTGTTTCGATAATTCATTTTTGCTAACTTTTTCGATGAGTTCCTGAATAATGGGCCATACAGTCACCATATGAGGCTTATAAACAACCAATCAAATCATTATAAACTAAAGTTCCACAATGTGGAAATATGGTGTCCTTAATTTTCATTTTAATACAGTGAGACTAAGTAGAAAACAACCATTAGCTGAGTGAGAATCCTACTCTTTGTTAACCAGCATATTTACAACATAACTTGTACGAATATTAAAACAACCAATTACATGAAATTCTTTAGACCCTAGAAAAAAAAAACTATAGGCTCATCTATCATGCAAAGTTCATAAACAAGGCCATAAGATTGTTCAACAATAGTTTACATCCTCCCCGCGAAATGTTCATTTGTGGGAAAATTGTATTAACTTAATTCCTACCTCTATTATGGGATAAAAACGCGATAACTGCCATGTCTCCTCTTCACCAGAACGATCTTTCCTTGCTGCACGCTTTTTCTGACAATTTAAAGAAACACTTTTTAGAAATAACCAATGAAAATTCATCTATTTAAACAATAAATTGCTTTTACCTTGTGCATATCAAACTTAAGAGCAAACGAACTTGTTGAAGTCTTTTTGGTATCAGGTTCTCCCCCAAGCATTCTCAAATTATTTATAGCAATCGCATCCTCATCTGTCAACCTTGCTACCTGAAAAGCATTTGAAAGGTTACAAGAATATTGCTTAGTACCATTATTGATAACAGTATTTATTATTTGACATATTAAATGAACACGCCTAGAGGCAATTTAGTTGACAACAAGTCTAAAGAAACATCACCCTCATCAAATTCTGACCCTTTTCACCCTCAAATTTCTCGGGATATATGGCTGCAAGAATCATTAACAAGCGCAACTTATTTTCACGACTTGTATCCTGCATAAAAAAAGTACTTAGATGAATTTTAACAAATAAAAAAGGAAAAAAAAATTTCTAATTTCATGACCCTTTTTCTGCAATAGAAAAAGCTTTAATTTTTCATCCACTAACTAGGTGTAAGGTACACCCTTTTCATTATCTTAAGAGTTACTTACTTCTTTTGTAGTCAAAAATTTGATCACGTCTTTCATTCCTGCATCTCCAAAAACAATATCTTGCTCCAGCTGCCCAAGTTCCCGAAGTCCTGTCTCCCTAATGATTCTGTTAATTTTTCCTGCAATCTGGACAAAGAAGCTCATCATTTATACACGTGAAACCCATGATCATAATCTGCTCCACTAAAGTAATAAAATCATTCAACACGTTAAAACCTTAATATCAATTGCTGAAGAAAGAAATAACAGAAATATTCAAATATCTAATAAACTTGAGCACAATATTTTTGTTGGGGGCGGGGGGATATCTGGCCAAGGTATCGCCAACATTTGAATAGACATCAATATTTAGTACTGCAAATATTCAAATGTTCACACTTCTAGTTCTTATTAAGTTGGGCAATAATTCACATGCTAACAAGATATAAATGAATTATCATAATGTTAAATCATGCTAGGCTTACCTTTTCTTCTAGGCTGCAGCTCATAAATACAAAATAGTACAAAGGAAACTGTTAATTTGGATAGGGTTAAACTTAAATTTTTTTGTCTTAATAAATTTTTTAATTTTGATTCTAGTCCCTAATAAGTTTTTCACCCAAAATTTGTCCCCATTGATTCAGTGTATACTAAATTAGTCCTTGCCATCAATTATGTGCATTAAGTGATGACACCGTGCTGCTAACAAAATTCCATGTCATCAGTCAAACATGACAAAAGAGGTGGTTAATTATATTTTTTATTCCTATGCAATTAGTGAATTTCCATTTTTGGTCTTGGTTAAATTTTTTTCTTTATTTTGGTGCCTATTTAACTAAATGTTCATAATTGATCCTCGATGTTGATTAAGTGACAAGTTATCAAACAGATATCCATATCAATAACCCACTTGTCATTCACGTCATCGTTAAAGGTCATCCTTTGAAATTTTATACAACTAAGCAAGCTACGGGAGTTGCATGTGGCTTCTCCTTCTACCAAATTATCAAATTCAAACCTCACTAGTACAGTAGCACCCTAGCCAGATTTGTCTTCATGAAGATTACTGAATCACTGCAGACGCAGTTCCCTTCAATATTTAACTTCTATTGTCAAAAAAATCATGACTACCAACATTTTCCTGCCCATTTCACCGTAATAAGCCTTTAGGGAAGGAGGAATTAGATTCTCATTTCTTTTTTGTTTACAAAATATTTTCTCAACAAAAACAACTTCATATTATCCCACTAGGTGTGGTCAGTTACATGGATCACAAAATACCATTGAAGTCGGTCAGAAACCAAACTCCTCATATATTATTCACCATGAAGTCACTTTTAATAATTTCCTCCAATGTCCTTGGTCTCCCTTTACACCTCTTCATGGGACTAGAAAACATGCAATTGACTCTCATTTAATGGTCTTCTTTACACGAGTCCAAATTACTTAAACCGATTTTCTATCATCTTTTCTTCAATAATTGTCTAACCAATATCTCCTTGTATAGGTGTCATTTTGGCCTTAAGCCCTATGGCAAGCCAACTCAGCCCTATATTTTTAGCCCACCAAATGAAGGGGCTCAAAAGTCCCCAACCCACACAGCCCTTAGTAAGGGAGGCTAGGGCAAGGACTTAAGGTGAGTCCGCCTACATGTTATGACTATTTTAAGAATGCTTTTTTTCTCAAGTATACAAAAAATATATTCAACTCAAACCTAGCTAGAGTATTTCAAGATGGCCTTAACTAGAGCATCGTTCACTTGGTCTTGGCCAGGGCATCTTTGGCTCAAATTCGACCAAGGCATCTTCAACTCAAGCTCAAAAAGGGCATTTTTGACTAGTCCTCAGCCAAGTCATTTTCGGCTTGACTTTAAGCAAGATATCTTTGACTCGACCTCAATCAAGACATCTTTGACTCAGCCTAATTTGACATTTAATGCAAAGCCTCGGTTATGACATCTTCAACTCAACCAACACATCTTTGACTCAATCTCGATTAGGACATTTTGAACTTGACCTCAGTTAGGGCATCTTTGACTCGGCTTCAACCTCACTATGTAAATCTTCATCTTGGCCTTGAATATGGAATTTTCAACTCAAATTCGGACAAGACAATACAACTCATCTAGTCATTTTCAACTCGACCAAGGCATCTTTGGCTTGGTATTGGCCGAAGCATCTTCAACTCAGCCTTAACCAAGGCATCTTCGGCTTGACCTGAGACAAGTCTTTTACAACTCAGTCTCAATCACAACATCTTCAACTTAACCTCTGGCAAGGCATCTCCAACTTGGCTTTGGCTAAAGTATCTTCAACTTGCCTCAACTATAGTATCTTCAAATTGAGTCCAACCAAAGTATGTTCAAATCGATCTTAGAGTATTTACAACCTGATTTTGGGTAGTATTTTCAATTCTGTCTCAACCAAAATATTTTCAACTCAATCTCGGCCAGAGTATCTTCAAATCAATTTTGGTTAGAGTATGTTCATCTCGATCATGACCAAAGTATCTTTAACTCAATCTTGGTCAGTGTATCTTCAACTCAAATTTGGCTAGAGTATTTTCAACTCAATCTCGTCCAAGTGTTTTCTACTTGATTTCAACCAAGTATTTTCAACTTGGTTTCAGCTAGAGTATCTTCAACTTGGCCTCAACTAAAGTATTTTCAATTTGATCTTGGCTAGAGTATCCTTAACTTGGCTGAAGCCAAAGTATTCTTAACTCTTCTTTGGTCCAAGTATCTTTAACAGTTTAACTCAATTCCGGTCCCAATATCATAAACTTAGACTCGCTCATAGTATCTTTAGCTCAGCATTGTGTAGAGTATTAAAAAGTAGGGCAAATTATTCAAATTTAAGACTCATGGGCCAACCCTACCATGGAAGTCAAAATCACAATTCAACACATAGAATCACACAATTCTACGCTTTTGCCATGCTTGGGTGAGTTCGTCTGTGAACAAAATCGCTGGAAAGTAGAATCGATAGACTCGCTATGCAAGATCGTAAAAACAGTGGAATCAACGTTTTTTTCCGAGTTCGTTGGTCCAATTCATTTTTGCATTATGTTTTACGTTTTGGGTCAAGTTTCATTTTTTTTTATTGTTTTGGGCTTTTGAAAACTTTGGCCTGTAAAATGCAAGCCCTAAAACCTAAGTTTACTCTAACCAAGCACTTAGAATGAAGAAAAAACATGCCACTGAATTGTTGTATTTTTCAACCATTTTCCCAAACGGCAAACCCTCCTCCAAAACTGCCGCACAACTATTGTGACAACTGACCATAGCTCTCCTCCACCACATCTGGAGCTCTTCTCAGCCACATTTGAAATTGTTGTTCCACTGCCTCTATTATGAAGCAAAGAATTTTTGTGCTCCTTCCTGTAGTTGTCATTCTCGTAGTTCTCTTCTGACTGTTTTTTCCTTTACTCCTGTGACTTTGTTTGCTCACAAGTCATTGGTTATCTTTCTTAGTTTCTGTTTTTTATGATTTTAATTTGGATGATCAATTTTAGTCTTAGAGTTAAAGGTCTAAACTAGGTGTTTTAAGCTGTGTTTTGCTACTGTAATGGAGTACTTTAAGTTGTTTGGTTGGTCATTTCAGTTCTGTATGAAGTTTATTTATTGACTTTATTCTGCTTATAAATCTAGAATTGTGAATTGAAGCTCAAAATGGTTTTTTCCTCTTATTCATATTATATTAGATGCATATATACAAATTTATATCCATATATTTGGACTTAGACTCTTATGTTTCACATTACGATTCCATGAGTTACGATTCTGCAACCCTTTCCTGAGTCCAACTAGAATCTCGATTTTGACTACCTTGAACCTCCCTACCCATAAGGCTTTGTGAAAGCATTTTGGTCCTGTGGGCTGTTTTATGAAGGGCTTTTTGACCCTATGGGCTTTTCTTGACCTTGGCCAACATGGGCAAGGCCTAGCCATTTTTTGACAGCTCTAATGGTAATGGTATACAATCATTTTGTATCTTCTTTCCTATGTGGTCACACAACCATGTTAATATTCTCATTCATTCAACATAAATAAATAAAGGCCATTACGTTGGTGTCACTTTCCTTCTCTTTCTTTTTTTCAAATCAATGATAAGGTGGTAGGTAATAAAGGCAAAAACAAAACTCAAACAAATGCCCAACTAATTAACCTTATTTTTTTTTTTTTGAGAACCAACTAATTAACCTATATCAATTAAAATATGGTATTACCTGAGTGTAAATAAAAATTCACTCAGGTGTACATCAACTGATCAACACACAGTCTCTTGCTTTGTTTCTGCGTGAAGATAGCGCCATTTTTCCAAGCATAATCATACAATTACTCTTTCTTTTTTTGTTTGGGGGAAGGGGGGAGCTGGGGGCGGGCAGGGTGGAATCAAGATTGCATTACAGCAGAACTAACCTCTACATGGAGGGAGAGCTTGTCAATTTGTTCACTGTATTGTGGAAGTGCTTGAACCATCTTCTGCAAGTCCCTCGTCGACATTTCCCCACTACCTCTATAAATGAAATGCAAAGTTGTGAAGTTTATGATGACAGTAACTAGATAATGAACAAACATATTAGAATCATTTTGGACAAGAAGTGACAAAGGTATTTCTGTTGGAACTTCGATTCATGATATTAGAGGAGCCCAAGATTATTTTGGACAGTAATCAAACAAGTCCAAACTGGTCAAATTATGCATTCACATGGTGCAAATATCATTGTGAAACGATATCTGATAGGAACAAGTTCAGATTATGCACAAAAGGAATGAATTTTATTAAGAACCCCAATCCGGGCCCCAATTTCAGAATCAAGAACAAGTCAAAGACAATGAAATCAACAGTTGTTCCCACACAAATAGGACAATCAAGGGGTCCAAGTCAATTCCTTCACAAATTCCCACACAAAATAATTCCTTCCCAATCCTAATTATAAACATAATCACCCACTTGACTCACTAACTAACTAACTAACCAAAGGTAACCTTTCGATATTCAAATGTCATTTGTAGCAGTGATAAGTGGTGGTGTGACTACTGACTATAATATTTAAGGGTAATAGATTAACAGAACCATCAACACTCCATGTATATGCCCCCGCATATGCACACACAAAAGAGTTTCTTTCTAGCATGGCTAGTCACAAAGTTGAGCATCAAAAACTACAAAATTTCCATATCTTCCCAAGTCATAAAAACTTTGGATAAGAATTACCAAATATGACATTTTTATTTTCAACACATTTTACATCATTGCTACAATTAGGACATAGTCAATATCCTCTTGGATCACAATGTCATTAATGAAAAACCCACAAAATTAAAACTAACCTAGAACCATGTTGGATCTGTGCAGCTTTGTTCTTCGAAATGAAGCTGGTCATCTTCTCGTGGAGCCGTTCACTAGCCTGGTAAGGCCATCAATATACAAAGGTTCATGTCACTTAAGTTGTAAATAGAAGAGATGACCGTAAATAGTAAACATAAAGCCTACACTACAAATACCAAATAGTAAAAGCAAGACATACATCTGCGATATGTGCATGACGAAGTTCAAGCCATATAGGATCATGATCCTCCAAGAGAACCTCTTTTCGCTCAGGTGGACCACCAGTCTTGCTAGGAACCTTAAGAATACAGTAGATTTGTGTTCATAACAAGAAATTGGAGACAACAATTTAGAGCGGGGCGGGGGGGGGGGGGGGGGGGGGTGTTGGCAGGGAATAAATTGTTGAATACCTCGTGAACATATTTATTTCCCTCCATATTCAACAAATCACGGCACATGGCATCATATGTCCACTCATGTATCACAGGAGCAATCTATATATCAAGAATAGCATCCTCATTATAAGCAATATGATAATAGTTTATTGAAATAATACTACATGTCAATGACTGGCAAATGGAGATAAGAAACCTGATCAATAGTTCTATCAATGATGAGCAACTCGCAGGTCTCAGTCTGAGGAAAATTAGGTATAGTTTTTTTATATTTCACAAGACAGTCCCAGACACCAGCAGCAAGTTTTGTAGGAATAAGATCATGGAAGGTAGTCATTGTTGTTGCATCTAGGGACTTGGCAGCACGAAACCGAACAAAAGGAAATTCCTAGAGAAATATTTACATGATATAGAAAGTTCTCAATCATTTGTTTGAACAATTAAAGAACTGATTACAACCTTTTAATTTCTATCACAAAGAGCAAAGCAATGACTGCGTACTCTTAACGAAGCAAAAACTGTAGCAATCCGAGTGGCCATCACATGTAAACATTCAACAGCTTTACGATTATTCACCTCATCCCCAAATAGCTCCTCTAAAGCTCTCTCATTGTTTGTAATGAAGCCCTGCATTATCATGACAAAGATTACACAGCAGAAGAATGAAGACACCAAATAATGGGATGATGATGACATTAGAAACTAACAAAGAAGTCCTAATGAGCACATTTGAAGGTTGATAAAATTTCCAAAGGGGAAAGAACCTCAGCAAGCAGGTTTCATTAATTTTGAGTTCCAATAATGTAGCACTTCATGTCAATTTTTTTAGTTGGTGAGATATTGTAAAAGTAATATTCATAATGATTAAAGTTGCCAACTTGTACACATTTTAGGAGTATAGGACGTCCAATCCATATATCTCATAGTAGTTTTATTTTTCACTTCTCAGATAAAACTTCAATTTACTACTCGTTAGACCCCTAATTTTACAGATCCGAACAGTTTGTTACTCTGTTCAATTTATTTAGCTTTGAATAACAAACTTTGTATCTGAAGAAGGTTTTCTTTAACATCTAACAAATTCCAATTGTTTTAACTAGAAGAATATTGTGATCCATCACTTGACTCTCATTCATGGCTACATAGAACTGAACAAAAACGTGTTGCCCTTGTACATCTCATAAATTTTGAAAGTTACTAAGGAAACAAAAGGAAAGTAATACTATTCATATGAAAAAGATGACACTGATAGTTGAACAGTGAAATAAAGTATAAATGTACAACCACATACCTGACTGTCTATGGTAAAATACTCCAAGTTCATCTGCATTCAAAGAAGGTGACAAAATCACAATAAGCAAAATATGAAAATTGTTTTGGGGAAACTTCAATTTCCATGTAGATTCTTAATTAAAAAAAAATCTTCACCTCTCTTAGAGCACCTATACGAGGCAACACCTGTGCATCTTTTTTAATTTCCATAACCAATTCTCTGGCAATAGGTGAACTAAAGAAAACAAATGCCCTACAAGAATACATAATAAAATAAGATTGAAAAACAATAAGAGGAAGTCAAGATAAACTAGCACTGACAGGAGATAGAATAAAAATAACATACTTCCTGTACAAGGGTTTCCTTCCAGACATGTCTGACAAAAACATAATTATACTGCCAACAAACATGAATAAGAAAAATCATTAGGTATGGAACAATTCTATAAAACCCTATTGCATACACAGGTTAACTATAACCTCCATCAAAGCTAAATGGAAACATTTTACAGCCACAAAAGTTTAGATTATTTATGATTCAATAACTTAAATAATACACGCATAACTAGAAGAGAGAGAAAGAGAGACGAAGTGATAGAAAGAATGACAGTGCAATAGTTATGAGTCATGATACAGATATATTTTGTAGACAAAGGAAAAAATAAATTAAAAAAAAAGTTTAATCAATGAAATATTGAGTATAAACATCAAGGAGGAAGTTAAAAAAATAATCAGATTCATAAAAAATGAACTAAAAAGGAAAGTAGTTGGCAGAGAATATAAGAGACCAAAGGGCAAAATTAAAAGAAATAATAATCTCAAATTCAGAACCCGATAACAACTGAGAAATTTTATTTTCAACCAAGAGAAAGAGAGTTATGCTCACAAAATAATTTCAAAAATGCATGTGTCAATATTAGTGACATACTCCACAACAAACTTTTAAATTTACATCTACATACAAAACAAGCAGAGAAAGTCTCTCGTGCACAACAAAAATAATTCCCTGTACTGTTTCAAAACAATAATGCTAAAACTGAAAACTATGAAAAACATAATCTCTCCTTTTGTTTTCTTGACTAGCATCAACACTCTTAGTCACTTTTCTCACCACAAGTATTTTTAACATGTTGCCAAACAATAATCTTCAGCATGAGCAAATTTAATTTTTACAATAGAACTAACAGAAATCATGCAAAAGCAACCATGATAGACCAACAAAAAACCAGCTTCTAGGCCTGCTACTACTTTGTTTAGAGTCTATAAGCAATCTCAAGTTAATTTAAGACAATTCATTAAGTATGCCACAGACATGGAAGAGAGAATATGTACTTTTCTTTGATTGGCTGGATGAAGTATATAGCATCCATGGTGGGCAATGGCTGCCTGCGCTTGTATATGTCTTCGACCACTACAAAAAGAAAAACAATCTCATACCATACAAGAAAAAGAACTAGTTGTGCAAAATTACGGTGTCTATAGAATAATTTTCTTCTATTGCAATATTAATTAAATCCACTATTGATATTTAAGAAAAATATTTCTTAAATGGAATGATTTAAGTGTATTAAAACTTAGCTTAACAAGACATGTAATTAAACCACAAAAGTTGCAAGTTTAACAAGTAGGAAAACATCAATGTTACAATTGAATTTCTAAAGGCACAAAACTATCATCAAATCTTAAAACTAGCTGGCAGCTAATGCAGGATGAAATAAGAGAGGGTGGAAAGGAAACAACTCTCATTGCTTGGAAGTTAAAATATTTATGAAGGGCAATGGAATGTAGAAATTGCATTTTTATTCCCCTCTATTATATTGGTGTGTAATTAGGGAGAATAGCCTTGCTTTTATTTCTACAACATGGTATTTATGACTTTAGCCCATGAGTTGAATTAATTATATTTTCCTTTACCTACTCCTTTCTTGCCTAGTTAATTATCCAAACAAAGGGAACTCTATTCCATTCCATTCTTTCACTTCCCTTTCCATTTTATTACTCCTCTTTTCATTCCATGCTATGCTCACTTCCAAACATAAGAAAAGGAATGCCTAAAAACAGCCAGATTAGAAGTCCCAATAAACTTCATAAAGAAAAGAAAGAAACAAATCAGTTCATTAGAATTCATAGTTCAAATTCAAATAGCTGTTACTTAGAGACAGTGATAAGATGATAATTGTCTGTCCAAGTTCTGAGTTTCTTTCTGAAAAGTGAAAATCAAAGACTTCTAAGTGATGCGTTATGACAATTAATATCAGCAATTAGTAAGTGAAGGCTCAGCTTCTCCCAGAGTTCAAATGTCATATAAAAGGGAATGATATTACACAGTTGAACAGACAACAGAGTGAAAAGTGTAATCATATTCCTTCATTTATAAGTCATTTTTTTCAACAAAGATGGATACAATAGAAGAACATGGAGTCACATTCTTATCTATTCACTACTACACCTGTCTCACCATTACTACTAATCTCAAAATACTTCTTCAGTGGCATCAAGCTAGAAAGGATTTACCAAAAAAAATAAATCAAGCTAGAAAAGAAACAATTGTTCTTTTTTCTTAACTCTTTTGTTTAGGTAAATTTTTCTTTTAATTTTTAGTAGAGAGAAAATGAAGGCAAGGAGAGGGTATTAGACAACAAATTAACAAAAAAAAAAAAAAAAATAGCCACATTTAACAGACTTAAAATTATCTTGAATATCAGAAGAGAATAAATCAACAAACATGCCATTAAATCCAAATCATAGAAAATTAATGAAAAGTCTTTTACTGACAGTAGACAGAAGAAAAACGATTACTTAAGAATAATCTTGTGACTCTTACATGAAACACCTTCGTCAGTGATATCAGCCATCTTGCAAGAATGAGACATTATCTTTACGGTAAGTTTGTCCATTATTAATACCTGCAGGCAAGCAGCTCATGAACCAATACAAAATGGTAAACAATTGAAGTATCAATGTTTTTAGTAGTTTTCAAGCTCAGGCAAGTTTCTTGAAAAAGAGATGCACGTGTGTGACTGTGTGTGGACTAAAAGTCATCCTCCTCGTGAAGAACCAAGAATCCTAAAAGCTTATATTATGGGAGAAAGCTCATGCATGGTTTGAAATCTAACAGTCCTACCAAGGCACATAAGAAAAATACATTGAAAGGAAAGAACATTGCAAAAGCTCTAAAATCACTCTGCATACTAAAAAGGAGAATACACCTTGAGCAGAAAACTGAAGAGAACAAAAAAAAATATTGTTTTTTACTCCACAGCAATGGTAAAGACAATATAAAGTTCATCCCAATAAACTGCTAAATCTAAATGTCAGATTAACCTTAAATTGAAAGGAAAAAGACTCAAAGGTTGTAATTCTTTAGCAATCTCCTAATGAGACAACCATTTTGTAATTCATCCCAATAAACTGCTAAATCTAAATATCAGATTAACCTTAAATTGAAAGGAAAAAGACTCAAAGGTTGTAATTCTTTAGCAATCTCCTAATGAGGCAACCATTTTGTCTCAAAACTCAATCCCCCCCCCCTTTCTCTTTCTGACACTAATGTGTATTCATTAGTTTCTTCAAGCTTTCATGTTGTACCCCTCATTCAAGAACATATATTTATAGTCTGAACTCAGAAGAAGGCATAGTCATCAAACTCTGCTGATCAGTTAGTAGTTAATAGTAGTACAAAATGTACAGAAAAATGATAAATTTTCCACAATGATCCCATTTGAAACTATGCTAAGTAGCAACCATATACATGATTTTAGCTAATTCACTGACCTTACAAGGTGAAATATTGAAGAAAACAAATTGCTAAATCTATCCTATGTCCAATCATCAACATTATAAAATGATTTTTTTTCTGAAGATTTGTACAATGAAACTATAAACTGAAGCCTAAACAGGCAGAAGGCTGGTCCATTTGAATTTATGGTGAATTAAAAAACAAAGGCATAACTCATTTAACTAATAGTATTTATACCTTCCATGTAGATTTTGAATCCCCTGTTTTCGCTGACCTGAGCATTTCATGTAATAATCCTGCAGAAAATTTTAAAAGAGGTGATCAAATAAGAAAGCAATTGATCATGGTTAACTTTTAAGCATTTTACTATTTAATTGTTTAAAGAAAGAAAAGAAAATACAAAAATATGCAATCCTTGCAAAGGAATTACCCACTTCAACAATTCAAAATATGTTTAAGACTTTCAATTAGTCTCTCTGCTTATAAGAAGGATAAAACAGTGTTAATATTGATTTTGGCGTCAATATTATTTTTTAACAGCAAAAAAGTTCATAGGGCATGTAAAGTAGAAGACTGGTCTCTCAACTCTTTAAAGAACTGAACAAATTATTTGGAGTGATATCATTCATCTTAAAACTTTCCTTGTTTTCTTTCCAGGAGACATAAGTGTGATATACAGTTAGAGAAGAAAAATGATGTATAATAACAAAGAAAAAGATAACCAACTAAAGAAAGGAAAAACACAAAAAGCCTACAAACAAGAAAGACACATAAATTAACCAAATTATGCCAGTCTCCATACATGTCTTCTAAAAAGAGCCCTCTAAAATAATTAAGCTGCAAAGCATAAGAACATTAGGAACTAGGAAGACATAACTTCTAGCCTGATTTTATACCATTTGAAATGGAGTTTTGCCATTAAAACACTCCAAAACAGTTTTTACCAAAGCAAAAAAAATGTTGTGGTGGTGTAACAGAGATTCAGACAAGCTCTTCATCCCATAAAGATAAAATGGTTAATAGCAAGAAATTATCCCAAAACTCGTCATTCCTCTCTAACTATAAGCACCAAGTAATAACAAAAATTAAAGTGCTCCAAACTCAATCAACAGATCCAACTTTGAGCAAAAATTACCAAACATCCTACACCACAAATATCTGGCAGCTAGACAGCCAAAAGATAAATGGCTACAAGTATCAAATTGAAGACAAACATATAACACCAACATTTGGTGAGAGAGATCTGTTTGTTCATCAACAACCAATAAAGAAAGACTTCGCATAAAAAGGTGAGCTTAGACTTCCAAAAGGAGATTAGCAATAATAAAATATTCAAAGAGTTAAGAACCAGAATAGTGTTTGTGCCTCCAAGGGCACACCCCAGAGAAGTCTAAAGTCCAAATTTTAACATCCACTAAGGAATAGTTGCAAAGAGGGTCAAGCAAAGCAATTCAGATCAGTGCAGCCAATAAGGTTTTGGAGAAAATGGACCTTCAAAAGAGATTATAGATTTCCCCAAATAACAGAAGCTGCAAATGGTTCCTATTTTTAACATCACAAATCTTAAAGATCATTTCTGCCAGCCATATTTCCAGGGATCTATGAATATTATAACAAAGAATGCAAGCATACTAGTCTCACATACAGTAGTCTAATTCTTAAAACATCAGCCACAACATCCTTTGACAATAAGTAATAAGCTTCTCCATTTAGCAAGGCAGAACATCATATCAAACAGACTAGCATTAACCTCGTATTTTTTTACAGCTTGGGGTAAGTTCATCAGTGAAAAGAAAATCAGCAATTTTCATCCCAAACAAGAAAAATGCAGAAACTAGATATTAATGGCTGAAAGTCAATTTAGCAGCTTCCTTAGCTCCTGGACTAAAAGATTCCAAATCCCATTAAGTCAATGTTCGCAGAGTTCCCCTTAAAGCAACTGAATCTGTCGTTCAGCAGGTGCCACTGCCGTCAAGCTTCACATCTTGACGCACCAGCTGCAGACTTACCTCCACGAGCTTTGACATTTAGCCGATAACACTTTCAAACAATAAAGCACACACCAAACACAAATTCTATTTGAATTCAACTATTCACCGAGATCAGAACCAAGCATGACGAAACGGTCAATAAGCAAACACTATTGAGTATCCTCTAACAGCGAAAAAGAGAATTAAACGGAATAAAAGTTTACTAGATTAAAGATACTTGAAGTGAGTTGAGAACTTCATGCGAGGAACGAATCAGGAATCAAATCAATTATAAAAAGGGAGAGAGACTCACGCTCGCGGCTAACTTGTTTGAGGCTTTTGTATTCGGCGCCATAAGAGGAGGAGGAATCGGAATCCGACAAGGACATGGTGGATGGGTCTCTGAACCCTAAACCTCAATCGGAGACAAGTGATCGCGAGCAGAAGGAGATCGCCGGCGAATCGGAAGCGTGATCAGGGAGTGAGGAAAGAAAGAGAGAGAAACGGAAGCGGTTTCTTGGATTTCAATGAATGGAATGGTGAGGGGGAAAAGTAGAAGAACGGGGGAGTTAATTTATGAGGAAGCGAGCATCAGCGAGAGTTGAAGGGAGCATAACGTGTTGAATGGTGCAAAGGTTGAAGGAGCTGCAATTCGAAAAGGAGAGAGTCAGAGACGAAGAAATTTCGCAGAAGCGGAGTGGACCGATTGAGGACGAGGTCCTGAGCCGGAACCGCATGTTGCTGAACCGCCAGTGGGCTCCACACCCTAACGCCAACTCATTCCGCTACAATGCGCCTCCTCTCCCTTGTTATCGTCGCATTCGATTACTTTTCATTTTATCCAATTTGTTAATTTTTTTTCCTTTTTTTTAAGTAAAATTGCCTATCAAATCTGTTCAATTTTCAACAAACTATTTTTTCCCTTTGCGTGGACATTTTTGTTTTCTTTCTTTGTTTAAAAGGTTGGAAAAGCCTGTACGTTCAAAAATTGGTTAAATCAGTAACTTATTAAATAGAGTACATTAATTAATCAGGTCTGTAATGAGATTTAAAATATTAAAAAATTACAATACATTTTTATGAAATGTAATATGTCAATAACTATAATTTTTCTCATACACTCAGTCTAATGGTGTAATTGAATTTGTCGATGGACACAATAATGTACTGTATGGTTGAAGAAAGAATTTTATTCTAATCTTAATTTTCATGGAAGGTGTAAAATAGGTTGGATTGGATTGGCTCACTTAATCTGACTTATACAAATTAATTATTATTTTAGATTAAGTTAGTTTGATAAAAAAAATTGAATTATAATTATTTTACTCAATTTGATTTATATTGGATCAAGCCTAATTGATTTAATTAAGGAATATATTTTAAAAAGAAATAAATATATTTTATAACGAAGAAAAAATTATAACATAATTAATTGATATTATATTTTGTCATGAAACACCTTATAATTTTACATGTACACAATTTTTCATAATCATTGCATTTGTATTTATTTATCTCATCAATCAAACCAATATTTTTATCATAATTTCATACTTCAAAGGTATTAGACTTAATTTTCTTAGTATTTTCAATATCTTGGTCTTTGTTATTAGTACCGTACTCTTACTTTTATCGTAACTTCATAAGTAGATGCACAAACATAATCATGTCTCTGCCTTTTTCAACAAACGAAACAAAAATGACTAACCATGAACTCAATTTATAAGGACACAATGAGAGTAGTAAAATTCTTATAACGACTAATTCTAACTCTAAGTTTATAATCACAACTTTATTAGCAAACACAAAAGAATGAAAAACTATTACTATTATTATATTATATTTTATTATTTTATAATACATTATAAATTTATAAATTAACAATAATTCAAATTATTTCACTTATTAATTTATCAAGTCAACCCATAAGACTATAGATAAGCCTGACCTGGACTCATTTGACCTGTTAAACTTAGCGAGTTAAATTAAAATAGTCTTGTTCTTATTTAAGTTATTTATTTTTTAAAAGATTCAATCTAACTTTATTTGCAAATTGGTTGAACCCAAATTAACAACTTTAATTTTCACCCATCACAAGTCATATTTAATCTTACATTATCTTTTTCTATAATTATTTAATCTGACATTATAATAACACAAGTTGTTCTAACCCGACAAACATACATACTCGTATGTCTATATATCTATCGTAATTCTTATATCGATAATGGATCTCATGCATGTACTTTAGAGAAATATCAAATTATCCATCATACTTTAACTCCTCTTGATAAAATAAAATCCATAAACTAATAAAAACATAGATATTAGCTGCCTTTAATGTTCAAAAGAAGGGATATATTGGATCAAGATTTTACAAGATTTTTTTAACATAAAAGAATGTTGTAAATTTTAAAAGATTTTATTGAAATTTAAGTATTTTTAAGTTTTTTTAAAAGGCTTTTTAATCAAGATTTTGTAATATAAATTTTAATAAATTTGTATCTTAAATTTATATAATTTGAAAAGATTTTAAAGGGTAATATGGATTTTTAAAAAAAATTGCAATTAATAAAAAGAATAATGTAAATGACAAAGTTTGAATAAAGAAAATAAAATCAATAAATTTTTTAATATTTTAACAAATAATTGATTATGATTTGATGCTCACTTAAGTAATATTTATCGACATATAACCTTCTATACATTTATATTTTCACAATCATACTATTTAATTTGAATAATATGTTCAAATTTATAATATTTATTAACCAGGAGAATTATCATAATATATTTTTAACATATGTTTACAAATTTAATATTTCAATATCAAATTTTATTAAAAATAAACATTTGTTAAATTTTAATAATTTTAAAATAATTAAAACAAATATTGATACATTATATATTAATATCGATAAATAAAATTGTAACAAAATATATTGATAGATGAGATAAGGAGAAGAGAGAGGAGAAAGAGAATAAAAAGAGAAGATGAAAGAGAGAAAGAGAGTGAGAGAGGAAAACTTAGAAAGAAGCAAAAGAGGGCAAAAGAGAAAAAAAGAAGAAAAATAAACGATAAAAAAAAGTCACACGAAATTTCAAGAATTTTTATAAAATTGTTAGGTGAGTAAATTATGTCAATTTTACTAAAAAATTTCACAAAATCCATCTATCAAAATAATCCATTAAAATCTCTATATTTTTTAATATCACTATACTTATTGTAAGTGAAAAATTCAAACATGACGGAATAGCAGCCACATTAGCGGACAGAATCTTGATTGCGGATCCAAGGAATTCTGCAATGAAATAGCATTATAGTGCCGTTATAGTGGCTATTTAACAGCACTGCATCACCTTAACCAATTTCTTGTCATTTTTTCCTCACTTGGTGTTACACTAATATTTTTTCGTATACAAACATTTTGCATTCTGTCCTTTCTTGTGTAGTCACTTGTGTGCGAGACGAGCCAACATCATCTCTAGCTTCAGATATTGTTCCCGCAGGATGACTATGCTCCAAAGACTGAAAGAAGGAAGCGCCAGAACTCCATGCCTTGACTGCTCAGCTTGTCCATTATTATGGCTAGCTTCTAAAATAACAAAGAGCACAAATTAAAGATTAGATGACAAAAACATATGGACCGTTGCTGCTTTGAAGGAAAAAATATTCACTCAACAGCCATAATACAAAGTATTTAGAGATCACTTCATATTACAACCAGTGATTATTACATTGTCATAGTACTATTTGAATGATGCTCCCAATGAAATTTGATATTTGGTTTGCATCTTTTCTAATTTATGTAGAAAAGATGATGGCTACGAGACAGTAAATTTACAAATATAATAGATAAACGAGAATATGTCAACATTAAGAAGCATACTAACAACAGATGCACATTGTTCATCAATCATACTATAGCATTTAAAATACAATTAACCATACTGATAATCAACAATGAAGCCATCCTCTCCATGCCACTGAATGCAATGTGCATCTCTGGCATTGTAACCTTTTACTTCTCACCAATAAAGAACACAAGCTAAGAATATCATCATAATCATGATTGTTTTATTTTTCTGTGCAATACTACGATTGCAAATTCACAACTATGTACACTAAAAAGCACATACATACGGATCTACTTAATTTGCACTGATTTCCGTCAAATAAAAAAACTTGGGATATCCAGCATTTTTGTATTATAGTTATCAATCTTGATAGTGGCAATAGTGGGATTGACCCCAAAAACAACAGTGAGATAGCTGAAAGCAGGATGACAGCTATTCTGAATTTTTTTTTATTACATAAATAATTAAATAGCTGTTTTTTTTTTTCCAAAGAAATCAGAGCACAGAAAAATTTAACAAAAACACTAGAAACCAAAAAGAACAGGGGAAACAATTGAATATGAATTTAAAAACAATAAGACACAGAATAAAGGGGACAAGAAAGTGGTTCTGAACCTACTGAACAGTAGGCAGGAAAACAGCAACAGGGGGAAAACAAAGAAACGCGGATTGAGTCACAGCGGTGCCGGCTGGAAAATGCAGGTGAGAAGCCTGGGCCACACACACTCAGGAGGCAGAGCATCCCATAAAGACATTGCTAGTTCATTTCATATACAACAAAAATTGTACAGTTTCATTTTATGAAAACTCATGCAAATACCTAAAACAACCCTGTTAAAACTTAAAGCCAAAGATTTAAGGGCATTTTAAGGATATCAGGAAGACCTAGCCAAATTGCACGCAGCAGGCTGTCATAGCTGACACTAAACCGTGATGTTGCAGTGTTCAAACAGCAGCCACTGGCATCTCCGCTGTATAGCAGACTATTGATAACCTAGTTCTTTACTAAATTGTTTTATGATTTATTTTCTTGAATTTTAATCATTCAAGTAAACTAGCACTTATAATGCAGTAAATATAACTTTTGGTACAGATATGTACACATAAAACTATCGATATTCTCAAATAAATTGTAGAGATATTTTCTAGAGAATAGATATTAATCACCCACATCCCCAAGTAGCAGAAAGGATAATTATTCACCAATACTTCCAGTCCATCCAGGCAAATAATTTTTACCCTTTCCTTTCCATTCTTCTTCAAAGCCAGCAAGTTCATCTACAAATCACAACCCAAAACCTTCAGGAATGCTGAAATACATGGATATGGAACTGTACAAGTAGATATCAGATAAATAGTTATCAGTCCAGGATAGTGGTTCAAAACTACTATAACAGGATAGCAAATAGTAGGATGACCACAACTAACTACCCATGATTAGATATATAAATCATCAAAAATTAGAAAACTACCCATAATTAAAAGCGTGTTCATAATTAATATTTAAAAGTTATCATTTTAGCCAAATATAAGTTAATAACAATAAGGGTCAAATAAAATAAAAGGAAAAGAAGGTACAGCAAGAAGGGTAACACAAGGCTTACCTATTTGAACACAACACTGAAAGAAAGAGAAAACAAAACAAAGACATTAAAATATGCACACACACACATTTGAAATAAAACATAAACCCTTCATCAAACCCCAAAAGATGTGAACAGAACAGTGTGCATGAGTCCCCCAGAATGTGGGTTAGCCAGAAATGCAGCTGAAAGCTCTGGGTCAGATAGTTTGCTTTAAAGAGAGAACGGCCAATAAGAGTAGTGCAATAGTTAGCCTTTGAAAGAAAGGGAACTGGAAAATAGGGTTCGTGTCCTGATGAAAAGGGGAAGAAATTCTAACTTTTACCCACCGCCCCCACTCCAAAAGCAACAACCGATATTGTTCGGGTGGCCAAAATAGGGGTTATCACCTTTGATGCAATAGTGGTTGTGATAGTATCAAGGGTCCACAGCACTAAAGGCCTGACAGTGCGCTGCAACGCACCGGGCTTCCAAGGAGCAGCCCATAGCCACAACCATGATAGTTGAATCAGGATTCAAATCATGAATCAAAAGGTCTATTTTCGAAATCACAAATCAAACTGTGTCGTGAATCTTAAGATTCATGATCAATAATAAAACATAACATATACAACAAACAAAGACATAAAAGGACAAATTCATAATCAATAACTAAAAACATAACTCCAGAAGCAGTTAAAACATAGAGAAACATACCAAATATCAAAACACATAAAACTTATTCCAGATCTATTGTTGGACACCTACATTTGCCATGCTCCAAGCCGGTAGCTTTGGGTGTGAGGGAGTGTTGGAAAACCACCTTAATTATGGTCACTCCTAGCCCACCTTTGTTGTTGCTTCTTTGGGGACTGCCTTAATTGCAGCCTCAAGGAAGGTGGTCAGTCTCAGTTGAGTTAAACCCTAAAAGCAAATTCTAAGAATAATTGTTTCCCTGCACCACATCACTTCCATGCACCAAAATCAATGGACTGAAGTGATATATGACCAAGATACAAATCCCTCAAATGCTGCTTACACAACCCAACTCGCCGTTTATTTAAGCTTGGGTGAATGCAAGTTGAAAATCCAGTCTTCCAGCTAGGAGATTTCTGTCTTTCCATAACATGAAGAGTATAGACTCTCGGTGCGGAAGATGAGCACCCTATTACAAAACAATTACATGGTCTTGCTTTGGTAACAATTCTTGCTAAAGACAACAAACACAGACCACTATAAGCAATTCCATACGTTAATGCCTCATCATTTTCAAAAGCTTGAACATCCGATGCTTCATTTATCATCCCATTGTCTGCGTCCTCTATTGATGGAATCCTGCTTAGTTCTACATCAAACCGCTTTTCTATCTCAGTTTCATGTACCCGATACTTTGCTGCTAAAGTACGAATGCATGATTTCCTAACATCATCTGAAATCAAGAGCTTTATCTCATCAAAGTTAGAACAATTTTCATACCATTTCAGCCAGCGGCAAGAAATCCCTGAAAACCAGTCAATAATTTCAGTTGTATCTAGCATGATGAGCAAATTAGCAGATCGGGGGAATCCCTTAGTTGTAGTCAATCCATATCTCAGGAGACGCATTTTTATGACATGGATAGGAGCAATAATCTCAGTTTTCGCAATTGGATGTTCTGTTGAGCTGTTATTATTTGGCAAAAGCTTGAGAATAGAATCTGCCTCAGCAGATATATACTGCTCTGCCTGCTTTATAAATTCATAAAAGGAATCTTTTAGCTCTTGTGGAAGAGCTGGCTCTGCAATGCACTTCGATAAAATATTTTCTTTACTCTGGGCAGTTTTTGCTTGAACATCTTGCATCCATATCTTCAACAAGTGCTTATACCAATGATCAGTCTTCATTCCAGACTTGCGGAAACACGAGACCCTATTCAGGAGGGAGCTACTATCAGCTAAATGCCTGATTTCTGATTCCTTAACTTTCTTCAAACCATGACCCAACCATTTCTTCCCTATTCTTACCGTCCCATATTCCCAAGCCTCCACCTTTTGCATAGTAAATAGCTCCACTTTTTCTTTCAACTTGTGAACAGCTTTTACAGCAGGACTCTCCCTGGCAGTTCTTCTCACCAAAGTTCCCAAAAACCGGATACTATGAGGCCCCTCACAGGGCAATATATCCGTTTCATCACCCACATCCAACAGCAAAGAACTCTTCAAATAACTCTGGACCTCAGACATAAAATTAACAGCAGCATCCCTGGAACCAGAAACTGCAAAAAACATCTCGTCCATATATCGACAAGAGTAAACTTTCACACCAGAACTCTTCCTAGCATCAACACCATCCAATTGTCTCCTGAACCAACCACGCAACATGGAACCAGACCTATCTGGATCACTTAACCCTCCATCGTCACATATACCTTCATATTTCATCGACAGCCTGCAAAATTCACTGTCAAAGAGGTCAAGGTAAATATTCATCAGAATGGGAGACAAGACCCCTTCTTGGGGGAGACCATGTCCCTTGGGGAAACCACCAAACTCAAGATTTAACACTCGAGCATCAAACATGCTCCGAATGAAACCATATAACCAAGGATCTTCTATCTTATCCTCCATTATGGAAATCAGCTTTTCCAACACAACAGCATCCAATTTCTTATGCGCAAGCACCGAGAACCACCAATCAGGACTCAAAACACCCTTGCATATATACTTCAACGCGGCGGCGCGGCCCCTCCCACTCCGGCAGCCGTGCGAAATCTTCGAGAAATGCGGCTTGTAAACAACCTCCAACGCTATTCTCATAGCCTCCTGAACAACCTTTAGCTTCAAATTAGGAAGCACCAATATCTCCTTGTTCGCGGAACCTTTCCTCGTCGAAAACGACGACGTATTCACGCACACGTCGAAATCCCCTTTGCCGAGCTCTTCTGCTAGGTCATCCAAAAAGGAAGCGTCGTGGTTCGGAGCGGCGTCGAGTGCGTTGGAGTTGATCCTGATGCAGTGGTAAGCATCGCGAAGGGTTTCTGCATTGGAAATCACGGTTTTCATTAGGTTATGAAACTTGCCATTGGCGTGTTGCTCCTTGACCCGTTTTTTTATTCGGAGCTCGAGAAAGCGCTTCAGCTCCATACGGCTCTTGGGTTTGGGTTTGGATTGAGGTTCCTCGAGTAAAGAAGCGAGGTCCGTCGCCAACGTTGAGTTTCCGATGTGCTCATTATCCGGTGAATATGTGGCGCCGTGCGGTGTTTCAATGTGGGGCTTGTCTGGGGGAAAAAAAATAGATGGTGATTGATTTTTAATTTTGTTATTATAATAGAAAGGCGTGAATGGAATTGGAAGAGGTGCTTCGCTTACCGTTGAGCAGAAAGGAAAGAGAAGAGGAGAGTCTGAGAAAGTGGAGGTTGTGGAGTGATTTGAGAAAGTTGGTGGTGGTGGTGGTGGTGGTAGTGATAATGCGCATAGTTATGCTGTCGTTTCACACAAAAGCAAAACGCAGCTAACACCACTGTCTGTGGTCGGAGCAAGGAAGAGGAAGGGGTGATTAAGTTCCTGCTCCTCCTTAGTCCTTAGTTAAACATTGTCGCTTCCCGCTACACTCAGGTTTGTCTTTTGTTCACCGCATTTTCACTTGTTGCCTACTACTAGGATTCCATTTCCACCCCATGGGCTTTTTAGCCAAATTCCATTTCCATCCCCGCTACGCTGGGGCAATTTTATCTTTATATTTAAAATATAAGAAATAATAGCAAAATAAATAAATTTTTAAATTTAAATTATAGTAAAATTATTTATTTTAAATAAAAAAATATTGTAATATAAGTTTATTTTAACTTTAAATATGAGTATTTTCAATTTAAGACTATTTGAACTTAGTGAGTGAATTTATTTTAAGATTATTTTTTAAAATTATATTAGAATATTTAAATTGATCTAAAATTAAAATTAAAATATAATTAGTAAAAAATAAAAATAGAGTTAAATAAAATTAACTAAAAAATTCATGGTTAAAAACTAAAATATCTAGTAATTAGGTGTACAAAAAATCTAGTAGTAATTATATATATATATGGACTTATTGTAAAAGTTAAATTTATTTAAATTTATTTTACTTAATAATTCATGTTTTATATTTAATTTTAACGATCTAATTATTAAATTATAAATTTTTAATATATAGATCAAGTCTACAAATTTTTTAAAAATTAAAAATTATTTATATATAAAATAATTTTATACTTATTTAAATTTAAATTAATAAAATGAAATATTAAATGATTTTTAAATTTTTTAAAAATTTGTACACTTGATTTATACATTAAAAACTTAAAATTCATCGGTTGAATTGTTAAAATTTGATGTAAAATATGAGTTATTAAATTAAATAAGTTTAAGTATACTTATTCTTTGAGTAAATACATCCCTCTTATATATATATAATTATATATATATAATTATATATATATAATTATATATATATAATTATATATATATAATTATATATATATAATTATATATATATAATTATATATATATAATTATATCTATAATCTATAATGATAGATAAATCTGAAAATATTTTTGACAACACATTTGATTATGCTTTTTTTACTTTTTTTTATCAAATTATATCTTATATTTTCTTTTATAATACAGGACAAATTAATAAATTTTATGAATTATATGAATATAGTAATTAATTAATTAATACTGAATTACTCCACAACTCTTCAAATCGTTTATCAACACTCATTATGAACAACACGATTTATCACCTTAATGGAACTAAGGAAGCCAAAATAAAAATAGTATTTCTTTTATGCACAAAATTATAATTATCTCAGGATTTAACTTAAATAAAAAATATATAAATACAAAGTATCTTTATTTTACTATATTTAATTATATTGATATATCGATGATGATTATTTAACCTTTAACCACTAAACTAACATGCTCTTAAATAACTTATATAATGTTTTAAATTTTAAATTATATATTAATATGCAGTTCAACTCATCTATAATTTAATTACTCTATTAGTATTGTATTGATTACAAAATTTTCTTATTTACTTTAAGACATGATGTGTTTAATTGATATTGTATGTATAAAAGATATATGATATTATTTTTTTTTAAAATTAATTAGAAACAAAATTTAACCGATACATTAACCTGTTCGATCACTAGACCAAATTTTAAAATTATGGTATAAAACTTTTTTTTTGTTAAACATATGTCAAAATTGTTTATTAGTAGTTGGGGTTTTAAAACTATGGTATAATTTTTTTTTTTTGTTAAACATATCCGTCAAAGTTGTTTGTTACCTATTACTTGTTAGTATAACATATCAAATACTCAAATGATATTGAGTTCAACTCTCATCAAGTATATAGTTATAAATAAGTTGAGCTGTATTCATCTCAACTTGACTTAATAAACATTTAATTCAATTTGATATATAAAAAAAAAATTTGGTTCAAACTAAATTCGATTTAAGTTTGATTCAACTTGTTAGTTCAAATTATATGAACTAAAACTCAATTTCATTTTTTTATTTATATATTTAAAATTTTTAATTTAATGATAAATTTTAGATAAATAATTTTTTTAAAATCAGACAAAACATAACTTATTTTATTAATTTTGTAACATTATAAAGTATGATTATAAAGAAATATAATTGCAACTAAAGTATGTACAAATTAAAACTAATTCACCTTACATAAAATAATAAAAAAACTCAATTCATGACCATGAAATTTTAAAGTGTTAAATTTATTATTATTAACTTATAAGTTATAATTGTAAATTTTAAAGTTTTTTTTTTAATTTAATGAGTTAAAATTAAATAGACAGTTAATTATATATTTATAAGTCAAACTTATTCATGAACTAAAGGGGTCAAACTTTCCACTACTAAAGTTTGACTCATTTATTTATTGTGTTTATTCCAAAGTTTAACAAGTTAATTATTGAGTTTTGAATTATTTTCAAATTGTTTCAATTCATTGTTATCCTTAATTAAATGTAAATTTATTTTATTTTTAAATTTTTAATGAATAAAAGATTCATTTACTTTATGAATATTTATATTTATTTTGTTAATTAACTTATATTTAAGTTTACAAACTTTTAAAATAATTAAAATTATTTAATATTTCATTTCATTAATTCAATTCAACGTATAAAATGAATTAAAATGTTAAATAATTTTTAAATTTTTAAAAAATTTATAAACTTAATTTATATATTAAATTTTTTTAATTTAATTATTAAATAATTAAAATTTAATATTAAATATAAAGTATTAAATAAAATAAGTTTAGACAAATTTATTCATTATTTTTAAAATAAAGAGATGCCTTCATCAAACTTATCTTAGAATTTAACAAAATTATTGTCTTCCCTAAGTGGTTCCGATGCTTTTCTTTTATTTTAAGGCCATTTTATTATGGTTGTCCAAGTTTTTAAATAATTTTTAATATAAATTTCACACATACTCACCACATAAATTTCTGAGTTCGGTGAAGACATGATGGGAGCTGGATAGCGTGCCTAAGCGCATCGATCATCCTAAAATAAAATACTCAGAGAACTATTTTACCTCTATACTCCTGCTGCTTCTCAGGTATTCGCATCTTTCATCCTCCCGTTTTCATTCTAGGGCTTTGAATTTTAATTATGTTGATCTCTTTTCATGTTATGCTCATCATAGGTATAACTTGTCTCTTGTCCACCTATCTTCGTGTTTAATTTGACTCCTCTTGATGCTGTTCAGCTGATTTATTCTGTATTTGAAATTCGATGTATGTAAATAAGCCTTTTGTTTTTCTTCTCTTAGGCCTCTCTGGGGATTATGATGAAGCCGCTAGGGTTTGTAGTAAAAGAAAAATTAAGATTAATATTACCTCCTCTAACAGCTTACGTATGAACGTATGCATTAAGAATTTAACAAAAATATAAAATCATTAGGCTTCCTGAGGATAGGAGTATTATTGATAAGATTATATTCTTAAAAAACTTGTGTTGAATCCTTTAGTACTATTCGGTCTATTGATATTTAATTACCTTGTCTGCATCTTGTACTTCCAGTGAAAACTGCACTTAGAGAGACAAGATGCAAGGACGCGGGGGTGGTAGGGATCCTTTCTTCGATTTCGGTGACCCTTTTGGTGGTTTTGGAGGCTTTGGTTCCTTTGGACCTCCCAGGAGTTTAATCTCAAGCTTTTTTGGGGGAAGGGATCCGTTTGATGATCCTTTCTTCACCCGACCTTTTGGAGGGATGTTTGAGTCAGGTTTTTTTAGTCGTCCTACTGGATTTTCTTTCCCTCCCGGTATGCATCCATCTAGGTTCCTTGAGCATCCACCTCCGGGTATGCATCCATCTGGGTTCCTTGAGCGTCAAGCTCCGGAGCCTAGTAGGCGAAGGGGACCAATCATTCAGGAGTTGGACTCTGATGATGAAAATGAGGACACAACAGAGGAGAAGAAAGAAAATCCTAGAAAGCATCGAAGGTCAAACGATGAACCCTTCATTGAACATCCAGATGATGAAAGTGAAGGTAAGGCGTTATGTGTGTTTTTCCTTAAGCAATAGGTGCTTTTGCTCTATCTCCCAAAATAGGGCTAGCTTGATTTTGCTTAGGCTGATTTATTTTCTTTTTGGGTTCATCTTGCAGGGAAGAAGAGCAAACATTTGCAGGCTGGAAATGAGTACAACAGATCTGATACAACCGTGTCTCAGCCTCAACCTCACAGCTATTCCACTGCGGCTCAACCTAGATCTCACAGCTTCTGCTTCCAGAGCTCAACAGTTAGCTATGGTGGTCCAAATGGAACATATTATACTTCCTCGAGGACAAGGAGGAGTGGTAGTGATGGAGTAAGCATTTGGATTATTGATTAAAAGCTAGACTGAATCCAAGATTCGCAGAATGTTATTCTTCTGATGCCATCTTTGTTGTGTTAGGTAACCTTTGAAGAAAGCAAGGAGGCTGGTAGTTCAACAAGGGAAGCTTCTCACATAATTTCTAGAGGCATTCATGGCAAGGTATTCATACACGGTTCTCTAAAGTTGCTTTAGATTCAGTTGTTTTGGTTTAGGAATAACTTTTGCTGTCAAATTTTTAATGGTTTAACTTCTATCAGGTTTTTTTACTCATTTTTATTGTTTTATACTTTTATTTGTATATGATATTTTATATTTTATAGGGCCATTCCCTGTCAAGAAAACTGAAGTCAGATGGCAATGTGGATACTATGCAGACTTTGCACAATATAAATGAAGGTATGTCATGAATCTGATCATGGTTCTTATGGTGTGATATGTCCATAGTAGTCAATGGTGCGTTATACTGTTAAAGTGACACTATAGTGGTGTTACTGAGGTTTGTGGCCATTGTTATCAATATTGTACGATTCACAATATGATTAGTTCCATGACTTTGTTGATACAAATCGTGCTTCAAATCATTTTTGTACTTGAACCATAGATAAATCATTTGAATCATACATGAATTGCATGAATCACATGATTCACATCTCACTCATAAATTGTTTGATTCAGGTCATGCTCTTCCCAGTTCTGAGAAATCCCTATAAATGCTTCTTTGTTTTTTAAACAAAATTACGTAAAATGATGGAGGAAAGGCCAGTTTTTCCCCTCCAATCTGACCTAAGGTGGCCCACTTTTTTTTTTCTTTCATGTTTTCACTCGTTGTCTCCTTTCATTTCTTCACCCGTTCTTTGTTCCTCCCGATAAAAGAGTGACCCACTCTCCTCTTCTTTTCTTTGTATTTTATTGTGTCGTCTTTTGCTCGTTATTCCATTACACATGCAAGCATGGTGGTATCTCTCCTTTTGGTGGCTTAGTGTGTTTTTCTGCTGCTGGTTGGTGATCCCCTGCCCTGTTATGTATATTCTTGATGTGTGCAACTTGTTTAGCAGCAACCAATGTCTTTTTGGCCTTGTGGTTGTTATGATTTGGATCTTTGTTTGTTTTGAAGTTTATATGTCACTTTGTTAGCTACTCAACTTCAAAATGCTAATATGTGTGCGTGTTTTGATTTTTGGTTTGTTTCTTTATGTTAAACTGCTCGTAGAGTAATGTCTTTTAGCTATTGATTATGAACTTGTCCTTTTATGTGTGTTTTGATATTTGGTATGTTTCTTTATGTTAAACTGCTCCTGGAGATATGTTTTTTAGTTATCGATTATGAATTTGTCCTTTTATGTCTTTGTTTGTTGTATATATTATGTTTTATTATTGATCACAAATCTTACAATTCATGATACAGTTTGATTTGCAATTTGGAAAATAGATCTTCTGATTCCCAATTTGAATCCTGATTCAACTACCATGGTTGTTGTGGCTATGGGCTGCTCCATGGAAGCCAGGTGCGTCACAGCTCATTGTCACACCTAGAGTGTCATGAACCCTTGATGCTATCACGACCACTATTGTTTCAAAGGCAATAGCCCCTATTTTGGCCACCTGAACAATGTCGGTTGTTGCTTTTGGGGTGGCGGTGCATGGGTAAATGTTAGGATTTCCTCCCCCTTTTCATTAAGACATGAACCCTATTTTCCATCTCCCTTCCTTTCAAAGGCTAACTATTGCAATATCCTTACTGGTCGTTCTCTCTTTAAAGCAACCTATCTGTCCCAGGGCTTTCAGTTGCATTTCTGGCCAACCCACATTCTGTGGAACCCAGGAACACTGTTCTGTTCACATCCTTTGGGGTTTGATGAGGGGTTTATGTTTTGTTTTATAAGTTTAATGTCTTTGTTCTGTTTTCTCTTTCTTTCAGCAGTGTGTTCAAATAGGTAAACCTTATGTTACCTTCTTGCTGTACCTTCTTTTCCTTTTATTTTATCTGACCCTTATTGTTATTAACTTGTGTTTTGCTAAAACTATAACTCTTAAATATTAATTATGAATATGCCTTTAATTGTGAGTAATTTTCTTATTTTTGAGGTATGTAATGTAAATTATTTATTTTATATGGAGAAATTTCGTAATTGTGGTCATCCTACTATCTGTTATTCTGCTAGTGGTTTTGAACCACTATCCTGGATTGATAACCATTGATCTGATATCCACTTTCACAGTTCCATATCCTTTTATTTCAGCATTGTTGAAGGTTTTGGGTTGTGATTTTGTAGATGAACTTGCTGGCTTTGAAGAAGAATGGAAAGGAAAAGGTCAAAGGCACTTGCCTGGATGGGCTGGAAGCATTGG
The DNA here is from genome assembly GCF_000230855.2 of Cajanus cajan. Lineage (NCBI taxonomy): Eukaryota > Viridiplantae > Streptophyta > Magnoliopsida > Fabales > Fabaceae > Cajanus > Cajanus cajan. The sequence continues at coordinate 55,516,899 of NC_138521.1, forward strand.
TGAGTAATTATCCTTTCTGCTACTTGGGGATGTGGATGATTAATATCTATTCTCTAGAAAATATCTCTGCAATTTATTTGAGAATATTGATAGTTTTATGTTTACATATCTGTACCAAAAGGTATATTACTGGATTATAAGTGCTAGTTTAGTTGAATAATTAAAATTCAAGAAAATAAAACAAAAAATAATTTAGTAAAGAATTAGGTTATCAATAGTGTGCTATACAACACAGATGCGAATGGCTGCTGTTCGCACACTGTAACATCACTATTTAGTTCCCAGCCATGGCAGCCTGTTGCGTGCGGTTGTTTTAGGTATTTGCATGAGTTTTCATAAAAAGGAACTGTAGAATTTTTGTTGTATATGAAATAAACTGGCAATGTCTTTGTGGGATTCTCTGCCTCCTGAGTGTGTGACCCAGGCTTCTCACCTGCATTTTCTAGCTGGCACCTCTGTGACCCAATCCATGTTTCTTTGTTTTCTCCCTGTTGCTGTTTTCCTGCCTACTGTCCAGTACGTTCAGAACCACTTTCTTGTCCCCGTTTTTCTGTGTCTTGTTGTTTTTAAATTCATATTCAATTGTTTCCCCTGTTCTTTTTGGTTTCTAGTGTTTTTTGTTAAATTTTTCTTTGCTCTGTTTTCTTGGAAAAAAAAACAGCTATTTAATTATTTATGCAATAAAAAATAAAATTCAGAATAGTTGTCATCCTGCTTTCCACTATCCCACTATAGTTTTTAGGGTCAATTCCACTCTTGCCACTATCCGGATTGATAACTATGATGCAAAAATCCTGGATACCACAAGTTTTTTTTTTTATATTTTTTTTTGACGAAAATCAGTGCAAATTAAATGACACACTGTTCTGCTATTTTTCAAAACTACGAGGTCAGCTTATTCATGAGCACTTCTTTAGCACCACTCTTTGTGTATTTCCATTTCCAGTCTTTTTTTCTTCATTCTCACTTTCATTTGTGTCAACTTCCACATTCTTTCAAACAATTTTTGAAATAATTTTTAACATGAATGTACAACATATGCCCACTTCTAGTACGTGTGAAGAGAAATGGCTTTCACATACGTATGTGCTTTGTACTGTACATGTGAGTTTGCTATCTTAGTATTGCATAGAAAACTAAAACAATTATGATTATGATCATATTCTTGGCTTGTGTTCTTTATTGGTGAGAATTAAAGGTTTCAATGGCAGAGATGCACAGTGCATCCAGTGGTATGGAGAGGATGGATTCATTGTTAGTATGGTTAATTGTATTTTAAATGCTATAGTATGATTGATGAAACAATGTGCATCTGTTGTGGGTATGCTTCTTAATGTTGACATATTTTCGTTTATCAATTATATTTGCAAATTTACCGTCTCGTGGCCATCATGTTTCTACATAAATTAGAAAAGATGCAAACCAAATATCACATTTCATTGGGAGCATCAGTCAAATAATACTATGACGTTGTAATAGACAGTAATAATCACTGGTTGTAATATGATGTGATCTCTATATACTGTTGAGGGAATATTTTTTCCTTCAAAGCAGCAACAGCCATAATGTTTTTGTCATCTAATCTTAGTTTGTGCTCTTTGTTATTTTAGAAGCTAGCCATAATAATGGACAAGCTGAGCAGTCAAGGCAGGGAGTTCTGGCGCTTCCTTCTTTGGAGCATAATCATCCTGCGGGAACAATATCTGAAGCTAGAGATGATATTGGTTCTTCTCGCACACAAGGGGGGGTAAGGCGTGTTTCAGTGCCAGGAGTACTAAAATTAAAGAACCCTCCAGGAAGGCGTGGCCAAAATTAAAGTACTAATGACAATATCCCTTTGGCATAGCGTCTGATAGATTGTGTGATTCGTCTTTCCTTTCCCTTCCCTATAGGTGTATGACGATGTTTCTTGTGCTTTTATAGGATGCTTTTGTTCATTGAAATTTCACGGTGATGATAGGGATTGTCTGAGACATGCAATATACACAAAATTGCCTCATTCATGATGCATGCGGTGTTTAGTTATCTTCTGACGTGCATGAGTTGTTTTTCTTGTCATCTGCAAGGATAATTTTTATTCCATAGAACGTGTGCATGAGATATTTTACTTGCACCATGTCCAGATCAATAGTTGTGCAAATTCATTGGTGAGTTTAAAAGGACATGCTTTTCAAACGAGCCACTTCTGTTGGGTGGCGCCCTAAATTATGTTTTGCAAAACTAAGGTTGGGTGGTGTCGTCATGTCGTGTTGAAAAGGATTCTATTACTCCATCTAGTTCTCTATATTTTAAATTGGATAATCATTGGATAAATAATGAATCATCCAATGTGATTTGAAATTTAGTAGGTCAAAGTAGTTTAAAATGACTTTTAAACCCTACTGTTTTAACACTTAAGTATGCACTTTTTTTGTAACTAATAAAAAATATTCGAAAGCATAATTCAATCTCTTTTCTTGTTTTTTTTTATTTACCCTTAATGGCCTGACGTAAAAAATTGTTTATAACAACTTTTTAGATGAGCACAAGAACCTACCTCTAAAGTTTTTTTTTTTTTTTTTTTGGATAAATTATCTCTAAACAAGTTAATTGGCTTAAGCTTGTATTAAGTTAGTCAACTTTAGTCTTTGAAAAGAGGCCAACAAATATATATATATATATATATATATATATATATATATATTAAAATAAGTGAGGCTAACATTAGATTTTCTAATTATATTTTGGTTTGATCTTCTTACATTTTGTTTATTTATTATGATCCCTTTTATATTATTTTATTTTAAGTTGATTTTTTTATACACGTTACTGGTTTTAGTAATGATAAAAAAATTGTCAAAGTTGATAAAAACTATCATTATTGATTAAAAAATGAAATAAAAACGAAATAGAGGAACAGAATGTGTTAATCAAGTGAAACCAACTCAAGGGGGTGGATTCAATTCTTAATGAAATTAAAAAGGGAAAACTTCTCCAATCAAAACTTTTCAACACATTTTCAATTCAATTAGATGAATAGAATGTCAATTTATAATGACAAATAATAATGATAGTCTGGAATTCGCAATGATGGATTAATAATAGAGTCACCTGAATTTTGATGGGGAAAGGTCTAATTATATACTATTTTTAATCAATTATATAGTAAAATAATGATTCTTAAAAGTATAAAGAGGGTTAAGTGTTGAGAAAAACGAATATAATGAAATTATTTATACTAGTTCAGGAAATGTGGTTTATATCAATGGGATATGAGGCCTAATATAACAATTTTCAAAAAAGTTGCTTTAGAAAGTTTAAATTAGTGCACCGTGGGTTAGTGCAAAAAAATTGCCAATTAAAACTATGTGAATTATAATTTTTTTAGCGATATTGTTTCAACGTGACAAAGTGTAATATAATTAGTAGATGAGCTTATTTTTTAAATATGTAGATAGGAATTTGATTTCTAATTGAGAAAAATATTTGTTGAGAGAAATGTATTCTTTAAATAAATTTTAGTATATAAAAAAATAAATCCTTAACTTTTGATTAAGAGATATTTTTTATTAAAATAAAAGAAAAAATGTCATCTTTTAATGTGCATTGCTCTATGTGTTTTTTTATGTTCTTTTAGTATAATATATATTTCGTGTTCTCTTTATATTTCGGAAAAAAAAAATCTATTTATATGATAATTGAATGAACAAATTTAAGAAAAATAAGTTAAATGAGTCAAAAGAAGGAAAATAAATTAAAAATCGATTATTTTGATTTAACAACTATAATTTATTTTCACCGGATCATCTTTATAAAAATGAATTGATTTTTAAGATCGTAATTACATATCTGGATTATAGTTCTTAATTAAAAAAAAAAAAAGTTGCAAATCACTTGAGATGATAATTTTTGACGGTGCACTACTTTTTCTATACTCTATTATTTAAAACATTTCTAAATTATTTTTATTATTTAAATATTTTTCAATGATTAAACATATTAAATCAGTCAAATCTAGTGAATTGAGAACTCCCATAATAAGCTAAATCATGTTTCCTAATAATCTTTGCTTGATTAAAATCCATGTTTATATCATCAAAAGAATTTCAATAGAAGAGTGTATGCAGTTCGAAAGTAAGGGATCATTCATATTTTCAATTGTTGCATCGTTCATCCTTACCAAATGAAATACCAAAAATTATGGATTAAAACAAAATAAAAGTTACAGAGGAATAAAAAATTAATTTTAATGTAAAAAAAATTATAGTAAAAATGAATACAATAATAATACTTATTAAAAAGGATAACAATATCAATATTATAATTATGTTAATTAGATACATTAAATAAGTCACTTTGTCAAACACTTTTTTAAAATAACTTAATTCTATGTGTTACTCTTTTTTTTTTTTGGTATATAGTATTAAATGATTTTGTCAATAATTAATTATTGTTAAAAAATCTAACTGATTATTTTTAATGAATCTTTTTATCGGAACTAAAATTTTTTCTATCCACTCTTGGATTTGAAACTTTACTTTAAAGTTATAAGCATTGATTATATTTTGATTTATATATAATTTTTTTTCTATATTTAGATATAAATTTAAAATTACTTTTAAATTTATTCAGAATAAAAAATATTTTTTATAGAGAAGTTTTCAAAAATATTTTAAATTTATATTTAAACATGTTCTAACAAATTAATAAACATGACTAATATGACATTTTATTTATTTATTATAAAAGTTAACACATTTCTATTTTTTTAATTAAATGATCATATAATATTATTTTACATTATTAGTATATAATCTATTTATTTTACAATTTAATTCTTATACTTTCATTTCATCATAACTGAAAAAATTAAGAATAGGAAGTAAAACAAGTAATAATTCCTCTATCTATATATATAAAGAAAAAAATGCTTAAATCTTTTGGACTGAAATATAAATAAATTTCAATCAATGAAAATATTATTTATTATAAATATGTTTTAAAATATTTTAAAAAATATAATATATATTTTATATAAAATTATAAAAATTAAATGCTAACTTTTTTAATATATATGAAATTAATTTATTTTTCTTTATATATAAGTAATCGCTGTAAGGATTAAATTATACCATCCATATGATCAATTTTGTCCCTTAAAGCATGTGATGAAAGAACATGGAAGCATTAATCCCTAACTCCCTCCCAATTAGAAGATACATGGGTTTACCAAAAGAATACAAGAACTAAATAATTAATTAAATTTTCATAAATAAGTTTAATTTTATTTCAACCTGAGGTTAGCACTAAAACTAAAAGAAAGAAAACGACAAAATCAAAATGTGAAATTGTGAATTGAAGATCAACAACAACCTGGGAAAAGAAGAGGGTTGTGGCTTATGCTTATGGCCACCGCCACCACCAGAATGCTAGCGAAGGAGATGTTGCACCTCTCGTTTTCTCCGCTTCGCCTCCGCGCCCTCTCTCCTTCTCTCACCTTCTCACTTCAATTTCCACGGTCGCGCCCTGCAATCCGATGCGCTTCCTCCGACTCCGACGCCGCCAACAAAGTATCATCCCGCCTATCGCAGGTTCAGCAGCTTCTTCAGCAAGCCGAACACCGTGCTCTCTCCGCCGACCAAACTCCTCCTCCTAAAATCACCTTAGGTTACTTCCCTCATCTCTTCCTCAATTTTCGAATAAATGTGAAAACGTAATCGCTTTCTCTTTTGCTTTCAGATCATGTTACTGTGAGCTTTGCCAGAAGTGGAGGACCTGGAGGTCAGAATGTCAATAAAGGTTGGTTGCTTGTTTATTTATTTATTTATTTATTTTTATTTTTATATATATCTCTTTGTGCTATGTTGGGGTTCGTTAGTGTTACTCATTAGACTGCTGATTCAACAGTGAACACCAAGGTGGATATGCGCTTCAACGTTAAAAATGCATATTGGTTAAGTGACAGAATCAGGGAGAAGATTTTGCAATTGGTATGTCACAACTCGAATATCCTGTAATTATCTGTTTAGCCTTATTAGCTCCTTCTTGGAAGTACATAATATTGTTTTATGTGTATTAATATTTGTGCAGTAATTACATACTTCGTAACTTAACTGGTCACTTTTTTTTTTTTAATCTCTCTGATTTTGGTTTGAATTATCATCTACCTTACGTGAGTTACGTCTACGGTCAACCTTATTTTTTAGTGATGTTTAATTTTGTTGGTGCTGAGCAGGAGAAAAATCGTATTAACAAGGATGGGGAGCTTGTGATTTCTTCAACCAAAACAAGGACGCAGAAGTTTGTTTCTTCCTTTTTGTCTGTTTCCCTTGTATACTGCAAGATTGGTTGGTCTTATTCCACCTTTTTTTTCTTCTTCTCAGGGGTAACATCGAGGATGCTTTGGCAAAGCTTCAGGTAACTTAGGAATTTAGTATATAGAAGTTCTTTTATTAAAATTGTTCAAAAGAGTGCTTTAAGATCAGGATGTTATTGTTGAAGAATTATCTCCCCTTAAAGCTTAAATTGTTTGGTGGAGACCCAAATGGTTTTTCCTTTTGGTTTTTGACAGTTATCATTGCTAGGTACATTTGGAATTGATTACGATTCTATATCTGTTGTCTTCTTACTGGAAATACATCGAAAAGAAAGTAATATTTTTGTACTTATTAATGAAAATAAAATATGTAAATAGAAAATTTTCCTTAAACCAAATGGACACTTATTTTTTAAAAAAAAGAAAAATAGAGATTTTGGCACCTTAAAGTGGACTTTTCTAGCATAAAAGACTATTTCTGCTAAGTAGCATCAACTATAGTAGACAAACTAACTTTCTGGTATCTCTGAATTTGATTACTTCTTATGCTTCCCTGGTTTTGGGTTTTGGAGGTGTTCCCTTGTGAAAAATGTGAGGTTTGTAATAATTCTATATCTTGCTTATAAATAAACCAGTGGAAGAATGTAACTTAGGATAGTGATTTGGTAGTAGAGATACCTCTCCCTCATTTTCTGTATTCTTGTTGTGTATTCTGACATGCTGACATGGTAAGTCAAATTTGAAGAATTCTGGTGGTGACTATTTTTGTGATTCTCTAAGGAGTTAAGAATAACATTTTAACGGGAAATGGAATATCCGAATACTCCTTGGAGGAGTTTGTACAATGGTTCCTTATTGTTGAGTGGGTTGATTTTCATGTCCACATTTTGGAACATTTCATTCCCCCAATCGTGGGTCATTTGTGATCCAAAATGCACTTAGTAGTGTTCCAGCTTTCAGACCTTATAGGAGCATAGGACAGTGACTTTACCCTGCTTCTGCATATGCGACTCTTCTCTGTTCCTGTGTTTGGAGAAGGCTCTGCATAAGGAGGTGGCCACAGGGGAGATAGAGAATTAAAGGATGAAATATTTTGAAAACAAAACCTGACTGCTGCTTTGTGCATAACATCACTTGATGGCAATGTTCAGATAATGGATCTAGTCCTATCGAGTTAGTTCAAGCACACAAACTTTTCACTCTATATGTTGTTAACTTTTACTGCCTGTTAGTATAGTAGAACTTAATGCTTATTGCCTAGCACTTAGCAATTTAATGCTAAGCGAACTTCGATCTTAAGTAGCAAACCAAATGGTATACCCCTCTGTACCACATGCCAAATTGTATTGCAAACCATGTATATCACTGGTCCATGGTATACTTGTTTGGATCCCAATATGGACAATAGGATGGGAAATGTCTTAGTTTTATGCAATATATAAAATATATTTTATTTGAGAAAACATGCATGCTGGTGTTTCTCTTGAAAAATATTATGTCTGGTCCATGGTATACTTTTTCGGATCCAGATAAGGAGAATGGGATGGGAAAGCGTTTCACTTGAAAAATATTACGTCGTATCCCTCCTTGGTAGTATCCTCTATGATATCATGTGCTTATTTGGATGTTAGACTTGAGAAGTTGAGTTATCTAATCTTCTTCCCCATTTCAACAATATAGATTGAGTTTATTCACTGCTTTTCTGGTTCCTAAAAATGAGCTTGTACTTAGCAATGGTGTTTTTATGTTTATTTACTGGCAAAAAAATAGGAAATCATTGATGCGGCATCTTATGTCCCGCCACCCCCCTCAGAAGAGCAAAAGAAGAAAATTGCAAAGATGTGAGATTATTTCTCTTTTTGACATTTTCTAATTCTTCCGGTTAAACACAATTTCTTATTTTGGGTACCATCTTGGGTGTGGCTTCTATTACACTAGAATCACTTGATGGTGAAGGGCATGTAACTGACAGATGTTACTTTTGAAGGGCTGCCATAGGAGAACAGAAACGCCTTAAAAGCAAGAAGGTGCTTTCAGATAAGAAAGCCTTTAGGAGAAGTAAAAACAGCTGGGACTAATACGTTGTTGTCCAGAATTTCAGACTGTTTCATCATTTTAGTAAGATCACATTATTGGTTACTTGAGATTCGTTTATCAAATATTCTATTGTTGATTTCATTATGCCTATATTCTCAATTAAACTCTTTTCTGAATCTTGGGGCTGCAGGGTGCAGGAGCACAATCCTCTTATACTACCATATTGGATACACACATTATATAAGTGGTTGAATCGGTTATAACCATGAATTCGAGGTGTATAAGCCCAACAAGCAACCATCGCGCTGGAGGGACCTCAAAGGTGGTTTGTAGCAGCTGCCTATTGGTAGTTAGCCAAAATTGTGATGTTGTTAGGATTTAAACGGATACGATCTTTTCAAATAGAAATGTCATATATTGGTTGAATCTTATGTTTTCTTTGTTAACTTATCCCCTTTTACTGAGCCTTTTGCACGTGTCCTGATCGGTAGATCTACAGACATTGTAGGTCAACAACCCTGGGAACTTGTTTCAACTTGAAAATATGTCGACATATGCTGCTGCTATGGCAACGGATTTTGTAATTTAGGTAGCTGCGAAGGTCGGTTCTTTAGTAGGTTCGTATTGGTACATTTCCGTGATAAAATTTTTAATCTTATCCAAACAGGTAGAACAATGTCATTTGTATTACACACGGAATTTGTTAAAAATTAAAACTTTGATGTATTGCTCTAAAGTCTACACAAATAGACGATAAATATCGTGTCATTTTCTTATTGCTTTGAACTTGATCCATAGCTCATAGTGGTCCTATAAACTATAAGATTTGGGATGTGACAACTAAAATGTGCTTTCGCGTTGGGCATAGGGCCTTGATCTCATGTGTTTTCCGAGAAATTTATCTAAATATGACTTAAATATTTAATTCAGAGGATATTTTCCAAAAAATAATTTAGTTTTCTTATAAAATATTTGTAGTTCTCTTAATAGATGATAAAATATTGAATGCATTTAATGTTTTAAAACATTAAATGTCTGTATTTTTTATTTAATAATTATTTAAACTAGTATTTTAACATGTAAAATATATAAATAAGTTTATTATATTTAATTAAAATTTATAATAAATTATGTACAAATAAATAATATGTTTGAATATATAAATTATATTTAAATTTTATATAAATAGATACTTTTAAACATAAAAATTATATTTTTATTTTATGATAATTTATATTGTATTAAAAAAACTATCTTTATACTAATAATTAATTTTAAAATATTAATATTTAATTCATAACTAATTATGAAAAATAAAAATTAAATTAAATAATAAATTAAAATAACTTACAAATCCTTTAATTGAATAAAAGTCTCTAAAAATACTCTTTTTACAATATAGTCAATCTTATTTATTTAATATATACAATTTAGTTATAAGAGAATTTGTGAAAATGTTTAAAAAAGTGTCATCTACAAACATGGATGAAGAAATGATGAAATAAAAAATAAAAAAAAAAGGCCCATTTACAAATATCATAGAAAGGTAGTATATAACGGATATAAAAGAAAGAATTAATTAGCCATACATTGTTATTGTAAAATTTTTAACGCTAACAACCAATTATATATTTTAAATTATCTTATTTTATTCTTATTTCATTAAATAAGTAAATGACATGATATTATTAAAAAATATGATTAGTTGTCAGTGAAAGAAGTGAAAAAAAAACTTTACATAGTATGGATGATTATATCTAAAAGAAATGGAATGGTCTATGGCATATAAATTCATGCTGTATAAGTGTATTTACAAAATAAAAGAAAAAGAAAAGGTGAATAGTAGAATACAATGGTGGGTTTGGTTAAATGAGTAAACACAGAAGAAGAGTAATTAAGGTTTGGGTTGTTGTGTTTTTGGCTATCCCTAAATTAAAGCAGTGTTTGTTAAAAGTTAAAAGTTAAAAGTAAAATGATGGGCAGAGTTAGGGAATTGAGTATTCATCGTCTAATAACATGAACCTCCCCTGATTGCTGATCAATATGCTTAATCCATCTCTTAGCAGCCGAAGCCCCAACAGCCGACACGTGGGCGATGTCAAGGCCCTTACCAACAGGAAGAAACACGGAGCGAACAAGACGGCGCGACGCTCCCTCAGCCACACTCCGCCACCCAAACCCATTCACGCCCGAGTTAACATTCTTGCATATCAGCACAGCCCCTTTCGCACTCAGCTTCGCCAGGCCCAGCACTCGGGAGAAGTCATCGCGCGTCGAATCCACCACCATGAAGTCCACCCCCGCCAGCCCCTCCATCACCTCCTCCGCCTCCCCCACCGCCATCTCCGCCCGCATCCCCGCCTCCGCCATCCGCTCCGCGTACTCCGACCTCGACCTCTCGTCCGGGACCACGCACACGTGCCGCCCACCCGTGTGCCCCCTGGCCACCGCCAGACCCACGCTCGTCGCCATTGCTCCCCCCCTCCGACCACGTCTCCACGATCAGCTGCGCCTTCCACCCCGCCGCCATCGCCGACACCAGCTCCGCCACCCCCGATTCCCGGAAAACCCGGCACTGCACAAAAAATAAAAAAGCAAAAAGGGTTAGAGGCTTATAGATGGAAGTGGAACTAATGCAGCAAACACGAGTTAGCGCTTTCTTACGGATTGTACTGTTTGGATGTATGCCTTGGATGCTGTTTCTGGAGACCAAACTAGTTTCATTTTCCTTCGATGCGTTGCGTTGCGTTGGTGATTGTGAATATGGGAATATATGGCCAATGAGAGGGATTAATTATATATAAGCGAGAGAGAGAGAGAGAGAGAGAGAGTAGGGTAGGAGCGTTGACATTTATTCCGCGCCAATCTGACGTGTGTATTAGATTCGGATAACTCCGCTTTTCTGTTTCTCTATTCAACTGTTTTTTTGTTTCTCTGTCGCCATTAAGCGATCGATGCTTTCCCTGTCATGTCTTACGTGTATCATACAACTACAACTTACTGTTCCACATTCCAATAAAGGATAAATGGACACAAATAAATAAATTATTTAATTCATTTTTTCTTGTACCAATATCATATACAAGGAAATCAAACTCTGAGATCAAATCAATTATGTAACCGCGACAAATAAGAAATAAATTATGAACTTGTAAATATTTCATGTACGAATATTACATTGTTCCTTCTAGAAAACACATCTCTTAGAAATTTCTTCGGTTTGAACTCAAGAAATTCCTAACAAGTTCCGCAATGCATGACCTCAATGAAGTGCTTAAGGCACATTTAACAAGTGTGTTTTCTTCCTCTAATATGTTTTTTTTTTGAAAGGTGTGTAAATATGTGAATGTGACCTTAAATGAGTGTGGGAGAAGGGGTGCCTGGGGTGGTAAGGATTGAGAATGGTGTCTTAGTCACATGTGAAAAGGTCCAAAGATTATAGACTCCCAAGTTCTTTGCAGTTTAGGGCCTCCCCAGCCATTAATGTGATAGGGTCATAGTACTAGGTTGATACTATAGGTGTACATGTTAAATCGTTAGTAAGTGTTGGCAGTATGTGTACCACTCCAAATTATAAAGTATATTATAAGAACTGTAAGAATAATAAAAAATGATTTTTTGTTGTACAAATATTAATTTCTTTCTATTTTATTTTGGCTGACGTTTAATATTTTTTTTTCACATGCACTAAAAAAATGCAATTAATATCTTAAATTTCATGAAATTTGTTATGTAATTTCTTAATATACTATTTATTTTTCATATTAGATAATTCACTTTCACACACACACACACACACACACACACACACACACACACACATATATATATATATATATATATATATATATATATTATTCTTACCGGAATTTGACCGTAGGGGTGATCCGTCCAGTAAGATCGGTGAGCCTCCTTTGCTTGATGTATTGGTGCTCCAAGATGGGGGATGTACCTGCAAAAGAGACTCTGATGTCAAAGTTAGGGTTTGTATGAGTAATAGTCTCGTATAAGTAATGCACGTACCTTGGAGCGAATTAGGTTTTCTTTGGGCTCTGGGCCTGAGATAATATATGATAGCGGATCTCGTCTGGGGCGAGATCCTCGGTAATCAGTGATTAGATAATGGGTCTCGTATGGGCGAGATCCTCGGGAATCAGTTGTGATTCACCTGAATGCCGAGCTGACGTCGCACGACGCGTGCCCGAGATCATCTTGCACTGTGATGCCGAGCTTGGAGCTCGGCTTCGCGGTACGGTCAGTACACTAGCCCCCCGAGCTCCGAAGACCGTAGGTCGAGGAGTTAAGACCGAGCTCGCTAGGGGGAAGTGACCCTTCACGTATGTCCGCCTGTCGAGATGCCACGCGTGCAAAAGTCGTTTCATGTTTCGAAACTCGAGGTCGGCGCGTTAGTGGTCATGATGGTTATGCAATGATGGCTTTCTCTGTCATAATGGGTCTCATTTAATGCGTGGTCAGGCGTGTCCCTTGGGTGACACGTGTCGTGACCGTTTTGAAATTCTGGGGGAGAGTTTTTTCTTTTCTTTCACTCGCGCCTCTTGGCCTTTTTCACTTTGCTCTTTTCCATTATTGTGGCTTCTTGTGCATGTCGTTGCTCTCGCTTTCGTCCATTCTCCGTCTCCGTTTCAGTCACCGTTTCCGGTAACCCCTTCGTTGTTAGGGTTATTTTCTGAAGAGGAGTATCAGGTACTTCCTTTTTACTGTCTTCTTTTCTCTTCTTCCTGGTTTTTCTTCGAGTCTTTCTTTTCTTTTTCATGGCTAGGGGGAGTAGTGCCGGTTCTTCTGCGCCTTCTCGGGGTAAGGCGCGTGGTAAGGCAGTGGCTGTCGGGAAGGCTACCGCCGAAAAGAGGGATCCGCCCCAGGGCCTGGAGCCAGGCATTCCTGGTTATGACTGGGTCAAGTGTGAGATGGCGGGGGTCCAAAGCGTCTTTCGGACCTTTCTTGATGTTAACAGGATCTCTAGGTCGTGTAGGGTTTGTGACCCTTCTATCTCCCATATGATTCGGCTTGAGCCTTGTCAGGTCGATGAGGGCATGTACATGGGGAAGTCTACTGATCCTCCCCATTTCTATATGTACCTAAGCTTTTTTAGGGATTTAGGTGTCTGCCTTCCCTTCACCCGATTTGAGTGCAATTTTTTGAACTTCATCAACTCAGCTCCTTGTCAGTTGCACCCCAATAGCTGGGGTTTTTTGAGGGCTTTTCAAGTCCTGTGTACAGTGCTGGGGATAGAGGTGTCTCTTCGCGTCTTTCTTCATTTTTATCAACTGAAGTTAGGCGCTCCGCCTTATGGTATTTTGTCTTTGAATGGGAGTAGGGATGGGGGTTTGTTTACTCTCTACTCCCAATCATATAAAAACTTCAAACAGGAGTTCTTCCGGGTTGCCCTTGTGGGTATTGACCCCTTGGAGGATGAGGTGTTCCACTTCGGCGGCTTGTCGAAGTTTCCTTTTTACTGGTGTTCCAAACCGTCTAGGTTTCATGGTTTGGGTAACCTGGAGGTGACGGCTTCGGAGGCAACCGCCATCGAAAACCTTGCCGCGCTCCCTCCCCCGCTGGATTGCAAGCTCGTTCTGTCGCTTACGAATTCGCCCTATAGGGAGAGGGGCTTAGAGAGTGAGTATTTCGTGTTTTGGTGGTTTGCTAGGGTTCGTGTAATTTCCTTTTGCTGATGTGTTTCCGTTTTTGTTTGCAGGCATTATGGGGAAAAACTTGTGGCGTGAGCTTAAGCACCGCTACAACGTTGCCGAGCTCGAGGTTCCCGAGCCTCTGGAGGAGGATGTTGCCCCCCTGAAGGCTAGTCGGAAGAGAAAGAGGGGGGGGGGGGAAAGAGGTCGGGGGAACCTCGGTCCCTCCAGGTGTCGAGGAGGTGACCTCCAAGGCCGCTGATGCTGATGCGGTGGATCTCACTGAGAGTCCACCGCCCCGGGTGGCCTCTGAGGAGGTGGCTCAGACTGCTGAGCCTACTGTGCAGGCCGCCGAGGTGAGTGTCCTTTCTCTTCATGCGCGTCTTTTGCGCTGACTTTGTTTGGTTTATTGAGGCGGAGTGTATCCTTTCGCAGGTCGGGGTGACCGCTGCCGAGGTGGGAGACCAAGCTGCTGAGCGAGTTGCTCGGGTAGCCGGGGTGGTAAGTATCTTGTTTCTTGGGTTTTTCGTTAATACTTTTATTGTGCTTTCTGGTCGCTTGACCTAGGGCCATTTTTTGCAGGCAGGAAATGCCCCTGAGGCAGCGACGCAGGCTGCCGAGTGGGTTGCCCAAGCTGCTAAGGTAGGTAGCATTTGTTTGCTTGATTTTGTGGTTCCCCATATGTCACCTGGTTTATTTTTGACATGGGGTTAATTTTCGCAGGAAAGGTCGGGGGTCCCCATTGTGGACTTTCTGGATCCCGAGCAGGGGACGCCGACTTCCGTCGCTGCTGAGGCCCGTGGAGGAGGCCCTAGTCATGAGGTTCCTTCGTCTGCGGCTGCCGCTTCGGCGTCGCCTCTTTGCCCTTCGCAGGAGGCTTCCCGGAGCCGATATCTGACTCACCGTTTCGGGAAGGGTCTTTCCAAAGTGCGGCTGGACCACGTGAGCGCCTCCGCCGACATGGATTCGCTGTGGAGCGCGGGGGTGACCGGGGAGAAGTTCTACCCTCAGGGTTCGTTGAGCTCCGAGGACCAGGGGTTGATAGACGGGACCGGTCCCGAAGAGAGTTTTGATGCGGCCCAGGTCCTTCTGCAGAGGGTTATGGGCATATTGGGCCATTGGAAGCCCAGGTGGGGCCAACAGCGGGAGAATTTGGTCAAGCAACAAGAGGACCTGGCCAAGTTGAGGGGCCGACTTCAACCTTGGAAGGAGGCAAACAAGATCCTGAGGGAAGAGAATAAAGCTCTTAGCGTAGCCCTTGATGAGGCAAAGCGGCACGAGGCTGAGCTCTGCTCTGCGTGTGGCGACCTTGCACGGGTGCAAAAGTCTCTTGAGATTGCGTTGCGATCCAATGAAGCTTATGCCTCTCAGGTGGGGGAGCTGCAGGAGCTCGTCGCCTTCTCTCGAGGCCGCGCTCGCTCCTTGGAGGATGAGGAGACCTCTTCTCGTGGCCAAGTGCGGGCTTTGGAGGACGTTGTGACCTCCCTTAAGGGAGAGTTGGCGGCGACGGATGAGGAACGCCTCCGTAGCGAGGTCATTCTTGGTGGCCGTGAGGACGAAATTGCCACCTTGAAGGCGGAGCTCGCGGAGCTGGGGGCGGGGAAGGCGGCTACGGACAAGAGGCTCGCGGAGGTCGAACGCTCCGTTGTGGTTGAGCACAAGAGGGGTTTCCAAAAGGCTGCTCGTCAGGCTTGGCTTCTTGCTCTCGGATTCAACTTTTCTTTCATGCATGTGGAGAAATTCGTCCGCTTTGGGAGGCTAGTCAAGGAGGACGATGCCGACGACAGTTCTAGCGGGGATGCTTCAGCCTAGGCCGCCTTCGTAATAGCTAGATTTATTTTTCTTTGGCTTGAATTGATGTACTGAATTTTGAGAACTTTGTTTGTATATATATATTTTGCTCTATCTTGTCCGTATTTGCGTTCAATTTTGGCTATTCGCGCTGTTTGAGGCACATGTTTGGTGTCTGTTATATACTTTTGTATATGGTGATACTTCTACCTTGAGTTGGTGAAGTCGAGATTCGAGGTCGGCCTTAGTTTTTGTTTAGTAGGACTTTTTGTGGGAGTTCGAACCCGGCCGTAAATGAATGTGTTAAGATTCGTATTTGACCCCGAATTTTGACTAAGTAATTGTTGTGAGAGTTCATAAATGACCCTAGACTGGAGTCAAGGTCAGAATTCGACCTTAAGTCGGTCGTGCCGGGGTTTGAATTCGACCCCGATATTGAGAGTGGGGTGTGTTTTGCCAGGGTTCAAAGTCGTCCTCAGGTTTGTGGTTTGGGCTCGACCTTTATCGGGAGTGTCGAGGCTCATATTCGCCCTTACACTTCGATTTTGAGCAACTGATTGATTTTATTGTGGTTTGGATTTGACCGATTTTATTAAGGTTCGGGTTTGACCTTGAAAGTGCCGAGGTTCGTATCCGACCTTAGGCTTTGGTGGGGTTCGGGTTTGATCTTAGATTTGAGCAAAATGATTTAGCTAAGGTTCGAACTCGACTTTTAAGCGGGGACATTGAGGTTCATACCGACCTCGATTTCGAATAAAATGAAGTTTTTGGCGAGGTTTGTATTCGACCTCGCATCTGGATGCTGTGGTTCGTACTCGACCTCCTATGCTAAGGGAGGTTCAGGCTCGACCTCGGACTTCTGTTTGAGTGAGCATTTCTGTGAAGGTTCGATGACCTTGCTTTATTGGCGCCGAGGTTCTGAGCCGACCTCAAACCGGAGTGTAGTGAATTGGATAAGTTGTCCGTATCCGCCCTTAAGTTTAGGGTCATGTATGTTTCGTCACGGTTCGAACTTGACCTTAGGTATACGGCTCGTACTCGGCTTTTAACAATAGTGTCGAGGTTCGTACTCGACCTTAGATTTAGGGTGGTGCATGTTTCATTGAGGTTCGAACTCGATCTCGGATATGTGGTTCGGACTCGACTGCCGAATAAGTTATTAAGGTTCGAACTCGACCCTTGACAAGAGCGTCGGGGTTCGTATTCGACCTCGGATTCGAGTGAAGTGATTTGATTAAGGTTCTGAATCGACCTTTAAAGAAAGCGCCGGGGTTCGTACTCGACCTCGGAAATGTCGAGGTTCGGACTCGACCTCAAATTTGAGATATGCTATTTAGCTAAGGTTTGAACTCAACTTTTAACGAGAGCGTCAAGGTTCGTACTCGACCTCAGGTTTGAGATAAATTATTTAATTAGGGTTCGAACTCGACCTTTAACGGAAGCATCAAGGTTCGTACTCGACCTTTAAAGGAAGCGTCGGGGTTCGTACTCGACCTCGGAGATGTCGAGGTTCGGACTCGACCTCAAATTTGAGATATGCTATTTAGCTAAGGTTCGAAATCGACTTTTAACGAGAGCGTCAAGGTTCGTACTCGACCTCGAATTTCAGCGTTTGCACAGTTAGAGTTCGTTTTCGTCCTTTAGATAATCAGGAAAATAAGAATATGAGATGAGCAAAAGGAGTAGTTTTATTTATGGTGCTTGTGTGCCTCGTTAAAAACCCTTTCAGTCAAAGGCTGAGGCGGGAAAAGAGTGCACAGCTTTGTTCACACTGAAAGAAGAAGAGAGACTTAAAAACTTAAGGGGCTATGGTGGGGGGATTCCCCTTGCTTTGCTAGCTTGACGAGGAAGTCTTCAGGCTCTCGGCGTAGCATTGCCGAGCTGTTTTCTGATTAGCTTTGACGGAGATGACTTTACCGTCCTTGCCCGGGAACTTCATGGTGAGGTTTGGGGTTGACACTACCGCTCCGAGTTGGTTCAAGGTTGGCCTCCCGATGATGATGTTGTAGGAAGTGTTGGCTTCCACGAGGAGGTACCAGACCATGACCCGCCTTCTATCCGGTGGCGTTCTGAAAGTTGTCAGCAAGTCTACGTATCCCCGGGTGTGAACTCGCTCTCCTGCGAAGCCGACTAGGGGCTCCGTGTGAGGCTGGATGAGAGAGTGAGGGACGTCTAGTTTGAGGAATGTTGGCCAGTACAGGACGTCAGCCGAGCTTCCCTGGTCGATGAGTGTTTTCTGCACTTTCCAGTTGGCTATCTCCACAACGATGACCATGGGATCGTCCTGGTTAGGGTTAACGCCGGCGTAGTCTTCGTCGGAGAAGGAGATCGGCGGTGAGCTTTGGTGCGGGGCCGAGGTGGTAGAGTGGACGTAGTTGATGTTTTGTAGGTGTCTTCTTCGGGCCAAGCTGCTGGCGCCTCCTCCCGCAAAACCACCTGCAATCGTGTTGATTATTCCCCGCAAGGGGGCTGAGTCTGTCTCCTGACTTATTTCGGCCTGTACCGTGCCATCAGCATTTTACTGGGACCCTGTGGGTAAGTCTGTGCGAGCTCCTAACCCGCGGCCTCTCCCGCGGCCCCGGCCTCCAGAGCCACCTCGGGAACCTGGCTGTCGCTGGATGTAGTGGCCGAGGTGGCCTGCCTGGATGAGTTCTTCGATGCGGTCCCGGAGCGTGCAGTGCTCGTCAGTGGTGTGACCGTAGTTCCTATGGTACCGGTAGTGTTTGGACTTATCGGCGTTGTTGGGGGTGTGGCCGGGTGGTGGAAGGGCTAGTAGGTTATTGTTACTGGCTTCTTCCAAGATGTGGACTCTCGGGGCATTTAGGGGAGTGTAGAAGTCATACCTCCCGCTTCTGTTGGGTCTGGCCGGCTTCTTGAATTGGCTGTCATTATTGACTTTTACCTTATCTTTGTGGCCCTGTTCTGGTTTTGCGGGGCCCTCCCCGCGAACTTGGTCGCGGAAGGCCGAGTGCTCTTCCATCTGAATGTAGCCGGCAGCGCGGGCACGCAGGTCATCCATGTCGCGGGGGGCGTCGCGGCATAGGCTGTCGACGAACGATCCGGGTTTCAGTGCCATGAGCATGGCGTGCAGGGTGACCTCCGGGTTTAGATTCCGGATCCGAACCGAGATGTTGGAGAAGCGCTCCATGAAAGCTCGTAGAGATTCATCGTCGTTCTGCCTGAGGTTGGCCAAGGCGGCCGAGGTTGTGTGGTGAGGCCGGTTGGTGGCGTATTGTTCCATGAATCGCCGCACCAAGGTGGCAAAGCTGTCGATGGATCCGGCTGGTAGTTGGGTGTACCAATGAAGCGCGGGTCCCTTGAGTGAGGTCGGAAAAACCCTACACAATATAGCGTCGCTGTTAGTGTAAAGGTTTACCTGAGTTGTGTACGAGTCTATGTGCTCGTCGGGGTCCGTGGTGTCGTCGTAGCGGTCAAGGTGGAGGGGCTTCCACCCGCGGGGTAGCGGGGTCTCCATGATGCCATCCACAAAGGGATGACGGCGGAAGGGTTCTTGGCCCTCGGAGACGTGGGTGGGGCCCTGCTGGTACCCTGCCTTGTTCTATGCGTTGATGCATGAGACTAGTGCGTGGCAGGTCGTGAAGTCGGTGCCTTAGTCGTCGCTCGGGATTGGGAGGCTGAATATGTCTCCTCCTCATGATCGTCATTGTCGTGTGGAGGTTGATTGGAGTGATGTCGAGGGAGCTGGGCGCGGATGCGCTCATTCTCGGCGCGTAACGCCGCGAGGTCTGCTTCATTAGCGGTTCGCATTGTTGCGAGGTCATTCTCATACTGGGCACGCATGTTCTGGAGGTCGGCATCGTGCTGTTGTCGCATCTGCTCGACTTGGTCGATCAACCGCCTTAGGGTTGCAGCGTCGCTGTCCATGGTAGTTGAGTGGCTTGCGTGGTCTGCTGCTCGTCTGATGTGGCTTCTAGTAGAGACCATGCAGGTGGCCGATAAGAGTTGTCTTGATCGGCCCCAGGGCGCCAAATGTTCTTACCGGAATTTGACCGTAGGGGTGATCCGTCTAGTAAGATCGGTGAGCCTCCTTTGCTTGATGTATTGGTGCTCCAAGATGGGGGAGGTACTTGCAAAAGAGACTCCGATGCCAAAGTTAGGGTTTGTATGAGTAATAGTCTCGTATAAGTAATGCACGTACCTTGGAGCGAATTAGGTTTTCTTTGGGCTCTAGGCCTGAGATAATATATGATAGCGGATCTCGTCTGGGGCGAGATCCTCGGTAATCAGTGATTAGATAATGGGTCTCGTATGGGCGAGATCCTCGGGAATCAGTTGTGATTCACCTTAATGCCGAGCTGACGTCGCACGATGCGTGCCCGAGATCATCTTGCACTGTGATGCCGAGCTTGGAGCTCGGCTTCGCGGTAAGGTCAGTACATATATATATATATATATATATATATATATATATATTCTTATTTCATAAAAATTAGTTAAGAAAATAATATAAAATTATATTTAATATTTAGAAGGCATTTTCTTCTTATTGAGTTGATTTATTTTCAAGTCATATAAGTGTTATTCTGCATGTTTTTGGGATTTAAATGACTCATTATAATAATGTAGTAAGAGTGCGTATTTATTGTGCTTGGTTTTTTTTATATTGGATTAGTGGAGTTATTATTGTTAGGTTGACTTTTTTAAAATCTTACTCAATGTGTTTCCTTGTAATGGATTAGAATATTTATTATACTTTCTATAATTAATTTTTTTTCTATAAAAAATTATATTTAATATTTATTTAAAATTATAAACTAATAATCAATTTTTTTAAATGTCCATCAAAATAGACCAGATAAATAACTCTTAAAAATGAAATCATGAACAAAAAGTCGTTAGTATAAGTAATTCTATACTTAAACTTCTTTAAAAAAAAGTATGATTCAAATTTTCAGCTTGGCCATAAAATCTATATGAGATACACTTTATTTATATATGAATGACTTTGGTAAAAATAAATAATATCTCTTTATTAAATATAAATAAATAAATGAAATCATGTTGTTAGCCTTAGCCAATAGAGATGGAAGTTACTTTCCTCCTCTTACTGCCCTTGGTTTTGGGTTGAATCCCAGTGCCGCTTGTCATGCACTCACCACTGAAAATAACATCTAACGCATGACCAGGTGTCGGCTATTAATAATTTCATAATTGAAAAAACCCTATTTTAAAATACATATCTATCACTACTACAACATACGTTTTTTACATCGGTCCCGTGAAGCCATCTACATCAGTTTTGAAATCGATGTAAAATAGAGCGACGTAAAAAATATATAGATTTCTACATCGGTTCTGAGAACCAATGTAGATTAGGAATCCTTGTTTTGCTTCTTGCACGCCTCAAGCGCCTCCTCCACTCTCCTCTCAGCAACATTCTGAGAGGCTCATTGGACTCCAAAGTCGCCATCATGAGGCCGTGGAAGGCCTCCACGCGGAGCGGGTCTCGCTTGAGGATTTCCTCGAATAGGTTTCGTGCCTGAGCGTGTTCACCTTCAACAGCGGCCACTCGTACTCCTCCAGTTCGACTTCAATCAAACGATCCAAACCGCCATCGCTTCCTCGATGCGGGCTCTGATTTTGCACTCCATGAGTGCGTGGAGCACGTCGGTGTCGTCGGGATTGGCGGTGAGGCGCTCTTCAAGAGCTCTCTCCACTTGCTGGTCGACCTCCTCCGTAGACTCGGCCTGCGACGGCAACGAGAGCGAGGCGGCAAAGGTGGGCGCGTGGAAGCGCATGAAGAAGAAGGCGGTGGCAGCGACAACGATGCAGGAGGTTTCAACGAGGGGGGAGAAGAATGAGGTTAGGGTTTGGATAAGAGGAGACGAGGGTTCACGAAGAGTTCTCAATATTACATCAGTTACTAGGTGAACCGATGTAGATTTATTTATAATTATTTACAAAATTGTCATCGCGTATTCAATACTACATCGATTTTACTAAAAACGATGTAGAACATTCAATATTTACATCGGTTCCAGTCATAACTGATGTAAATATACTTTATATTATATACTTATTTACAAAAATGCCACCGCATTTAATTTCTACATCGGTTTTACATAAACCGATGTAGAATTGACGATATTAAATAGTAACTTTCTAGTAGTGTATTTATATATAATAAAACGTTTCCTAATTCTAATTTATTAATTGTATCTATATTCTTTACTCTATGAATGTATTTCAGTGTCCTTTCCGTCACGCAAGTATCAAAAGAAACATCACACCACGGTTGCTACTTGCTAGAATATGCATACGCGAGTGTTTTGATTTCTATATTGAATGAATAAAATTATCTCAATAAATACCAAGTATTTTCTTGATAAATCTCTAAATACTAGTGCATGTCATTTTCATTTTATAGAACAATTATAAGATTTTTACATAAAAATATCTTCAAGCATCAAGCCTTAAAAATTAGCTAATTCTAGAATAGAGATAAGAAAACTTCATGCGCGCCTGTCGGAAAGGAATGCCTTGTTGTCTGTAATGAATAAAGTTGGGAAAACGACTTCAACTCCCATATCCTACGTTTGTCAAACATAAATAAAATATAGAACAAAAGACAGAAAGAATAGATGGGTCGTGAGTCATGAGATGATATAAAAGAAAGTATGAAAAATGGAGAATTGGACCTATTCAAATAAATGACTTTACTTAACTCGTGGGTGCATTTTAGGAGAATAAGAATTCAGGTCAGATGAGGGCGGTATTAGATTACTTCCAGAAGCACATATTTATTTGTCAATTCAAGGTCACCGCGTCTAAACGATATTGATATGAAGAGGATCATAGTCCCATTCAAAACCATATTTTCCAAGTATCTATGCTGACATGGTTATGATATGTTCGAATACTTACTCAAACCTGATTTGATTCCATTTTAAAATAATTTGCCCAATTTTCATAAAAAAGAAAAGATGCTACGTATACTTAGCTTTGATGCTACGCTTACAGTAACTCCACAAAGCCAACTACTACTACTTCTATTACATCACAAATCACATTCCATCTGTTGATTAACGTCACCTAGTTAGGTTAGGTTCTTATCCTCCCCTTACTATCGACCTTTTTGCGCAGTCCACGTATCTGGACCATTTGGGTGCACGTATACAGTTTTTTTCTTAAAGTTAAACTTATAACCCTATGATTTAATATTTAAATTAATATACGTAATGACGATAGTCAAATAATTGTTTCTTGTGTGGTGATACAAATCATGGGCTTGCATTACGGGATTTAAACTATGGTGGCCCACTTTCTGGTTATGAGCCTCCGAAGCTATCAGAACCAACGATTCATTTCACCTGCTCCATTTTAGTATAAAGTATATTCCTTCGCGGATTAAGAATTGACACTTATGACTAACCCCGCTGTTTGATTGAGACAGTACGAGAGAACAAAATAAAAGAAAAAATAAATGGAAGAAAATTAGAAGAAGAAAAAAAAACTTTTGTTTTTAAATTCTAAGAGTCTAATTTGTCTTCTTTATTTCTTGTCTTATCAAACAAAAATATTATTATTTATATTTATCTCTTATTTATTTTCTTTCTTCTTATCTTCGTAAAATCATTAAGCAATTTGTTCAAAGAGAGTAATCTTTTATGTACCATTAGTATAAAAAGAATTACATGGCTAATTAATCATAAATTATGTTTAGTATGAATATTAAATTAGTTGTTATAAAAGTTAATAAGATTATCATTTATATAAATAGAGAGAGAGGAGAGATCTGTTTACTTTAGAAGTAAGTCTATCTACACTTACTTCGTTCAATAACTCGTGTTCTACATCAAATTTTAACAATATAATAGTTGCATTTAAAGTCCTTAATGCATATAATAAGTCTGTAAATTTTTAAAAATTTTGAAAATTATTTGATATTTCATTTCATTAATTCAAATTAACGGATTATCATAAAATCATTTTATACATGGATTTGAATTAATGAAATAAATATCAAATTGTTGAAATTTGATGAAGAACATGAGTTATTGAACGGAGTAAGTCTAGGTATATATATAAGGGAGGGTTCAATAACTTTTACTAAGTATTACACCGCCCAATAACTTTATATTAAATGTGAATTTTAGAAATCCAACCGTTAAATTAGAAGTTATTTACTCTTAAATCATATATACAAAATTTTATATTAATCCAAGATGATTTGATACTTCATTCTTATAAAACAAAATTGACATAATATATACATTTCAAAATATAATAAAATATGAACTATAAGAATAGGAATGAAGTAGAGAGAGAGAGGAGGGATCCGTTTACTTTAGGAGTAAGCCTACCTAAACTTATTCTGTTCAATAATTCATATTTTACATCAAATTTCAACAATCTAACTGTTGAATTTAAAGTTTTTAATGCATAAATCAAATTTGCAAATTTTTAGAAAATTTAAAAATCATTTAACACTTCATTTCATTAATTCAAACTAATGTATAAAATGATTTTATGATTATCTGTCAATTTAAATTAATAAAAATAAATCTCTCCTTTTATATATATATATATATATTAGTTAATTGATAATGTAAAAATCATTTATATTGTTTTCTAATGATTGCAACATTTTGTAAGAAAATATGAGAAACTGGTATAAAATTATTTTTTATGCAAAAAGCTACTACTATTCATAAACTCTTGGAACTAAATTTGATTCCAATAAATAAAGAAGAAAAAAAATGGTCATTCATGTGACACATGGACCTAGTGTGCATATAGCTTTTTTATATAAAAATTTGGGCTATATACCACAACAATGAGTTTCACCAATTAATACATATACTCTTGGTTACTAACATGATGGTTTGAGTAAAACTTTTGTAAACTCCTTAATGCTATGCTTAGAAAAGAGGTGAAATTAAAAGGAAGTGAAAAAATAAATAAGAAATGATTTGATAAAAAAATAAAGTTAAATTTATGTTTAACTAATAAACTAGAATAGGTGTGAAATATAGAAAAACTGATATTTTAAAATTATATTTAATTATATTTTTATATAAAATAAATAATACATATAATTACCATTTTATTCTTATCTCTTTATTCACGTTTGTTGTTCCATTGTTTTTTTATATGATTATTGTATTAGCATAATACATTACCATTTTATTATATTGTAATATAGTGATTTTCATGATGATAATTGTATGAGCATAATGCATTACCATTCTAGCATAATGCATTATCATCCTCTCTTTATGCTTCCCAATTCAATACATTATAGTAGCATACACCATTTAGCAAGTCACAGACTCAGACTAGTTAAAAATAAAAGAGGGTTAATTTTGTCAATCATGAAAATTTCACGCCAATCCCCTTGCCATAGAGGATAAATTTTAATCAGTGGGACCCGTCTACATTTTCTCGCCAATCCATCCTATCAAGCACAATTGATTTTTCTATATTACTTTCTTATTATCTTCCTTCTCTCAAATATCCTCTAAATCCACCCACCAAACACACTGTAAATGATTAAAAAATGTGACTGAGAAGGTGATTAGTTAGATCCTTCAATGAAAATTAGTCAATTACAAATTTATGTTAAGAATATGTATAAATATCTTTAAGAAAATAAATAAGTTTTAATAAAAATATTTTATTTATGTTTTAAATATTTAAATTTAATTTGTTTTAATTATTTTGATTTATTTTCTTATTTTTTAGAATAGGATAATATTAATATTTAATTATTGTATCACAATGTTTTTTTATATGTAGAGTTTCTGAATAAAATTATATTATGTTCCTCTAATAAAAATATATCTTTATAAAATATAAATACAAAATATTTCATCATTGATATATCAGAGTCAAGTTCTTGTGACTTATGGATATGTAAGTAAAAACAAATTTTTTACAAATTTTTCTACATATTTTTGGTGAAAAAAGTTATGATCTTTGAACAATGAGAATGGAGACATATCTAGAGATTTTAGATCTTTAGAAAATTGTAAAACAAGATTATGATGTGCACTACTAGACCATCCCACTATTGAAAATTTACAATGAAATAAAAATCAAGAAGGCTAAGCCAAGAATTTGTTTGTTAGCTTGTGTCTCACTAAATGTTTTCACCAAGATCATGACTCTTAAATATTACTTGAAGGAAAAATATGTTGGAGATGAAAGTATTCCATGTATGTGTTGAATTTAATGAGAGAATTTAAGTTACAAAGAATAAAGAAGTCAAAGATAATCAAATTATTATGGACCAAATTAAAATCAAGAGTGTAAAATTAACACACTAGGAGTGCAACCAGAACGGGCCGTTCTAGTTTCAGAATGAGCTGTTCTGGTTCCAAATACATTAAATCATTTTTGCATCCACATATGCATTCACGTGGCATCCACGTGACCAACAGTTAATTCTGTCTAAATAATTTGAACAGAAGCCCAATATTACAATAATTTAAATTATTAGAAACCAAATTAAAACCAAAAATTAAAATAAAATTAAATTGAAACAAATAAATATTATAACCAACTAAATTAGGTTTTTAAGCCTTAACGATATTATTTTACTAATTTTTTAACTTACGACACAGTTAAAGAAACACATATTCCTAGAACTGAGAAAACCATGTCTTACTACTTTTTACATAAAGAAAAATACAATGTTATACAATTACCAAATACCAATGTTCATATAAAATGGAGGATGACATCATTAATATATATTATGACTTCGTCGTACAGTAGAAGTAAAAAAAATGTAATAAAAAAAAGGGGAGACAAGAGAAGGAGGAATCTCAATTCAAATTCAAACAAGACAAAAAGTAAAATTGCAATCGTACGTCCTTCATGAAGCGCAATGAAATTGAAAATCATATTGCTTGAAAAAATGACTAATTGTACGTCTTCAGTTATACGAACATTCAAACCCAGGCACTGTGAATACAAAAAAATCTCTGGTAATGGAATTTACTTTGCAAAAAAAATTTATCTCTCAAATATTGGAACTGAGTCTCTTTTTATAAGAGAATTTCCTTATAACCAAAAATCTCCATTATCTATCCCTTCCCCTTTTTTCTAGCTAACCCTTTTTATCTTTTGAAGAATAAATCTTCACATTATCTTCCTTTTTTTATCTTCTTTTATATATATATATATATATATATATATATATATATATATATTAAAATTTATTTCTTTTTAGAAGGTGATTAATTAGATTATTCGATGAAAATTAGTCAATAACAAATTTATGTTAAAAATATATCTTAATATCTTTTGATAGACATATTTTATTTATATTTCAAATATTTAAATTTAATTTGTTTTTAATTATTTTAGGATTTGTTTTCTTATTTTTAAAATAGGATAATATCAATATTTAATTTTTGTATCATAATTTTTCTCTTTATATATAGTGTTCTTACCGGAAATTTGCTGTAGAGCTGATCCGCCGGGTAAGATCGGCGAGCCTCCTTCACTGGTACGCTGGTGCTCCAAGATGGGGGTGGTACCTGCAAAAGAGACTTCGATGCTAAAGTTAGTGTTTGTGGGAGTATGAGTCTCGTATAAATAATGCACATACCTTTGTGTGAATTAGGGTTGTCTTGGGCCTTGGGCATGAGATAAGACATGATATGATAAGATATCATATGATATGATATGATATGATATGATGAGATATAATATGATATAATTGGAGGGCGGTTCTGATCTGGGACGAGATCCCCGGGTTCGGGAATGATCTGCCCAAATACCGGGCCCCAAATACCGGGCTGACGTCGCTTAGCGTGTGCCTGGGGTGGCTTTGTATCGCTAATCCGGGCTCGATCCTCAAGTGAGCCTGTTGAGGTTCGTACTCGACCTCAGAATTTTAACGAGGTTCGTACTCGACCTCAAATTTTGAGTAAAATGATTTAATATTAGGGTTTTTACTGTCTACCGGTACATTGGCATTGTTAGGGTTTTACCTTGTGATTGCGGTGCGGTGACAAAATTGTATTTTTATTCGTTTGATGACGTGGCATCTTTGGGCCGATGTGGTATTTCGATATCCATGTTTCATGGCCGAGCTGAGGAACTCGACAATAATGAGTTTGCTACTTGGTTAGGCTAGTAAACCTTTGACCGGGTCAATAGATTGGTGAGGGACAAGTTGGCAACTCTGCTGGCCAGTACACTTGCCCCCCAGCACCGAGTGATGTAAGAGCAAAGGGGCTTCTGAGGAGCTCCCAAATTTGATGTTTGAATGTTCTAATTCGATCTTGTTAAGTAGATGTGATTTTTAAGGGTCGAGCTCGACCTTGACATATCAAGGTTCGAACTCGATCTTGGTTAATAAAATGTGATCTCAAGGTTCGGACTCGACCTTGGCATATCAAGGTTCAAACTCGACCTTGGTTGATAAAATGTGATCTCGAGGTTCGGACTCGACCTCGGCATAACAAGGTTCGAACTCGACCTTGGTTAAGAAAATGTGATCTCAAGGTTCAGACTCGACCTTGGCATATCAAGGTTCGAACTGGACCTTGGTTGATAAAATGTGATCTCGAGGTTCGGACTCGACCTCGGCATAACAAGGTTCAAACTCGACCTTGGTTAAGAGAATGTGATCTCGAGGTTTGGATTCGATCTCGGATGAGAGTATTGAGGTTCGTATTCGACCTCAAACCAAAGTTGGATGAACTTTTAACGAGGTTCGAATTCGACCTCGGATGAGAGTATTGAGGTTCGTATTCGACCTCAAACTAAAGTTGGATGAACTTTTAACGAGGTTCGGATTCGACCTCGGATGAGAGTATTGAGGTTCATATTCGACCTCAAACTAAAGATGGCTGAACTTTAAACGAGGTTTGGATTCGACCTCAGATGAGAGTATTGAGGTTCGTATCTGACCTTGTAGACCCCTAAAATTGTCCGGGTCGGAAATAAGACTCGAAGACTATCAAAGATCAATGGAAAGTCAGCCAGAAGGACTCCCAGAAGACCATAGGATGACTATCTGTAGGTTTAGAGGTCTTAGAGTAGCTAAAAATAAGAAAGTGAGAGGAGTGGAGCTCAATACGGCCTCTTTGGAGCTCAGTACGGCCCGTATTGCATTTTTGAACTGCAATACGGCCGTACTGAAACCAATACGACCGTATTGATGTTTTTGAAATTCAATACGGCCGTATTGAATTCAATACGGCCGTATTGAATTCAATACGGCCGTATTGAAGTTCAAAACTTCAATACGGGCTGTATTGACACCAGGGGCCGTACTACGCCTCACCCCTATAAATAAGACGTCATTTGGACGTCATTTGACACTTTTTCACACTTCTTGGACTCTCTCCTTGAGTATTCTGGGGTTTTTGAGCAGTGTTCTGCCCTAGGAATCTCTCCGAGAGCCGATCCGATGAAGTTCTTGAGTTCTGAGCATTTAGCTTGAGAATTCGAACTAGTCGAAGGGAAATCTTTTTGATTTCCATAGTAAAGATTAATTTTTAGGGAAGGAGCGAGCGAGCGTGTAGTGGGAGGGAGCGCCAAAAAGCCTCCTAACATCTGTTTAGATATATAAAAGCACGCTTCAATAGGTTTTCCTTAAAATCCCTTCTTTTATTGCTTTCTGATTGTCGCATATTTAATTTTGTCATCATGTAGATATTTAATTTATAATCGTTTATAATAAATAGGGGTAATTTAGTAATTTTGCACTGTTATTTATGAAATAATCCGTCATAGGGAACCCGAAAGGGGCGTTGTGGGGTGCTAACACCTTCCCCGCACGTAACCGACTCCCTTACCCGACTCTGGTTGTAATGACCAAGGTTGATTTATGAAATCAATTGCCTTATCCCTTTTTCCAATGTTTTGAGTAAAACATTGGTGGCGACTCCAAGAACCCTACCTTTTGCGAAAACCACTAATCCATGGAGGGTCCCGCTTGGGGTTAACATGGATTGGTGAACCATTTTAATAAAATTGTTAGTTCGACAAGGTCTCAGTTTGAGAATAAGTCGTTCTAACAATCCACCACTTTTCAAAACATTAAAACGAGTCCGACCATCGTCGCGAATGCCAAGGTCCATTTCGGCGGGTGGCGACAGATGGCGACTCCACTGGGGAAGCCTCGAGAGTCAATCCCATTTAGTGATGGATTCTTTTCAAAATAATAGTTTAAAATTACTTTATTACCCCTCACTTGTATGATAACATGTTTATCTATTTGGCTTTAATAACTGTTGTATGTTTAAATTCTCGCAATTGTTTGAAATACAAACTGTACACGAACCTTTGCACACAACAGTTCCCTCTATACCCGGGGGCATGAGTGGAAAGCCATAGGGAGTGGATGCTAGTACGGCCGGTTGTCGAATGGGTCTATAGGTGCCCGTAGACCGTTGTCGGAAAACATCACTCAAGGTGATAACCATGAACTCAAGTCTGACAGTGCGTTGGAACTTTCCATCGACTTACGACGAGAGGAATTGGGTCCCTATAATGGGGGCACCTTGGGGGCCTCAGACCAGTGAGAACAGTTAGAACCTCCTTGAATATGCACTTTTCTGCAGGATACCCCTACCTCGTGATTCGCTCGTGACTGTTCGTGGATGAGTGAATTGTTTGTGCATCGTTTACGTGACATTGTTTGAGCATACATTGCATTCTTTAAACATACAACATTCCTTTTTTAAAATAAGAATAAATAGGAATAAGAATCTTCCATTACATGGTGTTAACATCTACCTTCATCACATTCATATAGGTAGTTTCCCTTTTCACCCAAAAAAATACAAAAAACAAAATACCCAAAAAAAAGAAAAAAGGGTTATTTATCCAAACCAAGCAATATCATGCATCATCTTAGGGACATCCTAAAAACATGATAATGCTTAGTTGAATAAACACAATGCATGCATATTCATCGCCATCATCTCATATCATGCATTCTTATCAAAGATCATGGAGGGATCTAGTTTTGCATTTCATACATCCCTCCTGGTAATTCATTAGAAAAAAAACATTAATAAAAAGAAAGGATCAATCGATGCGTATGTTCAAAGAATGGATCGCATGCCGTTCGTTATCAAGTGTAAGCCAACAATCGTGCCAAGCGAACACACGTCAACTCCGTTGTTGGTAATCAAGACGAATAAAGGGGAAGGTCCGACACCGTTAAGGATCACTGCTCCAAGACCTTTCCCCTACGAATCGAATAAGGCTGTGCCATGGATATACGACATCCATTCTTCTGCCGACAGCGATATCTCTAACATCGCTGGACTTGGGGGCATGACTAGGAGTGGCAGGATCTACACTCCCGAAGATCTTCATGACAAAGCTCCCAAGAATAAAGAAAAAGAAAAAGATAAAACCGAGGAAAAAGAATCCGAGGAGGAGACAGACGAGCTGTTAAAGTTTATCCGACAAAGCGAGTACTCCATCGTGGATCAACTTCACAGGACGCCAGCAAAGATTACGCTGTTGTCTTTGATCCTAAGCTCCGAACCGCATCGACAAGCTCTGTTGAAAGTCTTGAACGAGGCATATGTGTCGCACACTATCTCCCAAGACAAATTTGAGGGGATTGTTAGTCACATCACGGCTAGTGATCACCTCTCTTTCACCGATGAAGAGATCCCCGCTGAGGGACCAAACCACAATAAGCCCTTGCACATCTCTGTAAAGTGCAAGGAATATCACATCGCTAAAGTCTTGGTGGATAATGGATCTTCCTTGAACGTGATGCCAAAAAGAACGCTTGATCAAGTGGCAATCAAGGGAATCCAAATGCGCCCGAGCAACATGATCGTTCGAGCTTTCGACGGTTCTAAAAGAGAAGTGGTGGGAGAAGTCAATCTCCCAATCCAAATTGGACCCACCATCTTCAACGTCGAATTTCAAGTGATGGACATTACTCCCGCATACAGCTGTCTCCTCGGCCGACCTTGGATTCATGATGCGAAAGCTGTTCCTTCTACGCTCCACCAGAAAATCAAATTCATAGTGGGTGACAAGCTGGTGACTGTACAAGCTGAAGATGACATACTCATCAGTAAGCTATCCACCATACCTTACGTGGATGCAGCAGAGGAAGCTTTAGAAACCGCCTTCCAAGCATTGGAGATTGCCAATGTTGAAACGTTTCCCCGAGAAATGAAGAAGGTAGCCTACATGCTCACCAAGAACGGATACTTGCCGGGACAAGGACTTGGCAAGGATTCCCAAGGAATTCCCGAGCTACCCACTATCAAAGATAATCCGGGAAAACAAGGGTTAGGATACAACCCTAATAAAGATCAAAGGACGAAGAGGAACCAAGATCCTTCTCGACGTTCTTTAAGCCAGATCTTTAGGAAGGCCGGTTCACAAGCGTCAAGGCCGGTCGTCGTCATCAAGTGTTCTTCTCCTTCCGATAGGGATATATAGACCTGATGACTATTAGAGATTACTCCTCGGGGATAGCCCGACCCCCGAGTCTCGATAGGGCACATGTTTCCATTATGATTATAATAAAATCATTCTTTATTCATTTCTTATTGCTTCTTTTCTCGCTTACAATAAACTTCTAGGCCGCATTATTTAACCCTGTTTGAATAAGCATAAATGAGGTTAAAATTGTCTTAATAATAATAAACCCGCATCATTTTTATGTGGAAGTGTGCGATAACTTAGAACACCTTCCCTTGGCCTCGACAAGTGCCATCATGGATAAAAAGAAATCTTTTAAAATAAAAGAAAGCTCGGCAGGAAACCCAAAAAGGGGGCTGCGCAAAAATAAGAGCAAAAGACCCGCTAGGAATCCCACGAAAGGGTGACCTAGGCAAAAGTTAGGGTTGCAAAAATGAACAAAAACAAAAGTCCGCT
This sequence comes from Cajanus cajan, assembly GCF_000230855.2. NCBI lineage: Eukaryota > Viridiplantae > Streptophyta > Magnoliopsida > Fabales > Fabaceae > Cajanus > Cajanus cajan. The sequence continues at coordinate 55,549,509 of NC_138521.1, forward strand.
AAGACGCCACAAAAGGGTGTTTTAGGCAAAAATAAGGACAATCAAAAAACAAAAGAAATCCATGATGGTACCATGAGCCGAATTCAAAAAAGGTTCAAGGGAAGCTATCTAAGTTGTCAAAATCACAACGTCAATAACAAGATTTTCTTAACTTCATAAGTGTTTAATCAAACAAGCCTAAACACATAAGCCTACCTTGGCCAACCATTCTTACAAAAACCATTTTTGAAAAATAAATCCCCTCTAAAACACAAACTTCAGAACAAAAATATCTTTCCTTTCTTTTCTCTCTTGTCCCAAACGATTTTAGAATAATCTGGTGGAAGCATGGAGAAATAAATCATCACTGAAAATGGATCTAATCTGAATAATAAAATGGTGGAAGAACTGTGCCAAGAATTCAAGATCCAACACCACAACTCTTCCCCATATCGGCCGAAGATGAATGGGGCAATCAAGGCAACCAATAAGAACATCAAGAAAATAGTGCAAAAGATGGTTGTCTCATTTAAAGACTAGCACGAGATGTTACCCTTCGCTCTTCATGGTTATAGGACTTCAGTACGCACATCTACAGGAGCTACTCCATTCTCCCTCGTCTATGGGATGGAGGCAGTTCTACCCGTCGAAGTCGAAATACCTTCTCTAAGGGTAATCATGGAAGCAAAACTTTCCGAGGCAGAATGGGTTCAAAGCCGATACGACCAGTTGAACCTTATCAAAGAGAAACGGCTGAACGCCATATGCCATGGTCAAGCCTATCAGAGGAAGATCAAAAAAGGCTTTTGACAAGAAAGTCCACCCTCGAGTCTACCATGAGGGAGAGTTGGTAATGAAGAAGTTGCTACCAGTTCAAAAGGACAAAATCGGAAAGTGGGCCCCGAATTACGAAGGACCATACGTGGTGAAGCGAGCCTTCTCAGGAGGAGCATTGATCCTCACAGACATGGATGGAGAAGAACTTCGATACCTAGTCAACGCTGACGCGGTAAAGAAGTGCTATGCTTGAAGACGTTGCTTGCATAGGCCCGCTAGGATGAAAACCCGAAAAGGGCGTCCTAGGCAAAAGTTAGGGCAAAATAAAAAGCCCGCCAGTACAAGGGTACTAGGCAAAACAAAGGCAAATTTATCCCCACTAGGATACGTCCTAGGCAAAAATTAGGGGCAAAAGAATAAGACACAAAAACAAAGCAAGCAACGATCACTTGAATCGAAAACCGAAAGGCGGTTCAAGTGATTATCTTCTAGAAGCAAGCGTCTTGCAGTATCTACACTCCTGGCTCAGGCATCTCACCCGAAGCAACTATGGGAACGTAAAGAGCAACAATTACAGATATAATTGTTAAGCCCAATGTATATAGCCTACCCTGGCCAGCCATTCTTCAGAAATTTCCTTCTGTATATCTTTTTGTAAAAACACTTGTGAATATCAATAAAATATCTATTCATTTCTTTTCTCTCTTGACCATGTGATTATGCCTCTAAATTGGTATTTCATAAAAATTGTACGAAATTCCTTTAATAATCGGTCAATAAAGAAAATTGAAGGGGTTCCTATAAAATTTGTAATCTCCTGCGAAAAAGGCTCACAAAGATATTCCCTCACATTGACAACAGAAATTCCTCCAAGAAAAGGAGGATAGGGAGAGCCATTCATTTTTTCTAAAAAGCATTAATAAAATAATTAAACTTGCATTTGTGCATCACACACACATTAGTTGCACATTCAAAGACCTTATCATGAGGCAATCGCATAAAATAGAAAAAATAGAAAAATTGCTTGTGTATAACAGCAGTCAACAGAAAGACCAAAAAAACGACAAAAAAGGCAAAAATACAGAAAAAGCAAAAAAACAAAAAGGCAAAAATATAGAAAAAGTCAAAATTCGACGAAAAAGGCAAAAGATTTAGAAAATCAACCGCATCGTACAGAATAATTGAGCCTGGAGAGGCTTGCCGAAATAATACTCGTACAGAATAATTGAGCCTGGAGAGGCTTGCCGAAATAATACTCGTACAGAATAATTGAGTCTGGAGAGGCTTGCCGAAATAATACTCATACAAAATAACTGAGCCTGGAGAGGCTTGCCGAAATAATACTCCCCAAGGGACATCTCAGCTTGCGCTCTTCGGCTGAACAGAAAATACAGCATTGTACAGAATAACTGAGCCTGGAGAGGCTTGCCGAAATAATACTCCCCAGAGATATCTCAGCTTCTACTCACAGGCCAAATTCCCCAGTGAGAGCTATCAAACCAAGATCAAGCAAGATTCCCCAAGGGAGGCTTGATCATCTAAATAGAATATCCAAGTCGAAAGGACTCATACTTCCTCAGTGGAAGATAGCTTTCCAACTCAAGCAATGAGTGAAGCTAAGCCTGAAGAGGCTTTCTAAATAATACTCTGGGATACATAAAATCCTCAATCCACATTTGCCTACTCAGAGGCACTCCTTCAAAAAAGAGAAAAAATCGAAAAGATCAATAATCATTCCCCAAGCGGAATTCGGCATCAAGCCAATCATTGAACGTCAAGATGATCTGTCTAACAGAAGAGGCTAATCACAATTAATGACAAAATCCCCCAGTGGATAATAGCCTACACAGAGGCAACAAAAACTGGAAAATCAAAAGAGTCACCCGAATAAGGATAACCGGGATACTCCACCAACGTCGAAAGGACGTCAGCCAAATCATAAGGCGCCGCTCACATCAGAAAGAGCATCTTTGTGTCTACATCCCCAAGGAATCAGAAATTCCCCAGTGGGTACCAACTACGCAATGGAAAGTTGGGACACAAGAACTTATGAAATAACTGCACATCCCCTAGATGGATCCCTGCGTTATCCAGCCCTCAGCGGCATCAAAATCAAAAACAGTCGTCGAAGCAGCATCGTGGACTGTGGAGACAAAACTATCACAAATCCCTGGAGAGGGCAAACTCACGTTACCAAAGTGACCAGAAGCACCGAGGTACGCATCTTCCGGCTCGGGCGTCGAGTGAAGCTGACCCTGGAGAGGGCAAACTCATGCTACCGAGGTCGTCAGAAACACCGAGGTATGCAACGAGCCTGGAGAGGCGACGACTAATACTCACCATACCCCGTCGTCAGAAACACGGAGGTATGCAACTTCCAGCTCGGGCGTCGAGTGAAGTTGACCCTGGAGAGGGCAAACTCACATTACCAAAGTGACTAGAAGCACCGAAGTACGCAGCTTCCGGCTCGGGCGTCGAGTGAAGCTGACCCTGGAGAGGGCAAACTCATGCTACCGAGGTTGTCAGAAACACCGAGGTATGCAACGAGCCTGGAGAGGCGACGACTAATACTCACACTACCCCGTCGTCAGAAACACGGAGGTAGGCAACTTCCAACTCGGGCGTCGAGTGAAGTTGAGCCTGGAGAGGCGGTACTCAGCTACCAAGGTTGTCAGGAACACCGAGGTATGCAACGAGCCTGGAGAGGCGACGACTAATACTCAACCTGGAGAGGCTACTCAACAATTTTCCACCGGAAGACACTACAAGTCGGAAGGGTGGCTTATTCCCCGGACAATTGGGTCAACTCCTTTACTTGTCAACCGGTACACTAAAAAGCCGCTTGACTAAGTAAAGGGGGGGCAGCTGTAGACCCCTAAAATTGTCCGGGTCGGAAATAAGACTCGAAGACTATCAAAGATCAATGGAAATTCAGCCAGAAGGACTCCCAGAAGACCATAGGATGACTATCTGTAGGTTTAGAGGTCTTAGAGTAGCTAAAAATAAGAAAGTGAGAGGAGTGGAGCTCAATACGGCCTCTTTGGAGCTCAGTACGGCCTGTATTGCATTTTTGAACTGCAATACGACCGTACTAAAACCAATACGGCCGTATTGATGTTTTTGAAATTCAATACGGCCGTATTGAATTCAATACGGCCGTATTGAAGTTCAAAACTTCAATACGGGCCGTATTGACACCAGGGGCCGTACTACGCCTCACCCCTATAAATAAGACGTCATTTGGACGTCATTTGACACTTTTTCACACTTCTTGGACTCTCTCCTTGAGTATTCTGGGGTTTTTGAGCAGTGTTCTGCCCTAAGAATCTCTCCGAGAGCCGATCCAACGAAGTTCTTGAGTTCTGAGCATTTAGCTTGAGAATTCGAACTAGTCGAAGGGAAATCTTTTTGATTTCCATAGTAAAGATTAATTTTTAGGGAAGGAGCGAGCGAGCGTGTAGTGGGAGGGAGCGCCAAAAAGCCTCCTAACATCTGTTTAGATATATAAAAGCACGCTTCAAGAGGTTTTCCTTAAAATCCCTTCTTTTATTGCTTTCTGATTGTCGCATATTTAATTTTGTCATCATGTAGATATTTAATTTATAATCGTTTATAATAAATAGGGGTAATTTAGTAATTTTGCACTGTTATTTATGAAATAATCCGTCATAGGGAACCCGAAAGGGGCGTTGTGGGGTGCTAACACCTTCCCCGCACGTAACCGACTCCCTTACCCGACTCTGGTTGTAATGACCAAGGTTGATTTATGAAATCAATTGCCTTATCCCTTTTTCCAATGTTTTGAGTAAAACATTGGTGGCGACTCCAAGAACCCTACCTTTTGCGAAAACCACTAATCCATGGAGGGTCCTGCTTGGGGTTAACATGGATTGGTGAACCATTTTAATAAAATTGTTAGTTCGACAAGGTCTCAGTTTGAGAATAAGTCGTTCTAACAATCCACCACTTTTCAAAACATTAAAACGAGTCCGACCATCGTCGCGAATGCCAAGGTCCGTTTCGGCGGGTGGCGACAGACCTCAACTTCGAGTGAAACGATTGAACTAAGGTTCGAATTCGACCTTAGGTGAGAGTATCGAGGTTCGTATTCGACCTCAACTTTGAGTGAAACGATTGAACTAAGGTTCGAATTCGACCTTGGGTGAGAGTATTGAGGTTCGTATTCAACCTCAAACTAAAGTTGGATGAACTTTTAACGAGGTTCGAATTCGACCTCGGATGAGATACTGAGGTGGAGCCCCAAGTTGCTGAGCAGGTCGCTCCAGCTACTGATGTGAGTGGTGTGGCCTGTGGCTTTTTCTATTTGGTGTCTGGTTTCTCTGTTTGGTTTTTGTCTGAACTTTAACGAGGTTCGGATTCGACCTCGGATTAGAGTATTGAGGTTCGTATTCGTCCTCAAACTAAAGTTGGATGAACTTTTAACGAGGTTCAGATTCGACCTCGGATGAGAGTATTGAGGTTCATATTCGACCTCAAACTAAAGATGGCTTAACTTTAAACGAGGTTCGGATTCGACCTCGGATGAGAGTATTGAGGTTCGTATCCAACCTCAACTTCGAGTGAAACGATTGAACTAAGGTTCGAATTCGACCTTAGGTGAGAGTATCGAGGTTCGTATTCGACCTCAACTTTGAGTGAAACGATTGAACTAAGGTTCGAATTCGACCTTGGGTGAGAGTATCGAGGTTCGTATTCGACCTCAAACCGAGTGAAACGATTGACCTAAGGTTCGAATTCGACCTTGGGTGAGAGTATCGAGGTTCGTATTCGACCTCAAACCGAGTGAAACGATTGAACTAAGGTTCGAATTCGACCTTAGGTGAAAGTATCGAGGTTCGTATCCGACCTCAAATTCGAATGGAACGTTTGAACTAAGGTTCGAACTTGAACCTTGGTTAAGAAAATATAGTCTCAAGGTTCTGACTCGACCTTGGCGTAATAAGGTTCGAACTCGACCTTGGAATTTTAACGAGGTTCATTCCCGACCTCGGGTAAGAATATTTAAGGTTCGTGCTCGACCTTATAATTTCAACGAGGTTCGTTCTTGACCTCGGGTAAGAATGTTTAAGGTTCGTACTCGACCTCAGAATTTTAACGAGGTTCGTTCTCGACCTCGGGTAAGAATGTTTAAGGTTCGTACTCGACCTCAGAATTTTAACGAGGTTCGTTCTTGACCTCGGGTAAGAATGTTTAAGGTTCGTACTCGACCTCGGAGTTTTAACGAGGTTCGTTCTCGACCTCGGGTAAGAATGTTTAAGGTTCGTACTCGACCTCAGAATTTTAGCGAGGTTCGTTCTCGACCTCGGGTAAGAATGTTTAAGGTTCGTACTCGACCTCATAATTTTAACGAGGTTCGTTCTCGACCTCGGGTAAGAATGTTTAAGGTTCGTACTCGACCTCAGAATTTTAACAAGGTTCGTTCTCGACCTCGGGTAAGAATGTTTAAGGTTCGTACTCGACCTCAGAATTTTAACAAGGTTCGTTCTCGACCTCGGATAGGAATGTTTAAGGTTCGTACTCTACCTCAGAATTTTAACAAGGTTCGTTCTCGACCTCGGATAGGAATGTTTAAGGTTCGTACTCGACCTCAGAATTTTAAATGTTTAAATGTTTGTGGCCTGACCTTGGTCTTGCTTTCCTTGTGGTTTTCCGCGATCCTGGTCACGGAAGGCGGAGTGTTCTCCCATCTGGATGTATCCAGCAGCACGGGCGCGTAGCTCGTCCATGTCGCGAGGAGCTTCGCGACATAGGCTGTCGACAAACGGTCTGGGCTTGAGTGCCATGAGCATGGCGTGTAGGGCGACCTCGGGATTCAAATTTTGAATTTTCACCGAGATGCTGACAAAGCGTTGCATGAACGTCCGTAGTGGTTCGTCATCGCTCTGTCTGAGGCTGGCCAGAGCAGCTGATGTTATGTGATGAGGCCGACCTGTCGCATACTGCGCTGTGAACCGTCTGGGTGGTGTATAGATTGATATGCTCGTCCGAGTTGGTTGTGCCGTCGTAGCGGTCGAGGTGGAAAGGCTTCCGCCCAAAGGGGAGAGGTGTCTCCATGATACTGTCCACGAAAGGATGGCGGCGGAAGATCGTCTGAATCCCCGTGCCGTGGACAGGGGCGTTGCTGACGTCGTGCATCGACCTGTTCGTCGGCGCGTGAGACGGATGTGTGGGAGGCTTGGGAGTCGGTGCCCTAGCCGGTGTTGGCGGTTGTGAAACCGAGTGCCCTTCATCCTTATTCAGGTTACTCTGCGGAGGGGGTTGATCTGAGGGGCGCCGAGGGAGTTGGGTGTGAATGTGCTCGTTCTCGGCGCGTAGTGCCGCTAGGTCGGCTTCATTAGCGGTGCGCGTTGCTGCTAGATCAGTTTCGTGCTTGGCACGCATGCTTTGTAGGTCGGCGGCGTGTTGTTTCCGCATCTGTTCGACCTGGTCGATCAACCTCCTCAATGTTGCTGCATCACTATCCATGGTAGTTGAGCGATCTAGGTCATCTGTTGCGCGTCAGTTATGGCTTCTAGTGAAAACCATAAGAATGGCCGAGAAGAGCTGGTCTTGATCGGCCCCACGGTGGGCGCCAAATGTTCTTACCGGAAATTTGCTGTAGAGTTGATCCACCGGGTAAGATCGGCGAGCCTCCTTCACTGGTACGCTGGTGCTCCAAGATGGGGGTGGTACCTGCAAAAGAGACTCCGATGCTAAAGTTAGTGTTTGTGGGAGTATGAGTCTCGTATAAATAATGCACATACCTTTGTGTGAATTAGGGTTGTCTTGGGCCTTGGGCATGAGATAAGACATGATATGATAAGATATCATATGATATGATATGATATGATATGATATGATGAGATATGATATGATATAATTGGAGGGTGGTTCTGATCTGGGACGAGATCCCCGGGTTCGGGAATGATCTGCCCAAATACCGGGCCCCAATTACCAGGCTGACGTTGCTCAGCGTGTGCCCGGGGTGGCTTTGTATCGCTAATCCGGGCTCGGAGCCCGGGTGCGAAGTACGGTCAGTACATATAGAAAGTTCATGAATAAAATTAAATGATATAAAATCTGATAAAAATATATTTTTATAAAATAAAAATATAAAATATCTCATCAATTTGATGATAAATTTAGTAAATATTTTGTATCAATAATATAATATTAAAAAAATATGCCCTCTATTAAAAAATAGCTATATTCTTTTTAAAAAGAATGTTCATTAATTAATAATATAGTCAAAATATTCCTTATAAGATCAAAATATTTTTTCTTGAATTGTTTTTAAAAGAAAGTCAGGTCTTGTCTGTTTTTAATATAAAGTATCAATTTTCAGTTAAGAAACAAGAAAAGGTAAAAAAGGAATAAAGAGAAAAATTCCTTCCACTTGGGTCCGAATTCTTTCATTCAGATGTTCACAAGCTTTAAGATCATTTTAGCTAATTTCAATAATTTTGATTTTGTTTATTTGGACTTGCTTTTGTTTGTCCCCTTATAAATAAGCAACTTGCAAACGATATGCACTTTATAAAATTAATTAAACTAACCAAACAAATCGAGAAGCCTTGACAATTTAGTGTACAAAACAAAACAACTCTTTTAAAATTTGGTGCACTACTTTATACAGATATTAGAGAACACTACAAATTCTTGCATCTCATCATTTTGCTTGTTCAAATTTTACTTTAATCAAAACATAGATGATAGATAACCAAAACAACTACCACAACAAGTTTCCCAATAACACCTATAATTAATATATGTTTCGACGGGGCAATCATCAACGAAATTTGTACTATAAATAATTGCCTTTGATTTATTGTTAGCGCACATCCAAATCAATCTAAGGGGTGTGTATTAGATTAGAATTTTAAAATATTTTTTTAGTTAAAAAAAAGTCTTATGGATAAGAAGTGTGTGAGAGGATTATAAAAAATAATAGCCTTTAATTTATTGTTTATACGGATCCAAGTCAATCTAAGAAATGTGTGAGAAGGTAAATTTAAATGAACTTTTTTATATATATATAAATTACATTCACAATAATGAAATTTGAATATAATATTATTATTACATATTATTTTAATTTCTAATGGATTCAATAATTTCAAACATCTGTTTTAAATTATCTATACTTAAATCTAAACACAACTAAAATGGTTAGATTTACCATTATTGTTGTCCAAAATATATTATCCACCACATAAGTAAACTTTTGTTTTAATAGGATTTAGTGAGGGTCCCAACCATTAGGAACGATAGAATTTTTTTAACAGTATTTATAACAATCAAATTGTATTTTATAATGTATTTTTTTGAAAAGACTGATATGAGTGTGAGAGGGATATATGTGATGGAAAAAAATGAGTAGAATATGTACAATAATAATAGAACATACAAAAAGAAAAGAAAAAAGAAAAAATCATCATACAACTTCATTTAACATGGTTCACCTTCTGTTCCTGTGTTAGGGTACACACTCCAATTATCTTAGTTGTGATGGGTCGTCTCGGGTCTCGATCTTCTCGTCTTTATCCGGGTAGTTCGAAGCAAGGTGGGGGTGCCTGCAAAGACACTCCGACGCTCAAGTCAGTGCTCGGCGTAATAAATGTGGTAGTTGAAAAATCAAATACGTACCTCGTTGGGGCCCTATATATAGTTGTTGTTATTGGGCCTCGATTAGGGACTGGGCCCCGAAAAATTAGGGGGCTAATCCTATGCATTATGTTAATTAATCTCTCCGTAATCATCCTGGTGAAAACACGGAGTTTGGCCGAGCATACCGACACGTTCTGGTCCGATTGCTACTGTCGGTGGTCTCGGGTATTCGGCGACCCTCCTCGGGTATCTGTGTTCGGCCTGGTCGACCGCGGGTTTCGTCTTCGGCCTAGTCGGCCACCAGTGGATTGATTTAAGGATAATCTAGAAGAAACGTATAGGCATGATTACGTTCTGGAGAGCAGCCGCGGAAGTGTTTTGTGTGACCGGGGAATGTACTGTAGCCCTACGCATTTATAATCGTTGTAAATTAAAGCAACTGCTTCCTATTCGGTCGGGTCGGCTATGGACTCAAGACTTTAGCCTAGTCGACCCCTATACGGTATACAACCCCCGCAGCGTCGAGGATGTGAAAGACGAAGACGGTTACAAGTCATAAAGTCGGGGTTTTCCGTGTGGAGAAAAGGAAATAAGAAAAAAGGGGTGGACAACCCCTAGACCGAGGGCTCGATTGGGTAAAGCCTTAGACGAAATGTAGGCCGAGGCCTTATTCGTATAAAGACCATTATTGGGCTTCGGCTGAACGAAGTGTAGGTCGCGACCTTTGGTAGACGAAGTCTAGACCGAGGGCTCGACTAGGTAAGTCCTTAGACGCAATGTAGGCCGAGGCCTTATTCGTATGAGACTTCGGCTGAATGTAGTGTAGGCCGAGACCTTTGGTAGACGAAGTCTAGGCCGAGGGCTCGTCTGGGTAAGTCCTGGCCGAAGCCTTAGACGTAGGAAACCCACATGAAGGCCTTGATTATACGAAATCCAAGTCGGGACCTCCAACATGAATATCCGCATCGAGATGCCAAGCGATTGGAAATTACGCCGAGACCTCGGTGGGTGTGGCCTGCCACATTGGCCGTAGCGGTTACAAGCCCAACGGTTACTAAATCTGGACCATTGGATGATCCAGATCGGACAGTTGTGGTGTCGGGACGCCTTTTCACCTCCCGCGTTTACCTCACCTATAAATAGGAGGAGGGCTGTGTGGAAATTTACTTACTGTAAATTTGCCGAGTGCTCTCGACATCGAATCCGTCCGAGCTCACCGATCAAGGTAAATTTTGTATTCTTTATTTTTAGTAATAAATGGACAAGGGTTACTCTTCGGCTAGGAGTTGGACGTCATCGGAGGCGTCGGGCGCTGAGTCATATAAAGAGGGGTCAGATTCGAGTGAGATATCGAGGTTGCCACCGCTGCAATGTGAAGTGGTATTCCCTTCCGACCACCCCGAACAGGACGATAGCGGGGATGAAGTGGTCGAGGTATCACCTCCTATGACCTTAGCCATGGCTTTGGCATGGGCCACCGAGGTGGATGAAAGAGGATTAGGGCGGGTCAGCCAACCGAGACCGCCCGCTGAGGTCATTCAGGTCGAAATAAGCGGAGAGAAGTTGGAGATGCGTGATGATGCCCGAGGTAAAGGTGTGGTCGGTCCGAGCCGTCGGCCAAAGGCAAAGATTGATTACGGCACGGTAGAGATCTCCGGGTATGAATGGGTGGAAGGAGAGGTCGGCGTCTATTTTTCTAAGTTATCCGACCAAGGTTTGTTAGAAACCTTCGTGTCTTTGGAAAAGTGCTTCGGGAGTGAGGACGAGTTTCCGTTACTCGCCGAGGCGTGCGCGGACGATGGGCTGGATACGGACTTCGTTTTTTGGAGCCGGGGTCCGATGAGGACGACTACTTTTACGCCTACATGTGTTGGTTCGAAGACCTCGGCATACAGTTGCCCCTTGACGATTTTCAAATGGGGGTGCTTCGGATACTAAACGTAGCGCCGGCCCAATTGCATCCGAACGCTTGGGCTGCGATGCAGGCATTTCGTAACCTATGTTTGTGCCTTGGTCTCACTCCCCGACCCCTGGCCTTCCTTTATTATTACACCTGTCGTCCGAGCAAGCCGGTGAAATAGGTGTCGCTGGCTCGAGTTCTGAAGCGGGGATTCCTCCGGGCATTCAGATCCTCCTACAAAGGGTTTAAGAGCGGCTTTTTCAAAGTCCGTTGGGGGTCAGAGTTGCAAAACTGCTTTTATGACCGAGACGGAACTCCTTTGTTTCCTTTTTATTGGACGAGGCGACCGACGCGCTTTGAGGCGATACCAGAATCCCAACTCCCTGCCGAGGACAAAGAGATTGTGGATCTCCTCAACCGTTTGCCGAAAGGCTTGCCTGTCCGAGGCCTTTTAGACATTTTTGAGACGTCTCATTTTGAGACAGCCTTGCTAGGTATGTGTTTTTGGTTTCGGAAATTTTGTAGTGTTGAATTGATGTTAAGATTTATTTTGTTGCAGGTTTAATGGCCGGAGGCAAGTTAGATGTGACTGCTATGCTGGCCCAGAAGGCGAAGGAGGCGAAGGCTAGTGGGAAGGTCCCGCCGGCGAGGTCGGATTTGAAAAATCCGCGGGATAAGCCCGCCCACGTGATCATACCCGTGGCCGATGCTAGGAGGAAGGGCAGCACTTCGTGGGTGAGAACTTCCGAGCACAATATAGAGCCGGATCGTCCGAGCTCTTCATCCAAGCGCCCAAAGCAGTTGTCGCTGGAGCAATCGGGTTGCGGCAACTTCGCCATCCCAGCCATCGTCGCCGGCTCCAACTTCCTTGCTCCCAATGTACAGACAGAGAACATGGTCGGCCTGGACCTTGTTACTGGGGGCGGGCTGCAATATTTGGAGGGCATGTCTGCCGAGGCCGCGTACAAGCTTTTTTGTGAGCTTGATACTCGGACCTCCCTCGTTGCCAAACACGTCATGAACAGGCATGTCGTGTCGGAGGAAAGGATCTATGGCCGACTCAGGGATGCCGAGGCCACAGTGAAGGAGGCGTTGGCTGTGAACGCCAAGTTAACTGAGTCGGCTGAGGAACTGAAGAGGGCCACCAACGCCCACAAGAGGGAGGCCGATGACTTGAAGTTGGCAGTGCAGAGAATGAAGGCCGATGCTGCCGCGTCCGTGAACGAGATCGCTCGGTTGAAGGAGGCTGCCGCCAAGTTTGAGGCCGAAGCTACCGAGCAGATACTCGCCCAACACGATGCCGGCTTCCAGCATGCGGTTAGGCAAGCTTATCACTTCTGCGAGGTCCCGGCTGACTTTCAGTTCAATGTTAGCCGAGACTTTTTAGGTGGCAAGTTCATGAGTTTTGCTGAGTTTCCCCAAGGGGCCCAGCCCGATACCGAGGCCCCTCGTCAAGGTATTTCCACCCAAACCCGTGTACAATCACCCGAATAGGAGGATCCCATTATTGATGTTGTTGGCGACGGTGACAGAGGTAATCCTGGCGGCTCGGCAGCTGCTTGAGGGCTCGGCTTGTTAATAGTTAGGTTTAATTACTATTTTTTGTAACCGGGCCGTGAGTGCCTTTTGTTATTTTGGCCATTGGTGCCGGTCGAAAGACAATTTTTTGTAACTAGCCGTTTGGTCGGCCACACTCTTAATGAAACTTTGTTTTGCAATTTGCATGTTTGTGTTTATGTTTATGTATCGGCCTGTAGCTGAACTGTATGCCTAGCTAAAGAGATAAATTTGTAGTTATTGACGGTGTTCGTTTGGAAAGTGCTCGGTCGCGAAATCGTGGAGTGCGCGTTTAATGTACGGGTGTTTGGCCTAAACGTGTTCAGCGGCAGAACTAAGATTTGTAACGCTCGACGTAGATGAATCCTCAGCCGAGGGATTGCTCGGCATGGTAGCATGTAGGGCTCACATGTTGAGTGATCGCCCGCGGGTACTTGCCCTTGGTATATCCTTAGCCTAGGAGGGTACTCGGGAAGAAGACCTGGGGCTCGAGTGAACGTTCGAGTGGTCGGCCAAGTATTGCTCGGCGTTGTCGTGTTTGTTCGTAGTTCTCGGCCTAGGTACATCCTTAATCGAGGAGGTTACTCGGGAGGGAAACCTGTAGGGCTCGAGTGAACGTTGGAGTGGTCGGCCGGGTATTGCTTGGCGTTGTTGTGTTTGTTCGTAGTTCTCGGCCTAGGTACATCCTTAGCCGAGGAGGTTACTCGGGAGGGAAACCTGTAGGGCGCGAGTGAACGTTCGAGTGGTCAACCGAGTATTGCTTGGCGTTGTTGTGTTTGTTCGTAGTATTCGGCCTAATGTCCGACCTAAACAACAATAAAAAATAGGAAACGATGAGATTTGTTTTTATTGATAAAGTGCCTCGTTAAAAACCTTGCCGAGCCAAAACCCTCCTTAGGGAAAAAAGATTTGGCCAAGGAAAAGAGTGCACTATTACATCAACTATAATACACTTTCAAATGTGAGGAATTCCAGGTTCTCGGAATTGGTTCTCCTGATAAGTACTCTAGTTTGTATGCTCCATTGTTTAGGTTGTGTCATATTCGGAAGGGTCCGTCCCAATTCGGGGCAAACTTTCCTTGTCTCGGATCTTTTCTTGCTTCGCCCGTGGCTCTCCAAACGAGATTCCCTTCTCGGAATTCTCTAGGTTTCACCTTGCTGTCGAATCTTCTTTTGTAGCGCTGCTTGGTGGCCTCGGCTACGACTTGTGCTCGGTCCCGAATATTTTCCACGGTGTCCAGGCTAACCCGGAGCTGGGCCTCATTGTTTGATTCGTCGAAGTGAGCTCGGCGGAATGAGGGCTCGCCAATTTCGACCGGAATCATTGCGTCGGTCCCGAAGACTAGCCGAAAGGGGGTCTCTTGTGTGGTCGACTGAGGCGTGCATCGGTAAGCCCAAAGTACCTCAGGTAACTACTCAGCCCATGCTCCCTTTGCTTCTCCTAGTCGTTTCTTTAATTCTGTCAGGATGACCTTGTTGGCGGACTCGGCCTGACCGTTCATTTGTGAATGCTCGACCGACGTGACTTTGTGTTGTACTCCTAGGCCGGCTAGGAACTCGTTAAGTTTTCGGTCGGTGAACTGAAGGCCGTTGTCGGTCACTAGGGTGTGCGGGATGCCGAACCGAGTCATGATGTTCCTCCATAAAATTTTTTGAACTTGATGAGCCGAAATACATGCCAAGGGCTCGAATTCGATCCACTTAGTGAAAAGGTCGACGGAAACGATGAGGAATTTGCACTTCCCTTTGGTAATCGGGAAAGGACCGAGAATGTCGGCCCCCCATGTGGCGAATGGCCACGCTGGGGGAATGCAGTGTAGTTGCTCTGCCGGCTGGTGAATCAAGTTGCCGTGCTTCTGACATGGTTGACACTTCTTCACAAAGGATTCGCAGTCGGTGTTCATGGTCGGCCAGTAGTACCCGGGGCGTAAAAGCTTAGAGACGGTCGTCCTCGCACCTGAATGCATTCCGCAAATGCCCTGGTGTACTTCTCTCATTACGTAATCGACCTCGGCAGGGTCTAGGCACTTTAGTAGCGGGGTAGAGAAGCCACATTTGTAAAGCTGACCGGCGATGACGACATACCTGCTAGCTTGAGTTCTCAACCGTTTGGCCTCGGTCGGATCGACGGGTATGATTCCATCGGTGACGAATGCCTTGATTTTATGTCGCCAGTCAGCGGAGTTATTTTGACAGAAGTGATCGGCTTCAACGCTTGCTACTACTTCCGCTTCGACATTAGGGTGGTCGATTTCTTGCTGAATGATGGTTCTTAGTTGGCCCGGCTTCTTGGTCGCGGCCAACCGAGCCAACTGGTCGGCTCGGGCATTGTCCTCGCGCGGGATGTGCTCGACCAAGATCTCTTGAAAGTTTGCCTTCAACTTTTGATAGGCATGGTAGTATTTCATCATGTTGTGATCTTTCACTTGGAAGTTACCACCTACCTGCTCGGCCACAACCTTGGAATCAGTCAAGCATTTAACTCTCGAAGCGCCCATGTCTTCGGCCAGCCTCAATCCGGCCAATAGGACTTCATACTCGGCTTGGTTATTCGAGGCCTTGAATCGAAAGCGGAGGGATTGTTCTAAAACTACCCCTTTGGGTCCCTCCAGGATTACTCCTGCTCCGCTTCCTTGGCAGTTCGAGGAGCCGTCCACATGAAGGGTCCACCAGTGTTCTTCGAACCGGCCGTGCGGATGGAGTTCGTTCACAAAATCAGCCAGGCATTGAGCTTTGATCGGCCCTCTCGGTTTGAAGGCGATGTCGAACTGTGAGAGTTCCATGGACCATGCCATCATTCTTCCGGCGAGTTCAGGTTTGCCTAAGACCTTTGAGATCGGGCAATCGGTATGGACCACTACTCGGTGGCTCTAGAAATAGTTTCGTAGGCGTCGGGAAGTATGCACTAAGCCAAGTGCCATTTTTTCTATCAGCTGATATCGGGTTTCGGCGTCTTGTAAGAGTCGGCTGATGAAATATATGGGAGCTTGGGTTCTTTCTTTTTCCTGAACCAGAACCGAGCTGATCGCTTCTTCAGAAACAACCAAATACACGAGTAGAGGACTCAAAGGATCTGGTCTCGTGAGGATCGGCGGCGGCGTCAAGGTTCTTTTCAATGTTGCGAAGGCTTCTTCGCATTGTTCGTTCCACGAAAATGTCGACACCTTGCGCAGGAGCTTCGTCATCGGTCTAATCTTGTCGGCCAAGCGAGGAAGGAATCGAGACAGCGCGACCAACCTTCCTGTCAAACGCTGTAATTCCTTGAGGTTGCTTGGGCTTCGCATGTCTAATACAGCCTGGCACTTGTCTCGGTTTGCTTCGATCCCTCTTTCCGAAAGCATAAACCCTAGAAATTTGCCCCCCTTGACCCCGAAGGTGCATTTCTCGGGGTTGAGTCTCATGTTGTGTTTGCGTAGCTCGCCGAAGATTTCGGGTAGGTTGGCTACGTGATTGGCCAGGGAATCGGACTTGACGACCATGTCATCAACGTAAATTTCAATGTTTCGACCGATTTGACCTTGAAACACTTTGTCCATTAGCCTCTGGTAGGTCACCCCGACATTCTTTAGTCCGAACAGCATGACTTGGTAACAAAAGTTGGCATTCTCGGTGATGAACGTCGTTTTCTCCTCGTCGGCCGGGTGCATTCTTATCTGGTTGTAGCCGGAATAGGCGTCGAGAAAACTGAAGATGGAGTGTCCGGACGCACCATCGACAAGCCGGTCGATGCAAGGGAGTGGGTAGGCGTCCTTGGGGCAGGCTTTGTTGAGGTCGGTGTAATCGGTGCATATTCTCCATTTTTTGTTCGGCTTTTTGACCAGAACCACATTAGCTAGCCAAGTCGTGTACGTGACCTCCCTTATGAACTTAGCTTGTAACAACTTTTCTACTTCGGCATTTGCAGCCTTTCTCTTCTCGTCCCCCATTTTTCTTTTCTTTTGCGCGACCGGTCGCGCGTCTCGGCATACGGCTAGTCGGTGGCATAAGAATTTGGGATCAATTCCTGGCATGTCCGACGCTGCCCACGCGAAGAGGTCTCGGTTATCCCTGACTACACACTTGACTCGGCTCGAGTCGGTCTCGTTCAACTGAGATCCCATGTTTGTGACTTGTTCGGATGTTCTGCCGAGTTGAAAGGGCATGAGGTCCTCGGCTGGCTCAATTCGTTCTTCTTCACCCAACCGAGGATCGAGGTCGATGTCCTCCGATGTCTGCTGCCTTACTACATTTACACCCTTCGTCTTCGGGAGGTCAGCCAATGGCTGTACTTTAAGGCTTGAGAGATAGCATTCTCTTGCCGTTTTTTGGTCGGCATGTACGGTTATCACTTGTCCATCTCTCGACGGAAACTTCATGCACAAGTGGGGAGTCGAGACAATCGCCCCTAGGGAATTAATGAAGGGTCATCCCAGTAGGATGTTGTACGACGTGTTTCCATGCACGATAATGTATCAGATTTTGATCTCCCGGGAGGACTTCTGGTCGAATCTGAAACGAGTGTACAGGTCAATACACCCTCTCGTCATTACTCTCTCGCCGGAGAAACCCACTAGCGGCTCGTGATACGGGTCTAGGCTTTCTTCGGGGATCCCTAACTGTACGAAAGTGTTCCAATACAAGATATTGGCCGAGCTTCCCTGGTCGACCAACGTCTTCTTCACATTGCAGTTGTGCATTTCAACCGAAATCACCATGGGGTCATCTTGGATGGGATCGACGCCCCGGAAATCCCGGTCAGAAAGGTTATAGGTGGCATTCTCGGTAGTCTCGGTTGATTAACACTGTTCACTGATCGGATGGCGCGGAGGTGTCACTTTCGCGCGAAAGAGGTGGATCCGCCCCCGGTGAAGCCTCCGACTATTGTGTTGATCACCTTCCGCGGACGGTCATTGTCTTTCCTGGAGTGCCGTGACCGATCCTGCCTCTCGGCTGAACGGGATCGCCGACGTCAGTCTCTCGGCTGACGAGCTTCGCGAGACTGGTGGCTTCTCTCCCTAGGATGATGGTCTTGGGGGGTGACGAAGCTCCTGAGGTGGCCCTATTTGATAAGGTCTTCTAGCTTGTCTTTCAGTGCTGAACACTCTTCAGTGGAGTGCCCCCGGTTTCGGTGGAATCAGCAATTCTTTGCTTTGTCGGCTCTAGGGGGCATGTTCGCTCTTTTTGGCATCACAAGGATTTCTGACGCAAGAGCCTGCTCCATTACTTTGGCCCTGCTTGCATTGAGGGGAGTATATGCTGTATAGCGGGGTCCTCTTGGGGGGCGGGTGTTTAGGGGCTCGGCATTGGTCTTTCTCACCAGTTCTCGTCCGGGCTCTTTTCGGCTATAACCCTCCTCGGCTCTGGCCTGATTTCGGGTTTCCGCCAACTCCTCCATTTGCATGTACTTTTCGGCTCGGCGTCGGAGGTCATTCATATCCAATGGCGGTTTCTTGCACAAGCTGTTTACGAAGGGTCCGGGCCTGAGTGTCGTGCTCAGCCGGTCCATTGCCACGGCAGGGTTGAGGTTGCCAATTTCCATAGTGATCTTGTTAAACCGATCCATGAAAGTCCTCAGACTCTCTTTCTTCTCCTAACGAACCCCCGCTAAGGCTAACGAGGTCGTCCTGTACGGCTTGCTCGTCGCGAACTGGAGAGAGAATTGGGACGACAATTCGTTGAATGAGTCGATGGAAGAGCTTGGTAGCCTTGTGAACCAACCCAAGACCCTTCCTTTCAGAGACGTGGGGAATATTCGGCACAAAGTCGAGTCGTCTTGAGTGGAGAGAGTTGCTTTAGTCAAGAAAACATTCAAGTGCTCCTCGGGGTCGGACGATCCGTCATACTTCTTGATCGGCATGCTCTTCCAATGGTCCAGCAGGGTTGCCTCCATTATTCTTCTGGAAAAATGATGCCTTAGGGAGTGAACGGTGGTGTCGGCCTTGTTGGCTATTCAAGATGTGACCGGAGTTCGGGTGACCTGGTCTGTTGGGGCGTGATAGGCCGACTCTTCCGCGAGTGTGGGAGTGGACGGCACGTATGTTTGGTTCAGGTTCCGGAGCTCAACATTTTGCCAACGTAGCTCGGCCAGCTCTTGGGCGTCGGCCTCTCTTTGCCTTTGGATGGTTGCCATTTCCTCGCGAAGTGCTCGCAAGTCATCTTGGAAGTTCGGTTGAGTTTGATTGGTGCTTGGCTGGACTTGTTGTATACAGGTTCCGGTTGGGTCTGAGGCATCCCGTACGGGTAGCGCTCTTGGTTGGTCATGACGGGATTGTCTTCGGGGTTAACGTTGATGTTAGGAATCGGTTGGGTCGTTGTTGATTGTCCTTTGCGCATAACTACCATGTCTCGGTCTCAGTTGGTAGAGTTAAAAGGGGCTGAAACGTCTCTTCGGCCCCACGGTGGGCGCCAAATGTTCTTGTGTTAGGATACACACTCCAATTATCCTAATTGTGATGGGTCGTCTCGGGTCTCGATCTTCTCGTCTTTATCTGGGTAGTCCGAAGCAAGGTGGGGGGTGCCTACAAAGACACTCCGACGCTCAAGTCAGTGCTTGGCGTAATAAATGCGGTAGTTGAAAAATCAAATACGTACCTCGTTGGGGCCCTATATATAGTGGTTGTTATTGGGCCTCGATTAGGGACTGAGCCCCGAAAAATTAGGGGGCTAATCCTATGCATTATGTTAATTAATCTCTCTGTAATCATCCTGGTGAAAACATGGAGTTTGGCCGAGCATACCGACACGTTCTGGTCCGATTGCTACTGGTCGGTGGTCTCGGGTATTCGGCGACCCTCCTCGGGTATCTGTGTTCGGCCTGGTCGACCGCGGGTTTCGTATTCGGCCTAGTCGGCCGCCAGTGGATTGATTTAAGTATAATCTAGAAGAAACGTATAGGCATGATTACATTCTAGAGAGCAGCCGTGGAAGTGTTTTGTGTGACCGGGGAATGTATTGTAGCCCTACGCATTTATAATCGTAGTAAATTAAAGCAACTGCTTCCTATTCGGTCAGGTCAGTTATGGACTCAAGACTTTAGCCTAGTCGACCCCTATACGACATACCTTCTATGCCCATGTTCATGACATTTCAATGAATGTTCATTATTACAGCATTAGATTTTTTTAAGCAAAATTTGAGAAACTTTATATGTTTTTTATGGAAATTTAATAAGCTTTTCTCACAAATTTTTTTCTATGAGAATTAACAAACTTTCTTTTTATATGACCTCTCTTTTATTTATGGTGATGACCTTTATTATAGGTCAAATTCTGTTTCTCATTTATAAAATGTATCAACAATATAAAATATAAGTGTGTTTAACTAGTCATTTCAATAATTTATAAACTCATTTAATTAGTTTATAAGTTAATTTAATTATAATAAATTTGTTTTGTATGAAAATTTATAATTTATAAATTTTCCACTCTTATAAGTTAATTTTATCAAACACAACTTTAAATTAATCTCTCAATATAATCATATATTTAGAGTAGGTTTCGGACAACTTATGATACCTACTTTTAGCTATCTTTTTTTAGGAAAAAAACTATTTGTAAAATAAATTGTATGTTTGGAAAACCTGCTGAAGTTTGTAAACAATTTTTTCTTTTGAAAATGACTTGTTTTCATGAACTTAAAAACTTGAAACTTAAATGATTATTTTTAATATTTTTTCTCTTTTAAATTTTTTATTTTTATTTTTCACATAAAACTGATCATTTTCTTGCATTCAAATAAAATTAAACATCTTAAAATCATTTTTTAGCAAACTTGTATAAACAAAATTTCATTTTAATTATAAAAAAATCAATTATTTATTTAATTGTTATTAGAATAATTAAATTTTTATAGTTTCTTCAAACATATTCTTATCGTAATAAAAACATTTTATCATAATATATTTCATAAAGAGTCAAAGGCCAGTGGAGGCAAGGCTTTTGTCCTTAGATTTGTCATTAAGCATGTATTTTTAAGTGAAAACTTTAATTAATATATTCTATTTCATCATTTACATGTGTTAGATTTTGGTTGGATAAATTTATCCATAAATATTCATATCAAGAAAAATAAATAAATTTTTATAGAGGTTAAATTAACTTAATTTTTATTAAGTTAAAATTATGTTTATAAAAAAATTAACATAGAATTTCTATCTATCGACTTAAATTATTTTTTTTTAAATTATTTCATTCCATTTTCTTTTTCTATAAATATAAATATTTAGGGAGAAATTTATTCAAATATATCTGGATTTAAATACTTAACCATTCATTGGATCACTAACGAAATCCATTACAACAATCAACTAATTAATTCAAAGGGAGAAGACTGAAGTTAGTTAAACTATTTTTCTAATAAGGTAAGAGTCGAGTTAGTTAAGACTTAATTAAGAGGCAATCTTGAGTGTTGACAGGTGTAGAAAAGTCGTAAAAGGAAAATTTGAAAAGGTTGACCAAACACGGGAAGGTTACGCGCTTTTGCTCTGAATCAGCATCAAGTGCATGTTTGGATTAGCTCTTAAAACATGATTGTCCATTCTGTCTCCATGTTAGATATCAATTTTAGGTGGAAGCAAAAAAAGAAACGTGAAAAAAATTTTGCTTCAAGCAAACCAAACATGCATATATGAATTATTAGTCCAAAATTGTAGATTTCAATATGTATAATCGTACAAAAATATATATGATAAATTACATTCTCTTTTAGGAAGAACGCTCAAATTAATTATTAAAAAAATATATTCTCATGAGAAACAAAATATACCATGCATACTTTTGTAATTTGCTTTTCCCATGGTACATTATTTTTATTTATGCTTAGAAGTTCTTCTTCTCAGATAATTTTTATACTCTTAAATTAATAAATTTTATATTTTTGCGTATGTATTACCCTTTTTCCACTTTGTCTTTCAAATGAATTATTTTAAGACTATTTCTCCCAACAAACTAATGTATAATAGGTTCAACGCGGTTTAGTATTGAGTATACTTGACAAATATACTTTTAAAATTATTTTAAATGAATTATAAATATTTTATAATATATTTTTTATGCATAGGTGACATAAATTGGTTGTTACCTTTTTGTTTTATTTCCATATAAAAGTTTAGAAGGAAATAAAAAAAATGTTGCATAAAATTATTTAAAGTTATACCACTAAGATTGGTAGGGTTTAATGCACAAAATCTTACCTTCCAATTCTGATATTATTATTGTAATTTTAATGGATAAAAAAATATTTAAGTTTAATCCAAAAATTGTTGACTACATGCATGCATGCAACGAAGTATTTGAATAATGAGTGGAAATTTTTGGTTTGCTCTCCGACAAACAAACTAAGTCACCCGTTGTTTAATAAAGGAGTCTAGATGTTATGCTTGTCTATACGATTTTTATTTGATTCCATTGTCCCTTTTTATTTTAAATTATATGATATGAGTAATTTCCTGTAAAAAAATTAACAGCCTACTAAATTAATGACAATTTTAAATCACCTCATTTAATATCAATTTTAGGGTTTGACTTAACCGAAATGCTTCATGAATCATGTGTTAGCGGGTGAATAGTTGGCTTTCAGTTTAGTTTTTGAGTTAATAACTCATACATTGTTGGTGTAAAATTTTTTATACTGGCAACCAATAATATTTTTTAATAGTATCATGTCATTTATTTATTTAATTAAATAAGAATAAAATAAAATATATTAAAAGATATGATTGGTTGTCAGTGTAAAAAATTTTACACTGACAATATATGAGTGATTAACTCTTATTTTTTGTCCGGAAAAACATTTCATGTTAAAATGAGGGAAACTATACCAAATAATCAATGTTATTGGGCTGATCTAATCTCAACCCAGAAGCGCTCCTAAGCCCGCTGATCTCAACCTGCCAGCGACTGGGCTACTCTTTTTGGTCTGGATGTGAATACACCCCTAATATTTTTAGCTTAATAAACATGCATAATAAGTGTAAGTTTTTACATTATCAAAATTATTTTTAATGTAATTTTTATTTTAATTACATTAATTTTTAAAAAATAAAAATTTTATTATATAGAAATATGTAATTAAACAATAATATAAAAATATCTGTGCATATATTATTTATTCATATTTTATTTTCAATACATTATTTTTTATTATTTAAAATTCATCTTAATTGTAATATCGTGTCACATTTTTTCATTAATTAAAATTTATTAAAAATCACAAAATAGTTAAAATTTATTAGAAACGATAAAAACATGATTGAGGATCATTAATTAGAGAGTGAGAGATACTAAATTTTGTAATTTTTAATAAATTTTAACTAATTAAAAAAATATATGTTCAAAAGAATATGAGATAATGTGTTGTTATCATTTTTAAGAAATTGTATTAACATTTCTAAAGTAAAAATATCGTTAGTTATTGTCTCTGCAGTGCCATGGTGTCGCAAGTAGTTTATTTGTAACAAAATTTATTTTAAGACCAATTGATAAAAAGATTATCCTTCAGTGTTAAAAAATAAATCATGAGTTATGATATGATTATTAACAATTTATTTCATCATCTAAAGTTAAGTAGGTACCTTTGAAGGCCCTTCGATCTAACGATTTATAGTAAATGCGTAATGGACATCCTTCGACGCTATTAATCGTGTAGAAATAGAATAAACAAAACAGGATTTCACTTAGATTTAGATTTACAATTATTTGTCAATGGATAAGTTACATGTTACAACTACGCAAAGAGCAAGACAAGGATGAGCCGAGATGTTAGGAAATGTTCAAAAGTCTCATTATTCACATAGAAAGTGGTAGATCATGAAGAATGAGCAGGAAACATGGTCAACTCCTGAATCACCTCCACCATGGTTGGCCTTTGCTCTGGCACTTCATGGGTGCACAGAATTGCAAGCTTTGAAAGAATTGCAGCTTCGGATTTTGAATAATCTCCCTTCAGATTTGAGTCAACAAAATCTTCAAATCTGAAAGATTCAACTGCCACCCGGATTGAACCCCCTATCAATGTCTTTCCAGATAGAAGTTGAAGAACAATAACCCCAAATGCATATATGTCACTCTTCTCTGTGAAGCGTCCAGTAGTGATATATTCAGGAGCCAGGTATCCCATGGCAGCACTCGCTTTAAGAGCTGAGAAAACAACATCATTCGCAAGAAGCTTGGGGAGGCCAGCATCCATGATCAAGGGGTTAAATTCATGGTCAAGAATAACCTTTTCAACTGAAATATTTTGGTGTACTATTGTAGGCTTGCTTGCTTCATTGTTGTGCAGATAACAAATACCTGGTCATAAAGGAATTGGCTTATGGTGAGGAATTTGAATAGTTTGCACTAAGTTCTATGTTCTCATCTATCACTGTCATTGTACATTTATAAAAAAAGATATTATCCAACATTCCATGCAAAACTGGAGAAATTATTAGATAATTTAAGATGATAAAGTATTCATTGTCTTAGTCAATCACTATGTAACATGCATTTAAGTTTTTTAATTTAAAAAAAAATTAATAACTCTTGATTAGTAATTACATGTTATGTATAGATACTAGTTAAAGATCATGCAGTTTAGAAGCACCAAATAATTTATGGCAAAATTGGGGGTAAGAAAAACTAACCTTTTGCAATACCCCTGATGATAGAAACCCTCTTGGACCATTCAAGTACATGGTCACTTCCATCTTCTTTGTCCAGATATTGTGACAGATTACCTTTGGTGGCAAAGTCATAGACAAAAAACCACTCACCTCTACTTCTTGAGAAACAGAAACCTTTCATCTTAACAATGTTTTCATGTCTCAGTGAGGTTAATAGGGTCAAGCCCTTCAGAAATTCAACTTCCTCGGTTTTGCAGTAAGTCACACTAATGCTTCTAATAGCCACAAGAGAACCATCTCTGAGAACTCCTTTATAAACTGCGGAGAATTTGCTCTTACCCAATAAGCTGGACTCAGAAAGGTGCTGTGTTGCTGATTCAATCTCATCAATATTAAATCTAAAACGGTTCAAATATTCATGGGATAATCCACTGGCATTTTGACCATCAAGTGAATCCCAATCATTATACAAATACTCAAGATTAACAAGTGGAGACGAACTTCTGTAGAACTCTTTAGGCTGGTATTGGTAAGGACTAAGTTGGCCTTCAGAATAATCTGATGTGTTCCTAACCCTCTGCCTTTGACGGCGATATATGACAAATATGAAAGTTCCAAAACCAATCAATGTGATAGTAGTGGTTGTAACACTTGCTGCAATGATAACATGAAGAAACCCTCTTGATTTTGAGCAAAGGGTCTGGTTACAATGCAACGTATTTTCAGGCTTCGGGAAAGTTATTGGATGATTTCTGTTTATGGATATATTTGGGGCACTAATCTGACTAACGTCAAATGTTTTATCTTTGTTACAAGCTTTCAAATTAGAAAACCCCTCTCCACAAAGATCTCGGTTGTTTGCACCTTGGAACCCTTCTTTTAATCTCTTCAATGCTTCATTTTCATTTCAAAAGCATTAATTAGAATACGTCCAAAAAGTACAAAAGCAGGTGAATTTTGTTGCAATGAAAAAAGGATAGAGCCATACCAGAAGGAACAGTCCCCAAAAGAGAATTGTTTCGCACATCTAGAACTTCCAAGTTGGCAATATCAGCTAGTGTTGCAGGGATGATGCCATTGAATTTGTTGTAGCTCAAATTTAGCCTCCTTAGCTTCTCCAAGTTACCCAAGCTGAGAGGAATTTGACCAGTTAATTTGTTGTGCTGCAAAGCAACAGCATTAAGCTGCTTCAACAAACCCAGTTGCTCAGGTATGTTCCCCTCTAACTGGTTATAGCCTAACTGCAGCACTAAAAGTATAAAGAACAAAGGAAATGGATTAACAAACAGAACTTAACTAACAGTGTTTGGCAAATTATTTACATAATTTAAATCAATTCAATTCATTTTCCCCCTTTAAAAGTCTTCAACAAGATGCAATTCATGGAATTTAAGATTAAGTAATGAAGTTTCCACCCCCTGTTTTTTTAAAGTCAATTTCAGTCGTGATTGTATCCAAGTTATACAACTAGAATTAAGATATATTCTCCACCGACATAAATTTAAACGCAAAACAGCTTACTAGGTAAAAACAAAATCAGTGTAGACAATTGAGAATAAACTAGCACGAAACTATATGCTAACCTTGGAGGCTAGTCATGTTCCCAATACCAGGAGGAATGGTTCCAGATAGATTATTAAAATTGAGATAGAGATCCAACAATTCTTTAAGATTTGCAATCTCTCTGGGTATGTCTCCAGAGAGATTGTTGTAATGCAAGAATAAACCTGACAAACATTTGAGTTCAGCCACAGCTGGAGAGACACGACCAGAAAGACCCCTTCCTGGCAATGATATATTAGCCACTTTGTTGTGCTCGTTGCACTCAACCCCCAAGAATGAACCACTGCATGGATCACCATCACGGGTCCATGAGCCAAGGAACTTGTCTTCTGGGTCCAGAGAGGATTTCAAGTCCATGAGAGCTCTTAGCTCTGCATTTCCATGAACCATCTGTGGAATGGAAAATGCAACCAAAACCAATAGACACAGAGGAAGGAAAAGATTAAGGAAATTCATTTCCAAATTTGGAGTGAAAATTCTCCAAAACTAAGACGAAAGAGAGGCCCCCATGTGAGCTTTTGTTTCAAAAATTCTAACTTTGGCTTTGGGTTGTAGGACAAATGGTCAATGGTCACTTTGTTTCTAAACTTTGTCTAAGACATTGAATGTGGTAGTTTGTAATAGTGCTTCTGCATAGAGAATGAAGTGAAGGAGGTGTTAAGCATTTTCAAAGAGGGAACAAAGTTAATTAATTAACTTTATGAGTTGCTGACAGACAGGTTGGTTCACATTACCTCTCGCAGAGGAGATGAGAGTCAGCGACGATTTGGAAAACATTTTCTATAGTACAATATTTAAGTCTAATGAATGATGTGGGCACTGTGGACCAACTCACTTTGACTATATGGTTTTCAACTTTTCAATTTGGCTAGAAAAATCGAAAAGTAATTCTGTAGTGCTCCGTATTTTCTAATTTTCTTCTAACGAGATTGGTTACGTTGTCTTTACTCTAAGGTTCTGCTCCAGTGTTTCTTCATCTTGGATTCTTTTCACGATGTAAATGATTATTATCACGACAAATTATCCTGTTTTACCGAACCCAAATTGATTTGTGTGTATATATATAGGTCTATGTCTGAAGAGTTTAATATATAAATTTGCACTTTATCATCACTTTACATTAACGAGTAAAATGATGTGACAAAATCATTAATATTTATTAAGTATAATCTACATTAAAAAAATCATATAAAAAAGAGTACGAGAAGTTATTGTGGTGTGAATGGATATAATAGTATAATACTTGACATACTCTTTTTAGAAATGAATTCCCTTATTATTACGCAAGAGAAGCATAAGGATGATGTGTGAAAAAACACCAAGGGCAAGGGAAGCATAGGGTGTGAAAAGGGTCCAACGTGTGGATGATTGTACCTATGCTTAAATCATGGGCTTTTAGAACGTAGACTTAGGGATCATTAAATATTTTGAACTGGAAAAAGCCAGGGCTGGCCCTGGGATGTGTGATCCACTTCATCAAACACCGGTCCTGCATTGTCAATAAGCCTGTTTAAAGAGAAACTTTCGCTAATGGGAGGAAAAAGCGTAATAGCGATCTTTCCATTTTGCATTTGTTTGTTTCTGTTGAAAGAGACATTACTCGTCCTTAAGTCAAGACTACATAAAAAGTTAAAAATCATGCCGCGCCACTCTGCCACCATACTCGATATGATTGACATAAGAAAACATGTTTTTTTAATTAATATTGAAGTAAAGTATTTCTTATTAAAAATAATGATTAATCTACATTAAAGATCCTCAACACCAATAAAGTAAATTCTTTTTAATATAAAAAAGATATATTTAACACAAAGAAAATTTAAATTCGCTTGATTTTTTTCAAAGAATTTGTGTTTGTTGAAATTATTGTGAAACTATGTTGAGATTAATTTTGAGAAAACAATTATTTGTTGATTTTTAAAATTAATAAAGTTTTATGGATATTTTTTCATCTTCTTATGAAAAATAGTTTTTTTTTATCAAATTAGATAGTAAGTTGTTACTATTATATAATAAATAAAAATAATAAATAAAATGAGAAAAAATTGTGAGAGTGTAGTGAAAAAAAAAATGTGTCACTTAACGGTGATCATGAAGTCATGTTGGATCAAGCTTATTATTGTTCATATCCAACTTAATTTTTTGATGGAATCATTTTTAAAAACTCAAACCCAACTTGACATATGGAACAATGACAGGTCAATCCAACTTTTTTATGTGCAAACACTATGTTTTTTTTTTTTTTTCCTTTTGAAATGTATATATATATATTTAAGAAAATGTCAATTTGACTCAACCAATAACAATGTAACCCCATAAAAAAATAAATTATGTTGTCCCACTTCTCATCCCTTAGCCTTTCAAGTTGGGTCAAGTAAGTCAATTTTAATAATCATAATCTTGATATAACTCTTTCTTTATTAACCCTATTATAATATTGCAGGTTGTTAAGTATTTTTTTTCTTCCAAATTTTCAATTCCTTCATATTTTAATAAGTTAGTAGTTTGAGTTTTTACTCTTTATTCAATGTTCTTAGAAAAATAAAGATGAATATTTTTTTTTTGTAAACTAATTGACTCGAGTTAGCACAAAACATATCAATACAAGCTTTGATAATTTATACTTGTATGTTACCATCCATAAACAATACAATATTATCAATAAATACAAGATGAAAAAGTTAAGCATCTTTTTTGAAAAGTTGAATAGGTTTCTATTACCCTTAGTCTACTACCTTTGGCTCAATAACTTAAGACTATATTTCTAGACAAATAATGAAAAGGTACGATAATAAAGAGTGACTTTGTTAGGTGTCTTGTGAAGTTAACTATTTTAAAACCTTTTCATTATAGATGACACACATAGCTATTGGTGGTTGTTATAAAATGAGAGCCCAAATTGATAAATGATGAGGATACTTAATCACTTTAAGTGTATATATGGTGAGGCCATTTCAGTTTGTCAAATGCCTTTTTTAAATTACACTTAATAATCATCTACTCTTTCATACATTGTCTACTATCCATAGAAATAACCTCACAAGCTATTATTATGTTGTTGTAGCTTTGTCTATTCACAACAAAATTACATTTGGTATACATCATAACACATTTCAATATCTGAGATAAGACTTTAATATAAGGATCCTGTACATAACTAAATGTAATACTTTTTTAGTCATGCTTCAAATCATATTTTGCAAACAACATAATTTCTACTAATTTGGTTATCTCAATGCATTAAACACAACTCAATTAAATACTTTTATTAAAGTAATTGAAAGAGAAAAGATGTGTTGGATATAAATAATTAATATATAGTGTAGAGTGTTGAATCCAAAAGCATTCCTTTCAATAATTTATGAGTGTTGTACTTATTTCTATTTATAAAGATTTATGTTGGACAATCATGGAATAGGGATGACAACTAGAGGTGTTTTCTTTTATAGAATAATACCAAATTTCTCCAATGTATTCAACTGGGAAACCTTGTTTTCTTTTTTAGGCACATCCTTAGATGAAGGGATCCTCGATAGGAAAACCTTATTTGTTTTTATAGGTATCTCCTTAGTCAAGGGATCCTTGGGAGAAAAAATATTTATTTTTATTGGCACATCCTTAGCCAATGGAGTCCTTGATAGGAAAACCTTATTATTTTTATAGGCACATCTTTATTCAAGGGAGTCCTTGGCAGGGAAGCCTTATTTGTTTTATAGGTACGTCCTTAGTCAAGGAGATTCTCGGGAGGAAGGTTTTGTTTGTTTTTATAGGTACATTCTTAGTCGAGGGGATCTTCGAGAGGAAATCTTGTTTGTTTTTATAAGCGCATCTTTCGTTGAGAGGATCTTCGAAAGGAAAGCCTTTGAAAATATTTGCGAGCGTAACATTGTTTATCAAAAAGTTTCTCGTATTATTGATTCATTATAGGTGTCTTGTTTGAAATTTTCTTAGCAAAATCTCTTTCACACTTTTTTTAGGGATAAAAAGCTAAGTAATGAAAAGAATACACTATAATACAAGAGTTTTTAACTATAATATATTTTTAAATGTATGGTGTTCCATGTCCTCAAAATCAATTTTCCATTTAACTCCTCAAGCTTATATGCTCCATTCTTCAAATTCTATTGAATCCTATACAATTCCTCCCAATTAGTTGAGAGCTTTCTTTCTCTGTAATCTCTTCTTGCTTCTTCAGTGGGTTTCCATACTAGATTGTCTTCATGAAACTCTCAGGATTTTACTCCCAGATTGAATATTCTTGTCATTGTCATTTTGCATGCTTCAACATTTATAAGTGCTTTATCTTTATTTTATTCCATTAAATCAAACTCGAATTTCAATTCTTCTAAAATTTGACCTTCTTGAAAATGAATTCTTCTATATGAAGTTCACCAACCTCCACTTGAATCATAGCATTATTTTAATATCTAAGTTTGAAGGGTGTTTCTTTTATGGTAGACCGAGGAATACATTCTTATGCCCATAATACTTCAGGTAATTGTTCAATTCACACACCCTTAGTCGAACCTAACCTCTTCTTCAACTCTGAAAGTATAATCTCGTTTGCTGACTTTACATGCCCACTTGACTGTTGATGCTCCACCAAAGTCATTTATGTTTGATTCATAAGCTTGTTAAGAAGTCATTCAACTTTTTATCAATGAATTGGAGTCTATTATTAGTGATAATTGTGTAAGGTGTTCCTAAATGAGTAATAATATTTTTTAAAACAATTTTTTGTACATTTCAAATCGAGATTGTAGCTAAGGGCTCTTCTTCTGTCCATTTTATGAAAAAGTCTATGGCTATCAAGAGAAATTTTACTTGTCTTTTTGGCCATTAGAAATAGACCGATGATGTTCATTCCCCAAATTGCAAATGGCTAAAGGAAAGTGATGCCATGTAACTCTTTCGTTGGTGCTCTTATCATATTATCATGTTGTTGGCATGGCTCACGTTTATTTACAAACTTTTCACAACCGATTTTGAGGGTTGGAAAATAATAACCAATCCTCAAAATTTTTATTGTTGTTATTCTTGCTCCTGAATGAAATCCACAAATTCCTTCATGCACTTCACTTAATACATAATAGGTTGTTCAGTTGCTAAACATTTAAGTAAAGGTGTCAAAACTCCCCTTCGATACAGATCTCCAACTATCAACACGTACCAAGTTGACTTCATTTTCAATTTGTTTGCTTCTAAGTATTCTTCAGACAATAATCCTGTGTTCATATATTCTACTATATCATCCATCCACTCCTTTCTTAGAGGCTCCACCTAACAACATTCTTCATTCACTATACTAGAAACTTGTAATTTTTGTTGAAGAAATGTATGCAATTGTCCCGACTTCTGACTGCTAGTCAATCTTGCTAGTTGATATGCTTTTTCATTACCAATTTGAGGAGTGTATTTTATTTGTACTTCTTCAGAATTTTCTTTTATTCTTTGGAACATATGAAAATAACTCAACAAATGAGGTTCTTTTAATTGGAATGTTTCGTTAATTTGTTCTATTGGAACCTTATAATCAATGTAACATATCACTCTTTGAGCATTCATCGCATTAGCTGACTGAAGACTTGCCAACAAGGCTTCATATTCTGCTTGTGTTGCTTGATGTTTTGAAATTAAACCAAAGAGGTTGTTTAATTGACATTCTGTTTGGCCCTTCTAGTATAATACCAACACCACTTCCTCATTTATTCAAAGAATAGAGATGGTAATGGTGCCCCGTGAGGGTGAGTAGTAGGATACTCTTACATGCCTTGTTAAATAAAAATTCCCTTTGTACTCGCCCCATACTCGCATGGGTATCCATTTAGTGGGTACCTGCAAATTTTATAAATACCTATGAGTATTCATAGATATTTGTGAATTATTTTAAATTTTTTAAAAAGTATTATAAATAACTTTAAGCTTATATTTGATGTTAAGTATAATGAAATATTAAAGATAAAAAAAATTGATATTAATTTTTGAACTTGTAATTAATGATAATTTATTTTTTAAATATTAAAAAAATAATATAAAAGATGTAAGATAAAAATATGAATATTTAAGTAATATTATTTAGTGAGTACTCGTGGGTATGGATACTACCATACCTGCCCTCGCCCCATTTATAAATGGGTAAAAAAACTTGTACACGTTATGTGTGAGTATCCATTTAGACTATCAATTTATTATCTGTAATATATTTTATTTGCGGATACCCATAGTCAAAGGTATTTTTGCCATCCTTATCGAAGACCCATCAATATGTAGTGTCCACCATGTTGATTCAACTCTCTTCTAGGTGTAATTTGTTGATGAAATCAACTAAGCATTAAGCTTTGATGAGCCATCTCTATTTAAACCGAATAGCAAATTCTGATAACTATATTACCCATGTCATCATTTTTCCTACTAATTCAGGTTTTCTTAGAATCTTGGATATAAAATAATATGTTTTTACAACCACAAAATGACTTTGAAAGTATTATCAAAGTCTTCTTGCAACATATATTGAACTTAAAGTCATTTTCTTTATCAATTGGTAACCAGTCTCGACATCATGTAGTATTTGATTGACAAAATAAACTAGTTGTTGTTTTCCCTTTTCCTCTTAGACTAGTACTACACTAACTGCTTCTTTAAATACTGATAAGTAAATAATGAGATCTTTTGCTATATTTGGCTTCATTAAAACTAGAAGAGAAGCTATTGTTTACTTTAGAACCCAAAAAGCCTTTTCACACTCTTTGGTGCATTAAAATTCGCTTATTTTTCTCAATAATTTGATTATTGATTTTGTTCTTTTAGCCAACCTAGGTATCAACTAGGATAATGACATTAGTCTTCCATTCAATTGTTGCACCTCTTTCAAGTATTTTGAATTTATTGTCTATTACTATCTGACACTTATCCATATTTCCCCGAATACTTTTTTCCAGTCTTTTATGTGTTCTTTTACATTGTTGGGTTTTACCATCATATAATCAACATATACTTCCACATTCCTTTTGATTTATTTATTAAAGATTTTATCCATCATCTTGTGATATGAAGCTTCTGCATTTTTCAACTCAAAGGGTATCACCTTATAACAATAATTTGTTGACTCGATTATAAAGGCCATTTTTGTTTCATCTCTCGAGTACATCCTTATCTAATTAATTCCTGAACATGCATCCAATAAACTGAAATTTTGATGTCTAGTTGCACCATCTATAATTCGATCTATATTTAGAAGCGGATATGCATCTTTAGGACATGCTTTGTTTATAAAATATAATATGTGTACATTCTCCATTTTCTATTTGTCTTTTTAACCATAACTACATTGGCTACATCCTTATCTAATTAATTCCTGAACATGCATCCAATAAACTGAAATTTTGATGTCTAGTTGCACCATCTATAATTCGATCTATATTTAGAAGCGGATATGCATCTTTAGGACATGCTTTGTTTATAAAATATAATATGTGTACATTCTCCATTTTCTATTTGTCTTTTTAACCATAACTACATTGGCTAACCAAGTAGTATATTGAACTTCTCTTATGAACTAAGCACTCAATAACTTTTGAACTTCTATCTTCATTACTTTTCTTCTATCCTCCCCTATTTTTCTTTTATGTTGTGCTATCAGCTTTGCTTCCCTGTATAACACTAACTAATGTCAATGAAAGTTGGGATTAATTATTAACATGTTAGTAGTTGTCCATGCAAAAAACTTAGCATTTTTTTTCAAAGTTCTTTGAATTATTTCTCACTTACACTAGTTAAGTTCAGATCCAATATAAGTGTTTTGTCCAGACTTGTCTCCCAATTGAAATGGTAATGATTCCTCATTTGGCTTCATTCTAAAATTGTTGTTACTTATCTTGGGGTCTAAGTTTATTAAGGTTGATGTATCCTCGACTATGATTGATACCATGTGTACATTATTATCCTCCTCTTCTACAATAGGTGCTACTTTTAGGCTTTTCATATAACACTATTTGACTGCCTTTTGATCAGCATACACCGTAATTATCTTTCAAGATTCAATAGAAAATTTCATGGCAGGATAAGGGGTAGAGATAATAACATCAAAAGCATTTATGTATGGTTTTCTAAGTATAATGTTATAAGAAATATTAGCATTTACAATGTACCTGAACTTTATAGTTTTGCTAACTTGTTGATCAAAATCAAAGCACGTGTAAAGATCAATACATCCCCTTGTTGTTACATGCTCACCCGAGAAGCCCGTGAAGGGTTCATTATAATACTTCAATTCTTATTTTGGTATTACCATTTGCTTGAACGTCTTTCAATATAATATATTGGTCAAACTCCATTAATCTACCAAAGTTTTCTTTATGATACAATTATTGATCTCCACATTGATTATCATAGGGTCGTCTTGCATGGGATTTATTTCTTGAAAATCTTCATTAGTGAAAGTTATTGTAGGCATCCTAGCTCTTCTTCTATCTTCCACTACTTTCATTATCACCCCTTCTTCCTTTCCTTTCTCTAGATTGACTTTGTTCTCGCTCTAGTTTTTTTTTCTTCATTTTTCTTTGACTCTCTTCCTTGAGATACATAACTTTCTCCCCTTCGATCTTGTCCTTTATTGGACTCGTACTTTTCAACATGATTTTTTACTTGCCCCTACTTTATGAGGTCTTCCACCTAATCCTTCAAAGTTACACACTCTTTAGTTGAATGTCTATGATTTTGATGATATGAACATGACTTTGATAGATCTGTTATAGGAGGTGTATGAGCATTTTTAGGAATAGTTAAGATTTTTAAGGCAAGTGCTTGTTTTAAGATTCTTGCTCTATTCATGTTTAGTGGGGTGTAATTTGCATATTGAGGCCCCATTGTCCGATAACCCTTCGAATTATCCCCTCCCCTATTTTTTTGATATGTTTCTCTTTCATTTTCTTTTTTACTAGGGATCAGCTCCACTTTTGTTTGATTTCTTAGCTCTGCCAACTCTTTCATTTGCATATGTTTTTTAGCCCTCATTCTCAAATCATTCATATCCATAGGGTTCTTTTTTGCACAAACTATTTACAAATAACCCAAGTTTTAGTGCAGTGTTCAACCTATTCATAGCAACCGTGAGGTTCAAATTTCTAATTTTCATAGCAATTTTATTAAAACGATCTCTTTTTTCTCCTACCTGATATTAGCCAATGCCAATGATGTCAGTTGGCATGACCAACTAGTAGCAAACTCTATAATGAACAAAGATGACAACTCATCAAATTAATTTATAGATCTTGGAGGAAGCTTAATGAACCAACTTAGTGTTTGACCCTTCAATGATGTAGGAAAACTATGGCATAAAGCAACATATTGTGTCAATAGAGTAACTTACGTAAGGTATGCATTCAAATGTTCATCAAGATCAGATGATCCATCGTACTTCTTTAGAGGAAGACTCCTCTAATTATCGAATAATATTGTATCCATGATTCTTTGAGTAAAAAGGTGCTTATAATTTCTAATCATTATTCCAGACCGAGGGAGAGCTTGCTTTGAAACAATTGAGAACTGCACTAACAAAACCTGTGCTTAAGGGGTTGTTGGTATATGGTATGAAGATACTTCGTTATTAGTTTGACTAGTAGAGATCCAAGTTCTATTTAAGTTCCTTAATTTAGCATTTTTTTTCCTAAGTGCCTCAAGCTCCTAAGCACCCTTTCACGAGTTTGACAAATAGCTACCATTTCTTCACGAAGCAACCTTATAACATTAGAGAGATCAATTTGATTTTCCATAGCCACTAGTCCAGAAACTTGTTCACGTTGAACAAAATTGGTATTCTTTCTTGTATTTATTTTAAAAAATAAGATGTTATACATAGGGGTGGAGAGAGAATTACATAAGGAGAGGGTCAAATAAAATTTTGAAGTCGAGTAAAATTTATGCATATAAATTTTCAAATATATATTATTATATGTTTAGTAAAGTTTAATTATATTATAATTTAATGTATACTAGTAAAGAACTAATAAAAAAATGTCTTTTTTTTTCATTTAACATAAGTAAGAAGTGTATTTTCCGCTACTAGTTTATTATAAGTAAGATAATTAGAATATAACTTGGTTTTAACATTTTCTTTTCCTTTGAGTTTAATGATATACATGAGTTTTGATTTTTTAATCCATTACTCACATCACATTCGTCACTTGGGTAAAGAATTAAAAGACTACCATGAAACGACACCGTATCGTATGCATGCAAATGCAATTCTCATCGTGGCAGCAACGAGTTAATATATATATTTTTATTTTTTAAAAAGAGAGAGAGGGTAACACGTTTGGAAAAAGTAGAAGAGAAGAGAAGTTTGATTGATTCGAGCAGAGAAGGTGAAAAGGCAAAAAACAATGGGGAAGGATTTAAGCGAGGAGCAAGTTTCGGCGATGAAGGAAGCGTTCACGCTGTTCGACACGGACCGCGACGGTCGGATCGCGCCATCGGAGATTGGGATCCTGATGCGCTCTCTGGGCGGGAATCCGACCCAGGCCCAACTAAAGTCCATCGTGGCCGAAGAGAGCCTCACCGAACCCTTCGATTTCCCGCGCTTCCTCGATCTCATGGGGAAGCACATGAAGGTCGAACCCTTCGATCGCCAGCTCCGCGACGCCTTCAAGGTCATCGACAAGGAATCCACCGGCCTCGTCTCCGTCACCGAGCTCCGCCACATCCTCACCAACATCGGCGAGAAGCTCGAGCCCTCCGAGTTCGACGAGTGGATCAAGGAGGCCAATGTCGTCTCCGATGGTAAGATCCGTTACGAAGATTTCATCGCCAAAATGGTCGCCAAGTGAGATCCCATTTCCAATTCATTTTCCTTTCTTTCTTTCTTTTTCAATTCAATTGAATTGGAATGGAATGCGCTATCGTTAATTTCTCCTTTGTTGTTTCTTTACTTTAGTGAACCAATCGATTAACCCACTTATGCTAAATTTTTAATATATATATTTTTTGTTGTTTAATTATTTTTAGTTTTTATGAGTTTGTCTACACGAGCTGGAATTGTTTCTTTGCCTTATTTAGGAAATGTGTCTGATAGTTCAACATTTGAGTTATTGTTCGTGTCGGTGTTTGTGTCTGTATATATACGTATATCGAGAAAGCAGGTTGGCGTATTGCACTTTTAGGAAGCATATATCATGCTATAGTGTATGTGTGGGGACTGGGGAGTGTGATGTTTTTCCTTATGTGAAATTTAGATTACTTGTTCAACTCTTGATTCTTGTTCTGTAGGGAACTAATTCTAAACAAGTCTTTAGTTCAGGCTTGGAAGATCTAAAAGTTATTCTGTCCTTTAAGGCTGTAACAGTCTTGGATTAGATTGGAATGTAGCCTTTGACATTCTGAAAATAGCATTGGGAGAGTGAATTTGTTCTAATATCAATAAGTTGTATGATCTAAATATTAGTTTTTATCAGGAAATAAAAGGATAGATTGATAGGTGTCTAGGTGATGTAGAAGTGAACCCCTGCTATGAAGCTGATCCTCCATTTCAAATGGGAGATCTGTCATCCTTAGGTTGATTTTATGTACAAATGTTATGAGTTTTGGTTACTTATAAGTATTTTGTAGTGATAAATACCTGTGCAACATTAACTTTGGGATAATAGTGTTGTCCATGTATGGATAAACATCAATACGACAGTTTTATGTTTTAAATTTCCAATGCCAGAATGAAATAGACAATGGTTTGGTGCTTATCAGCACCAAACACATCACTTCACATCTGTCTAAGATGGCTGAATCATTGTGTGGATATGTAGAAAACAGAACAAGGTCAGACCGGGTGTAGTTAAATGGTTAAAGATATATGTAAATATAAGATGATGTGTATGTTTAGGTACTAGGTAGCATTGTTCGAATGAAAATTAATGTCAAAACTCAATATTGAAACATGACTCATATTTCATAATACCTAATTCTTTGACTGTTCAACGTATTTGAACACCACTTAATAGCCATATCAGGCACCTAATATTTATTGATGATTGTCAGGATCGATGACTCTAAGGCTATTTTTTATTTGTGGAAAGAGATGAGATGAAATAGAATGAAATAAAATGGAATAGAGCGGAGTGGAATTGAGTATGATGGAATAAAATCTCCGTTCTATTGCTTAGATATGTTATGATAGAGTGGAACACAATTCTTATTACATCTCATTCCTCCCAAATTGGAAGAAAAGAAAAATGAAGGCAAACAGAGACAAATAAGATGGGATATATTCTATTAGTTTTCATTATATTATTGTATTATCATTTTACCAATCCAAACAATTGAACATAAATATTTTATTCTCTTTCACCAATCGAAACATAGCTTAAGATTACCGGAATGAAGATGAAATGTCTTGTTGATTCAATTGTCATTTTTACTAGGGGTGTGAAAAAATCCAAATTGATCTGAACTGATCCATAACCAATCCGATCCATATTGAAAAATTCGATCTATTTTGAAAAAAAATCTGAACCGAACCACTTTATAAAACCGGTTCAATTATCCGATCCACTTTTACAAAGTGGTTTGGTTTGATTTTTTAAAAACACCGATTCATATATGAGTAAAAAGTGGATAACTGTACCGTACTGAACCGATCCAATTTCAAAAAAACCAATCCATATTTTAAAAAAATCAAACCGATCCATTTTATAAAAAATGGATCGGTTAACCGATCCACTTTTATAAAATGGTTTGGATCGGTTTGGATCGATTTTTTAAAAAAATCTGAACACCCCTAATTTTTACTCTGCGTGAGTGTGTGCTTGTATATCTATATTTTGTGAAAAAAATGTCATCATTACTAGTCTATTTATGTTACTTTTCTTCCTTTTCTAAATACTTAAGACTTGCCTAGTGGCTGAAGTATAAATAAGAGAAAACCTATTCCTTCCGAAAATGTTTGTCGATCCAATTAAAATTTACATCTGGCATGCATTTGATTATAAATTAATTTTAATTTTTTAAAGTTTTTATCTTTGATCCAAGGATTGTTCTAGCTTATTTGTTTAGGAGGATATATCTATACTCTATAAATAATCCTTGTCCTATTGCACATCAACACTGTATATGGGAACGTATCAATTGCGAGTGCTTGATATTTGGGAGTGCAAATCTTAATATTAAAATTCATTCTCTAGTAAAGTAGATAATTTACATTTGCAATTTTTAACTTTATATAATATACATGTGTTGTTTTACTAAAATTTTGTGTAAGTCAATTTTAACTGCCTGCTACTCCAAATATGTAACTACCAAACTGAACTTTCTTTGGGTTTGCACAATCAGTCGTTTAAATCACTTTGCAAGTCGTTATGTTTTTAAAAAAAATATCTAAATAGATCCTCTACTGTTATTTACAAATAGACTCTTATGGTTTAAGAGGGAGAGGGTTGTTCTTATAACAGGTAATCCAGGGATTCAATTTAAAAGGTTTCTGAAACTGAGATGTAAATATAAATTATAAACTATAGGCATTTTAAAGGAGGGGAGGCAGGAATTTTAATGGAGGAGAAGGGAAGAGAGAAGTTATAAATTTTGTTTGGATGAGTGGAGGAAAGAGGAGGTAATTTTTTTTTTCTTGTTTAAGGTTTACAAAATTATAAGGTGAAAGTAGAAAATTTAAAAATTAATTTATTTTTGTATCTTTATAATTTTAAATTTAATAAGACAAGGATATTTATTATATTATACAAAAAAATATTTTAAAATCTTTTTTCTCTTCTTCAAATCTTTCAATATTATAGTGGAATTAAAATTATGTTAAGAGGGATTTTGCTCCCCTCTCCTCTTAAAAATTGAACCAAAAGGTTTTTTAAAAAATTTCTCGTTCCCTCTATTTCTGAGCAACCAAATATTGTAAGGATAAGATTAAGACACATACAATGAGATTATCAGCAATTTAACCTCAAGTATTATTATAATTTTTTGCCAACTAGTTTAGTTGTCCAATAATTTGACCCCAACATTCTCCCCCCCTCTCTCTTCTCCCCCCCCCCCTCTCTCTTCTCCTTACATATCGATTAAAATTTATTTATAACTTTAAAATTATAAGCATAGCTTGATAAATAAGAAGTATTCACAATTGTGATTTTCAATCATTTGTAATTTTTAATAAATTTTAACCAATAATAAAAAAAAAAGTTTAGATACATAATGTCTTACTAGCACTTCTCTGATCATTGATATTGAGGCGTGTTGAAGCTTATTTCATTCACCCCATTTTTAAGCACTAATTCATCTACCCAAAGTTGATAAGACAGTTTCTTTATTCAACGTTATCTTGTTAATTAGTGTTCTCCATGAATGTTGAGTATCTAAATTTATTTAAATTTATGATGTGTAATGTAAGATTTATATGATATTTTTATTATTACATTATCGTTATAACTATAATTAATTACAAGAATTAAAAATAATTTTAAAATATTTGATTATTTAAAATTAATTAAAATTATAAAGTTATTATATCTTATTAATTCTGATTTTAATTAGATTTTAATACCTGTAATAAATACAATAATTATTTTGAATTTAAATTTAAAACAATTTTGTAAATAAATTAACCTTTTTAAAATATCTTAAAATATATAACAAATAGTTTATGCAACTTTAATGCAAGTTAAGGGTTCATAATCTTTTTTCTATTTTTTTTGTAAGTTTACATGCTAGCGCATCCAATTTTTGTGCAAATTTGTTGGGAAAAGATGGATGGACAAATAATTAAAGATATGCATACACAGTCTAGACGCTGCAGAAAAGATTAAGACAAATTAAAAAAACTTGCATATAGTAACATAAATATATATTACACTAATTTCATTCTTTTCTTAATTCCTACTTATCTAAAAAATAAAAAATGAGAGCATATTTTAAAATTTTTGAACATCTTCAAGATTCTCTAATTTCTGAACTCGATATATTAGAATAGATCACCAACAAAATTGCTAAAAACATCATTAGCACCGCCACGTCCTGTTGACAAGCACCAACAGGCAACAGCAGCACGACCTAAATATCCATCTTCATAAATTGGGAGAGAAAAATAAGATAAAGGGAGAGCAC
Organism: Cajanus cajan; assembly: GCF_000230855.2. Lineage (NCBI taxonomy): Eukaryota > Viridiplantae > Streptophyta > Magnoliopsida > Fabales > Fabaceae > Cajanus > Cajanus cajan. The sequence continues at coordinate 55,590,560 of NC_138521.1, forward strand.
CAGCAGCACCTCATATTGGTCAGCCATTGGTAGGAGAAACTCCAAATGCAGCAACTCAAGAATAAAAAATAAAAAATAAAGCACCTTGAGCACAACCTCAAGCCGCAACTCAAGCACCCAAAGCAGTCCCTGAATCATAACCTCAAGCACAATGAATCTTGCATCACCTCTTATTAGATAGTTGGTACTGATTCTGCAGAACAGGTTCAAGCTTTGGGCATTCTATTTATTGATGTTAGATGAAAACAATTGAAGCCTCGCAAGTCACACTCACAACCACAAAGTAGCTGGTGCATTTAGAGGGGTTTATGTCTAGGGACCAGATTGCTCAACTCGTACTAAGGTCCAATGTTGGTGGTTTATTTATTTAATTTGATGTATGAAATGGTAAAGAGCTTAGAGACCAATTTTATTTTTAAAAAATTATTATAGTATTTTTCAAGCTTTTTTGAGATCGTTTGTTATCATAAATGGGTGCATACGGGACAAAGTGAACTTTGGTATCTAAAAATTTGTTGACTTATACTTACCAAATTTTTTAGAATGAGTAAGTCAACAAATTACGTGTGGATATATTTTAAAGAATATTTTAATTATAATTTACTAATATACTAATTTTAAAAATGAAGTGGAAGTACATTAACAAATTTTATAAGTAAATGCTAGCTTATACTTATTTATTTTTTAGTTGGAATAAATTAGCGAGTTGCACTTAGATGTATTTTTATATATATATAAATTATAGTTATAGTTTGCTAATTCAATGGTTCTAAAAAATAGGCAGATATAAGTTAGCAAATCTATGTTATATCTATATTATAAATAAACTAAATCAGATGTTTAAAGATATCAACCACTACAACCTATGTAGTAGTGAAGTAGAAGTAATATGTATTAAACCTCATATTTGATTTTTGTTGTTATTATTATAATTATTGATAAAAAAGATATTTATGATCATTCTCCATGAGATTAAGTTGTCATGAAAAATGAACTATTAGTGTTATTCTCATTATAATTTTTATAGATTAAAGAAAGGTTATGATTAAAAGTCACTATCAAAATTAAAGTACAATATAAACATCATATTTTGAGGCATCTAAAAATTACTTGCAAATGTTGATCATGATCCACAAATAATATATAATAAAAATAAGATGTTCTCAATAATAAATAAGTTATAATATATTTTGACATAATAGTGTATGAAGTGAAAATTGTTCGTGCAATGTACAAACTAAATATTTATTACATGTACATAAAATTTATAATAAATAATATATATAAATAAATATTATATTTGAATATATAGATTATATTTAAAATTTGTATAAATATATATTTTTTCAAATATATAAATTATATTTTAGATTTATGATAAATTTTATATTGTAGTATAATATTATTTTATTTATTGATAATTTATTTATAAATATTAAAATTGAACTCATAAATTATTATGATAAATAAAAATTAAATTTGATAAAAAATTTAAAAAATCCCTAAAAACTCTCTTGTCGAAAAACAAAATTTAAAAATTTTAAGATAAAGCTTTATGTTTAATATAAAAAGGGTTGATGTATTTGTTTTTTAAAAATATAAAATTTAATTCATAAATAATTATAATAAATAAATCAAATTAGATAAGAAATTATAAAAATCTCTAAAATCCTTTCCCTTAAAAACTTTCATGTAAGATAAAGATTTGTGTTGAATATATAGAAGTTAATTTATATTGTAAGATAAAAATATTTGTAATTATTGATATTTAAAAAAAAATGAAATTTAATATAAATAAGAAAATTAAAAAGAGACAAAAAATTATTATATTTTTTTAAAAATGTATTCATCGTGGAAAAAATTAATTAAAAACACTATTGTTAAATAATAATTCTTTAAAATATTTTTGATAATCATTCTAATATATTAAATATGAGAATAGTTATCTCCACAACTTCTTTAAGATATTTTCTTTGATAAAATATTTTTAGAAAATTTTTAAATTCCTATTTAATTTAATTTTTATTTAAATAATTATTTATGTATTAAATTTTAATGTTTTCAAAATAAATTATTAATAAATAAAAATATCATTTTATAATATAAATTAATTATTATAAACCTAAAACACAATTTATATATTTAAAAATATCTATTTATATAAATTTTAATTATAATTTATATATTTAAATATAATTATATATATAATTTGTTATAAATTTTAGCTATATATTTAATCTATGTAATATACAAGATGAAATACTGGTGATTCTAATTTATATATAGAGAAAAATATTATTTCTATTATTATTTAAAATAACATGATATTAAAAATTACTTTATTTTGTTTTTAATATATTAATTAAATTTTCAATAAATATAAAATGTTATTAAGTATATAAAATTTTTAATTATTTAATTAAAGACACCGTTAAGAATTATCTTTTAAATTTTTGTTTGTTTACATGAAACGACGTAGTATCAGTATAAATGGGTTGTTTCTTTTATAAAAGGTAGACAAGTTGTCACAGTTTAGGGTTTCAGAGTGGTGGATTGGGCGGAAGAGCATCACAACCCTAATCAGAAGAAGCGCAGCATCAACCACAACCAGCAACCATGGGTCGTATGCACAGTCGCGGGTTCGTACTCATTCTTTCAATCTTTAACATCAATTTGTTCTCTTCTCTCCCACAAACTAAATTCAAAATTTGCTTTTTTCCTTTGGTTCCAGTAAGGGTATATCCTCATCTGCTTTGCCCTACAAGAGGACACCTCCAAGCTGGCTCAAGATCTCTTCACAAGATGTAACACTCGCTGTCTATTATTAAGAGATTTTTTGGTTCCCTTGTATGATGTTTTTATCGCATTGTTGATGATGTTATGTTTTTTGTTTTCTAGGTGGAAGAAAACATCTGCAAGTTTGCGAAGAAGGGTTTGACCCCATCTCAGATTGGTGTCATTCTTCGAGATTCTCACGGTATTGCCCAGGTCAAGAGCGTCACTGGCAGCAAAATCCTGCGAATCCTCAAAGCTCATGGTTTGTGTTTTGTATCTCGATTGCTCCTACAATCTCTGTTTGTTTTAGGTAGTATTATGTTAATGAAAATGTAATGGATAGTTGTAAGGAAGAGAGGTTGAAAGGGGGAATAAAGAAGAGAAAATGAAATATGTGATAAGTGATGGGAGTGAGAAAAAGGAGAAAATAAAGGGAAAAAAAGATGGAAGAGAAAGTGGTTGTGGGTGTGTATATTTTTTATATCTTAATATTGAAAAAAATTGTTTTGGTGGTTGGTTTCAGGACTTGCGCCTGAGATTCCAGAGGATCTGTACCATTTGATTAAGAAGGCAGTTTCAATAAGGAAGCATTTGGAGAGGAACAGGAAGGACAAGGACTCGAAGTTCAGGTTGATTCTTGTGGAGAGCAGAATCCACCGTCTTGCTCGATACTACAAGAAGACTAAGAAGCTCCCACCAGTCTGGAAGTAGTAAGTACCTTCCCATCTTCCACTTATTTGTTACATTGCTAGTTTGCTACCATATGGTCATTTTTCTATTCTTTTATCAAGTCATTTCGTGTAGAATAAAATAATGCTTAGGCTTTGTAGTTTGTAGTTTTTGTTATATTGCTGTGCATGAAGCTTTTGAGCATTGTGAAATGAAGTGCAAGTGAAAGGAAGTGGTTTGGTTCTCTTTTTCCCTGCCTATTTGGCATTGGAGCATTAGAATATTTCAAATTTAGTGCTTCAGATTCTATATAACATAAAGTTCAATTCTGTTGTCAATTGTTTTTGTGATCTATTTGCTACCTGGTGTTGGGCAGAGAGACATACTGACATGCTTTATTAGGTATGTTGTTCAGTAGGTGTCGGTTATGCTTATTTGGTATTATTTGGATATTACGGATGATGCTTCTCTTATTGAAATTCTATTGATGTTTACTGCTAGTTATATATTTTTTATTTTGAGTGCACACTTGCATGATGCTTTCTAAGAGCTTGGTGCATTTGTAATTTGAAAGCCAATCTTGTTCCTTTTTCGTTATTTGCACCATCACTTTCCGGATATTAATTAATGGTCATTTTCAGCGAATCAACAACTGCTAGCACTTTGGTTGCTTAGAGAATGTATCCACTTTCATGGGTTTTGCTACCTGGCAGTCGCTGTTGAGCTAGCAATTTTCCATTGATGTTTACTTGAAGGAAGGCTGAATAGGTAATGTGTCTAAGTTTGCTAAGAACCTGTGGTTAGACTGAGAAAGGTACTTGAACTAGTTAAATCAATTTATCAATGTTGTGTTCTTTTTCTTTTAGCTGTTGGAAGTTGTCATTTGGACAGATGGCTGACTGCGGTTTTGGTTTAAATTTTAAGTAATATATAAGTTGAGAAGTTTTGAAGGAACGCATTTCTTGCTGGTTTTGTACTATATTTTTATGCATTCGGCAGTTTTCCAAGGAAAAACGGGTCTGTTATTTTAGTCTTGGGATAAGTCAGTTCTCCATAAATACAAATGGAGCCAAATTAAAATTAGTTTTCTAAGATAATTTTTTTTTAATTTTAATGAAAGCTTTTGAAAGTTAGTCCTTCTAAATACTTTTTTCTTTTTTTATCTATTAAAGAGGTATAACTCTTTTTTACTGGCTCTATCCTATTGGGGAAAGTGGTACCTGCGGCAATGATTCCCAGTGTGTTTGTTTATTGTAAAAAATTCTTAACCGCCCGTTGAAAGGGAAAGTTACAAATTGTTACTTCTCATTTTTCTGCTTTGGAATGAGAAAATTTCCGTTCACATCATTTTAAATGATAATCCAAAAAGCACTCCATGTCCAAGCTAGGGGTCAAATTCTGTTTCTTGACTTAGAAACATGAGTGCAAGCTATATTAACTTGTGGTCCTCCAAATACAAATACGATTTCCAAATTCTATCATGTGTTTCTGTTCATTTCGTTTATCATCAAAATGGTGTTTTAAGTTAGCTGGTAGGTATTATGTGCATACATTTGCTTGTATAATAGTTGATTTGTGAGAATTTATAGGCGAATTAAGGTTTATGCGGGGCCCATTCTGTGTATCACACATCGGTCTGCGCAGTATAGTCCACATCGAAACGATTGAAGAAAATAAAACCCAATAAAAACACGTATGCAACACGATAGCAGCCAAAACTCTTTCTCTTATTTTTCAAGCGCTTCTTGCTACCTGTGGAGTAGAGGTATTTCAATCCTTAATGAATATATTTTAATAAAAATAAAGAGACAAAATACGATTGTAGAAGAAAATTACGTTGGAAATGGGTGAGTGAGGGCAGAAATAACTGATGGTGAAAACAGGGCTCCAAAGAGAGAAAAGGTTTCAAAAAAAGAGAAAAAGAAATAAAGGACAATTGACACATGAGTAATGTGATTTAAGAGTAAAATGGAGATAGAAAAGCAGTCAAGGTGGAATAAATTCTTTTTAAATATTTTTATATATTACTGATCTTTCGAATTTTTTTGCTAAAATATATTTTAGTAGGAATGTTTTCGCTTTATACTTGACAATATCACAATATTATGGTTTTTTAAAATAACCGCTGCATGTTAAGGCTTGAGCTTATTATTTTGTACATGTTACTCTAATTTTATTAATAAGCGGACTATAGTGGTTCACAATATTAGAGTTTTAGGCATGTATTTTAAATTTTGAAATATGCTAACCAAGTTACATCTTTTTATCTCTAAAGTTAGAATATACAATATAATAGATCAGAATATATAATATATAATATATGATTTGGATAAATTAGAATTTGTAATTTGGATGTTGAGATTTTTGCTCTACTTGCTGAATTAGACATTTTATATATTTATCTTGTGTCAAAATGTATTTGATCATCTGAATTCTTATTTTTAATCCATTATCTTCTATTTTGAAATTGTTTTAATAAATTTATAAAAAAATTTAGAATTGAAAATATTACTTGGTTTAAATTATTTATTGTCATTTTGAAAGGAAATTAATACATTTAAAAAATATACTGTGAATTTTAATTATAATATAATTTATATATATTAAAAATATTTATTATAAATTTTAATTATACGAACTTAAATGTTTATCGTGTATAATATACGTTAAAATACTATTATAAATTTTCTGAAAGATGTCATTTCAATTAATTTGTGTACTTCATATCATCACTAATTAACAAATGGAAGAAAATATTTTTCCATTAGAAACACTAATTGATACCGTTTTCATTCATGCTTGTTAACCACTATTATGTACGTGCTGAATTTTGCTCCGAGAACTCTTTGGATACCACTTTCTCTCTTAAGTGTATATGTCATAACAACTACAGCAATATTTGCATCCCTTTTCGATTGAGTAGAATAAAAAAATTAAAAAAAAATTGAAGTATCCACCATATTTGATGACCCAGTAAAGCTTATCCGCGTGAATACTATGTAGCTCTATCACTAAATGCACCCGTCATAAATAAGCCAGTGTTTTTTTCTTCAGTATTAAATACGTGCATAATATGGTGAATTCAAGCTAAACAATCATAAAGTGGCGAGTTTATGTTGTTACAAAAAAAAAAAAAAAAAAAAAAGAAGCCGGTGGTGGATTTATGTTGTCACATGTTTAGAGATGTATCGAAATGGAATTGTGGTAAAATTTTAGATTTCAGGAACGAGGTAGTATTTTGGTTGATATGTGTTGAATGTTGATGCTGTTCTGCGGCTCCGACTAGGGTAAATACCCCACTTGGCCACTTGCTTGAGCATAGAAATTCTGCTTATTCGCAATTTAGCCAGTTAGTCTATAGACTCGTTGAACTACAACTTAAGAATAAGACTACATTTCAATGTTTTATCATCATTATGAATTATCGTTTCGAGTCTGTTCTGTGTTTTCCAAAATCGCATTTGTATTTGAAATCAAAACAATCACAAAAATAAAGTTAAAAGTTGGAATTCTACATGAACACTCTCCGACTTCAGAGAGAGACAGCTAAAATTTCACAAACCATCTCACCTCACGAAGGAATTTAAAACACGAAATATAAAATTTGATTGTTGACAGTTTAAACCCTAACTCCAAATTGCAAATAACTTGCAAAGTAGCTATGAGCTATCTCAAGACTCAAGTTCATCCAGGCAAAGGAACTCAGAAACCCAGTCCACAAATTGTGGTTCTTATGATACAAAATATATCCAAAAGAATTCCGACTTACACAACTTGCCTAAATTCCAAAGAATAGTTCCAGATAATGTACAGAGAACTTATGTAACGAAGAAGATGAAAAAGAACAATATATCCCCCCACGAAATGTACAGGAGTTCCTGGAGGCACAATGTGCTTTTCCTTTGTGAATCCATCAGGAAAGACATGTAAGGTGAGTTCATGATCCAAGTGGCAACATTCTGAACTATCGAGTGGCTGCTTGTCTAAATTACGGGATCCTGAGCTTTCAGGGGTAGGATTTATCTCATAGTCAGCAGGTGGATTTTCAGAGCCTCCCCTATCATCCTCATGTGACTTGTCAGAGTCATCTCCGTTATTTTCTTTGCTAGGACTTCCTCCAAGATCACCTTTAGGAATGTTGTGAACCAAATCTGGCCGAGCTTCCACACCAACGCGCCTAAGGTGTAACTGCCATGATATAGACAAGTTAAAACATAAATCCGTAAACCTGTGAAATAAGTAAGAGAAGTCAGATTTAACAAATACCTGAAGATGCAAGTTGACTTCATCCGGTCTTGAAAGAAAAGGAAAATCTCCACCTGTTTTCAAATGTGCACGCCTTGCCTCAGGATACCTTTCACCCAGTTGATCTTTAAGTTGTTGGGGAATTGCACAGTAGTCATTAGTCTTTGAGAAAGGAGGAAGACCATGTAAAAGGATGTAAGTGGAGTAATTAAAAACTTTATATCATACTATTCTGTGTCATAACAATAAATATTAATGAGAAGGAAAACAGCGCTGGACATTATCTTCACAATGTCACAAGCAAAATGTATATAATTACGTTGATGGAAATAACTGGTGCCAGCAGAATTTAACATAACTAGCGTGCAATGGTATAACTAAAATATAAAAGCTTGCTAGCCACATCAAAACAATAAGACACCAATTAATCTAGAGATTGAATAGTTAAGATTTATTTAAGAAAAGAGTCATGCAAAAACAAACCGATTATAGTGATATGCAAATTACGACTTGAGATGACATACATCCATTATAGTGATACATGAATCCGAAACAAGAAGAGGTCCCACTGAAGCATCATCAGTTGTCAGTGACAATCTGGAAGCCAAGTCTTCTCTAGAGAGGGTTTCCACCTATATATCAAGTAAATCAAGCAAGGTCCTTAACACAATTTATGCAAACATAAACGAGTTTCTTATAAATAGGATATAGATTAGCATTTTAAGGAAATGTAGTGTCTAGGGGTGACAAATGAATTCATTTATCCATCATCCATGCATAAGTAAATTCATCAAATCCATCCATTACAATAAAAATAAATAATGGATCAAATTAAATTCATCTATTTAATTTTATAGATGGTTAATGATCCATCCACTAGTTTTTCAAAATTCATTAGATTAATATATCGAGTGTTTATTGGATTGATGGACTGAGATTTTAAAAGACTATTTTGACATAAAAAAAACCCTTGTAAATTTTAAAAGACTATATGATAATGTAATAACTTATAAAGAAAAGAAAGAGAAATACAATATTTTTAAATTAAAAATTATTTAATTTTTAAAACATTACTTTTAAGGATGGATTGGATATCCATTTATGAAAAAATTGCTAATAGATGTATTAGATGTTTTTTTTTTTGCTTTAAATGAATTGGATTTTATGTGAATTTTTAATGAATTATTTTTATTCGGTCCATTATGATCTGCTTAAAAATTTATCCGATCCATTCATTTGTCACCTCTAAGTGTGCCTGAGGATAGTTGACTGGTCCCCACAGTCTAAAGTACAATGGATACTATTTATTGTTTCAAAACCAGAAAAAAAAAAATCTTGCGTACTGAAAAGGCACGAACAGCAGATTGCTAATATGCATTAGATTATGCAAGACAACAGATTACCTGAGAAACAACAAAGTCTACTGAGTCTGCAATAAATGGTTCATGGGGACCATCACGAATTCCTGTTAAGACATACCGCTTCAGCAAAAAGGAAGGAGTCCAACTAACACTGGAGATGCAATAGTAAAGCTGGATCAGTTAATAGATGGAAAACAGAATTGATCTGATGAAGAACTATCAGGAAGTATAACAAAAAATTCCCAAGTAAGACAGGTGATGAGTTTTTTTGTTGTACAAAAAAGTTTAAGGGGAGGAGATACTGTATCCATTATAAGGTCAGACATACTATATGTATCGGCAAGTGCTCACAATAGCAATTATGGATGATGCTTAGTTTCATGGAATAATAAGGAGTAATTTATCTAATGACAAATAAATCCGTAATTTAGAAGATATTATTCTAGTTTCCTTGTGATTATACCTATCAGGCTATCATCATTTCCTGACAGTGCATGTAGCCCTACATGTATAGGTAAAGTAATCATTGATGCTTTCCTTTGCTAGAAATTTCACAAGGTCCGAGCACACATTGCAGTTTATCTTCCATAATTAAAATTACACAACCATAGACAGTTCGCTCATATAAAGCCTATATCTATTACTCTTTACAGTAGAATCTGAGAAAAGTACATGGGAGCCCATGGCATTGCAGCAGAGAAACTTCGTGTCTCCAAAAATGTGTTTGATAGAACTAATGACCGGACTCTTCTAGGACGATGCTGAGCAAAGAGCTGTGCTAGGAAGCCACCAAGTGATGTACCATAAAGATGTATCTGTAAGAGAGATTAAACTAATTTACTAAACATTTTCTCAAGTTGTTTGAGGCTGTCACCAAATAATATATTCTAACTTCAGATGACATTACATAGACAGAAATTTGGATATATTGAGCCATTAGTGGAAAGATTTGTTGTAAAAAACTACTAAAAACATGTATTGTGTAGTTTATACTCAACAATCATATGAATAATAGATTGGATGTATGGTTATAACTTTCCTTTTATAAGAAATTTCCCTATTGTTGATACTAGACAAAATTAACTTCCAAAAGATATTAATCCTATACATATACAAGTGATGAAAATACAATTGAAGGACCATAACTTAAGTCTTGACCAAACGAGACATATTTCCAACGGCAATCCACATCCTCACAGAAATGGTTGTGGTGAAAACATTTGGAATTTTATCCAAATACACCTAAAATTTAACTATAAAAACCATGCACAATATTATGAGTGACAAGTGGCTTGAACAACCATGAAAACTTAAAAAGCAGGCTAGCCTGTATCTTAGGCAGAATTGGAATATATTTATGTTCACATACTGAGTCTACAAATATACTGCAAAAGAACTTGGCTTCAAAAATCTGGTAAGGAAGGAAGATATATCAACTTAATTCAGTTCAAACAATCAGTTCATTGAAATTAACAATTTAAATTGAGAAAATTCAGAGAGGCCCACAAACTCAGTATTAAGCCTTGTTATAGTGTACAGTTCCATATTTGGGATGATACTCCAAGAATTGTAAGTAGATTGGGGTTAGGATTTAGCTTGTGCTTGTGTTGTTTGGCCTAATTACATCCTATATCATGTCACAAAATTTTGGAGACGTCTAGGAATCATTCCCTCCTTAAGGTTAAGGTACATGTGTATAGTATAGACTACAGACATCCCACACAATATCCAAAGTTGCAACATGTTCCCAATGAAATTAAAATGGTGCATAACAGAACTAAAAGCTTTTTCTATTATATATGAACACTAGAGGATGTGCGAAACTGAATTATAAGAACCTCAAAAGATTTTAACATAACTGTTTATAGTTAATACTAATTGCAGACTAGCTATGCAGGGCTTTCCATTCGGAATGACTAACGTCTCCAACATAGAATAAAGGTATCAAATTCTTTGATATGAAATTAAGCATAAGTAGCTTCAAAAGTAAAAAAATTATAGATTTAGCATCTATATGAGAAGACATCTAATGACTAATAAAATATGATACACAGAAAAAACACAAGATAATGCTAAATACCAGTTTTATGAGTAAAAAGTTGGTAGTAGAAAGCATGATGAGTTTGGGATCATACATGGTGTACATCAATAGCATCCAAGAACTTTTCAAATGCTTGAATCCACTCAGTATTATTCCACACGCGAGGTATGTCAACAGATATGACACGGTAACCCTGTACAAAATGAAAAGTTTGGTTCTTAGAATTGCAATATGAGGATTAATAAAAGTTAATACAAGCGTACAACCAATAAATAAACAAAACTCGAGTCAGCTCCTGTTGGCAGGCAATATACGATGAGATTTTATTGTATAGCGCTATTTATCACAAAAGATAATACACAATTTGTATTACTAATACACAATCCCCGTCCCTTTCTATCAGTTATAAGAGTATAATATGTACCTATTTGGATAAATTTCTCCATAAATACTTCTAGGAGAGAGAATAAGAAGAAAAATGAAAATGAATCCCTTCATAAGCTAAAATTAACTTATGCATAAATTAAAAATAAGATTTTGGAGAAGCTAATAGAAGGGAACTTCTACAAATTAGCATATGCATAAGTTAATTTTAACATATGAAGAAACTCATTTCTTTTTTCCTTTCTATTTTTCTTTCTTCAAAGTACTTTTGCAAAAGTTTACCTAACGAGACCCTATATCAAATACAAAGATGATGAACACATTTTAAAAATACACACATATCACAACAAGCATCTTTTACGCACGATTTATTAAAATCCAATTCATATTTTTTAGCATTTAGCTTTATTACTGGTAAACCACTTAAATATCCTAAACAAGTTTAATCATTAACTATACTTAATCCTGCAGTTAGCTGAGTTTCCAGGTTATTGTTCTCTCTTGTTTAGCAGCAGGAGAACTGCAAACGATCATTCTCTAAGTCAGCTATCTATTGCCTAGCGAAGCTCTTGTGCGTGTTTGGCTTTGCAGCACACAAAGAGGGAGAGGGAAAGAGAGAGAGCATATCAACTTAAAGGAGAAACATGGACGATGTGTCGGTCATTTCAGCAAGCACAATTTGGAGGCACCAAATCTTAACAATTGGATCAAGCATGTATGGCCAAGATTAAAACATAAAGTCAAGTGAGTCATTAAGTGCTTCCAATATCGAGTATTGATGTCAAAATTAGTGGAAACACATTGGATGTGATAATAGTTAGGTCATTTCAAACCCCACTCTCACTTAATGGCGATTAGGAAATTGCAAGAAGCAGTACCTTCATAGATAACGACATGATCTGTTTATAGTATACATCAGCGGTTCCCGCCGTTCCGGGAAGACATATAAGCGGAGGTACAACTTTTGGACCGAAATCGTAATATCGCCACTGCTTAGTGCCAATCTGTTAAGAGAATAGTGGAAATTCCGAATTGATTCATTCAGATATGGTATGCAATTGTAAAACCTAAAAGTGTGGAACTGGAAGAAAGAGAGGAAAATAGAAACGTACTGGGATTTTGTGAAGAGGAACTTGGGATTTGAAGTGTACGTAATCACCGGGCGCCGAAAAGACGCCTTTCATGGCTAAAGCTAATTCGCAACCTATGCCAATGCCAATGCCAATGCCATGACTATCCTTCAATTCCAGCTATGACTTTGCATTATTGGGATTGCAGGCACATGCCTTCTAATCTATGGTATGGACCCCTTGATGTGAAGTTAAATCATGCGCTCTACAATTTACGCTACTAATAACAAATCGTAATTAAATATTATATAGTTCACTCTTTTTTTCTTTTTTTTTTCTCCTTTCATTTTAATGGACTTTTTCGGACATGCACTTATGTGGTGTTTTATGACTTGGTCTCACCTTCAAACGAGACAATAATTCCTATCGTGATTTTTTTTTTAATGAAAAATAACGAGGTTGTCTCGTTTCAAAGTATGCTAGCTTCAACTGGTCACCAATAGGAGTTCATTGAAAGGGAAGTTTGTGATGTTATGTTTCGTATCAATTATTTTCAATTGGATACTCTTAAATAACTTTCAAAGGTTATGCTTTAATAATGTAAAATAAATAAATAAATAAAATCACTATTATATGAATTTTAACTATTTTGATATCGAGGAAGAGTTATTCTTCAACTTAGTTTCACAGTAGTTTTTGTGATTATGACTATAAACTCGAGAAATTCAATAGAAACACTTGTAAGGATTTCGATAGTAAAGTTAATAATAACTTTAGTTATTTGTAAAAATAAGTAATGACAAGTACTTTTGTGAATGAGTTCTCTTTCACAAAGAATGTTCAATAAGAAAATTAGTTACATATTTACATTTATTATAAGCATTTATACAAAGTGAAATGTCTTAAAGCGAGTAATGTATCAAGTGAAAAGTGTTTTGTAACAAATGTCGAGCTAAATATATTATGTATGAGTATATTCACTTATCATTAATTGTAAGTGAGATGGTAGTTAGGGAGGGAGAGCTAAAGATGTCTTCCATCATAGGAAGAAATTGTAGAAATTATATTATTTTAAAAATAAATAATTGATATATTTCTTTACTTTTGATTTATTTTTCTATTTTTTTTCTCTACTTTCCGAAATTCTCTCTTGACCTCTCCTCTCATAACTTTTAGAATAATAAATTTGAATCTAACTCAAGTTTCGATTTTTTCCAGTATACTATCTCACGTCTAAAATTATTGGGCTTGGTACGTAAATAAATAGTAGATAACCCTTTTGAATGATCTAGGACATGTGACTTTTTTTTTAATGATCTAGTATAACTCTGATACCATCTTAGAATAGTGATTTTAAACTTAACTCAACTTTACAAAATCGATTTATAAGATAAAGGTTATTTTTTACTTATATACCCTTTAATTGTCTTATTTTTAATTGATGTGAGACTTTAATTTTTTTCAATAACGACAATTCTAACAGGTTCCTTTACTATTTTAGCTTTTTGCTTTAGCTATCTAATAACCAAAATTCTGAAACGATAATATAAAAATAGTTTTAATTAATAATTATAAAATATTAAATTCAAAATTAATTACATTCTTTATTTTAATATCATTAAGTACTAATTAAATATAATTAAATTTTGCTAATTTGATTAGATAAATAACTATATATTTGTTAATATAATTAAATTCATAAGGTTTAATCCAAATTTCTATCACTAATTTTGAGTATATGTTGAGAGTGTTTTCCATGCGTGTTGCTACTGGATAAGTGAGGGTGTTTTTCTTCCATCTCTTATGATAGAAACTAGAATGTCTACAAAATTCTTGCCAAGGTGCTTGCTGATAGGTTAAGGGAGGTTATAGACAAATGTGTCTCTGAGAAACAATTAGCTTCTGTGCCCAGGAGGTCTATTATTGATAATGCTTTGGTGGCTTTTGAAACCATGCATTACTAAAGTGTAGGAGAAGAGGAAAAAAAGTTGTTGTGGGCTCAAGATTGATATTAGTAAGGCTTATGACTAGGGCTGGGCAAAATTAACTTAACTTAACTAAAACTATTAATAACTGAATTATTTTAAACTAAAAAACTATAACTATTTAAAATAAAACTAAACTAAACTATTTTTTAATTCAGTTTTAAAAAATTGAACTTATTTAAGTTATAGTTTAGTTAACTAAAATTAACTCCATGTTAAAAAATAAAACCACGCACGACTGCACGACCACGGCACGGGTTGCAAATTGCAATTAAACTACGCACACACGCTACCCTTTTCTATGCGAAATTGGAATCCCTAATTCACCAGCCACCGCCCACCGGTAAATGCAAAAATGCAATCTTTCCTTTTCCCTAATTCGTAAGTATTCTCTTTTCTCTATGTGTGAAAAGCTTCTTATCTTCATTTGGACTTGAGATTGTGCATTGGTTTCAAGGGTTTGAGGTTCTACGAATGATTTTCTGAGTTGGGGGTATGATTGACGTACATATGTTTTCAAAGAATTTTGCTTTTTTTTTATAAACATGATTTATACAATATCTTAAAATTAATAGTTAAGAATTAATTATACTTACGATAATTTGTATTGATGAAATATTATCTTAACATTAAAAAAAATAGTTATATTTTTTTTTTTTTATAAACATGATTTATACAATATCTTAAAATAGTGCAGTTCATCAACAGTTCATTAATTGGTGGCATAGTTTAGAAGCGGTTCATAAATAGTTCAGTTCAAAAATAGTGCAGTTCAGAAACAAATTAAGGTGTATAGCAGTTCAGTTTAGTTTATATTATAGTTCAGTATAATTCAGTACAGTTCAGTACAGTACAGTTTAATAGAATAAAAACAGTTCAGTTCAGTTTTTGTAATCTAATTTTCAGTTCAGTTCAGTTCATGAAAACTATTTTTAAGTTCAATATAGTTTTTATAAGTTCAGTTCAGTTCAGTTAATTTTGCCCACCCCTACTTATGACCGTATTGACGGGGATATCTTCAAGTTATGATGCTTAAGCTTGAATTTCACAACATCTTTGTCAATCGGATTATATGTTGTGTTTCACGTCAGCCCAATTTTTTTAAATTTTTATTTATTTAATGTTAATGATGATGTGGTTGGGCCATTGCCCATTACTCCTAAGCGAGGTCTTCAGCGAAGGGACCACTATCCCCTTATTTTTTATTGTTGGTGTTGAAGGGCATTTGTGTTAATTAAGGACGCTGAAAGAAGAGGTTTTCTTCATGGGGTGAAGGTACGTAAGCGAGCTCCTATTATTTCGAAGGATGACAACTTCTTGTTTTTTTAGACCACAAGAGGATGAGGCTAAAATTATATATATAGGAGAGGAGTGTTACTTAAACAATAAATCTATTTACACTTACTCAATTCAACAACTTATATTATATATTAAATTTTAACAATTTAATTATTAAAATAAAAATTATTATTATATAGATTAAATAGTTTTTAAAATTTTTAAAACTTTGCAAATTTGAAAGGATTTTTAATTAAACGATTGAATCGTTAAAATTTGAGTAGAGTAAGTCTATGGAGACTTCCTCTTAAGGGGCGTTTAGTAGGGTATAAGTTTTTTCATACCTAGAAATCATGATTCCTAAAAAATTACAAATATTAAGAATCATGATTCTTGAAAATAGTTAAAATATGTTTAGTTACTCATAAAATTCTTAAAAATTAAAGATTTTCATGGTTAATTACAATAATATATTCCTGAGTTTATAAATATTTTTTTTACAATAATATCCTTTATTAAAATAAATTTATTATATATATTTATTTAAATCTTATTACACATAGGATATTAAATTATTTTAAAAAGTTAAAAACTTATTAAAATTATTTAAATATAAAATTCAACAAAAATAAATAAAAATGCTACATTATAATTAAGAAGAATAAAAATATTATTTTATTTCATTAAAATAATAATAATAATAATAATAATAAAGTGTTAACAAATACTATTAAAAAATATAAAAATAAAATAGAATTTAATAATATTATTAGAATTGAGAAGATCAAGAAATAATGAGATATAAGAAAGAGAAAGAGAAATAGAGATATGGGAGGAAAAGAGAAAGTGAAGGGAGGGGGAGAGGTGGGGGAGAGGAAGAAGGAGAGACGAAGAAAATAACATTTTGGAATGGACCGTTTAGATTCAAATTTTGTTCATAACAAACCAACCTAGAACGGCCCATTTCAATGACGAGAATGACTGTTCCAATTGGTTCTAACGCGTATAAATAGGCATCTCGTGCACAGTGCAAAAAGACCGAAGTTGAACCAAAAAAGTAACAACTTTTGACTTTTTTTTAGTTTTAGTTCAGAAATACTTTCTCTTTTTTCTCTTCTATATTTCTTGAGTTATTGTGAGGATTATTTATAGTTTAAAAGGTTATCAAAAAGTACTTGGGTCTCATATTTCAAAGGAGATTCTATAAAAGCTTGCTTCGGAGGTACTTTCATCAAATTCCTTCAAACGTGTGGGCTTTAAAACCCCTACTTTTTATTAAGTGATTATAATTTAATATGTAAGTAATTAGCAAAAGGAAGATAGATATTCAAATTATTATTCTTTATCGTGATAATTTTATCATAGGATACCGATTTAGGGTATTGTAGGGTGTTTAATACATTCTTTACACGTAAACGACCATCGAACCCAATTTTGACTATAAAAGTCATAATTGATTTGCGAAAACCTTTTTTTCTTTTTTTCGATGTTTTGAGTAAAATATTGGTAACGACTTCTTTGAACCTTTTTTCAAAAAAACATTGATTAGGAATTATTCTAATTTCTAGGCATTCTTTAACCGGTGAAATTTTCAAATGGAGGTCCAAACCATCTATAAGTAAGATTGAAAATTTTCAGGTTCTGACAAGGTGAATAACAAATAATTTATGTTGTAGCACAAAATTATTTTTAATTATTTCAATAATTTATTTTAAAATTATTAAACTTTAATTCATAGAAAAATACAATAAATAAAAATTGATTTAGATAAAATTTAAAATAATTTTTATAAATTCTCTCATTAAAGAGAAGTTTCTAAAATTACTATCACATAAAATAGAAGTTTGTGTTTAATATATAGAAGTAAGTAATAAATAATTTATATTGTAACACAATTATTTTTAATTGTTGATATTTTATTTTAAAAATATTATAATTTAATTCATAAATAAATATTATAAACAAAAAATTGAATTAAATAAGTTAAAAAATCCTTAAAAATATTTTCGTGTAAGATAAATATAACTAACCATGTTATAATCAAATTTAATTTGGTTCTTAATTAAATATAATTAAATCAATTAAATTTAATTATGCCTTATCAACTATTATAAAATGTTATAAGTTACCCTGTTACTTAGTGTTATAGTTCTTTATGGAAAGACTTAGTTAAATATTATAAATAATTATACATTATCGACTATTGTGAAGAAAAAAAAAGTCATTTTTTCATTCACAAAATTCAAATCGAAATCTTGCTTAAAATCTAACCTAGTCAAACCAAAAACTTGTTGAAAAGTTGAAGTCCCATATCAAAATTAATATTTAGTTATCAAAATAACATTAATGCGAGCAAAATAACTATTCATTAAATGCAATTAAGAACATTAGTTTTATTTTATTTGTTAGAGGGATTGTAGTGAGGACACCTAAATCCCTTAGATATTATTCTAACCCCATATCTGTAGGCAACATACTACTCAAACCCCTAACTACTAGAGATACTCTAGTGATTCAAGTACATTAATTTTAATTTTAATTTTAATTTTTTTGTTTTTGGTACCGAAGTACATTAAATTTGATTACACCTATCAACGACTATTATAAAATGAGTTTTTATTTTATTCATATAAAATACATAAACTCTAAACCTTACTTAAAAGTGAATCAAATGTCACATAACCAGCCACCCGTTAGTAAAATTTACAGTACCAAAGTGAAGAAAGGCTAACGATATAAAAAATTCGAAACTAGTCCAAAATAAATTTGTACCAAGATAAACCCAATCCCGGAAAGGAGTTTGCATACTTGGGCGACATTGTGAGCAAATTCACAACAGGAAGATGTCCTTCTATGGAGTGGGGTTGAGTGAGCCATCTAAGAAATGAACAAAGCTTGATCTACCTATTTAGACGCGTTTGTTAAATGATTCATACGGCCATGGTGTGCCACTGATATGGTCTGCAATGCTTACTTCACATCTTTCTCTTTAGTCCCTCACATAAAAGTGGTGGATGGTTAGGATTTGCAAGTCAGAAATCACCTAACCCGCAGAATAAGTCATGTGGCCAGTTGGACTCTCCCAACTAACTAGGCAATGATGATATCAACGGGCGGCCCGAAGCCCCAGCCTCGTTATAGGTATAGGAAAAGAAGCTTCTGTTTAATCTTAGGAGAATCAATAGTGTGTCGCCTAAAATGACAGGAATCAAGACTTAACAATCCAACTTCACATGGTATGAAGCTTCTTCAATCACTGTCTGGCAACAACGCAAGAGTTGCAGCAAGATAACCTGTCACCAATCAATCTCTAGGTGACAAATGAAATTTTACTTACTTTCAACTCCCAAAACAGTTTAAAAAATGGCACTAGATTTAATAAAATTCCCTTTGAATGCAAGAATTTTGAGCTGCTACGGATTATAACCTCCAATGGTATTAAGATTTGATGTGAACATTAAGCAAATGAAAGCGAATGCTGCAGCTCCACCGCCTACTCTACTCATCTGTAGGTTGCAGCTACTAGCAATTGCCCTGTCCATTTACTCCTACACAAAAGCTTATTTGAAAAACTGGGAGGAGGGGGGGTTTACACTTAATAGTTAATAGTTATACCTATTTGAAACTGAGGAAAGCTTATTAAAAATCTTTTCATGATAACATTAAGACTGAGAGTCTAATTCACACAGTATCTGTATCTGATCTTATAAATGTATTCATGGTTTAACTTTTGATCATTCAGAACAAGACAAAAATCCCCCAAAAATCTGAAAGAATCGCATGAATTTCTATGAAGTATTTGATTCAAAATAATCACCATCAAACTTCCTTGAATATCACACTACCCACCAGACTATAGTGTCATCCATGACCAAGTACATATTTATAATATTCGCTCTGTTAGAATATCACTTATCAACAATAGTCGGTTGTTAATTGTTGAGTCATCAACCAAAAGTTGCTGCCACAAACTGACATAAATAGGTAAAAATAAAATAAAAAAATACCAGAGGCTATACCAAGCGACAATCTAAAACCAAATAGCATTCTGAACGAAAATTCAACAGAACTCTGATGAATTAGAGTCACTAAAATTGGCCTATTGATGCACATTTGCATTTATTAGCACTCCCCATTACCATCCGGAATCAGATCAAACATACCCCATGCACAGAAGAATTCAAATTCTTCAAGACTGATCTCCGAGAGTAGCATTAGAATTGAAACTAAAAGCATGTAATTCATGACGAAATAACAAATTAAACCAAAAGCAAGTCAAAAGGAGTCCATAAGCAAAATAAGTAATATCAATTCGATCTCTCAAGTCTCAACTAAAAAATGTACAACGGCTAACCTAAAAGGCAAGCATAGAATTGAAAATGAAAAAAAGCCAAAATTACAAGAAAGAAAAAAGACAGAACAGATGATCCTTAACCCCTAATACAACGGTAAACCTCCAATTACAAGCAACAGCAGGACGAAAAGAATAGGAGCATAGTGCAGCAAAGCAAAAGAATCACCGTTCACCAAGAGCTCTTCTTGGAGTAAAAGTCAAGGTACCACTTGACAAACTTCCTGAGCCCAGTCTCCAAATCAGTGACGGGCCTGTACCCAAGGTCCCTATGGGCCAAACTAATATTAGCATGAGTGAACTTGACATCACCATTTGCGGGCATGGGAAGCACCTTCTTCTTGGCCTTCACCTTGAGAAGCTTCTGCAAAATCGCCACGAGCTCACTCACGGGAACAGGGGAAGTATTGCCCAAATTGAAAACCCTCAATTGCGCAGGCCCTTTCTTCTTCCCGCCACTCCCAGTACTCTTCTTCGCGGTATCCAAAGCGCCCAAACACCCCTTAACAATATCATCAATGTAGGTGAAATCCCTCGCCACAGTTCCGCCGTCGGGGGATTCAAATATCGTAATCTGCTTCCCCTTCAGAATATCCTTCGTGAAGAAGAAATAAGCCATGTCGGGCCGGCCCCACGGCCCATAAACCGTGAAGAATCGCAGCCCAGTGATGGAAAGCCCATAGATGTGGTTATAGCTGTGGGCGATTTCCTCCCCGGCTTTCTTCGTGGCCGCGTAGAGGCTCGCGGGCTGATCCGTACGGTCCTTCTCGGAAAACGGGACTTTGGAATTGAGCCCGTAAACGGAACTGGACGAGGCCCAAACCACCGCGGGCTGGGGGTTGGCGGATTTGCAGGCTTCGAGAAGGTTCACGAAGCCCGCGATGTTGCTGTGGACGTAGGATCCGGGGTTCTGCATCGCGTACCGGACCCCAGCCTGGGCGGCGAGGTGCATCACGTGCGTGAAGGGGACCACGTCGAACAGCTTGCGGAGGAGCGCCGCGTCGTTCACGTCGCCGTCGACCACGAAGACGCCGGCGCGGTCGAGGAGGCGGTGGCGCGCGCGCTTGAGAGCGGGGTCGTAGTAGCGGTTGAAGTTGTCGAGGCCGAGGACGCCGTCGCCGCGGCGCTTGAGGGCGAGGGAGACGTGGGTGCCGACGAAGCCGGCGGCGCCGGTGACGAGGACGGCGAGGCTGGAGGCGGAGGAGCGGCGGGCGGATTTGGCGACGCGATTCTCCCAGTGGGAGCCGCCCCAGGAGTCGCCGAGGGCGCGGCGGGGGGAGGCGGAGGGGGAGGGAGGGGAGAGGATGAAGAGGAAGAGGATGAAGGCGAGGAAGAAGGAGGACCAGAGCGTGAGCTTGGAGAGTGAGGAATGGATTCGGAGGCGGTGGTTGATGTATGGAGATTTTTCTGGCTTCAATTTCCCTGGCGTTGAGGGTGCGTGCTGATCGTTCACCTGCGACATTTCATTCAACCACTGCTCAACCCTCAACCTCAACCTCCACTCACTAAGGGTTTTTCTTTACTTTTTTTTTTTTTTTTTTTTTGAGGTTTAAAAATGTTTGATTACTTTTTCCTCTTTGCTTTTTCCTTGCACCACCCAACTCTGATCGCAGCTAGATATGTCTTTTATTTATACCACGTTTCCATTCGGACGCTTCCAAAATACGCACGTGCCACTGACTTTTCTTTTATCTACGGCAGATATTCATGCTTTATTATTTTTTTCGTAACTCATCCACGCTTTATTTGGAAAAAAGTTAAATAAATAATCAGAAAATGCATTATTTAGATTCATGAAAATAAGAATGAAAATTTTATATTTTTTTATTAGAATAAATGAAGGAGTAATATAAATAAATTATACTCTTTTATGTCTTTTATATAAAATATAAAATTTTATTTTTCTAATTATAAAAAATATATATCTACTTTAAAAAATATTGATTATTAATTTTCTTTTTCAGTAATAAAATACGTACTCGTGTGAAAGTTCAGTTAGATGAAATATACCTTTTACCTTAAACTAATTAAGGATATTTCAATTAAAAATAATTAATGTAAGAGATTATCTGAAAAAAGCCTTATTAAAAAAGATATTTTTTTTAAAAAAAGTGCTTTATATGTAAGGAAATACATTTAATAGAAGTGGAAGTTTAGGTTACATATATCATATCTAAAGTTTGAATATTAGTGCGATAATTACTATAAAAAAAAGTATTGGTAGAATTACTACATATAATCGCTCCTTAAATCATTTTTTGGTGCTCAAATATACTGAAAGCTCGAATCTATATATTACTTCATTCTATGTCATGAGGGCATGCTAGTGGATTTAAACTATTTTAATTTAAAGGATGTTTTTAGAATAAAATTTAAATTTATAATATTATTAATTAAAATTAATTAACTTAACTATTTTTATTGGTTTCAATGAAATTAATTAGTTTTTAAAATATAAATTACGAGGAGATATTAAATGTATTTCCTCTATCTTGTGTTAAGTGTTGTATAAAAAGAATTAAATTTTAAAATAATTTTATTTTGACTTTTCAATGTAACATGAATTATATTTTTCTGTTTATATCCCAAATAATATCTTTATAAAATTACTATAACATTGTGTTGTGGGTTGTATATTATCTTTATAAAATTACTATAACATTGTGTTGTGGGTTGTATATTATCTTTATAAAATTACTATAACATTGTGATGTGGGTTGTATATTTTTTAATATATATTGCATGTTATGTGATTTTTGTGTTGATATGTTGTTTTTGGTATTTTTAAAATTCTAAGAATTAAAAAAATAGTTATTTAAAATTGTTTTTGTTGAGGTCAAAGTTAATTAAAAGTGAGAAAAAATATATATAAGGTTTTTAGAAAACTTGAACTTCAAAAGCCAATTTTCCAAAGTTTTAGAGATATATAAGCTTTGGCGTCAAGGAAGATGTGCTCTTCTTGTAACAACTAAGACACACCAGAATGAGATGAATCTAGAGATTTGTATAGGTATAAGATCGTACAACTAAAGATGACTTAAAGGACTTAATTAATACTACTTATACAAATAAGATATATCTAATTTCGATAGCTTATCACTTAAGAATTTCAGAGTTAAGCCTGTTTGACTTGGAGTGATTTAGGGATGAGTGACATCTTGAGAAATTTACCAAAAAATGTGTGAGTGAGGACAAAGTATATTGAAAAGTCTTATGTTGATTTATTGGGTTAGTCGTTGATCTAAAGGCGAGCGAACATCTTATAAAGGGCTACCCAGGAAGAGTTTTGATCAATGATGGGTTCTCACCAACAAGGGATTATGTGAAGTGTCACCATGTGAAGTGTCGTGGGGTGAACCCAACAAGATATCAAATTTGAGGGGTGTTGCACTTCTTCTAACTTCATAGAAGCGTTTAAATCCTTCCTCTAAAGCAACATTGTGTTACCTTAGTATATATTTGAAGATGAAGAGCTAAGAATTAATGGTTGAAGTTGTTGTACAACTAGTTCTTGAAGCTATTGTTCTTCGTCATTCTTCCTCCCTTTCCTTGATTTATAGAGTAATTGAGGTAAGTGAAACTTGTAAATTATTTTCTTTTGTGTTGTATATGTTGAATTCTATGTTGATCTTTGCCTTTGTTGACTTTGGTGTTGAATTAATATGTGAAAACAATAATGGTGGTTTGAAAGAAGAATTGATATTCTTGGATAAATAAGCGGTTACATTTTGAATTTTCTTGGTTGTATAAGTTATATGATGTAAGTAGATGATGAATTCTAAGTTGCATGTATGGATCATGAAGTATGATGAGAAGATTCTAAGTGAGAAGTTGAGTTTTCTTGGGTGAAAACCTTGTTCTCACCTAACAAGATGAGATGGTGCGCAATGAGCATTCATCATTTGAAAAAAACCTACCCGAGATCATTGTCTTGCTCAGCAACAGAAGCATCATCCAACGACAAATGGAGAGGAGTTTGATGTCTGACGAACCAAATCCCACCCAATGAGGAAAGCCACAAAACATTTCCAAAATTATTTTTTCGTGTTCAATGATACTAAATGTTCGATCAAAGACATTGTGCATATTACCTCATCCCGTTGTCATAAGGACAACTTTAATGAATCAATATTTAAAGCATTTTAATTTAAAGTATATTTTTAGAATAAAATTTAAATCTATAATATCATTAATTAAAATTAAATAACTTAACTATTTTTATTGGTCTTGATGAATTAATTATTTGTTTCTTAAATAAAAATTTAGTGAGAATATTATATGAACTTCTTTCGTCTCATATTAAGTGTTGTATAAAAAGGAAAATTAAATTCTAAAATAAATGTCATTTTGACTTTTCAATGAAACATCAAATTGTATTTCCAATTTATACCCCAATAATATCTTTAAAAATTGTAGTTCATTGCATTTTTTCTTGTAAATAAGGTTTTTTTATACGTCTGAAATAGAAAATAAGACAGAAGAAAGAATTAAGAGTGAATGTGGGTTACACCCATCATATCAGCTAATAGGAAATGTGCTAACAAAGAGAGCCCTCATTCCAAACTTATAAGGTGTCTTTAGGGTTTGCTTCATATTTAGCCAACTATTCGTCACATGAAGTCCTTTCATGTAGAGTGTGACAAAACTACAATGTCTAGTTAAAAGTTTTGAAACCCTAAATCAGGTTGATTAAAGGTTTGTGAGGGTGAACATCTGGTACATCTTTATCAATAAGTTCCAAAGCTAGTGTTAAGTCAAAAGACAATCTTGGATCTCTCAAGATTTCATGTTTTAATGATAACAAACAAATTTTTTTAAGAGAAAATGTTTCTATAAGAAATGCTATCAGACGAAGTGTAAAATGCTACTTATAGTTAGACATTGTTCAATCAATTGAAATATATTGTCTATTAGACTAACATTTATTCTATATCACTTATGATGTCTAACAATGAAGTTATGTGTTTGAATGATTCCTTAATGGGTCAATTCTTAAAAGCTTCCTTGGAACTCCAAATCTATTAAAAAAAAGACAAAGACATGCTTTGCATAAAAAATATTACAAACGGATCCATGTAATCGTAGAAAGGGTCAGTTAAAGTTGTTTCAAAACTACACAACGCTGACACACATTTTGTTTCATCCATTTGGTACCTAAAAGATGATAAGTAGTTTCCTTGATCAAATAAGAAGTGATTTTTTTTTGTGAAATGCATTTAATGCATCGATGAACTTATTTCCTCAAGGAACCAGATACAAAGATAGACAAAATAAGCTTGTGAGAAATACTCAAAGTACTGCAACAATCATCTTCAACATGGCCACTATATAAGAAGGTTGACACTTAGAAAAAAAATAAGAGAAGCCTTTGTACAAATTATTATTCATTCATTCATTTTGTTCTTAATTGATTGTATCATGTATTATTTGTAAGATGAAGCAACATTTGTAAAACATGACCCAAATATAACTATTTGTTATTGGATTGAGTCTAGAGAGACTTGTTTGTAAAAAAATATTTGGTTATTTAAGCCTAGAGAGGTTTGATGTACAAAGAATACTTGGGTTGTTATTTGAAGAGGCAAGCCAAAGAACATTTGTGGTTGAGCTAGAAGTGACTTGGGAAAAAAATACTTGTATCTTTGTTAAAGATAATAGAACTCAATCTAGTTGAATTAAAAACAGGACGTAATCTCGATGGTTGAGACAAATCAGTATAAAAATTTGTGTGTTTAGTTTCTTGACTCTTTGTAAAGCATTTTTTGTAGTTTGTGTTACTACTTCACTATTTTAAAAAAAGTTTTTGATAAACTATTCAACCTCCTTCTATCTTTTTCTCCACAACTAGTAATGAATTTGATTCACAAATAACAAACCTGAAACCATCATCCCATACTCTACTAAGGTCGTAATAAATAGGAAATAACTCAGGTCTAAGGTCGATTGAGATACCACACAATCCTGTTATCCCAATGATCCAATCTCCAACAGAGTTTTAGATGATTCCTCCAAATCTAGAAATGTCAGGATTGTCCTATGAGATTCCATCTGTGTTGAGTTTAACAAAAGGTGAAGCAGGGAAGGACCAATCTACATAACAACAAGTCTTGAACAACTTGGGTTTATGAAAAGCATCCATGATATCTGCATGAAGTTGTTGAACTTGGTCGATGATTTTCTAAACATCCCAAGGTAAAGTTTGAAAGATATAGTTGCATTTCAATTCTTCCAAATCATCCAACAAGTTGTGGCAAATAGCACACCACTCGTACTCTCTATGTTGGTCACCAACCAGTTCGTGAAATTAGTAGAGTAGAAATTGGCTTGAGATTAATAACAAGCTTAATTTTTTAAAATTATTATTCTCTTCTATTTATTTATAAGTTTTTTTTGCTATGTAAAAAAATCTTAGAAAACACTTATTATTGGATAGAAGAAGTAACAAAAATTTATTTATAACATATTTAATATAATTTATTATTACAATTTTTTGTTACAACACAAATTCAAATTTAAATATATACTCATAAAGACATTTATAGCTAATGTTTTTCTATGTATTGATTATTCAACAAGGTTAATTTTTGATAAAGATACATGCGTCCATTCTTTTTAAAATTAAAAATAATTTTAAAAAATTGATTTTTTTAAAAGTAGATTTTCTAAGAAGCGAGCATGAGATTTTTTTAAAAAAATAGTTTAGACAAAACATTAACAAAAATTTAAAAATGCTTAGTTGTTTTTAAAAAGTACTTATAAAAAACGTAAACAAAATGGCTCATAAGAAACCCGTTGTTTATTACTTTGTATTAAATTTATTTATTTTTTAAACAACTAAAAAAGTAAGAAATGAAAAATACATTTCCTTTTTACTTTTAGAACATCTTAGGAAAATATTTTTATAGAAGAAATTCAAAAAAGAATAATTTATTCTTACTTTTTCTCAAATAGACAATAAAAACATATTATATCCAAATTATCTATCATACTTCCATATTCTTTTCCTCTATGAATGTGTTTGGATGAGTGTTAACAAAATTGCTTTTAAAATAATGTAATTTACGTTCAAATATTTCTGTTATTCGATAAAATCAAATTAGTAAAATATTTGTATAAATTTTTTTTATCGAATGACAATAGTACTTAAAATTACTTCAATTGATAATAATTTATTTTAGTCTAGAATTAAATTTTTAGTATAAAACAAAAAATGTAAGGATTAACCTAAATCACAGATGTTAATTTAGTATTTTAATAAAATTATCGAGAATATAGTAAAATCAAATATGCATTGTCTAACTTATCCAAACACGATTAACGTGATTAATTGCACAATATAAAGATGGTGTAAAATTGATCACTATCTACTCTTTTCTAAGAATTTATAGGGTTATTGTAATCATTCCCAAATCAAGAAAGTTATAAAAGATATTGGCTACCTACATTGGCAATTTGACATGGTATAAAGATATAGAGATCTGAGTTTATGTTGTTTGGAAAATTAATTTGTCAATTATAATACACTATTACTTGTCTAGTAGAAAATTGGATTTTTTAGAAGTTTGGATCGTTCATATGATTGTTTGGTAAAGGATCATTTATTGGTTTGTCCAGTTTTAGATCATCCATAGTCAAAGCCATTGAATACAAGACTCATATAGTGGCTAAAGGTTATAACCATAGGGAAGGTGTGGACTATAATGAGGTGTTCTCTCTTGTGGTCAGGCACACATCCACCTAGGTCTTACTTTTGCAACAATTTTGGACATGGAGTTGGAGTAAGTTGATGTGAAAACAACATTTCTTTGTGAGATAAGGAGGACTAGGCATGCAAGCTGAAAAGGTCTCTTTAAAGATAACAATACCTAAGAATATGGTACAAGAGATTCGATCGATTTATCATCTCTTAAGGGTACAATAGGAATCCTTATGATTCATGTGTCTATCATAAGAAGGTGAAGGATGGTTATTTAATCTATCTAATTTTGTATGTGGACGACATGTTGATAACATCATATAAAAAAAGTTAGAAATTTAGAAGCTAAAGTCATTACTCAATAGTGAATTTGAGATGAAGGACATGAGTGAAAAAATTGTGAACAAAATAAGCTTTTCTTGTGTTAGATGAAATACATTCAAAAAGTGTTAAAATGGTTTAGAATGGCATCTACCTATCTAGTATGTACTCTATTGATTACTTCCATTCGTCTCTTTGAACTTAATGCTACTTAATCTATATTGGAGAAGAAATACGTCTCATGTTCCTTACACCACTGTAGTAGGTAGTCTTACATATGTGATGGTGTGCATCAGACCATACCTAATACTAGTTATTAGTGTTGTGAGTAGATATGTGCACAATGCGAGGAAGGAACATTGGCATGCAATGGAACGCATCTCCAAGTACCTTAAGGATACAACTAATATTGGACTCATCTAGAGTAGTGGCATTTCTTGTGCACTTGCTAGTTTCTTAGACATTGATTCTCAAAAAGGTCAATGACGTAGTATGCTTTTACATTTAACAATTCCCTTATTAGTTGGAAAAAAACTCTCCAACTTACACTTGCTTAGTCAACAATCGAAGTTGAGTACATGGATTTGGCTGAAGCAACAAAGAA
This sequence comes from Cajanus cajan, assembly GCF_000230855.2. Lineage (NCBI taxonomy): Eukaryota > Viridiplantae > Streptophyta > Magnoliopsida > Fabales > Fabaceae > Cajanus > Cajanus cajan. The sequence goes on from NC_138521.1 coordinate 55,619,340, forward strand.
AGACATTTAATTAAAGGGTCTTATTAGGGATCTTGGGTTTCCAGAAGATAAAACTATCATACTATGTGATAGTCTAAGTGTAATTTTTTTGGCCAAGGGGTCAATATATACATCATGATTGGACCAAGAACTTTGTTGTCCAATACCACTTCATTCAAACTAAGAAGATGATTGAAATGCAAAAGATTCATGTGAGGGAGAACCCAACAAATATGTTTACAAAGCTTGTTCCAAAAGGAAAGTTCATATATTGTTTGGACTTTAAATAGATTGTTGGATGTAGCATTGCATTTTAAGGATTTGTGTCAAGGTGAACAATTAGAGTCCTTATATATATGGACGCCTTGTGTTGGTAAGAAAAGCAGAGCTAGTAGACGTAGGTGTGAGAGATTAGTTGATCGTCTGGTCATCGTTTAGTGTAATTCTCGCATGCTCTTAAATCAATATAGAGTTCATCTTCTTCATTCATTTTACATTCTTTCATTATTTTGTTTGTTGTCTATTTTTATTCAATCTTGCACAACATTACCACATTTAGAACTGTCAAAAACACTTGTTCCCCATGTTCATCGAACACCCCACTCGATCATACAAATACACTACTATTTTGAGCATCTTGTTGCGATGGATATCATACACGAAATTCAGAGTGGTGTTTCTTAGCATCTTCAACACACATACTTTCCACAACATTTTTTCCATTCAAATTTGTAAGAGTCCATATTATTTTTGAAGTCGTCGTAGGTGGCAACCTTGTCAATGGTGGGAATGTCATCGTGGCCTTTAAACACCTTGCGAGCCATGGTCGATGAAGTTATCATGATGACGAGTTTGCTCATGAGTCAAATCTAGAAAATTGGGCCATGGATGTGGGCAAGACTAGCAAAGTAAGTGTGAAGGTCGAGGTCCAATGATAGAAGGTTACCTAAGAAAGGAATGCCTAGTGACAACCTTGGTTGTTGAGTTTGAAGAAGTAAAGCCATGTGTACCAAATAACCATGGAAATGAAAAAAATAAGAATAATAAGGAATGTTCTATAATTGTACCAAAACTCCCTCAAGTTCATGTTTTAATTTTATCACTAGTTTTTCAGCTAGTAGGGGAATTGCTCTTTCTACCTAGACGAGGCATAAGAAGTACTGTCTTGGTTGACAAGAAATAGAGGTTGGTCATGATAAGAATGTGACCTTTTTCAATTGCCAGAAGTAGTAAAGGCACATTAATTAGTATTTACTGTCCTTATCCCTAGAAATAACAAATGAGTGGTGGTCAGAGCTCTCCAACTGGACAATCAAAGACTACCAGAAGATTTTTACTCTAAGTGGTGCTAAATCGTCGAAGTCGGATGACGTAATACAATGTACATGTCTCATAGATAACACCCATTTGGTTATATTATTTGATTTTGGTGCAACTCAGTATTTCATGTCCCTTGCATGTGTAAAAGATCTAAACTTATTTCATGTATTTTCTTTAAAATCTAATTTGGTTGTGGAAACACCAACTAATGGTTCCATAGTTACTTCTGATGTGTGCTTAAACTATAATGTTTACTTAATTTTTTTTGCCTTTAGTTAACTAGATGTAATTCTTGGTATAAACTAGTCATATTCCAATCATGTCCTATTGAATTGCTTTGATTAAATAATAGTCTTTGGTGAAAGTAAAAATGTGGATTTTATTACTCTTAACTAAGTTAAAATATGTTTGAAAGAAAATGTCCAAGTATACATGATACTTGCCTTTTTAAAACTTTAGAAAAAATTTGAGATTGATGACACCACTTAGTGAGATATTTTTTAGAAGTTTTCCCTAAATATATGTTTAGTTTATCCCCTGAGAGAATGGTAGAGTTTTCCATAGATTTGGTACATGGTACAAGACCCATATCCATAACACCTTATAAGATGTCATCGTGTTAGTTGAGCTTAAGTAACAAACGAAAAAACATTTAGAAAAAAAAACATTTTGTTAAGCCCGGTGACCTTAGAGAGTGCCTGTGTTGTTAGTGAAAAAAAATATGATAGTGTAAGGTTGTGTACATAAGCTATCGTGAACTAAATAAGGTAATCATCAAGAATTGGTATCTTCTTCCTAAGATAGGTGACCTTATGGACTAGTTGGTTGAGGCTAGTGTTTTCAGTAAGATAGGTTTGAGGTTAGGTTACCATCAAATTGGAGTAAAGTATAAAGACATTCCAAAGACTATTGTTAGGACTCACTACTGACACTATAAATAGTCACAACCAATTTATAATACAATACTTTCTATACTAGTTATTTATACGACTGGTGTTAATTTGTTCCTCTTTTTACATCAACGAGAACAACATCAATTCCCTAAACGATATAAAAATGACTTTTTAACCATTGTAAAAGACCCTATTACACTAGTCATGTATTTTTGTAATCACCTAATTCACTATATTTTGTGAATTAAAAAAAAATAGTGACATTTGGGCAAACAAAAAATGAATGTGATGATGCTACATGGTATTTATCTATGTAATAAAACTTTTTTTCATACACACAGACAAACACACACTATTTTGTATTATGTTAAATATACAAGATTTAATAAAATAACATGTATCAATACTCATCAATAATTAAAAATATGAAATTTAAAAATTAAAATGAGATGATAGTAAATTATTCTATAACATTTCAACATCATAATATGGCGTGATAGTAATAATATTGTTGTACTTCTAAACCATATTATTCAATTAGTACAATATCAAATAATTTGTTTAGTAAAGAAACTTAAGATCGAAACGAATAATAAATTAATGTTTATTGCTTAATGTCCAAAGTTGAGCCTTGCAAATAACATAGAAGTACAAATATGTAGTATCGAGGATAAAGGATTGTTAAGTGTTGAATATAGAAATATTTCGTATATTACATTCAAAAATAAAGATTTAGGTTGGAAATCCGTGGGTTAGGATTGCAACCAAGAGTGTTTTCTTTTTTAGAACAATACCAAAATTTTCATATACATCTAACTTTTCTCTTTGGGGTATTGTCCAATCACAAAAGTGCGTAAGTGTGGCAAGGAAATATAAAACCATCCTCTTAGCCATTAGTATTCCTGCACAAATTCTTCTTCCAGATCCAAAGGGAAAATAATTGAAGTCATTGTCACTGAAATCCCATTTTGTATCTAAGAACCTTGGAGGATCAAATTCTAGACTCTAGTGGTTTCTCCCAAACTGAAGGGTCTCTATGTATAGCTCACACATTCACGAAGACTCGAGATCCCTTTGGAATCGTGTAGCTTCCCACAGTAGCAATTTCACAAGGGCAATGAGGGACTAGAAGGGGAAGTGCAGGATGTAATCGAAGAGCTTCTTTCATTATTTCTTGCAAGTAAGAGCACCTGCAGCAGGTGCTTAGTGTGTTGCTTATTGTTAAGCAACGGTGCTTGCTAGAAACTGCCATTGGAATGATCCTACGTGGCACTTAAGTTGCTTAAAAATTGGTCAGCGTTGCTTCTACAAGGAACGTTGCTTAGCATGGAGGAGAGAACTCTGATTGGCTAAAATGCATTTACCTGGAAAATGGTTCAGATTTAAGAAAATAAAAAAAAAATTGAAAAGAACGTAGCTCATGTTCGTCTCCTCCGACACCCTCCGCGCATGACCAGAATGGCAGCCGGCGACCATCGCGTGACCAGAACGGCAGCCAGAACCACCGCAACCACCGCGAGTGCCAGAACCCCCCGCGTGCGACCCAGATCCGCTCCGCGTGCGACCCAGAACCCCGCGTGCCCCTCCGCGCGCGACCTCCTTCCCCCATGCGCGCAGCTCCCACCAGACCCCCTCCACCTACGCGCGGCTGCCGACCGGAACCCCCTCCTGCGCGCGCGGCTGCCGACCGGAACCCCCTCCTCCTGCGCGTGCGGCTGCCGACCGGAACTCCCTCCCCGCGTGCGTGGCTCAGCAAATAGAGAGAAAGGGAGACGTTCCTTTTAGAATTTAAGAGAAAGACAGACGGAGGAGAAAAATAACGAGACGTGTGACAGAAAGAGTCGTTGCAAATTTTTTATTATTGTAATTTTTTATTATAATTTTTATTATTGTAATTTTTAATATTATTTTATTATTGTAATTTTGTAATTGTAATTTTTATTATTGTAATTTTTTATATTTTTTTTATTATTTTAATTTTTTAATTATGTAATTTGTTTTGTTAATTATTTATATTTATATATTTTTTATAATAATTAATTTTATAAAAATATCATAAAATATAATGTGAGTTGTCAAAAAGTGTAGTATGAGTTATAAAAAAGTAGGAGTGCTTATAAACAATTGCCATTGGAGTAAAAGTTGTAAAAATATAGTATGAGTTGCTTATGAGTGACGTGACACAGTAGGACCCATTTAAAGTGGTTGGGAGTTGCTTGGAGATGCTCTAAGACAACTTATGAATGTGAAACTCTTCTACCATGCTATCTTTTCCAACTTCAATTTCCAATTCCTCTTGGACTTTCTTCATTATTTCTGCCCTGCGCATCATTTCTGCCACTGCAAACTCAATTGTATTGGAAGATGTGTCAGTTCCACCGACAATCATATCTTGTTTGTGGTCATTCCGAAATTTTCAATCATATCCTGTTTGTGGTCATTCCGAAATTTTCAATCAATCATAAAATTCTTTAATATTTTTTCTAACCCTATATTAAAAAGGTTAAGTTACGAGTAAAATTTACATGATACTAAGGGTTTGTTTAGATTTGAGGACGGAAAAGGGAAAGTGAAAAAAGAGAGATTTGAAGGGAAATTGAGTAGAAAGTGAGGTTGTTTGGATTAAGGGAAAGTGAGCGGAAAGTGTAGAGAAAATTTGTGAAAGTTTGTGAGTGAATTGATTGATGTGATAGATAAAAATAAATTTTTTAATTGATAATTTTGTAAGATTATTATTTTGTCCTTAGGTTAAAAAAAGTTTATAATTATTATAATTAAAAGATAAATATAAAAATTTTAACTAAAAAAATAAATATAAAATGTTAATTTAAAAATAATTTAATTTAAATATTTGCTTTAAATTTAATGATAGATAAAAATTAAAAATTTAATAGATGAATATGTAATTTACACTTTTACTCTTGGATTAAAAATGAGTATAATATTATTTATTGTAAATAATAATAATTACAATAAAATTATATTAATAGGTATAATTTATTAAAAATAATAATAATAAATGATGATAATAATAATAAATATTAAAAAAATAATAAGAATTATAATAAATAATAATGATACTAATTATAATAAATAATAATGATAATAATAATATTTATAATAATAAATAATAATAACAAAATATATTATGATAATTAGTACAAACAATATGATAGTAATACCTTATTATTAATGTTCAAATACGTGTATGTGATGTAATATTTTAGTTTGACACTCAATTACCTTAAAGAACGGATAAAACCGGTTATTGTTTAAGATATAAGGATAAACATCTCTGCCTGATGGCTGAACTAACATTTCTCCCTCCAACATAATGACCGCATTCAACACGTTATGAAAGTGTCGACTAACGGTTTCCCCAGATCGATGGAAAAAAAAATGAAACACTTCAATTTTTAACGTTGTGTCCAATAATATGAAGGAATTTAGCCACTTGTTCTTCCACTGTTGATCGGAAGGCATCCTTGACCAATCCAGTTGCCCTTACTCGTTCACATAAGTTAATGAATGCCGCAGGTCCCATGCGAATAATGTCACGACATTGTTCGGTGTAAATAAGGTATGACATCAACTCATTCCTACGAAGTTCTTTTTGAGAAATGAAGTCCCTAATGTTACTTGTGGGACAACGTATGGTAGACAACATATTTAACCCAAAAGCTACGAGACAAATGATTGTCATTGCTCCTACTTGGGTTCGCATTTGTATTTGACTTTGTATATGTGCAATTAAATTCAAGTCCAAATCATCCATTTCTTCATTGTCTAAACTAACAACATCAGTCCAAATCATCCATTTCTTCATTGTCTAAACTAACAACATCGATATTTTCGTTTGCCATCTGAATATTTTTTGAAATAACAAATTTATTATTCTAATCAAATATGATTAAAAACGAAACTGTAAACCCTAAAAATAGATAACCAAACTTTAATATATATAAAAGTGAGAAGATAGAAATATTAATATTGAATTTATATATATAAATTAAATAAATATTTAACTTTTATATATATATATAAATTAAATATTAAATATTTAATATATATATATATTAAATATTAAAAATATTTAATATTTAATTTATATATATATATATATATATATAAATTAAATATTAATATTTAATTTAAGGTATTATATATTAAATATTAATATTTAATATATATATATATGAAAAAGAGTATTAAATAACCATTATTTATTAACAAATTAATGTGGCTAGAACGACACGTTTCGAATCCGGAACGGCCGTTCTGGACTCATTTGTCATGTCAAAATTTGATACCCAGAATGGCCCATTCTCAGACCAGAACGGGCCGTTCTGGGGTTACAAATTAACCCACAACAGCCATGTATGAAACGGTCCGTTCCAAAAGTGGAACGACCCGTTCTGAGTTCGCATATTGTTCATAAAATTGATTTTTGGAACGGCCCATTCTGGGTTCGACTGGAAGCGAAAATAGGCTAGCATAATCGATTATGCATGCCACATAATCGATTATGCTTCCTTCTTATGTATAAAGAAATGAGATGAAACTTACCTTCAATGGAGGAGCCCCGTCGAGAATCAGTGAGCAACACGCACCAGCCCCGTCGAGAATCAGTGAGCAACAATCACCCTCGCACCAGCACACACCACACAGAGAGCTTCTAACTCTCTTATAAACTCATTTCAAACGCGTTGTGCCACTTAAGGACAAAGGTCCGTCAACCATGGCAGAGATTCCTCTGCTGCATGGCACAGTATGCATGCATGGGACAGGGGAGGTCCGTGAACCATGGTAGAGATTCCTCTGCTGCATGGCACAATATGCATGCATGGGACAGGGGTATTATCGAGTTTTCACAAATCTTACGTGACTTTCATCTCTTTTCTTCGCTTTTGTGCGAGGACGGCAACGACGCTTCTCCCCCTTTTCTTCGCCTTTCTTTCCTTGCAAATCACCGGAAACAAACACCCACTTTCTTCGCCTTTCGTTGCTCGTAAACAGTAAATTACTGGAAACAAACACTACGTAAGAGTATTTGGATATGTAATTTTAAATATACTAAATCATTAAAAAAAAAAAACTATTCCAATAATGCAACTATCAAATCAAAATCTTAATTAAAAATGGGTGTGAAATATTATTTCAGAATTTTTTTCAAAATAATCTATTATGAGAACAAATGACTTATATAGAAACTTGTTCTTACAAATTCTTTTCAAACGTTATGGATGCTAATTTTTTTTAGGCTAAAAATTAAAAACCAAATAATATGTTTAATTGTTTTACATCTAGAACTAGATAATATTTATCTTTATACATTCTATTGCTTATCTTAAATAACCGCACTGTGTACTTGTGATATGCTTAATTATTTTACATCTAGAACTAGATGATATTTATCTTTAACTTTGTTTTTCTTTATGCATTCTATTGGTTATCTTAAATAATCACACTGTACTTGTAAGTGAATATGTTTGTAACTAAATAAAAAATTGTGGATGAACACCCTCTCCACATCTACATGTAGTAATTTTAAATAATTTTAAATAATTTTAAATTTTATGCTAATTTTTTCTTTTTGCCTTAAGTATCTGGCAAAGGAATTGTAAAAGGTGAAGCGAAGGTGTTCCACAAGTTGAAAAGTAAAAACTTTGACTAGTGAATGCGCGGAAACGTACCATAAGCAGGGCTTTGACGTGGGTGATGGTGAATGGCGTCTTGGAATCAGCGCCATACATATCCTTCCTCCTTCAACTTCAACTTCAACATAAACTGCAGAAAGTCCTTCCTTTCTTCGCCTTCCATAACCATCAGTTGACCAATCATTCTTTCAAATATCTCATCAAACCGGGATGCATAGCTTGCTTGAAAATTGGGCCGTGGACCTGGGCCAGCCCAGCCCATCGAAATATGAGTGAAGTTCCGGTTCAAGAGATAGAAGGTTCCCCAAGAAGGGGAGGCCTCGTGGACCAGGTGGCAGTTTCTGGGTGTTACTGTTGGTGGGTTTGAGGAAGTAGAGCCATGCATACCATGCAATCATGGAAATGACACACGATGCAAGAACAAGGGATGTCATGTGACTATACCAATACTCCTTTAAGTTCATGTTTTGAAAGAAAGCTGAGAGGACAACCATGGTGCTATTACTGACTAAGATTTCAGAAGGGAGATAGGTGAAGGAGAAATCAGAAGATGATGAGGATGAGGAAACCACTAGAGATAATATAAGCACTAAGTAGTGTAACAAAATCTGCAAAAAGACTAATATGAGTTTGCCTTGCATGATGAGTTGCACTTGCAACCACAGAGTAAATCTTTCAGTAACTACGTTCACTATAAAAAATTAGTTAACTAGTGGCGGTTTTTTTTTCAGCGGTTTTAATAAACCGCTACAAAATGTTATAATTCTGGCAGTATTTTTAACCGCCACAAAATAATTAAAGTTTCGACGATTTTAAAACTCCACAATGTTTAAATATCCGGTTCTCTTCTCATCACGTGTACAAGTTAATTAAAAAATATTTTTATTTTCATTAAAAGAATAAAAAATTTATTAGAATCGCTTCACTTTTTTTTTCTGAAGGGAGAATTGCTTCACTTAGGGCACGTCATTCACGCTCATATGTTCTGCTTCACCTTCAATCCATAGCTCTGCTTCGCTTCTTCTTCTACTTCGCTTCTTCTTCTTCCATTAAACCTTTTGCTTCACTCTCAAACTTCTTCCGTTAAACCTTCAGCTTTATTTCACGCTCAACACAATCGTTCGTGAGCCAATTTGCGATGAAAGCATTTCGCTAAGTGTTCAATTTGGGGTTAGTGATTTCGCAAAAAAAGCTCTCTCTTCTTTACGCTGTTCTTCGATCGATTTTTCATTTAAGGTGAGTTTTCGATTCATATCCATTTTTATTCCCTATTTTTCCTTTGTATAATATTTCATTACAATTTTTTTCTTCAGAGGCTTTAGGTGGAACAATTTTTTCAGAGATTACAAATTTAAGGTAAGGGAATACAAATGTTCTTTATTTATTTTTGGTTGAGGATGTTATTTCGTGGAGCTCGTTGGTTTCTATTTATGCGGAGAACGATTTGTTGTGTGATACTTTGGAGGTGTAATTATATTGTATAATTATATTTTGTGGATTTATGTCACAATGTATGATCTAGGTGCATCATTCCTCGTGCAAGTAAACATACCCTCTTGCAATCCCAAAGGCAATCTGGTTTAGATATATTCAGTTTTAGATATTGATGAATGTGTAGCAGTATGATATCTGGTTGTATTTAGTACTAGTGATGTAATTTTGTGTGAGCAAGGAGGCTATGTGTTGACTTGGTAGAGGAAGTGAGGAAAGTTCTTTGATATCAATTTGTTTTAGAACTGGCAAGGAAAAGGGAATAAACTCCAAGATACTCTGTTTTCTATGTTTGCTTTTATTAATCCAGGGGAGAGGTAAATAAGTTTGCTATCATTTTTGAAATTTCAATGTTCTGCAACAGAGCAGGGTTTTACATCCTGGTTTTGGTTTCAGTTTTAGTTTTGGTGAAAGGGGGAGAAAGGCCTTTTTTCTATGGCGGAAAGCAATTCTAGAACTGGAAGAGCTAGAATTGGATAGGCTTGATAAGATATAACTGGTGTAAGAGGCTTGCTAACTATAGCTTTAGCCAGGTCAGATCCCTTAATATAAGCATATAAGCTTTTTCTTTCCTTAAGATGAATAAAATTAGACCTCCCTCCTATATATGAGTCCAGGTAATGTAAGAAAGCTGGAAAAGAGTGCTAGCTTGCCTGATTCTTAGGAATTTATTATCATACTCTTTCAGCTTCCTACGCCGCCACTTTAAACGTATGTAATTATTTGGCTTTCATGCTTTATGCTTATGTGCATAGGTAACTATGTATATATATTACTCGTGAGAGCGACTTTGCAAAAAATGGTCCTCCCCAACTTTGTTAATTACTGAACCACGTACTGTCATGCATGCATTCTCCATAATTATTGCTCCAATGTCACTTTTTTAGTTTCATTTTTTTCTTAGTGAAACACAAATATATTTTATTTCGATTTATAGCGGGTTGTAACTTTGGTTTCTCTTTATAATACTATTCTACAATATTGTTTTCTCTTTCTTTTTACTATTTTTCTGCAACCATAGACTCTAATTGGAAAACTCAAATTGGTGAATATTATTCTTTGGTAGCTTGATTCTCGTGGATCAGTCAAAGCAGATGCTTGCGTAACAATCACGCACTTAAGGCAGGTGCACAAAAGCATTGTGATTGAAGGTGAGTTTGTACCCAATTTCACCTTTTATTTGTATCTTTACCATGTTTTCTCTTGTCGAATACAAAAAAAATTTATTAGTTTTTAGTTTCATTGATTAGTTTATTGAAAAATCATACTCATGATTCAGTGTGGTTTGTATGGGCTCATTTCTCCAGAAATTTCCTAGATCTATTTGTAGTCTTGCCCTGTTCACGGACCTTGTGGTCCAATGTAATTGTCCTTATTAGTTTTACTGTCCAACAAAGATACCTCTCATAAACAGTAGCCAAGCACCACGAGGGGCCTAAGAAGACTATTTTATCCCTCAAAAAATATGGAAGCTGGTGATTCCAAAGAAGTCTATCATTATACTCACCTCTATGAATTAACTATTAGTCCTTTGTAAAATGGAATTTATTCCCTATATATATTGCTGACAATTGACTGGAAATAAAAAACTTTATTATAATTGAAGTTTAATATTTTATGCATATTTTATTAATAAGGATAACATTAAACAATTTTTATTTTATAGGATGAAGAGAGTGGACATGACATGCCAACATCACAAGGAGGATCTTCATTAGATAGTAATGTTCATGGAGTTTGACATTATTATTGTTTTTTTTAGACATGATGAACTCATGAATTTGAACCTATGTTTTTATATTTGAAGCAAGATTAATTTTGGGACAATTTACATATTTTACTTTTGAGCATTGATCATGAATTTGATTTTGAGTTACTTAATATGTTGGATATGTTTTAAAATTGATGGATGTTAATGTCTTAATAATAAAAAAAATATGTCATGCTAGACCTATGACTAGATGTTGTCTTGATTTTTTTTTATAATGTTAAAAGTTGTTAATTTAATGTATCTTTAAATAATTATATTTGAACAAGAAACATACAAAACACATAAATATTATTATAATTATATGTATAATTTATTAAAATAAGTGATCCTAGAATTTGACAAGTAAAATTTTTATTTATAAGTTACTTGAATTAAATAACAATATAATATAGTCATTATTAATTTTTAATGAGTAATATGGTTAGTGATAATTTTAAATAATAATTTGATAAATTTCTAAAATATACAGAATATTATTTGTCAATTTATAATAAAAATGCGCTTTTAAAATAATTCCAAATATATTTAAAAAAAATTACCGTAAAATAAAGTGTATTTTTGACGGTTTAAAATTGTTAGAAAATGCGAGAAATGACAATCTAAAACCACCAGAAAATGTAAACAACAAAAAATAATAATAATTTTGTGGAGATTTAAAAATTGTCAGAAATCTTGAATTGGGTAGAATTAAAATGAATATTGTGGCGGTTTAAAACTGCCAGAAAATGATGAACAAGTCAAACAGAGCTGCAATTTTGTGGCGGTTTTGAACCGCTAGAAACCACCAAAATAACCGCCACAAATCACACATTTTTTTGTAGTAGTTGGGGCCACCCATGACCCACTAGTTCTTCTTTTTCGGCTACATTTATTAAAACCAGAAAACTGAATGGATATTTTTAATGGCTTTATGAAGAAATTAATTATTTGTATTAAATTTTATTATTTTTATAATATATTTTTTTAAGTCTTCATTGTTGTAAATGTAAAAAATAATAGTATAATTAAAAAATTGTGCATTAAAGGAGAAATATTTTAAGTAGAGTGAATTAAATGAATTAAAAGAAATAAAAGTAATATTTAAGAAAAAAAATGTGTGTTATTTATTTATTTATTTATTTCTTCTTATCATAGAAAATAGAGAGTATATCAAAGGAAGAATATTTTAAGAAGAGTAACACTAAATGAAATAAAAATGATTAAAATTTGGTTATATTTAAGAAAAAAAAATTTGTGTGTGTTTTTTTTCTTATAATAAGAAACAAGAGGAGTAAAAGACAAGAAATTGGTCATTTATGTAAATTACATTGTATCACTATTAAATCATTTTAAAAAAATAGATTTGACTCGTTATCTCTAAAATAGTTAATTAAGCATTAAAATTTAGTAAAAATGTGTTATTAACACTAATTTTTATCTAGATTAATTACTCTTTTACTCTCGTATAATTTTATTAAATGAAAAATGTTTCTCTAGACACTCACAAAAAAATTAAAGCACCCTCCCCACACTCTTAAAATATTATTTTCTCTCTTCTGAGTCTCCTATATAGAAAAAGTGGAAGAAAAAATAACTAATTTTTTTTTCCTTTGTGAGTCTTTAAGTATATCATTTTTGCTCCTTTTTAATTTTTGTTGTTTATTTTTATAAAAACTAAAAAATATATTCATAAAATTATAGAAGTTAAAAAAAAAAAAGAATGATATATATAAAGACTAAAATGAACCTTTTTTTTTTTTAACATAGGAAACATTACAAAGATGGTCGCAATGAGGATTGAACATAGATCCTCATGCTTCTAACTACCCCGACCCCTCCCTTCCCTTCCTAATCATTAAGCTAATCCTAGTAGTTAAAATGAACTATTTTTAATTAAGAAAAAAATAAATTTAATTAAATTATAGGAACGTAACAAAAATAATTAAATATATTTTTTTTATATCTAAATGCACAATTCTAGTACCTCAAAAATATGTCTAAGGAATTAAATGTAAAAAATTTTATTAAAAAATTATTGTTAAGATAATCCTATTATAACTAATATTTTAACTTGTGCATTACACAAATTAAATATTTATTATATATAATTAAAATTATATATAAATAAATAATATATTTAAATATATAAACTATATTTAAATTTTATATAAATAGATATTTTAAAAATTATAAATTGTATATTAGATTTATGATAAATAATTTATATTATAATATAAGGTTATTTTTTATTATTGAGATTTATTTTAAAATATTAAAATTTAATTTATAGATAAATATGTTAAATAAAAATTAAAATAAACAAAAAAGTTAAAATAAAGAATTTTTTTAAAATCATCTTAGAAAAACGTCTAAAAATTCTATTATTAAAGGGAAGTCTCTATAAAAATATTTTCTTATAATATAATCATTCATATTAATGCATATAAGTAGAATCTCAATTCACTTCAATCACAAAAATATTTTATTATTAATTTCTTAATTAATTTCCTCAAACTAACAACATTTATATATATATATATAAGAAGCCATCTGTTTACTTTAAGTCTATACTTTGGTAAAATAATTAAATTTGAATACGTGAATATCTGATCCAATTTCGTCTAGAGAAAAAAATAGTAGAGAAAATAGATGTGCTAAGTAGTAAATGTTACAAAAACTGAGTGAAAAAGAGGGTGAATCTATTCCAGAATAAGTATTGATCTCTAGTTGTGACTCTTTCTATCATGGCAAAGATCAAACTTTTTCAGTTAAATTGAAAAAGTGTTAACCTACTTGTAACTTTTCAGTAATAAATATTTGCTTTGTTAGGAAGCTTAAAATACTTCGGCCTAATTAACCTTGTTCTACGATAAGATTACCAAGTTTGAGTTAAATGTTATAGCTTAAAATTTATATTTATTTATATAATATATAATAGACTTAAATATAAGTTTTGTTCTCGTAATTTATCACTTTTCACTTTCACTTCATGTAAATTTTTTTATTATTGGTTTATTTCTAACCTTTTATAACATTTAAAAAATAGTCCCTATTGTTAATTTTTGTTAAAAAAAATCTATATAACAAATAAAATATATATTATATTTGTTATACTTTATTTTATTATTGTTACATAGATAAACTGATTTTAATTCTTTTACACAAAATTTTAAAACACACATGTTACTATTGACACTTCATCATACTCTTCATATACTCCCTCTTCAGGTTGTGGAACGTCATATCTTGATTATTGTTGGTGGCGAAACTAGGCCACCAACCTCCCTTCTCCAATGAGATGTCTTATTCATCGATGTTGCAGTGGTCGTAGTAAGTGATGATAGTCTTGATAGTTTTGAACTAATAGATACAATTTTTCTTGACCTTGGAGAATGTGACATTGACGATGGCGTAATAGAGTGGTAGACACTCTTGCGGCACATGAGTTTCTGCACTTTAGGAGAGTATCTGAGAGTGAAGTTGAACTCCTCCATGATGAAGTGGTAACCTTGTAGAAACGGTGGTCATTGAGGACGAATTCGACATTATAATCGAGATTGCGAATTGTGAGAAATTGTTCCTTGTCAAAAGATTAGAATTTGGATTGAGAAATTTAGGATTTGTAATGTGAGATTTGGATTGGAGAGGGAAAGTACAATGACTAGAGTGATGATTTGGGTACGGTGAAGTGTATTTTAAAATTTTATTTATTTTTTTTTAAAATCAATTTACCTACTAATAATAATAAATTAGAATATAACAAATATAATATGTATCATTAAAGACTATTGTTCCACACTTCATTAATTCATAACAGATGTTGGCATATGCTAGACAATTTGTTAGTAAATTTCCTACCATATATTGTTGATCTAATTAACCAGGTCTCTATTCCAATTTCTCCTTCTGTGATACTGAAGTCTGGTTAGGATCACACACAGGTTGCTTGTCATTTAAAGAAGCCTGTCTTTTTCTTTATCTTGCCCAACAATCTATGCCTTTGAGCAAGCTAATATGGCACATAAATATCCCTCCTTCTCGATCCTTTTTGGTGTGGCGACTTTTTCATCACAAACTTCCCACATACTGGAATCTTAGTGGTGTTTCAGTCAGAAACTTATGCGGAAAATCAGGAGAGAGATTCAGAACATATTTTCCTTCGTTGATCTTTTGCTAGGGCGATATGTGGGACTGGTTGAGCTACATAGTTCAAAACAACATTGATACCTCTTCTTATAGGGCGCTTTTTGGTGTTTGTAATAGGAATTGCAGTTCGCAAATGTTTGACTCTCTTTTAGCAGCAATTATTTCTATAATTTGGTTCATTGGCGTTGTAGAAATAAGTGTAAATTTGATAATTCTCTGATATCTGATATTTCCACAAGTAACATGGTTGCAACTTGGAAGTATAGTTTCTCTCACCGTAATGCTTTGCAAGGCATCATGGCAAATTTAGTTTTTGAGTTTTCCGTTTTCAAATTTTTTGGTATATCTGAACACCCTCGGAAAGATCCTAATATCATTAAGGTACTGCCACTAATCTATGTGTTTGGGAATTGGGAATGAGTTACATTTACATAATTTTCATTTATAGTTATTTCTAAATTTTATTGTGTTAGAATGAATTCAAGTTCGTTAAATACTTTTTAAATAATAAACCAAACACATTTATTATGTGTACCTGTCTGAACGGCACACTAAGTCTTCTGGTAGTCAACGGGTCGAACGAGAGCTCTAAGCCGATGTGAGAGCAGAGGGGTTGGTACCTGCAAAAGGCACTCCAACGCTCAAGTCAACACAAGCTCGAATATCTAGGATAATTAATGAATAGTGACGTTACCTTTTGACCTGAGCTATTTATACTGACATTTATGGGCCCTGGACCCCATGGGCCTTGCAACGTATTTACCGTATTAGGTAATACACCTTAATCACCTGATTAACCCCTAATCATGGGTTAAGAGCAATGAGTGATGATAGTTCGGTCCTGGTGGCCGATTGCCGTTCGGCCACCAAGTACTGCCATTCGGCGGCCGACCAGAGGTGGCCGAACGCCCCTACCCGTACACTGCCCCCCAGCCTTGAAGGAAGGTGAGGCTTTCTTCAAGGGTAAAACGAGGACGGTTGCCAGGGTTGTTGAAGATTGAAGAATCTACATCTGGAAGATGTTCCCTAGAAGTTTTAGTTTTGATGTTTTGTTCATGTTGCTTTTTATTTTAAGCCTATGTCAAAAGGATAATGTATTGATTGTTTAAAAGATTAGGCTTGTATGTGTTTGTTTGTTATGTGTTAAAAATTAGTAATTAACATGAAGGTGAAAATATCATAATACTCATTTTTCTTATTTCATTCATTGTTGAGAACATGAAGTATTAATTTACTGAGTGTTTGAGACTTTAAATGAAAACTTGAAAACATCAGAAATTTTCTGAGTTAAGGAATAGATTACCTGAACTGGTAATAGATTACCTGACTCATGTTGAAAAACTGATTGATACTGGAATAATCGATTACCATATGTGGTAATAGATTACCAAACTGATTCTGATGATTTCAAGAGGAAAAAGGATCGTGTTAATCGATTATCTCTTTAAAGTAATCGATTACCTCTGTTCCAAATGTGAGTTTTGTGTTATTTTGGCATCGTGTTAATCGATTACCATGTTAGGTAATAGATTAAAACAGGAGCTGAAACAATTAGTTCAGTTAATAGATTATCTCTGTTATGAATATAACTGAAATAACTGTTTCCTTGCACATGAAAATTGTCTTTAAATAAGATTAAAACTGAAGTTTTTTTGACAAGAAAAAAGAAGAGAAAAAAGAGAATTTTCACACACGGAAAGAAGTTTTTTTTGAATACACATTACTGCAAAAGAGAAAAAGATTTTCTGAAAAAGAAAGAAAGATCATATCTGCTGAAAATCAACTTTTGGAAAAAGAAGTGTGCAAGATCAATTCAAGAAGATGAAGTTCATATAGAAAATTCATTCTAAACTGGTTTACGTTGTTGAAGATCATATCTACACGAACAGGTGTACTCGTTTCTGATCTTTTATTGTTTGGATGGTTTTAACTCTTGAGATTAGAGAATCTCTGGAAGAGTTGTGTAAAGAGAAATCTTGAGATAGGTTTTTCTCAAGTAGGATATTGTGGGATCAATATTCTTGGGTTATATGTTTCTTGTGGAGTCAAGAAATGGTTTGTTAATCTTGTGGGTGTCAAGATTTGCTTGTTAAATTCATTGATTGGATATTGCTTGTGCAGGGTGCTTGTAAAGAATATCAATAGTGGATTTGACTGGATTTAGAGGTGTATCTAAATCTGAAACTGGATGTAGGCCTTTGGATGGCTGAACCAGTATATATCTTGGTGCATGATTTTCTTAACCCTTACACTCTTTACATTCTGTATAAGTTTCTTGATTAATGTTGATGAAGAAAAACATTATCTGCAGAAACTGAACTTTAAAGATTCTTGGTAATTGATGAATTCAATCTTTACATATCTTGTTATTCAAATCTTGTTGGATAAGCTGTGCATTTATAACTCTGAATTACCTTTTATGTTTAAAGGTTTGTTTTAAATCAAGATTTGTTTGGTAAAGATTTAGAAAGCAAACAAGAAAAGGAAAAATAACATAGAATCTATTCAACCCCCCCTTCTAGATTCTAACCGTAGGGACCAACAATTGGTACCAGAGCTGTATCTTGTAAAACATTCAAGACTAGATCTTTAGAAAGGTTAGATGGCTGGTAATCAATTACCGTTTGCTGAAGGTGCTTCTATAAACAGACCCCCATTGTTTTGTGGAGATAACTATCCCTTTTGGAAAGTTAGAATGAAAATTTTCATGGAATCTGTTCATAGAAATATTTGGCAGGCTGTAATCACAGATTACAAAATACCCACTAAGATAGAGGGAGGAAAAGAAATTGAGAAACCATATGATAGCTGGGATCAAAGTGAAATTAGAAGAGCAGAGAATGATGCAAAAGCTTTAAATATCATACATTCTGCACTAAATTCTGATGAATTTTTTAGAATTTCAGCTTGTTCTACAGCAAAGGAAGCTTGGGATTTAATCCAAGTAACACATGAAGGAACTCCAGAAGTGAGAAGAGCTAGAAAGAACACACTCATTCAGGAATATGAAACCTTCAGAATGAATCAAGGTGAAACTGTCATGGATATGCAAAAGAGGTTCATTCACATAATAAATCACCTAAAAGGATTAGGGAAAGACTTCGTGGAAGAAGAAGTAAATGTCAAAATCCTGAAGTCACTAAACAGAAGATGGCAACCAACTGTCACAGCAATTACAGAGTCAAAGAACTTAGCTCAGATGACAAGTGCTGAGTTATTTGGAAAGCTAAGAGAATATGAGATGGATCTGTCAAGGATTGCTGATGAAGAACAAAAAGATAAAAAGGCAAAAGGTCTGGCCTTAAAGGTAAAAGAATCCTCAAGTGATGAAGAGGATAGCAGCAATGAAAGTTCTGAACAAGAAGAATTAAATCTAATGGTGAAGAATTTCAGAAAATTCATGAGAAGGAAGAACAACAATAAGAGATTCTCCAGTCAGAAGAAATCCTTCAAGAAGAATGAAAACTCATCTCCAAAGTTCAAATGTTTTGAATGTGGAAAAGCTGGACACATGAGAGCTGACTGTCCAAGCCTGAAAAAGAATGAGGAGACGAAACAAAAGTTCAGATCAAAGAAAAAGAAAGCATACATAGCATGGGAAGAGAATGCCTCAACAACTTCAAGTGATAGTGATGAGGATCAGGAAGCAAATCTCTGTCTCATGACCAAACATAATTCAGATTATGAGGTATATGATTCTGACTCATCTATTGACTCGTATGATGAATTGCAAAATGCATTTGCTGAACTGTATGCTGAAGCAAAGAAATTAGAAAAATCAAATAATGTTTACAAAAAGAAAATGACACACATGAGAGATAAAATTTCTGATTTAGAGAATGATAACAGGAAACTACTTTCAGATATCTCTAAACTAAAGTCACCATGTGAGAACTGTGAAACATTGTATGCTGCATTAAAAGCAAAGGATAAAGAAAAACAGAATATTAATGTTATGAAATCCATTAATTCCCACTCATGTAACTATTGTATGAAATCTGGTCATAACTACTACAGATGCATGATAAGGAAATTTGGCATTCCTAGTGGAAAATATAAATGGATTAAGAAATTAGATTATGTACTCACTGATTCTCCAGGACCCAAGATCCATTGGGTACCAAAATCAAATTGAATAACTTGTGTTGCAGGTGTGCTTGAGAGCAAAGCAATCAATGTGGTACTTAGACAGCGGCTGCTCAAGACACATGACAGGAGATAAAAGCAAATTTATCTCATTACAGGAAAAAGAAGGAGGATCTGTAACATATGGAGATAACAACAAAGGCAGAATACTAGGCTCAGGCAGTGTTGGTAACAATTCCAATACTCTCATTGAAAATGTCCTGTATGTAGAAGGTCTCAAATATAACCTGCTTAGTATTAGCCAGCTTTGTGACAAAAATTACAATATCTCTTTTAATAATCAATGCTGTATGGTTTGTGATAAGGAATCAAATGAAGTCCTGCTTATAGGAAAAAGAGTCAATAACATATACATCTTAGACTTAGAGCATTCATCATCCAATTCTTGTCTCACATCACATGATAATGTAACATGGTTATGGCATAGACGCATTGCACATATAAATGCAGATCAGTTAAATAGACTTGCATCTAAAGATCTTGTTAGTGGTCTTCCAAAGATCAAGTTCTCTAAACAAGGACTTTGTGATGCATGTCAAAAGGGAAAGCAGACTAGAGCTTCTTTTAAATCAAAGAAAGTTATGTCAACCTCTAGACCGCTGGAACTTTTGCACATGGATCTCTTTGGACCATCAAGAACCAAAAGTCTAGGTGGAAACACTTATGCTTTAGTTCTCATTGATGACTACTCCAGATTCACATGGGTTGCATTTATATCCCATAAAGACAATGCTTTTAAAGCCTTTAGAATCATTTCAAAAAGAATTCAGAATGAAAAGGACTTGAAAATTAAATCTTTGCGAAGTGATCATGGTGGTGAATTTCAAAATGAAACTTTTCAAACTTTTTGTGAAGAAAATGGTATTAATCACAATTTTTCTGTCCCTAGAACTCCTCAACAAAATGGAGTTGTAGAGAGGAAAAATAGATCTCTAATAGAGCTAGCAAGAGCCATGTTAAATGAAAATGGTTTACCAAAATACTTTTGGGCTGATGCAGTAAACACTGCATGCTATGTTCTAAATAGAATCTTGATTAGACCTATTTTAAAGAAAACACCATATGAGCTTTACAAAGGAAGAAAGCCTGACATTTCACATTTTAAAGTGTTTGGCTGTAAGTGTTTTGTTCTGAATAATGGAAAAGACACTCTTGGAAAATTTGATGCTAAGGCTGATGAAGGAGTTTTTATTGGATATTCTGCAATTAGCAAAGCATATAGAGTCTTTAACAAAAGTACCTTATCTGTTGAAGAATCTATACATGTTACCTTTGATGAAACTAACATCCTTGAAAAAGGAAAATCTCTTAATGATGAAGATGAGACAGGTGACAGTATTACACAAGAAGAAGAAAAACTGGAACTACAGCAGAAAACACCATCTGAAGACACATCACTACCCAAAGAATGGAGGAAACCCAAAGATCTATCTCTGGATAACATTCTTGGAGATATAAATAAGGGAGTTTCTACTAGACACTCTTTTAATCTTCTAAGTGATGATATGGCATTTGTTTCTCAAATTGAACCATTATGTGTGGAACATGCATTAAAAGATGAATTCTGGATAATGGCCATGCATGATGAACTGAATCAATTCAAAAGAAATGATGTTTGGATTTTAGTTCCTTTCAATAAGAATATGAATGTCATTGGTACAAAATGGGTTTTCAGAAACAAACTAAATGAAGAAGGTGTTATAGTTAAAAATAAAGCTAGATTAGTAGCCAAAGGATACAATCAACAGGAAGGTATAGACTTTGGTGAAACATATGCTCCAGTTGCTAGATTAGAAGCTGTTAGGCTTTTACTTGCATTTGCTTGTGTGTTTGATTTCAAACTATATCAAATGGATGTGAAAAGTGCATTTTTAAATGGTCTAATTGATGAAGAAGTTTATGTAGATCAACCACCTGGTTTTGTTGACTGCAAATTACCTAAGCATGTTTACAAGCTCAAGAAAGCTTTGTATGGACTGAAACAAGCTCCAAGGAAATGGTATGAAAGGCTAAGTAAGTTTCTACTAACTCATGACTTTCAAAGAGGTAATGTTGATAAAACTCTTTTCATAAAGAGAAAATCAAAAGATATTCTGCTGATTCAGATTTATGTTGATGATATAATATTTGGATCAACTAACCAATCTCTTTGTGAAGAATTTGTTTCCAATATGCAGAAGGAGTTTGATATGTCTATGATGGGAGAATTAAGCTTCTTCCTAGGACTACAAGTCAAACAAATGGAAAATGGAATTTTTCTACATCAAACTAAATATAGCAAAGAACTGTTAAAGAAATTTGATATGGAGAATTGTAAGATATCAAATACTCCTATGTCTACTAATTGTTATCTAGATAGTGATATTGCAGGAAAAGATGTTGAAGAATCAATGTATAGAGGGATCATTGGATCTCTTCTGTATCTAACAGCTAGCAGACCTGACATCATGTACAGTGTATGTGTATGTGCTAGATTCCAATCAAAACCAAAGGAATCACATCTGAAGGCTGTAAAGAAAATACTGAAGTATTTGAAAGGCACAATCAATGTTGGATTGTGGTATCCTAAAGGTACTTCTCCATCTTTAACTGGTTACTCTGACTCCGATTTTGCTGGTTGTAAATTGGATAGGAAAAGTACAAGTGGAACGTGCCACACGTTTGGAGAATGTCTCATATCGTGGCAGAGCAAGAAACAAGCTTGTGTAGCACTCTCAACTGCTGAAGCTGAGTATATAGCTGCTGGAAGCTGCTGTGCTCAGTCAATTTGGTTTAAACATCAACTTCAAGACTTTGGTTTGAAGATTGATCACATACCACTGAAGTGTGACAACACAAGTGCAATTAACATTTCAAGGAATCCTATTCTACACTCAAGAACTAAGCACATTGAAGTTAGACATCACTTTATCAGAGATCATGTAGAGAAAGGAGACTGTGACATCAAATTCATAATGTCAGAAGACCAACTTGCTGACATCTTTACAAAGCCTCTACCAAAGGAAAGATTTTTCAAGCTAAGAACCAATCTTGGTATCATTAGTGAGTCCAATCTATCCTAAATCTCATAATTAAAGTATGATTGTGTGAATATGCATGAAATTGCTAAGCACTTATAGGTTTAAACTTGATGTATGTGCACTCATAATAGGAAATCACACAAAACACAGTATGCCCTGTATCTGCACACATTTCTCTGTGATAATCGATTACCTATCGGGTTAATCGATTACCATTGGAAGAAATGAAGAAATTGCTGAAAAATCAACAGCAGTAATCGATTATCAATTTTCAGTAATCGACTACCTCTGCTACTTTGATGCAATTTCTGATGCATACCCACTGTGATAATCGATTACCATGCGGGTTAATCGATTACCACTCACTCACTTGCATAATTACCCTGTTTCAGTTGCGAGATAATCGATTACCAACTGGGTTAATCGATTACCTGACGCGAACCCCTGTTTTTTTTTACTCAAAAACTCTCTTTAAATCTGTTTCGAATTCAAATTAATTCAAAACTCTCTCCATTTTTACTTCAAACTAAAACGAACGAAACCCCTGGTTCCCTTTTCTATCTCAAAATCTATTTCAAAACCTAACCCTAAGCCCCATTCATGGAAAGTCTTGGCAAAGGAAAGCGTGTAAAGCACATAGCCAACAGAGATTACCCTCGTCCTACTACTCAAGGTCAAGGTACATCTAAAAAGAAGAAACAAGAGTCCTCTCGTCCAGAACCTGAAGAAGAATATTCTCATTCGTGGTTCACAAGGAAGTCTCAAGAGGAAACTTTCAATGAGTCTTTTGCTTGCAAAGACATTGTGGCTCCAAAGGGTCTTTTACTCAAATTTGGGAAAAGATGAAAATGGTGCTTTGGTTTCAGAAGTTAAAGGAATAAAAGTTACTCTATCTGCTGATGTATTTTTGAAGATTGGTGGATTAACCAGAAATGGTATTAAACCTACCTTCAATGAATTAAAGATGAAAAATTTCTTAATAGATAAAGATACGTTTTTTATGAGTATGCTGAGGGATGTTTCAGCCTGGGAGGCTAATAAAGAATACAAAAGAAAAGAAAAGAGGAAAATTACATATAATGCTGGAGGTCTACGAATGGAAGATAGACTCCTACATTATGTAATTGTCTGGATTCTGGCAGCAAGGGGGAGCAATCACGCACAAATCAGTGAAGAAGATATGGCACTGCTCGCAGCTTTTAAGAACAACATTCAAGTTGATTGGGTATATGTGGTAGAAGACATAATGCTAAAGACAAGGAGGTTAATGGACTGCAAGTGTCCATATGCTGTGTTCATAAGCAAGGTATTGGTGTTCTATAAAGTTCCCTTAACTGGTGAAGCAAAAGAGGTCACCAGAGATGTTCATGATATCAAGGATAGAGCTCTGAAAATGATGAAGCTAGTGAAAACAGATGCTGGTTGGATAGCAAAGGAAGATGTTCCTACTGCTGAGACTACAGAGCCGTCTCAACCTGAAGTTCAAATTGAAGAAGAGGAAGGTGCTGAAGAGCCCAAGCCTCTTTCTACTTTTGAGCTATCTGTTCTGGCAAAGCTAGATGACATCAGAGAAACTCAGAGAAGAGATTATCAAGAGCTGAAGGCTTGTTTTGAATCTATATCTGAACGACTGGATGCGATGAACATACCCTACCCTGAAGAACTTTAGTTATGCATTACATTTTAGGCACTGCATTTTAATTTGTTCTGCATAAATACTTTGATTTATATTTCAGACTTAAAGTTTGTAATAGTTGTAGTATTTGTATGCTTCTGAACATTTTTAATGCTTATATGATGAAAGTCTTATTAAGTGCTTGTTGTTTTTGTTGCATAAGTATCATGTTATTTCTCTGTTTACTCTGTTTTTTTTGGTTTGGTTAAGCCAAACAGGGGGAGAAATTCATGAGAAACTGATTAAATGTTTATATGGTTGTTTATGTATTGTATAAGAAATAAATGGAAATAGAACTGCATAATGCTTTGTATGGAAGTTTTTGTTCTAGACATATGCAGGTTCAAATTCAAGTTCAAATTTCAAACAAACAAGTGAAACAAAACAACATGATGATTGTGAAAGTCAACAT
Organism: Cajanus cajan; assembly: GCF_000230855.2. Lineage (NCBI taxonomy): Eukaryota > Viridiplantae > Streptophyta > Magnoliopsida > Fabales > Fabaceae > Cajanus > Cajanus cajan. Next base: position 55,643,829 of record NC_138521.1, read on the forward strand.
GAAGAGTTTGGCTCATCAAAACCAAAAAGGGGGAGATTGTTGAAGATTGAAGAATCTACATCTGGAAGATGTTCCCTAGAAGTTTTAGTTTTGATGTTTTGTTCATGTTGCTTTTTATTTTAAGCCTATGTCAAAAGGATAATGTATTGATTGTTTAAAAGATTAGGCTTGTATGTGTTTGTTTGTTATGTGTTAAAAATTAGTAATTAACATGAAGGTGAAAATATCATAATACTCATTTTTCTTATTTCATTCATTGTTGAGAACATGAAGTATTAATTTACTGAGTGTTTGAGACTTTAAATGAAAACTTGAAAACATCAGAAATTTTCTGAGTTAAGGAATAGATTACCTGAACTGGTAATAGATTACCTGACTCATGTTGAAAAACTGATTGATACTGGAATAATCGATTACCATATGTGGTAATAGATTACCAAACTGATTCTGATGATTTCAAGAGGAAAAAGGATCGTGTTAATCGATTATCTCTTTAAAGTAATCGATTACCTCTGTTCCAAATGTGAGTTTTGTGTTATTTTGGCATCGTGTTAATCGATTACCATGTTAGGTAATAGATTAAAACAGGAGCTGAAACAATTAGTTCAGTTAATAGATTATCTCTGTTATGAATATAACTGAAATAACTGTTTCCTTGCACATGAAAATTGTCTTTAAATAAGATTAAAACTGAAGTTTTTTTGACAAGAAAAAAGAAGAGAAAAAAGAGAATTTTCACACACGGAAAGAAGTTTTTTTTTAATACACATTACTGCAAAAGAGAAAAAGATTTTCTGAAAAAGAAAGAAAGATCATATCTGCTGAAAATCAACTTTTGGAAAAAGAAGTGTGCAAGATCAATTCAAGAAGATGAAGTTCATATAGAAAATTCATTCTAAACTGGTTTACGTTGTTGAAGATCATATCTACACGAACAGGTGTACTCGTTTCTGATCTTTTATTGTTTGGATGGTTTTAACTCTTGAGATTAGAGAATCTCTGGAAGAGTTGTGTAAAGAGAAATCTTGAGATAGGTTTTTCTCAAGTAGGATATTGTGGGATCAATATTCTTGGGTTATATGTTTCTTGTGGAGTCAAGAAATGGTTTGTTAATCTTGTGGGTGTCAAGATTTGCTTGTTAAATTCATTGATTGGATATTGCTTGTGCAGGGTGCTTGTAAAGAATATCAATAGTGGATTTGACTGGATTTAGAGGTGTATCTAAATCTGAAACTGGATGTAGGCCTTTGGATGGCTGAACCAGTATATATCTTGGTGCATGATTTTCTTAACCCTTACACTCTTTACATTCTGTATAAGTTTCTTGATTAATGTTGATGAAGAAAAACATTATCTGCAGAAACTGAACTTTAAAGATTCTTGGTAATTGATGAATTCAATCTTTACATATCTTGTTATTCAAATCTTGTTGGATAAGCTGTGCATTTATAACTCTGAATTACCTTTTATGTTTAAAGGTTTGTTTTAAATCAAGATTTGTTTGGTAAAGATTTAGAAAGCAAACAAGAAAAGGAAAAATAACATAGAATCTATTCAACCCCCCCTTCTAGATTCTAACCGTAGGGACCAACAAGGGTAAGGTGAACGGTTATGTAATTGTAACCGTTAGATCTCGAAGATCGAACGGTTACATCTTCTTTTAAAACTTGAATTTTCCCGCCTCTTTTTGAGCTTATAAATAGGTTGAGTGGTAGGGCCATTCGCATGTATTGCTCTCATCCGAATTGTGGTAGCCGAAGGTTTGAGAAGCCGATCCGAAGAACGATTGTGGTTTTGTGAAGAAATTGGTAAGTTTTTATCGCCATGTCTAATACTTCATCGAGCTCTTCGGCCAGTAGCTCTCGGTCGTCTGCGTCCGAGGGGTCTTCGTCCAGCGCCTCGAGTCGTTCTAGCACGGTTCGGTCCCCTACTGATGCCGAAAGGCCGGATGAAAGTGCTTCTTCATCAGGAGAGACTTCTACTAGTGGGAGCGAAGAGGTCCAACAAAAGACAAAGCGTGTATCGAATCGGCAGTGGTACGGTCCATCCGAAGTGCCGGGTTATGAGTGGGTAAACGGGGAGGTAACCTCCTATTACTCGCGTTACCGAGACACGAGCATGATTACCAACTTGTTGGATTACACCAAATGCTTAAATTTTGGCGCCACTGAGGAACCCTATCCGATTGGGGTTCGGTCATGCCGGAATAATGCCTTTCCAAACCCGGATACGGTTTGTCTTGATCAAAGTGGTGCGAAGATGGAATCGTTTTACATGTACGACTGCCTCATTCGGGATCTCAAAGTCAAGCTGCTGTTTGATGAATTTACTATGGGGGTGTTGAAGGTGCTGAATGTTGCCCCTACCCAATTGCACCCGAACAGCTGGGCGCAATTGCAAGGTTTCAAACACTTGTGTAAGTGTGTCAACATTAAGCCTTCTCCGCTCCTCGTTCTATATTTCTACTCGTCCCGGCCTTCTATACTGGCGAAGTGGCATTCCTTAAGCCGAATAGGCGATCGACTACTATTGGATAGCTTCACTTTGTCGTACAAAAATTTCAAGGCTGGATTTTTCCGAGTGACCATCAGGCCTAATGGACGACGCTTCTTCTTTGACAAGGACGAGAAGCCCTTGTTTCCTCTGTACTGGACTCGAGCCCCTCGGCCGTACGACGTAGTGCCGAAGAAAATGCTGACGACCGAAGAGCGGGAGGACTTGAAGTTGTTACTTCGTCTTCCTCGGCGCTTGCCGACCAGGTCTTTAATTAACTTGGTTGAGTCTTCGCGATGGTGGAATGACCTGATAGATATGCTATTTGTCCTACTACACTCGTAAACTTAATTCCTATTGATTTTTACTCAACCCTTTTTGCAGGAATCATGGTTACCAGTGGTGCTGATGAGCTGGACATACGCCACCTACTTGCTGCTCGGGTGAAGCAAGTTCGGCAATCCGGGGGGGTAGGCACGTCGGCTGCTGCACGCACCCCTCGACCCAATGATGATGACCGAGCTCCCCCTTCTCCTGAACGTAAGAAAAAGAAAGCCAAGAAGGGAAAAGATGCCAATCGGGACCGTTCAAAAAGAAAGAATTCTGGCGAAAGGCAAGAGCACGCAAAGAAGGCGAAATCAGTTCCCGAAGCTTTGCCTAATCGGATCGTGATTGTGGTGCCTCCTCAATTACTGTCTCGGGCTTTTCTAAGCGATGACGCCTCGGTCGAGGCAGTGATTCGGCCAGACATGGTATCTCCGTTCGGGCAGGAGTTCTTGGCTACCTTGGACGTGAGGGCCAAATGGAGACTTTTCTGTGAGGTACAAACTCGCTCCTTGGCACTAGCTCATCACCTAGCTATGGAGCCTATCGGCGAGGTGACGCTTTTAAAGCAAAGTATAGAGGAAGCCGAGAAGACTACGGCCGAGGCGATTGCAGTGAATGAAGAAGTAACGGCCAAAAATCGAGAATTGTCAGCCGAGTTGGATGCTGTTCGGCGAGACAATGACACTCTTCGCCTTGACCTTCAAAAGGCAGCTAATGAGGAGCATCGCCGACTGGATGAAGCTCAAGCCGCGTATAACCGTCTTAAGGAGCAGGCTAAGGAGAAGATTGTTGCTCAACATGAAGCCGGGTTTAAGCACGCGGTTCGGCAGGCTAAGCATTTCGGCCAATTTGAAGAGGGCTTCGAGTTTGATATGACCCAAGATTTTTATCAAGGGTCACTGATGTCTTTTGCTGATATGCCTCAGGGAGCCGATCCAGATGCTACTGAACCGACTGCTGCCCCCCAGCCGAAAAATGATGCTGAAACTTCTGAGGAGAACACCATCGACGAGGAGAATCCCGAGAACGAGAATGATGCCGAGGGAAATCCCGAAACTGTCGTTCAATCTGATCCACCCCAAGAGTAGCGTAGTTTTTGCTAGGTCTCATATAATTTTTAACTTTTTTGTTTGAAGTGTAGATCGGAGGCCGATAGAGCCTCCTCCCTTTTGCGAATGAAATGAAATTGCCTCTTGTCTATAATACTTCCTCATTCAAAGTATTAGTCAAACTTGCATGTAAGACTTACGTAATATCATTTATTACTTGTAAAAATGAAAACCATTTGTAAGCTGAAGGAAAACCGAGTGGAGGCACTCAGAATTGCGTAACTTTTGGAGCAAGAACGAGCGAAATGGCTCGGAATTGCGCAACTTGAGCAAGACCAAGTGGCATGACTCGGCATTGCGTAACTTTTGGAGCAAGAACGAGCGGAATGGCTCGGAATTGCGCAACTTGAGCAAGACCGAGTGGCATGACTCAGAATTGCGTAACTTTTTGAGCAAGGCCGAGTGGAAATGGCTCGGAATTGCGCAACTTGAGCAAGACCGAGTGGCATGACTCGGCATTGCGTAACTTTTGGAGCAAGAATGAGCGGAATGGCTCGGAATTGCGCAACTTGAGCAAGACCGAGTGGCGTGACTCGGAATTGCATAACTTTTTGAGCAAGGCCGAGTGGAATGGCTTGGCATTGCGCCACTTGAGCAAGACCGAGTGGCATGACTCGGCATTGCGTAACTTTTGGAGCAACAACGAGCGGAATGGCTCGGAATTGCGCAACTTGAGCAAGACCGAGTGGCATGACTCGGCATTGCATAACTTTTTGAGCAAGGCCGAGTGGAATGGCTCGGCATTGCGTTGCTTTTGGAGTAAGACCGAGGTGAATGGCTCGGAATTGTGTAACTTTTGGAGCAAGACCGAGTGGAATGGTTCGGAATTGCTTGACTTTGGGTGGCAAGAACGAGCGGAATGGCTCGGAATTACGTTGCTTTCTTGGCAAGACCGAGGGAGTCACTCGGAATTGCGTTGTTTTCTTGGCACGACCGAGTGGAGTGTCTCGGAATTACGTTGTTTTCTTGGCAAGACCGAGTGGAGTCACTCGGAATTGCGTTGTTTTCTTGGCAAGACCGAGTGGAGTGTCTCGGAATTACGTTGTTTTGTTGGCAAGACCGAGTGGAGTCACTCGGAATTGCGTTGTTTTCTTGGCAAGACCGAGTGGAGTGTCTCGGAATTACGTTGTTTTCTTGGCAAGATCGAGTGGAGTCACTCGGAATTGCGTTGTTTTCTTGGCACGACCAAGTGGAGTGTCTTGGAATTACGTTGTTTTCTTGGCAAGACCGAGTGGAGTCACTCAGAATTGCGTTGTTTTGTCGGCAAGACCGAGTGGAGTCACTCGGAATTACGTTGTTTTCTTGGCAAGACCGAGTGGAGTCACTTGTAATTGCGTTGTTTTCTTGGCAAGACCGAGTGGAATCATGCGTAATTGTTTAGCTCACGTTTCGAAGGCACATCCTTGGCCGAGTTGAAAAACTCGGGATGGAAGCCTTTTTGCGTGATTTTCCGAAGGCACATCCTTGGCCGAGTTGAACAACTCGGGAGGGAAGCCTTTTTGCGTGGTTTTCCGAAGGCACATCCTTGGCCGAGTTGATCAACTCGGGAGGGAAGCCTTTTTGCGTGGTTTGCCGAAGGCACATCCTTGGCCGAGTTGATCAACTCGGGAGGGAAGCCTTTTTACGTGATTTTCCAAAGGCACATCCTTGGCCGAGTTGAACAACTCGGGAGGGAAGCCTTTTTGCGTGGTTTGCCGAAGGCACATCCTTGGCCGAGTTGATCAACTCGGGAGGGAAGCCTTTTTGCGTGATTTTCCGGAGGCACATCCTTGGCCGAGTTGAACAACTCGGGAGGGAAGCCTTTTTGCGTGGTTTTCCGAAGGCACATCCTTGGCCGAGTTGATCAACTCGGGAGGGAAGCCTTTTTGCGTGGTTTGCCGAAGGCACATCCTTGGCCGAGTTGATCAACTCGGGAGGGAAGCCTTTTTACGTGATTTTCCGAAGGCACATCCTTGGCCGAGTTGAACAACTCGGGAGGGAAGCCTTTTTGCGTGGTTTGCCGAAGGCACATCCTTGGCCGAGTTGATCAACTCGGGAGGGAAGCCTTTTTGCGTGATTTTCCGGAGGCACATCCTTGGCCGAGTTGAACAACTCGGGAGGGAAGCCTTTTTGCGTGGTTTTCCGAAGGCACATCCTTGGCCGAGTTGATCAACTCGGGAGGGAAGCCTTTTTGCGTGGTTTTCCGAAGGCACATCCTTGGCCGAGTTGAACAACTCAGGAGGGAAGCCTTTTTGCGTGGTTTTCCGAAGGCACATCCTTGGCCGAGTTGAACAACTCGGGAGGGAAGCCTTTTTGCGTGTTTGAATGTAGGACTGAGTATGAGAGGGAAGAATTGAATTGTATTTCATTGATTATGTGCCTCATTAAAAACCTTGCCAGCCAAAACCCCTTTTCACATTTTTATAAGGGGAGAAAAGACTGATCAAGGAAAAGAGTGCACTTCTGTGATTACATTGTTTGCCATCATATTACAAGAACTAACTATAGTATGTTTTCAAATGCGACGCGTTCCAAGTCCTTGGGATGACTTTGCCCGAGAGCTCTTCAAGTTTATATGCACCGTTGTCGAGGCTGTGTCGGATCCGAAATGGACTATCCCAATTTGCTGCCAACTTGCCTTCACGTGGATTACGTCTTGCCGTTCCTTGAACTCTCCACACCAAATCTCCTTCCTTGAAGCTTCTCTTAGTGAGATTAGAATTGAATCGCCTGATCATTCGTTGTTTGCAAGCTTCAGCTATTATCTGGGCCTTGTTGCGAACTTCGTCAATCATATCGACTTCGGCTCGGAGTGATGCATCATTAGCAACCGCATCAAAATGTTGTCGCCGAAAAGATGGTTCCCCCACTTCGACAGGGATCATGGCGTCAGTGCCATATGTTAGCCGAAAGGGTGTCTCCCTAGTTGTGGATTGTGGCGTACACCGATAAGTCCAAAGGACTTCTACCAACTCTTCAGCCCAAGCTCCCTTGGCTTCCCCCAGTCGCTTTTTTAGTTCGGTGAGGATCACCTTATTAGCCGCTTCGGCTTGACCATTGGATTGCGGATGCTCCACTGACGTAAACCTGTGTTTGATACCGAGATCTTGAATAAATCGATTAAGTTTTTGATCAGTGAATTGCAAACCATTATCGGTTATAATGGCGTGTGGAATGCCGAAGCGAGTAACAATGTTCTTCCATAAAAACTTCTGGACATTGGCAGCTGTGATATTGGCCAACGGCTCGGCCTCAACCCATTTCGTGAAGTAGTCTACAGCGACCAATAAAAACTTGCATTGGCCCTTAGCAATTGGAATGGTCCGAGGATATCCATGCCCCACATTGCAAATGGCCAAGGTGAGCTATTACCATGTAACTCTTCGGCTGAAGCATGAATGAGATTGTCGTGCCGTTGACATGACACGCAACGCTTAACAAATTTTATGCAGTCATCCTTGAGGGTTGGCCAGTAATACCCCGCCCGAAGCACCTTGGTGGCCAGGGTTCGTCCTCCTGAGTGGAAACCGCATATTCCTTCATGAATCTCTCTCAAGACATAGTTTGCTTGCTCCGCATCAACACATTTCAACAGTGGGACCGAAAACCCTCTGCGGTACAACTCTCCTCCAACCATTGAATACCTGGCAGCCTGGGTTCGGAGCTTTTTGGCGGCCGATGGGTCAGATGGCTCTTTGCCATGCTCAAGGTAATTTGTTATATCTGTGATCCATGTTCGAGTGGGCTCCCCAATCGTCATGCATTCGGTAGGTACCACACTCGGAGTTGTAAGTTCAAGGTGAAGTGTGGTTCGCAGCTGTCCAGGTTTCCGAGTACTGCTTACTAACCGGGCCAATTGATCAGCCCTCTTGTTGTGTTCTCTCGGCGTGTGTCTTACTTGGACTTCATCAAAGGTACTGCGCATTCTCTGAAACAAATGATAGTATTTCAACAAGCAGGAATCCTTAACCTGGAAGTTGTCATTGACCTGCTCGGATACGACCTTCGAATCGGTCCAGCACATCAATCGTCTGACCCCAATTTCTTGTGCAAGTCTTAAGCCAGCAATCAATGCTTCGTATTCGGCTTGGTTATTCGAAGCCTTGAACGCAAACCTCAATGACTGTTCGAGAGTCAGCCCAGTCGGTCCTTCAAGGATTATACTAGCCCCGCTACCTCGATTGTTTGAAGAGCCGTCCACATGCATTGTCCACAAATCACTCAAAAAATGACCCTTCAACTGTAATTCATTAATAAAATCCACCAAGTATTGGGACTTGACTGGACCCCTCGGTTCGAAATTAATGTCGAATTCTGACAACTCAATCGAACACGCCATCATCCGTCCTGCTAATTCTGGTTTACACAAAACCTTGGCAATCGGAAATCCGTCCGAACTATGACACGATGACTCTGAAAGTATTGTCTGAGACGTCGAGCAGTGTGAACAAGCCCTAATGCCACCTTCTCAAGGAGTTGATATCTCGTCTCGACTTCCTGTAACATGCGACTGATGAAGTAGACGGGTTGTTGCGACCCTACTTCTTGGACCAGAACCGCACTGATTGCTTCATTTGACACGCATAAATAAACTACCATATCGACTTCAGGATTGGGTTTTGAAAGGATGGGAGGAGAACCGAGACGTTCCTTCAGCGCCTTGAACGCTTTTTCACATTCGTCAGACCATTCAAACTTGTTCACTTTCCTCAGTAATCCAACAATAGGTTTTGCTGTCTCGGCTAAACATGGGAGGAACCGTGACAACGCTATGAGCCGTCCTGCCAGTTTTTGAACTTCTTTCATGTTCCGAGGGCTGACCATGTTGATGACTGCCATGCACTTGTCGGGATTGGCCTCGATGCCTCTTGCTGACAGCATAAAGCCGAGGAACTTTCCTCTTGATACACCAAATACACACTTTTCTGGGTTAAGCCTCATATCGTATTTGCGTAATTGTTGGAACACCTCCGCCAGGTCAACAACATGTTGTTCAAGGTCTTCGGACTTAACAACCATATCATCAACATATACCTCCATATTCTTACCGAGCTGGTGTCGAAAGACTTTATTCATCAACCTCTGATAAGTTGCACCTGCATTTTTCAACCCGAAAGGCATTACCTGATAGCAATAATTGGCCGAGTCAGTTATGAAGGCTGTCTTTTCTTCGTCGCTGGGATGCATGGGGATTTGATTATATCCCGAATAAGCGTCGAGAAAAGTGAGGACTTTGTGACCTGAGGCGCCATCAACTAGCCGATCTATGTTCGGGAGTAAGTAAGCATCTTTGGGGCATGCTTTATTGAGATTAGTGTAATCAGTACACATTCTCCATTTTTCGTTCGGCTTTTTCACCATTACCACGTTTGCCAACCAAGTGGTATAGTGAACCTCCCGGATAAACCTGGCTTCAAGTAACTTGGCAACCTCTGTTTCAACTGCAATTTTCCGATCCGTGCCCATTTTTCTTTTACGATGAGCAACCGGTCTCGCCTCAGCACAAATTGATAACTTATGACACATGACACTGGGGTCTATGCCAGGCATGTCAGAAGGTGTCCATGCAAAAAGGTCTTTATTTTTCATTATTACCCGACACAAGATAGAATGATCTTCTTCAGATATGTCGGCACCAATGTACGTAACCTGGGTTGGGTGCAACCCGATTTGCAGCTGACTTTTTGATTCCACTGGCTCTACACGTTCTTCATTATTCATTCTTGGGTCCAGATCCCAAACTGGCTCCTCGGCCGATGCCGAAGGATTAACAACGTGAACCCTCTTAGACTTGGAATTTCTTTCTTCCATGGGAGCTATTCGCAAACTAGCAAAATAACATTCCCGAGCAGCCTTCTGGTCGGCATGGATTGTGATGATTTTCCCCTTGTCGGATGGAAAATTCATTGCTAGGTGCGGAGTAGATACAACTGCACCTAGCATGTTCAATGAGGGTCGACCGAGGAGAATGTTGTAAGATGTGCTAGCATCTACCACAATGTATTTTACTTGAATTTCCCTGCTTTCCTGCTCATCAAAACAAAAGCGAGTGAAAAGTTTAATATATCCTTTGGTGCTTACCCTCTCCCCTGCAAAACCGACCAAAGGATCGTCATAAGGGATTAATTCTCTTTCAGAGATACCCAATTGCATAAAGGTATTCCAATACAAAATATCTGCCGAACTGCCTTGATCCACTAGCGTTTTCTTGACTATACAATTGTGAATTTCCACGCTGATTACCATTGGATCATCTTGCACCGGATCAATACCTTGAAAGTCAGCATCAGTGAAAGTTATTGCTGGCAATCGCCGAGAAGGTTGCCTATCCACAGCGTTGACCGTTCGAATGGCTCTAAGGTGTCTCTTTCGGGCTGAGGATGTTGAGCCTCCACCCGCAAATCCACCTGCAATTGTATTGATGACCCTCCGACGTGAAGGTGTCGAATCATCCTTCATTTCTTGTGACCTGCTTCGCTCGCGCCGCGGTCTATCCGAACGATCCTGCTTATGCCGATCATTGTGCCGATATTGGTAGGAAGAGCGGGGATGAGAAGAATCGGGCCGATCCACAAAATTATGCAACTTGCCTTGTTTAATCAAATCCTCAATTTTATCTTTTAATGCAGCACATTCCTCAGTGGAGTGTCCGCGATTGCGGTGATACCTACATGTTTTGCTGGTATCAGCGCGTGGTGGAGTGGAAGCTCTTTTCGGAACCGCCAACACTTCTGCCGCTAAAGCTTGTTCAAGTATTGCAGCTCGGCTTGCATTAAGAGGGGTGTAATGGGAGTACTTGGGACCTCGCACGGGTCGGTCCCGAAGGGCTATCTCTTTTCCTCGCCCCCTGTATGTCTGTTCTAGCTTCTCCGGCTTAGCCGACTGCTCTGCCTGGGCTTGATTTCAAAATTCCGCCAACTCTTCCATTTGCATGTATTTATCGGCCCGCCTTCGTAGGTCATTCATGTCCGAAGGAGGCTTCTTGCAAATGCTGTTGACAAACGGTCCTGGCTTCAATGTCGTTGTAAGGTGATGGAGTGCCACAGCTGGGTTAAAAGGTCTCTAATCTCCAAAGTTGCTTTGTTGAACCGATCCATGAAGGTCCGAAGAGATTCCTTCTTGTCTTGGCGAAGGCTGACCAGAGATAGGGACGTCAGACTATGGGGGCGACTTGTTGCGAATTGAATGGTGAACTGAGATGACAAAGTGCTGAAGGAATCGATGGAATTGGGAGGGAGCCGAGTAAACCAACTCAATGCCCTACCTTTAAGTGACGTGGAAAATATCCGACACAAGGCAGCATCGTCAGTTGTGCTCAATGTCACCTGTGTCAAGAAAACATCAAGATGTTCATCAGGATCAGTGGTACCATCATATTTATCAATAGGCAAAGATTTCCAGTTATCCATCAACGAAAGTTGCATGATAGTAGGAGTGAAGGGGTGTCGGTGCGATCCAATAGTTGTCAAGTCTGCAGGACGGCCGATGGTGGGTAAGGCCGAGAGGGGTTTTCCAGGTGCCACTGCCGAGGCATGGGGAGCTGAGGTGTGGACCGCATGGGATTGATACGATCCCTGAGTTTGCGTATTCGTGGCCTGAGTAGGTTTCCATGAGGTGTCTTGATTTCTCAACGCCTCGTTTTCGGCTCTCAAGGCCGAAAGCTCCCTTGCATCTTTCTCTCGTTGTTGTTTCATCACATCCATTTCTTGTTTCAGCAATCGAACCGCCTCAGAAAGATCTGTTTCGTCAACAACCTCAACATGTTCTTCAGTTTGGTGATCCTGAGTGTTTGTTCTCCTGGTTATCGGCATTACTCTTCTCAATTAAACTTCCAACTGTCTTCGTTCGGCCCCACGGTGGGCGCCAAAATGTACCTGTCTAAACGGCACACTAAGTCTTCTGGTAGTCAACGGGCCGAACGAGAGCTCCGAGCCGATGTGAGAGCAGAGGGGTTGGTACCTGTAAAAGGCACTCCAACGCTCAAGTCAGCACAAGCTCGAATATCTAGGATAATTAATGAACAGTGACGTTACCTTTTGACCTGAACTATTAATTATACTGACATTTATGGGCCCTGGACACCATGGGCCCTGCAACGTATTTACCGTATTAGGTAATACACCTTAATCATCTGATTAACCCCTAATCATGGGTTAAGAGCAATGAGTGATGATAGTTCAGTCCTAGTGGCCGATTGTCGTTCGGCCACCAAGTATTGCCATTCGGCGGCCGACCCGAGGTGGCCGAACGCCCCTACGTACATCATGTTAATTATAATACTGATGGAGTAGCTAGAGGGTGACCTGGACATGCTGCTTGCCGAGGGAATATTTTGTGATAGTAATGCAACTACCCTTGGTTATTTTGTTGTTAATCTTGGTTTCTCACGTGGAACTTGTAGGTGCCATGAATGCTACGTAAATTGGAATGTGATTACAAGGCAGTTTATAGCTTTTAATAACTTTGATGTAGTGTCTTGGCAAAATTGATGGAAAAATTGCATTTTGACCACATATCACATGAATTTCAGAATTTTTCATTTTTATTGAGAAGGGGATATTGCGTAGATGGATTTATTAACTTAATTTGAGATTCATCATGTTGGATAAAATTAATTGAGCTTCTCAATAAGATAAAATCAACTTATGTTCTTAATTTTTATAGAAATTCTTTTCATTTAATTTTTGTATAAGTATACAAATTGACTTTAGTTTATACACAAGTTCAATATATTTTTTTTCTCTATAATTACTTATAAAAAATTATCCAAAAAAATATAATTCTTTATCTCGAATCGTAAAATTATTATTTTCATGAAAAAACCTATCCTAATGACTGTAAAAAATTTGTATATATTTATAAGTATGTTAAATATGTATGATTTAATTCATCAAAAGACATAAATATAAAATGTTATAAATATTAGTTATTTGAACTAAACAAGATTTCAAATAATTAATGAAGATAAAAATAAAAACTAAAATAAAAAGCTAATAACTTTAAGCTATAGCTTATTTTTCATAATTAGTTAATTAAAATAGCTTATAAAAATAATCTAGAAGTTAATAAACCAAACCCTCATACCAAATATAAAATGATATAAATATTAGTTATTTGAATTAAAAAAGATTTCAAATAATTAATGAAGATAAAAATAAAAAATAAAATAAAAAGCTAATAACTTTAAGCTAGCTTATTTTTCATAATTAGTTAATTTAAATAGCTAATAAAAATAATCTAGAAATTGATAAACCAAACCCTTATACCAAATAAGCTCATTTTTGTCAAACTAGCTCATAAGTCCTTCCAATACATTGCAAAACACACTTGACATATATGCGAACATACCCCTTCTAACAGTTAAAGTGATTTGAAATTTGGGAATTAAAATGAAATGATTACCAATTATTCTATAATTTTTCAACATCATATCATTATATGGGGACACCAAAGTAATGTTATACTTCCAAACCCTATTATTCAAGCTGTACAAATAGTAAATAATTCGCTTGGTAAAAGAATTTGAGATGAAAGCAAATAACAAATTCATGTTTATTGCTCAATGTCTAAACTTGAGTTAAGTAAATAACATAATAAAATACAAATATGTAGGATAAAGGATCGTTTAAGTGTTGAATATCAATACATATTGTACATGTATTCAATGATAAAGATTTGGGTTGGATAATCGTTGAGTGGGGATGACAACAAGAGGAACTTTCTTTTTTAGAACAATGCCAAATTTTTCTGAAACATCTAATTTTTGTCCTTGAGGTATTGTCCAATCAAATAAGTGCATAAGTATGGCAAGAAAATATAAAACTGTCCTCTCAGCCATTGCTATTCCTGCACAAATTCTTCTTCCAGATCCAAAAGGAAAATAATTGAAGTCATTGCCACTATAATCCCATTTGGCATTTAAGAATCTTGTTGGATCAAATTCGAGTGGTTTCTCCCAACTTGAAGGGTTTCTGTGAATAGCCCACACATTTAAAAACATTCGAGACCCCTTTGGAATTGTGTAGCCACCCACAATGGTGGTTTCACTAGGGCTATGAGGGATCAGAAGTGGAAGTACAGGGTGCAATCGAAGTGTTTCTTTCATCACAGCTTGCAAATAGGACAACTTAGGAATGTGAGACTCTTCTACCATGTTATCTTTCCCTACAACAAATTCCAACTCCTCTTTGACTCTCATCATTACCTCTGGCTTGTGCATCATTTCTGCTATTGCAAACTCAATTGTATTTGAGGATGTATCAGTTCCCCCTGTGACCATATCCTATTTATGTTCATTCAAAGTTTCCAAATTATTAGTCATAAAAATTTTCAACATCATTATTTTTTCTAACCCTAGATGTTACTCCCTAGTTAATAATAATTTGTTAGGTTTAGAATGAGATTAATGGGGCATAGAGGAATTGTCATTTTTTAACACTACTAGAATTTATCTTATTATATGCGACTTTTTCTGAGAATTTTTATGAAAAATTCACAGGAAACATTGTTCTTACAAATTTTTCTACGAAATTTTATCTGCACGTTCGTAGATAATATATTTTTGCGAATTTTAAAATTCGTAAGAAGTTTTCCTGCAAAATTTCTTGCAAAACAATTTTTGCAAGAAAGTTTCCTGCAAAAAAAATCGCAAGAAAGTTTCCTGTGAATTTTTTCGCAAGAAATTTTGCAGGAATATTTTTTAGAAAAAAAATTAAAGAAATTACTATAAATTCTATCAATAATTCTTCAAATTTCAAATGCTCACAATGAATTCATCCGAAACATTTGTTTTCATGCCTCCAACACGTGATACATAATCTTTTAAATTCTAAGATTGTAGATTATAAGCCTAACACTCAACCATACAAATCAACTTGTAAGGTAAGTATTGTCCCAACTTATATACTCTTTAATTGTTTTATTTTCAATCGATGTGGGAATTGAAGTTTTTTTAAAATATTAAACTTATAAATTTAATTTTTTTTATTTTTCCTGCGGATTAAAATTTCCAGGAAAATCCGCAGGAAAAGTTACCAGTAAATTTTTTCTACCATTTAGTAAATATTACTTGCGAATTTATTTTTGCAAGAAAATTTGCAAGAAACAAAATAAAATTCTTACAATATTTTCTGTAAATTTTTACCATGGAAAAAAATTTCTATGATCATTAAAATTGTAGCAAAATTTGCAAAACTTTCTTGTAAATTATTTTTCGTAAAAATATTTGTAAGAAATATCTGTAAATTATTTTTTATAAATAAATTCGTAAAAAAAATTTACAAAATTATTATTGCAAGAAAATTTGTAAAAAATTTCTGAAAATATTTTTTTTATAAAAAAATTCGCAGAAAAATAACACCTTTTTAATAATGTAAGAATAATTGTTGTATGAATGTAATTAACATGCTAAGGACAATCCACTAGGATTCAAAGGGAGAAGGGTTCGTGGACTGTATTAATTGAAAAAGAAAATATATAATTGTCCTCTCCTATATTTTTAGTCTCTTTAATTTAAATTTCTCATATATATATATATATATATATATATATATATATATATATATATATATATATATATATATATTAGTGTACTAACCGTACTTCGCACCCGGGCTCCTAGCCCGGATTAGTGTTGCAAACAAGTAACCCCGGGCACGCGGGGCATGACATCAGCCCGACATTTGAGCGAATCATACCTGATTCCGAGGATCTCGTCCCAGACCAGATCCGCCCTTCAATTATATCATATCATATCATGATATATCTTATCTCAAGCCCAAAGGCCCAAGACAACCCTAACTCACACAAAGGTATGTGCATTACATATATACGAGACTCATACTCATACAAACCCTAACTTTAGCATCAGAGTCTCTTTTGCAGGTACCTCCCCCATCTCGGAGCACCAATACACCCAGCAAAGGAGGCTCACCAATCTTACCCGGCGGATCAGCTCTACAGCAGATTTTCGATAAGAACATTTGGCGCCCACCGTGGGGCCGATCAGACCAAGCTCTTATCGGCTACCCGCACGGTCCGTACTAGGAACCGTATCAGACGAGCACCCAAGAAAAATGAGCAACGAACATACAACTTCAGGAGACTCAACCCGCGTCACCAACCTGACAATCCTAAAGAGCACAATTGTCCGCGCTCAAACCCAATGGCGGTACCCCGATCGTCCCTCCGACTCACCCCTCGGCCCCGGCGAGGCAGTCCGGGACCTGGAAGACCGGGAAGCAGGGCCTAGCCCCCCAAACCAATTAGTAAGCACAATTGCGGGCGGCTTCGCAGGGGGCGGTGCCAGCAGCTCGTCCCGGAAAGAACACCTACGCAAAGTCAACCGCGTACACCCCGCCACGCATACTGTGCGCCGAGACTCGCCCACCATATCTTTCACCAACGACGACTACGTCGGAATCAGTCCAAATCAGGACGACCCCATGGTCGTGACAGTAACTTTAGCCAATTGGGAAGTTCGCAGGACCCTGGTCGACCAGGGAAGCTCGGCCGATGTCCTATACTGGCCAACATTCCTCAGGTTAGACATTCCCCACTCTCTCGTACAACCTCACACCGAACCTTTGGTCGGTTTTGCAGGAGCAACCATCCACCCCAGAGGACGAGTGGACCTATTGACGACCTTCGGAACACCGCCGGCCTCCCGGCAAATCCTGGTTCGGTACCTACTGGTCGAGGCCGACTCCACCTATAACACCATCATCGGCAGGTCAACCTTAAACCAACTCGGGGCGGTAGTGTCCACCCCGCATCTTACCATGAAATTCCCGGACATGACGGAAAAATCATCTCCATCAGAGCAAACCAGCAGGAAGCGCGACAATGCTACGTAGACAGCCTAGAAACTGCCCTCCCAATCAGACAACACAAAAGCGACTTCACTGTTCTAACTCGTGCTGATCACGAGGGAACCACCGACCTCGATCCGAGATCCGACGCTCACGATGAGCGGCCCAGTCCCGTCGATGAGCTCGACGATCTCCAAATTGGAAAGCTCCCCAGCCAAACAACAAAGATCAGCAAACAATTAGACCCCAAACTACGACAACAACTCCAGGAAGAAATCCTCAGGAACGCCGATCTCTTCGCTTGGTCCAGCGTTGACATGCCCGGCATAGACGCCAACTTCATCTGCCACGGGTTAGCGATACACAAAGAGGCCAAGCCGGTCGCCCAAAGAAAGAGGAAGGTCGGCGGCGAAAGGCGGGATGCCGTCATCATTGAAACGCAGAAACTGCTCAACGCCGGTTTCATCTGGGAAGTCAGGTACACTACCTGGCTGGCAAACGTAGTCCTAGTAAAGAAGAACTCGAGAAAGTGGCGCATGTGCGTCGATTACACCGACCTCAACAGAGCATGCCCCAAGGACTCGTACCCCTTGCCGAGCATCGATAGGTTAGTCGACGGAGCATCCGGGCATGCCCTCCTCAGCTTCCTCGACACCTATTCCGGGTACAACCAGATAATGATGTATCCACCGGATGAAGTACACACGTCCTTCATCACTGATCGTGCCAACTACTGTTACTGGGTGATGCCCTTCGGCCTCAAAAACGCAGGGGCAACCTACCAGCGGCTGATGGACAAAGTCTTCCACCACCAAATCGGGCGAAACATGGAGGTCTACGTGGACGACATGGTGGTAAAAACCATCTCAGCGACGGACCATGCCTCCGACCTTGCCGAGGTGTTCGCCTAGATCAGAAAACACAACATGCGTCTCAACCCGGAGAAATGCGTCTTCGGTGTCCGGGGAGGAAGATTTCTTGGCTTCATGATCACCAGTAGAGGAATCGAAGCCAACCCCGAGAAGTGCGAGGCCATCATACACATGCAAAGCCCACAATCGGTAAAAGAGGTGCAACGCCTGGCCGGACGGCTGGTCTCACTGTCCCGGTTTATCCCTAAACTCGCGGAGAAGGCGGGACCAATTTTCACCCTGTTAAAGAAACCAAAAGGCTTCTCATGGACCGACCAGTGTGAAGCAGCGTTCCAAAGCTTCAAAAATTTCCTCACAACCCCGCCAATCTTGCAAAGGCTGGATCACAACACCGACCTCCTTCTTTACCTGGCAGTGGCAGAAGGCTCAAACCCCAATCTACTTCATCAGTCGGGTCCTCCAAGACGCCGAAAGAAGGTACCAAATGGTCGAAAAGCTGGCGTTGGCACTGGTCATCGCAGCCCGGCGACTCCGACCTTACTTCCAAAGCCACCAGGTGGTAGTCAAAATCGACTACCCCATCAAACAAATCCTGCGAAAGCCTGAGCTTGTCGGGCGCATGATTGCCTGGTCAATAGAACTGTCAGAGTTCGGAATCTGGTACGAAAGCCGTGGACCTCTAAAAGCCCAATGTTTGGCCGACTTCGTAGCCGAGCTCACGCCGGCCACCACAGAAGAACCCCAAGCATGGACCCTCCATGTAGACGGATCCTCCAACTCCAAAGGAGGAGGTGCAGGCATCATCCTGGAAGGACCATACCGAATCACCGTGGAACAATCCCTCAAGTTCAGATTTAAAGCAACTAATAACCAGGCAGAGTACGAAGCTCTCTTCGCCGGACTAAGATTAGCCCGGGACCTCGGAGCTCGAAGAGTAAGCTGCAACAGCGATTCCAAACTCATGGTAGAATAGCTTGGTGGAACGTACCAAGCAAAGGACGCCCTCCTACAGAGATACTTTCATACTGCAGCCCAACAGATCTCGTCTTTCGATGAGTTCTCCATAAAACACGTACCGCGAGAGCAGAACACCAGAGCAGACCTACTGTCAAAACTCGCCAGTACCAAATAGCCCGGGCAACACCGAACCATTATCCAGGAAACCTTGCACTCACCCAGCCTGGATGATAAAACCGTCAATGTCAACGACAGCGAAGAGCTAGGATGGATGACAAACATATGGAACTACCTAAAAGATGGAGCCCTGCCTACAGATAAGGATGAGGCAAGGAAGGTGAGAATGCGATCAGCAAAGTTCACCATCATCGACGGTGAATTATTCAAACGCGGAATTTCCATCCCACTGCTCAAATGTTTGACCATATCTCAAGCAGACTATGTTGTCAAGGAAATTCATCACAGAGTATGCGGAATGCACTCCGGAGCTCGCTCGATGGCAACCAGGGTACTCTGGGATGGGTACTACTGGCCCACCTTGAAGTCAGATTGCCAAAACTACATCCAGAAATGCAAAGAGTGCCAGCAGTTTGGCAACGCGCATCGACAGCCCCCCGAGGCTCTTCACCACATGATGGCAGCATGGCCTTTCTCCCAGTGGGGAATGGACATCCTTGGGCCTTTCCCCCCCGCGAAGGGTCAGTTAAAGTTCCTCCTGGTGGCAATCGACTACTTCACCAAGTGGATTGAGGCGCGCCCACTTGCCAAGATCACCACGAAAAACGTGCGAAAATTCACATGGAAAAACATCGTTTGCAGATTCGGAATTCCCCACACTATTGTCACTGACAACGGGCGGCAGTTCATCGCAGAAGAATTCGAAGTCTTCCTCCAAGAACTCAGAATTAAGCACTTGCCGACCTCGGTGGAGCACCCCCAAACCAACGGCCAGGCCGAAGCAGCCAATAAGGTCATCCTCCGGGAACTCAAGAAACGGCTAGGGAACGCAAAAGGGGAGTGGCCCGACATGCTTCCCGGCATCCTCTGGGCATACCACTGCACCCCACAGTCAACCACGCAAGAAACACCTTACCGACTAACTTATGGAGCCGACGCAATGATCCCGGTAGAGGTCGGACAAACATCCCACCGATGCCAAGTCTTCAACAATGAACAAAATAACCACGAGCTAGCAACAGACCTCGACCTGCTAGACGAGCTCCGAGACGAAGCCCAAATCCACGCAGAAGCTTGCAAACTCCGGGCCGCCCGGAGATACAACTCACGGGTGAAACCCCGGTCTTTCCGGGAAGGCGACCTGGTATGGCGGCTACTTGGAGAAGCACGAAAGGACACGTCGGACGGGAAGCTCGCACCCACTTGGGGCGGCCATTCCGAGTCGCAGAAAACCTAGAAAATGGAGCCTACCGGCTAGAGGAGCTCAGCGGGAAGCCCGTTCCACGAACTTGGAACGCTACCCACCTCAAATTTTACTTCAGTTAAACTTTGTACAAATACACGGTGCACTCATTTTAACGAGGCACACGGCTTTCGTCAATAAAATGACTCGTTTCTTTTATATATTCAAAATCCCTTACGGTGTCGTTACCCGGTCATTCAAATAGAGGTCGAAAACGAACCTCACTTCATTCGAATAGAGGTCGAGAACGAACCTCATTTCATCCAAATAGAGGTCGAAAACGAACCTCACTTCATTCAAATAGAGGTCGAGAACGAACCTCATTTCATTCAAATAGAGGTCGAGAACGAACCTCATTTCATTCAAATAGAGGTCGAGAATGAACCTCATTTCATTCAAATAGAAATCGAGAACGAACCTCATTTCACTCAAATAAAGGTCGAAAACGAACCTCACTTTACTCAAATAGAGGTCGAGCACGAACCTCACGGAGGTCGAACACGAACCTCACTTCACTCAAATAGAGGTCGCAAGACAAAAAGAAACCTCATTATTAACGGTTGCAAATAAATCTCACCACCAAAAACACAGGGCAAAAAGCCAGTCTGAACTTCGTCATAACAAAAATCAGGGTGGAAATAGCAACACCTAAACAAAACTTGCACAACTGAGAAGTATAATCCATAATCCATAAAGACAGTCAGAAACAGGAAATACAAAAATTATCCTATACAGAGGCATTGTCACTAGAACTCTCCTCGACGTCGTCCTCTCGGACTAACCGCCCGAAGCGGACAACCTTCTCTAAGTGCATCCCGGAAAGGTCGAACCCCGGCGTAAGGAGCCTAGCCTGCCGGGCCACCTTAAGAAAGCCTCTCTTATGTTCCACCACGATTGAGCGCTCGACTTCCTCGAGTCTCTTCCTCAAAGCGGCATTCTCGGCCTCTAGAGCTGAAAGACTCTCCCTCTGATGGACCACCTCCGCCTCCTTAGTACTGAGGACCACCTCGTCGCAAAGACGTTCCTCAGATACAGACGCCATTTCACCCTTCCAAAAGGATATCTCCTCCTCCAGAGAGCGAACCTGGTTAGCATAAGCCTCATTAGAACGGAGGGCCGCCTCTAACGATCCTCGGGCCTCGGCAAGATCCCTCTGCGCCGCCTGAAGCTCGACCCCCTGCAGCTTCGCCTCAAGCAGAGTGGCGGCTAGAACTTTATTCTCCTCCATCAAGGGCTGCACCTGGCCCTTCAACCTTGATAACTCCTCCTGCTGCCGGGACCATTTGCGCTTCCAATAATCCACGATGGTCGTGCCCCTCTGCAAAAAGATCTGGGCAGCGTCAAAACTTGCCACGGGCCCGGCAGATTCAAACATCGCCTGATCAGCCGCACTCAAGGAGCCGTGCGGAAAAAACTTCTCAAGCGTTAGCGAGGCGCTCCACCAAGAGTCGATCCCCTCCGACGCACTCAGGTGCTCCAACCGTGTTGGCGCACCCTCCTGCGCATAACGATACGCAAGGTAGGGACGTTTGGGCGGCCCCCTCGTCGCAGGCGTAGGAGCCGGAGCCCCAGAACCAGAGCCCTCACCACGACGATCGGTTGAGGAGGAGGAGGCCACCGGCCCAACCGCTGGTCTAGTCGCCGGGACGTTACCCCCCACCACCGGTGACCTTCGACCATCAGAAACCCCTGCGGTGCTCCCCGCCTACAAAAAATATAGAGCAAAAAAAATATATATATAAAAATTTCACCAACTAAACAAGAGACGCAACAATGTAGTAGATCACAGCCACACGCTGCCCACCTCAACAATAGGAGCGAGCTGCCCAACGGACGGAATCTCCGCTTCAGAAGGCACACCAGCCTGGCCAACGGCCCGGGAAGTCGACCCAACGACAGCCTCCACCTACGAGGAACGATCCCAACTCAGAAACACTAGGCAAAAGCATGCAAAGGAAAAGCTAACAAGGTGACAAATAGTCCCTACCCCTCGACCAGCAGCCTACACAGGCACTCCAGCAGAAGGGCGGAGGGGCTCGATATCCGGCTCCGCCACCCGAGCCCCCCCCCCTCCAATAGAGAGGTCCCAGTTGAGCCCGCCGCCTCGACACCGAAGGCCCCTGGAACGACCCCCTCCGCCTCGTGAGGGGCAGCGACTCCCCCGGTCTCCGCCGGGACCCTCTTCCTCTTCCGGTTTATCTTCAGGGGGGAGACCTCCTCCTCCCCCTGGACCTCAGGACCCTCAAGCTCGGCCACATTGTAGCCATAGCGCTGCTTCCAACCACACCACAGGTCCCTTCCCACAATACCTAAGTACAGAAATCAGAGCACATCAGCAGGCATTAAGCCCCAACAGCTAAACGAAAACAACAAGATACCCACCCTCCAAGTCTCTCTCCCTGTGCGCTGAACGCTCGAGCGACATGATGAGCTTGCAGTCCAGCGGACGAGGAAGTGCCTTCAAAGCTTCAACAGCAGCCATCTCCGACAGCGTCAACTTCGACGAATCCACCCCATGAAACCCAACAGGGTCGTGGCACCAATAGAAAGGAAACCTTGGCAGCCCTCCAAAGTAGAATCCCCCGTCCTCCAAAGGGTTGACACCAGCAAGAGTAACCCGAAAAAACTCCTGCCTGTAATTTTTATATGAAGGGGAGTAGGGGGTAAACAGACCCCCCTCTTTACCTCCATTTAAAGACAAGGTCCCGTACGTAGGACCACCCGCCTTCAACTGGTAAAAAGAAAGGAAGATCGGCAGGGATACCTCCATCCCTAGAACTCCACTCAAGATCTCGAACGCCCTCAAAAAGCCCCAGCTGTTGGGATGCAACTGACTGGGGGCCGCATTAATATAGTTCAAAAAATCACTTTCGAACTGCGTAAAGGGAAGGCAAACACCCAAATCTCTGAAAAAGCTCTCATATACATAAAATGAGGGGGGATCAGCAGACCTTTTCATGTACACACCCTCGCCAGCCGAACAAGGCTCCAGTCGGACCATCCGAGAGACGGAGGGGTCACAAATCCTGTGCGTCTCCCACAGCGCATCGACCTCCGGTTGCGAATCAAAGACACTCGCAAACCTGGCCATTTCGTGTTTGACCCACTCATAACCAAGAATGCCCAGCTCTGAGTCTCCGGGCGGAGGCGCCCCTTTTGCCTCGGCGGCGACCACCGCCTTGCCACGTACCCTACCCCTAGTGGAGGCAGAAGACTTGCCGCCATAACCGCCAGCCATCAAGAAAACACAAAGAAAACGGAAACGAGGAGCAACGCAAAGACGAGACGTGCGCAAGAAGCCGATAGACAGAGAAAGAGTAAAGCAAAAAGGGCAAAGGCGCGAGAAAGGGAAAAGCCTCTCCCCGAAATTCAAAACTGCCAGGCTACGTGTCGACCAAGGGGCACGCCTGACAAAACATTAAATGCAAGCCATCATCGCTTAACCTCCATTTCCTTTAGTGCGCCGACCGCACGTTTCAGAAATGAACAGCCGCGCCACGTGGCGAAGCTCCAGATAGCGTACGCACCAAGTCGCTCCCCCTCCAGCAAGCCCGGTCTTAACTCCTCAACCTACGGCTTTCGGAGCTTGGGGGGCTAGTGTACTAACCGTACTTCGCACCCGGGCTCCTAGCCCGGATTAGTGTTGCAAACAAGTAACCCCGGGCACGCGGTGCATGACGTCAGCCCGACATTTGAGCGAATCATACCTGATTCCGAGGATCTCGTCCCAGACCAGATCCGCCCTTCAATTATATCATATCATATCATGATATATCTTATCTCAAGCCCAAAGGCCCAAGACAACCCTAACTCACACAAAGGTATGTGCATTACATATATACGAGACTCATACTCATACAAACCCTAACTTTAGCATCGAAGTCTCTTTTGCAGGTACCTCCCCCATCTCGGAGCACCAATACACCCAGCAAAGGAGGCTCACCAATCTTACCCGGCGGATCAGCTCTACAGCAGATTTCCGGTAAGAACAATTAGTTTTCCAAATGTTTCTACCATGTTCTTTAACTCAAGTTTTCGTCTAATAATTATAAAGTATAATATATCACTAATTTGTATATAAGAATTTATTAATGTACACCTACTTAGTTTTTTTTTAGTTGAAATGAACAAATTATTATTTGAATTATCTTAAAATACTCACGATATAATTTGTTAAGATGCTCTAATTAAAAAATAAGTGGTGTATGTTAATAAATATTTGTAAACTTTGTTAAATTGCACTCACTTGTACTTAAGTTGAAGTGCGTTAATAAATCACAATTACAATTTTCTTAAAATACATTCATATAATATAATTTATTAACATATTTCAACTATGTAAAAAAAAAAAAGGTAAGTGAATGCACATTAAAACATTTTGGGGGTAAAAAGTGACCAAATATCGAATGTCTCGACATATATAAACAAACTTAATTCAATTCGGTTTTGGCTAATATGGAGCAACCTAACTCTCTTTAAGAGAGTCTCAAATAGTAGACGTGGTTGTGTAGTGAGAGACGTCATTCTACAATATGAACTACTATTGTTTTATTTTATGCTCTTTTATTTTTATTTAAAATTCTTGATATCCTCCTTGATAGGCATTAAATTTGGCATTATCCAAATTTAATTCCCATTTTTAATCACACATCTTATTATAACATTTTGATATCGTTATGTTTAATTTCAAAAGTACTATAAATTATAATTTTAAAGTTAAAAAATACAGTTAATTTATTTGAAATAATGATATGAAAATATTCTTTAAACCTAAAGAATTTTGAGCCGATATGAACAAGTGGGCCTGTTTGGAATGAGCATTGATTGATTTCTCCAAGCGTTGGAAAGCGATGTTTATGAGAGAAAAGAAAACGTACCATGAGCAGAGCCTTAACGTGGGTGATGGTAAGCGGCGTCTTGGAATCAGCGCCGGAGCCTTCCTCCTCCAAATTCAACAGAAACTGGAGAAAGTCTTTCTCCTTCCTTTCTTCTTCCCCTTTCACCCTCCTTCGTTCGCCGATCATCTTCTCAAATATCCCATCGAACCGACACACCAAACCACGCATCTCTTTCTCCACACCTTGCAAATCCAACCCTGCCAACCCGGGAAAGAAGTCCGACACGTTCGGCTTCCCCAGAAGCTGCGTCATCTCCGCCACCAACTCCCTGAACTCCGCCCCCAACCTCTCCCTCTCCGCCCCTTCCACCGCCTCGCCCCACATCATATTCGTTATTACATTCAGCAACGTCAGAAACACCTGTTCCCCCACTTTCACCGGCCTCCCCACTCGCTCCTGCAAATACGCCACCATTTTGCGCATCTCATTGCGCCGGAGATCGTACACGGAGTCCAGGGTAGTGTTGCTCAGCATCTTCAGCACGCACACTTTCCTCAGCATCCGCCACTCGGGGCCGTACGGGTTCCACGCTATGTCGGAGCCGCCGTAGGTGGCTACCCTTCCGGCGGCGGGAACGTCGCGGTTGGCGAAAACGATGTCGTGGTCTTTGAGCACCTCACGAGCTATGGCCGGTGAAGTTATGACGATGGCGAGCTTGCTCCCGAGTCGGAGCTTCATAATTGGGCCATAGATTTGGGCCAAGCCGGTCAAATAAGTGTGAAGCTCGGGGTCCAAGGATAGAAGGTTCCCGAAGAAGGGAAGGCCCGGTGGACCCGGTGGAAGCTTCTGAGAGTTGGGCTTCACGAGGTATCGCCATGCATACCAAGCAAGCGTGGAAATGACACACAAAGCAAGAATCGGGTTAAGGTTTTGGAACACAGTTGAGATGGAAACCATGGTTGAAGCAGAAATCAAAAGATGAGGATGAGGTGACCTATTGCATAGCTAATATAAGCAGTTTAACGAAATCTTCAAAAATAGGACACATGTGAATTTGGCTTGCATGGACGGCGCATGAGGATTGAAGAGTGAAACACGACAATGGAAGTTGGGTAGAGGCCACCCATGACCACAAATCAAACTCTTCATTATCACAATATCACCTAATATTTTTTAAAACCCATAAATTTATATCAATTTTATTTTAAATATATTTTACACATAATTTTTAACAAATTTAAAAAAAAAAATATATATATATATATAGGGGAATGCTAATATACTCCCACCTATTTTTTAGTGGGAATATGTTAGCAACCTACACTAAAATTTTAGGACAAAAAAATTACTCAGTTCTTTTGATTTGGTTAATTTATATAAAGGATATTATAATAATTTAATTTAATTTTAAATAAAAATAAAATATTTTCTCTCTCTTATTAATTTCATTCTCTAAGTCATTTCTCTTTTCTATTAAATTCTTTCTTTAACATATACTTCTCTCCTATTAAATTCCTTCTTTAACTCATTTCTCTCTCATCTCTCATGATGTCTCCCCCCTCTCTTTCTGAACAAATAAAAATTAATTAATTAGAAAAAATAAATGAATTGGAGAATGAAATTAATAAGAAAGAGAAAATATTTTATTTTTATTTAAAATTAAATTAAATTACTATAATATCCTTTGTACGAATTAACCAGATCAAAAGAAATGAGTAGTTTTTTTGTCCTAAAATTTTGGTGTAGGTTGCTAACATACTCCTATTAAAAAATAGGTGGGAATATATTAGCATTCCCCATATATATATGTGTGTGTGTGTGTGTGTGCGTGTGTGTGTGTGTGTGTGATTTCTTATAAACTCTTTGTAAGTATTATTTTCTTATAAACTCTGTTAATTTCATATTTATAAATATGATGTTCTTATCCACGCCAAAATTGGTATCAGAGCCTTGCCTGTGATATCTTTGATATAAATTGATCATAACTAGGAGGCTCTGCCACCTTTACTTGAATCAATTTATATTGTGTTTAAAATGATAATGATTTTATTAAAACATGGATATATTCGTATTACTTATCATGAAGATCCATATCCTTGTTATTCAATTAATATTCATCAATATGAAAGTGCTATTACCTTTTCAGTTACTATTAACTCTTCTTGAGTCTTCTAATTATTTGAGTTATCTTTGAATTTGTGTTCAAATTCTGTTATTTGTTTTTAAATTATTAATATTTTGAGTCTTCTTTGGGGGGAAGTAGAGGCCAAGGTTATACACTCTTGTTGGTATTCTCGATAGTAAAGCCTAAGTGAGAGGTAGTAAATCCGTTGGTAAGCCATGGATAGAGGCCACACCTTTACCACTGTGAAAGAACCCTCAAAATTGTCAAGAATTTTAGAAACAATTAGCAGTCTAGGAACCAAAAACAAAAATAAACAAATAGTTATGAGAACTCCCAATACTTTAGAAGATACTACAAGTACTTCTCAAGATCATTTCCAAACCGAATTCCAAATAGCAGAAATAGAAAATTCTCTTCATAATTGGTCAATACCTACAGTTAAAAAATGTGAAGTTTATAAACAACACAGTATTTGGTTAACAAACCAAGATGAAATTCATATCTCAGAATTTTGTTACCTGGCACTAAAACCAATAAAATTATTAATTTATTACAACAAAATATATTAGATGAGCATATTAAGAAAGGATATAATTACATGCATTTAAGATTAATTCAAGTAGCTGCTAAACCTAATTATAGATTAGGTATAAACAGTCCCGTATTATTATTATTACGTGATATTTGTATGAAACAATTTCAAGATTCTATTATAGCCATATTAGAAAGTAATCTGCATGATGGCCTTGCCTTCTTTAACTATTATCCAAATTTTTCTATGAATATTAGAAATACAAAAACCAGTAATGCTTTGAAATTATATGTTAAAATCCCTGATGAAATCCTGGATGAGGATTCTGGTCCTATTCAACTCATTTTTACAATTTATTACAAAGTTACTAAAATAGATTATAACTATAAAGCTCTTAGATCTTCACCTAAAAATGAAACTGTTTTAGTTGAAGCAAATCTTAGAAAATCCTCAATACAAATACCAAGGCGTCTTAGTCAACTGAAGTTATTTCTAAAATTCCAGAAGATTGGTTATTAGAAAATATTATAGAAGAGCCAAAAATATACAATACTCAAATTAGAGAAATAATCCAAGATGGAACAGATATTAGATTAAGAATGAATAGATCAAATTCTTTGAGAAATCCTTTACGTCAAATGATTTATAAAGGATCTAATTCTAGACATTCCGTAGACAGACCTACCATTAACATAGACTTAACAAAATTAGATATTAATTCAAAAATAGCTAGACCTATTTATGAAAATAATTCCAATATAAAACTAGAAGAAGATTTTGATCCTACTCAATCA
Organism: Cajanus cajan; assembly: GCF_000230855.2. NCBI lineage: Eukaryota > Viridiplantae > Streptophyta > Magnoliopsida > Fabales > Fabaceae > Cajanus > Cajanus cajan. Next base: position 55,672,084 of record NC_138521.1, read on the forward strand.
CAAATACTCAATACTCTTACTAGACAAGAAACTTTTAATATTGATAAAAAATGGATTAATGAAGATTTTAATGCTAACTACAATAAACCTTTAAGAGAACGGTATTTTTCTACTTTTACAACAGAAGAAGTTATTAATTTTAGAACTCTTTATTATTCTTTTATAGAAGAAAATGAAATTAATATTTATTTCTTTGACTGGTTTGAAAAATATAGTAGAGAAAATAATATTATTAAAACCATTAACCCATTAACAAGAACTATAAAAATTTGGAAAACAATAAACAATAAGATTCATACTTCTGAATATCCTCCTACTTCAACGGTTAAGATAGCCGTAGAAGATATAGAAATAGAAGCCTGTCCTTTCAAAACTATTAATGAAAAAGAACATGATATTAATAAAAGAGATATTAAAAAATTACATTCTCAATTAAACTTTTCCAATATTATGCTAGAAACTATGTCAAAACAATTAACTTGCATAGAAGACAAAGATGTACCTTCTAGTAGTATGATTTCTAGCATACCAAAACCATTAGTTAAACCAATATATCAACTTAATACTAAATTAGATACAATAAATTTAGGAAACGAAAGTGATACAAAAATAGAAGAGATAAAATAATTATTATCCAAATTAACATTAGGAAAATCGTCTATTAACACAATAGATGATATTTCTCTCAATAAAATGAAGACTATTTATCCCAAAACTAGAACCTATTATCCAAGACCTTCTCTTGCTGACGTTCTTTATGAAGAAAGAGGAGAATTAATTCAAAATAGTTATTCAGGAAGTGACATCTGTGAATGGAACATAGATGGAATGAGTGAACAAAATATATTAGATTTTATTTGCCAAATGTCTATGGCAGCTAGTGTATATAAGAGACGTGGAAATTCTGATAAAGCCACAGCTATGACTTTAATACAAGGTTTCACTGGTCAGCTCAAAGGATGGTGGGATAATTTCTGGAGTCCCGCTGACAGAGAAGCCATATTAAATGCAGTTAAACAAGAAACTAGAGAAGAGGATGCAGTTGCAACTCTTATCTATACAATAATTCAACATTTTGTAGGAGACCCCAATACCTTTAAAGATAGGGCAGCTAGTCAGCTAGCTAATCTCTACTGTCCAACAATGTCTGATTATAGATGGTATAAGGATGTTTTTATGTCAAAAATTACTTTAAGAGGAGATGGATTTCAGGGATTCTGGAAGGAAAGATTCCTTGCAAGGTTACCTAAATTATTCTCTGAAAAAGTAAAAATGAAACTTGAAAATCATTTTGGAAATCCCATATCATATCATAGTCTTACATACGGACAAATTCATAGCATTATTATTGAAACCGGAATACAAGTTTGTAATGATTTTAAACTCCAAAATAAGCTTAGAAAAGAAGTGGCTACCAATAAAAAAGAAATAGGAAATTTCTATGAACAATATGGAGTAGAACCTATTAGAGCACCTAGTGCAGTCCGTAGAAAAACTCAAAAAGGACAAACCCATAACCAAAACTCCTATAAAAAACAAACTTATAAAAAGCATAAAAAGATCTATAAAAACCTTATAGAACAAATAAAACTTATTCAGAAAAGCCCAATACTATTTCAAAACCCAATAGAAAACCCTCTCAAAAGAAAAATATTACTTGTTGGAAATATGGACGTACTGGTCATTTTGCCAACAAGTGTAAAATACAAAATAAAATTAATGAACTAGAAATAGATGAATCATTAAAGAAAACCCTTATAACTATAATGATTAACTTTGAATCAGAAGAAAGTGATTCTACTTCTGATGAAGAAAGCAATACTGAAATCATTTATCAACTAGAAGAAGAAGACTCTAATTCTAGTCAAGAAGATGAATGTTGTTTAGGTCCAGGACTTTGTACCTGTACAGATTACAAAACTATTAATATGTTAACCTCTGAACAAACCCATACTCTTATTGATCTTATATCACAATTAGAAAATGGTCCTATAAGAACTGAATTTATAGAAAAATTAGAAGAATTATTAAAAAAAGGACGAAAAAGAGCAAGAAGAAAATAAAGAAATAAATTTAAAGGAAATATATGCTAGATTTAGGCAGCCTTCACCCATAACCGTTAAAGATCTACAAGAAGAAGTAAAAGCCTTAAAGAATGAAATTACAAATTTAAGACAAAATAATATTTCAATAGAATATAGATTATTAGAATTAGAAGGAATTGAAAAACTTAGAATCCAAATTAGTAATAATCAAACTTCTACATCTAATACTCCACCAATAGATAATAATTACTTAAATCTCATTACTACTCATAAATGGCATTGCACTATCAAATTACTGATTAAAAATGATGAATTTAATCTTATTGCTTTAATTGACTCTGGAGCTGATATTAACTGTTTACAAGAAGGAATTATTCCATCAAAATATTATGAAAAAACCTCAGAAAAGGTATTAAGTGCTAACAACTCTCATATGAAAATTAATTACAAACTTTCATTAGCAAAAATTTGTAAAAATAAAATATGTTATGAAACTTCATTTGTTCTAGTAAAAAATGTGAATATTCCTTGCATACTAGGAACACCCTTTTTATCATTATTATATCCTTTTACAGTAACAGAAAAAGGATTAGAAACACAAATCTTAAACAATACTTTATGTTTTGAATTTATATATCCGCCAAGATCAAGAGAATTAAATATTTTAAAAGAAAATTCTACTAGTATTATTACTAATAAAAAGAAACATATTAATTTTCTTTCTAAAGAAATTCAATATAAAAGAATTGAAGAACAATTACAAAATAAAAACCTTCAAGAAACTATAAAAACTATTTATAACAAAATTGAAAAAGAAATTTGAGAATTAAATCCAACAGCCTTTTGGCATCGTAAAAAATATGAAGTTTCATTACCTTATATAGATAATTTTGATGAAAAAACTATAAACACAAAAGCAAGACCAATACAAATGAATATTCAATATTTAGAATATTGTAAAAAATAAATTCAAGAATATTTAGAAAAAGGATTAATAAGAAATTCTAAATCTCCCTGGAGTTGTTTAGCCTTTTATGTTATGAATGCTGCTGAACAAGAAAGAGGAGCACCTAGATTAGTCATAAATTATAAACCATTAAACAAAGTATTAAAATGGATTAGATATCCTTTGCCTAATAAACAAGATCTTATTAAAAGATTAAACCATGCATCCATATTTTCTAAATTTGTTATGAAGTCAGGTTATTATCAAATTGGGGTGAAAGAGGAAGATAAATATAAAACCGGATTTTAATGTTCCCTTTGGTCACTATGAATGGAATGTTATGCCATTTGAATTAAAAAATGCTCCTTCCGAGTATCAAAATATTATGAATGATATTTTTTATCCTCATATAAAATTTGCATTAGTATATCTTGATGATGTATTAATATTTTCAAATTCTGTAAACCAACATATAGATCATCTGCATACATTTATTAATCTAGTAAAAGAAAACGGATTAGTAGTCTCAGCTAAGAAAATTAAAATATTTCAAACTAAAATTAGATTTTTAGGATATGAAATTTATCAAGGAACTATTACTCCAATCCAAAGGTCAATAGAGTTTGCCGATAAATTTCTAAATGAATTAAAAGATAAAACTCAACTTTAAAGATTTTTAGGATGTGTTAATTATGTAGCAGATTTTATACCAAATATTAGAATTATTTGTGCCCCACTATACACTCGTCTTAGAAAAAATCCAAACCCTTGGAATAATGACATGACAGAAATAGTAAAAAAAGTAAAATAAATAGTCAAAAGACTACCCTGTTTAGGAATTTCTGACTCAAAAGCTTATCTTATTGTTGAAATCGATGCGTCGGACTTAGGATATGAGGGGATACTTAAACAAAAAAATTTATCATCACCAAAAGAACAAATTGTCAGATATCATTCAGGTATTTGGCATCCAGTCCAACAAAAGTATTCCACTGTTAAAAAAGAAATTTTATCAATAGTCCTATGTCTTCAAAAATTTCAAGATGATTTATTTTCAAAAAGACTTTTAATTAGAACCGATTGTAAAGTGGCCCCTTCTGTTTTACAAAAGGATGTTAAAAATTTAGTTTCAAAACATATTTTTGCAAGATGGCAAGCTTTATTATCATGTTTCGACTTTGAAATAGAACATATCAAAGGAGAGAAAAACACATTACCAGATTATCTTACAAGAGAATTTTTACAGGAAAATGAGCAAAAGCATTAAAAGCTCAAAAGATCAATATAGATCTCCTGTGAGATCTAATTCAGACAAGACTATTATCAAAACTGGTCAAACCAGTACATCAAGACAATTATCGCATCGCCGACAGCTACAAGAAAGTTACCTAGTTCTCTCAAGACAGAAATTCCTATATCACCCAACAAAAAATTATCCCTCAATCCATCATAACTAGAAGCCATTAAAACTCCTTTACTCAACAAATTTAACCCTCTCATATCTTTAGGATCAAGTCCGAAGCCACAAAACATTCCTTCACCTTCAAAACAAATATCAAAAATTACCCCTCCAGTAGATACACCCACTGGATCTTACTCTTACCAAGAAGATTATGTCCAAAAAGATCATGACCTTGACATCATTATAGTCGAACCTGAGTGGAAAGATTTGAGCCCATCAACCTTAGCCACAAAACTGTTTACTGACCAACATCATTACCCCCCTTACTACCATAAAAGATTATTTTATGAATTTATTCTGGTAGACACCGATTCAATAGAGTTAACCCACACCAAAGATGAGCTAGGCTCTATTCAATTCTCAAAAGTCAAAATTCAAAAAATCCTTGCACCATCTGATTGGAATCAACCTTTATGCCAAGGAAAATCCTTTTCCAGAGAGTTCCAACCTCAACATTATACCTATTATGATTATATGTTAGCATGGACCAATATACTTTACCTCCAACCTAAAACCCATTCCTGGTTCTTCTGGTTTCGCAGGGGAATCTCATTAAAATTCCCAAAATGGTTTCTCCAATGGTTCCAAATTTGGGGACCTATAAGAGAGATATTTCCTCCCGAAGTATCTGAATATTATGATTATTTTAAATCAAAAACCACCTTTCAACAAAGTTACAGATTAATATCCTTTGTAGCTTCACAAAACATCACCTGGATTGCAACTTGGGATTATTTATATAGACGATCAAATGAAGAAAGTCCTCGGATTCTCACAAGAAATGTTAAAGTAAAATGGTGGAAAAAGTTTGACACTAAATTATTAAGCAAGAAAAGAATTGATGAATGGACAAGAAACAGTTCTTTGACAACAATCAAGACTTCTACCCATGACAAAGAATTATCTGATCAAGAAGTTCAATTCTTAGTTGATAAAAGAAAAATTATGGCAGAACTAGCATCCGCTACGTCTCAAGAAGAATTTGAAGAAAGATTAAAATTAATTCAATCACTTCAAGATGGTTCACAAGCCGAAGAAACTGGGTCTTCAAATTCAATATCTACTAATCCTTATCTTCGTAATGAAGACATGTTTGATTAAATCACTTGCAAAAAGTAGAAGAACAATTATTATGCCAGATGTCTCATCTATCACATCAAATATCAAGACAAAAGCAGTACCTGCCAACGTGTTTGCCATTATCAAGAACAGTTCTCTACAGTTCTCCATTATTGTACTTTTTCTACTTTTCAGTCTTGCCCTTCAATAATGAGGTGTTTAATACCCTCAATTGTAATTTAGTATTCTATGGTTTGCCTATATAAGGAGAAGTTCTCCTTCCTTATAAGCATCGAGTGCTCTAATAATTTATAAATATGATGTTCCTATCCACGCCAATATATATATATATATATATATATATATATATATATATATATATATATATGGGATGACAAGTAATCATATATCCGTAAGTAATATTTGAAACTGCCTCGACTTTGATAAAAAATATCTGATTTGATCAAATATAAATAATATCTGACTCTTTAAACGAGGTACAAGGATGACGATATGTATATATATACTAATCTCGTCTCCATATCCAAACTTGCTTAAAATTTATAAATATTTAATTTTTTTATAATTTATTTAAAATTTATATAATTTCTTACTCTATTTTTAATTTATGTTAAATAAAGTTAAATTACTGTAATTTTTAATTGCAAGCCAACCCATGAACCTAAATCCATATTACAATTGACCAAACCCCCTTGGCACATCTCTCAGCCACCCCCTTCTCTTGATTCACGTCCCTTAATTTACCCACGGAGAGTCTCTTTTCTCACACCAAACTGCCAACCCTTAGTTTTTGACTTCCCCCAACCCGTATTAACTCCCTTTCTCCCCATAGAACAAAGTGATGCATCCTCACCCTTATTTTCGCAAACCAACACATCACTATCGTTCATTCAAAAATCCCTTTTAATGACATACCCACACACCAACTTTTTCACCAACCAACTTAAAGTATTATGAAACCCCTGCACCGGCTCACTTTTCACGTCATCCCACTACCCCTAATTCAAACCCATCGCCCCTAACCACTCCTCTTGTCTCGCCACGTATGCCCTTGCGCACTACCCCTTCACCCCCCATCTCCCCTCAACCTTGAGGAAAGGTTGCCTCTCAAGGGCGGCCCAATGATAGGCCCATAAGAATGGCTTCCGGCCCATATTGGCTAAAAGACTATGGGCTCATGATATATATACCTCCATTTTTTTATATATACACTCCTTTTTTTTAAAAAAAATATTAAATTCTTAAATTATCCTTAATATTATTTGGAACAAAAAAAAATTATTTTGAAAAATATTTTTTGGAGGAGGTGTGTTGTATATAATTATGGAAAATACTTTCCGGAATACTAAAATTACTATTCTGGAAAGAACTTTCCGACGGAATAATTCCGAAAAGTACTTTTCATAATACTAAAATTACTATTCCAGAAATAACTTTCCGTCGGAATAATTCTGGAAAATACTTTCCATAACACTAAAATTACTATTGCGGAAAGTTCTTTCCGGATTTATTATAACAAATACACACAACGTTAATATTCCAGAAAAAAGTTTCCAAAATTATGTAAGAAACTCACTTTAAAAAAGTTATTTCCGAAATAAAAATTTTCTAATTCCAAAAGACTCATGATATATACACCTCTTTTTTTTTTTTAATAAGTACACCTCCTTTATTTTTTAAAAAAATTATAAAATATTGTAGTTTTTTTCTTTCTAAATTTTCTAATTTTACACCTCCAACTTTCAATTTGCTACTTTCTTCTTCTAAATATTGTAGTTTATAATTTTTTTTAAAAATAAAGGAGGTGTATTTTTTTAAAAAAAAAAGAGGTGTATATATCATGAGTCTTTTGAAATTAGAAAATTTTTATTCCGGAAATAAATTTTTTAAAGTGAGTTTCATACATAATTTTGGAAACTTTTTCTAGAATATTAACGGTGTGTGTATTTGTTATAATAATTCCGGAAAAAACTTTCCGCAATAGTAATTTTAGTGTTATGGAAAGTACTTTCCAGAATTATTCCGACGGAAAGTTATTTCCAGAATAGTAATTTTAGTATTATGGAAAGTACTTTTCGGAATTATTCTGCCGGAAAGTTCTTTCCAGAATAGTAATTTTAGTATTCCGGAAAATACTTTCCATAATTATATATAACACACCTCCGAAAAATATTTTTCAAAATAATTTTTTTTTGTTCCAAATAATATTAAGGATAATTTAGGAATTTAATTTTTTTTTTTTTAAAAGGGAGTGTATATATAAAATAATGGAGGTGTATATATCATCAGCCAAGACTATGTATAGTTGTTGGCTTATTTGTGTTGTTTTCTTGTTATCTCTAAAAGGGCCCATATATAGTTGAGCCCAAGAATTGTATTTCCCTTACTGAAGTGTACCTTGTTGCCTTGAAGACTTGAAGGGACAAGAATAAAGTGATATAATTTTTCCGATTTTAAGTTTCAATAGTAGTAACCCTAATTTTTCAGTAGTTTCTTAACACCCTCTCTCTTTTATGATGATATCCAAAGTCAACTCTCCAAGGTAGGAAGATAAAATTGGATTATTGAGATTTTGGTCGACAGTGTTTTGCCATCGCTCCCTCAATTTGCACGCAACATCTAAAATTTGAAGACTCAAACCATTGATCGCTGACCCACCCCACCGTGTTTGCTACATCCCCCCACCATGGCCAACCAACTCGCAGAACTCTCAGCAGCAATGCGTTGATTGTGAATGAAAATGAACTTTTATAGGTGAGATTTGTTGTTCAAAACAATTCCAATAAATTAATCCATGAGGATCCATCGTCGGTGAGCTTAGATAGAGTTGGTATGAAAAAGTATTTTAGGGTAGTACCTCTAACTGGGTGTGAATATGTAGGACAACAGATAATTTTGGAAAGAGAAAAATAAATAAAATGTTACATATTTTTCAATCAAATGAGCTGACAAGTGCCAACATTTAAATGAGCTGACAAGTTTGGAAAGATAATCATTCTGCTAAATTTGAAGGAAATAACATTTCTCAAAACATAATACGCTAGTGCCGTACTACAGTGACAAGTTACAGTAATCAATTTTTTGTACAGGTCATAGAATAAGTCTATCGTGGCATGGTTTTGGATCTTTAAAGTCCCAGAATATATATAAATAAAGATAACTAAAGTTAATAGAATTTTAGCATCTCTATTTTTTTGGGAATTAGTAGCATACATATGACTGACAAACTCGGAAACTCTCCCCTTGACAGAATATGGGGCAAGCAGATAACAGAAAATATTGGATTCTACGTCACTTATTCTGAGCTTAAAAACATAGTTTAATGCTGGGAACGAACGATTAAACAAAATTGGCAGTAACACAATGAGTATTTGTCAGTATGTAGTTCACTAGTTTATTTGCATGTCACGCAAATTTACTTTCAAACCACTTTTCAGTATATAAATTATTTGTCATTTGTACGGCCAAACCTGCGCAAGCAATCAGCAAAACTGGTAACAAGACTAGCACACTTCAATGGGTCCTTGATATGTTCCTTGTAACATGTTAAGGTCGCAAGCCTCTCGGCCATGCAAGGCTCAGGCTTTGGGTTCGGAAGCTTATACTCTTTATCATGAAGATCCTTTGCCTTTTGGGTCACTTCCTGCAACATATTCTCCTCTTGCTTCTGCAATCTTTCCAAAACCTTCTCACTTTCCTGAAGCATAGACTGAATTACTTCCAACTCTGAATGGGCAGGTTGTACAGGCAATGTGGCAGGTAGAAATAACGGGGCCTGCACTGGCCACCCTGGAGTAACTGCACCCTCTGGCTTTCTAGTTTCATTATATTGGGGCTTTTCAGTCTCTCTTGCCACCTTACGTCTAGTCTTTCTAGTTTTTTTCTTAGGCACCGCATCATCAACAAGCTGATTAACAAGGTCATTGCTAATCTGAATCGTAAACTCACCCATAATTGATAACTCCTGCAAAAGGTACCAGAAAGATATCATAAAAGTGATAATGTTAAAAGCATATATTGATGCAGGAACAGTAGGAAAGAAGATAATTAAAATTGGGAATATCTAAATAATTTCAAGATATTTTAGTTGATTTTGTGGCTTCTGTTTATAGGTATCATTATTCATTATAGTTAAGATTAGTGTTAAGTATTTAAGTTTCTTATTTGTAAGGCCCAGGGTATCTTAGGCAATGTTTGAATAATTAAAGGGGGTGAAATGGAAGGTTGGAAAAAAAACTGTCGCATGAAATGAAATGGAATAACCACAATTCTTGACATAGCCTTACTGGGCTAGGGATAGTACTACAAATCAATTATGTAGAAAGAGTGAAATGAGAAGCTTCAATAATTTTTTAGGGTAATTATGAAAAATGCAACTTAATGTTACTAAATTAACCAACTCTCTTAATGGATGTGAATTAGTAATATTTAGGGTAGTATCAAAGATAGAAATTATCTCTACATTGAGTTAGTAACTATTCGTCTATTAGGTTCCTAATAAAGAAGATTGAAATAACAATTATATAAGTTTCACATCTTGAGAGAATTCCTTAATGAACTGGAAACTAGCAAATATTGCTACTGTGTCAACAAACCTGTGGCAGTTTGTTCAACTTTGTGGTAAAAGAATCAAACTAACTCTATGGTGTCAAGTTTTACACAAGCAAATATTGCTACTGTGTCAACAAACCTGTGGCTGTAGCATGTTTCCAGAAAAATCCAGTTATAAACTGGTTAATCGAAACAACTCTATACTGAACTGCTACAACACTTAATTATGATAACCCGATTCTAAGCATTTCAAACTCATTATATTATAGTAAAGTAGCCAGAAGATGATAACAAAAAAGGATAATAAGAGTTTTAAAGCCTTTATCAAATATAACAAAAATGAGACAAATAAAATAAAAGAAAAAAGTTGTTCCATTAGAGTACCAGCTATTTTTCTTTTTTCTCGAGTATGGTTTATCACAATTCACAAATGAAATGTGAAATCTAAAGGCAAGGCTAGGGGAAGATAGAGTTTAACTACCAATGACAATGCTAGGAATTGTAAAGTTTAACTAGGAATCACAGAATTTTACTCCTTTTATATTTGTTCTCCGATGATTAATGCTCTTGCGTAGCGGCGGGGCAGAGCGGAGCGGCTCAGTGCCGCTGCAGAGAACTTGAGGCGGAGCGTTTTAGTGGAGCGGCCGGAGCGTTTTAGTGGAGCGGCCGGAGCGGGTGCGAAGGCAGCAGAGCGAGGCGGCACGATCGCGGGTTGGGCGGCGGGTTCTCTCTTACTTCCGTCGGATCTTCTACAGATCTGTTTTCTTCCCGGCGGATCTCCGCAGATCTGCCTTCTTCTCCGGTGGATCTCCGCAGATATGTATTCTTCTTCGGCGGCGGCGTCTCTATCTTCTCTGGCGGATCTCCTGCAGATCAGTAGGGTACGGAGGCGGCGGAGGCGGAGTGGCTAGCACATTCTCATGGTTAATGGGTTATGATAAACAAACTAGGGTTAGAACAGTTGGGTCAATGGGCCAAATGTTTTTTATTTTATTTTTTCTTTTAGTTTAGTTTGATGGGCATAATTTATATAGAATTTAATTTAATTTTTCTATTTTTTACGGTAATTTCTCTTTGTTCTAATTTTAATAATTTATATATTATTATAAGTAAAAAAAATCTAATATAAGACTTTTAAAAAATTATTTATTTTTATTTTTTTTAAGTACTATGACTTTGTATTATTGAAAATTATTAATGTTTAAGTTAAGTTAATTTTTTTTGTCTTATTATTAATTAAGTTAAATTATAATTTTACATTAATCCATAATCTTCATCCCCTATTTTAAAATAAAAATATTTAATTTCTCATTTGAAAATATGAAATTTTGATTTTATCATTAATTAACATCTTTTAATTATTAAATTTTAATGTTTATTTATATTTAAATGATATGCATTTAATAACATAATATTTAAAAATAAAAAATTAAACAAAAATACATAATTATAATTTTTATTTATAAAATAAATATCAATTATTAGTAAAAATATACAAATAATTTTTTTTTATGTTATTTTTTATTTAAGTGGTGATCGATTACTAAATATCATCAAAATTTAACCATTGATAAATATCAAATTAATGATAAGACAAAAATTTTATATTTTAAAAATAGAAAATAAAATATTTATTTAAAATAAAGAAATTAAAACTATGAATAAACAAAAATACATTTTAACCTATTAATTACTATATATATATATATATATATATATATATATATATATATATATATATATATATATATATATATATATATTAAAATAGCGGTCATCCCATATTCACCACTCCGTTTTTCGAGATTAACATTTATGGCTACAAGTGATAACAAAAGGCATTCAAATTTTCCATTTCCCTTTAAATAAAAGACAAACTTCGGTTTACCACAACCCTATTGATAAGAACAATTTTAACAGCACAAGCACATAGATATTTTATAGTCAGCTGTATGTTACAGGCTTGCAATAGTTGGAATGTTATCATTGGATTCATATCACCAATCCAAGGTGGTCATATCCATGGAATACAACTATTACAAAGAATGAGAAGACAACAACAAAGTATAATAAAAGACGTTGCTTATGTTGTTCTAGAACATTAGTTTATAACAAAACTGAAGATATGAACAAATCATAGTTTTTCCTGTTTGGCATGTGTAATTAGCATGATTTCCCTTGATTAATTTTAATTTATTGAATAGAAGATTTTCATAAAAGAGTTTTATTTACTTTTTCTGGATACCTACAAGCTACAACATCACATTTGAATAATGTGCATGAACCTCTTGAATTTTCTTGAATGTAATTTGTTATTTAAACCAAGTCCATAAACAAACTAAACCCTTTATGAACATTTTATAAAGTTGTTTAACAAATGAATAAAAAAAAGGATGTGGTTAACTACCGATGAGTATAGGTCTATTGGCGGGCTTATATTCCTCTTTTTTTTTTCTTCTTCTTTTCTCACTTACAATTATTAAAATTCTTTGTCATTTCCAATTATTGGCAGGTTTTGATTATCCTAAAAATCTAACATAATAAATATTATGCAACATTTATGAGTAAAGACTACAAATTCTGCAACATTTACAGCTACGCTTAAGCATGTATATCAAGAGAAATTTATGCATCATATATCTAAAAAGGAAAAGAGACAAGATAGAGATATGTCAGGACATGTGAATAACCTGAAGAAGACAGAATAAACCTTTCTGACAAATAAAATCAGAATAAGAATCCACTAGTTTGCCTAAAAACAAACAAAATATCACAAGGAAAATCGGGGAATGAATCACAAAGAGTCAATCTGAGAAATTGAAGGAGAATCATAAGCTATTACCAAGCAATCTGGGAATGCACGGAGCAGGATTAGGATTTGTCACGAATGAGGCTGTGTGAAGGAGGATTAGGTTTCCTTATTTCGGCAATTAGGGTTCATCGGGAATGAGATTGCACTCTTAATATTAGGATTCATCATTCACTTTGGATATGCAGCCACAAGTTTGTTATGACTTGTGTGAATTGTGATGTCAGATTTCTTTGCTTCATTCATGTTTTCTTTTTTGCATCTCCGAAATTTAGTTGTTTATTCATTATATTTGTTATGATTTTATTAATATTAAATCGATTTATAATATTTAAAATTGATAAGATTTTAGTTTAATAGAGAATATTTAGTTATTTAAAATTAGTCTTAAGAATGAACACTAATGTTTTTTATTATTATTTTTTAGAATCAATATTCAATAAAACAAATAACAGATGAAAAATAAACAAGTCAGTCTACATATCCCGTTTGAAAAATGAATAACCACAGTACTCAACAATTAGACAATGTTAGCATATTGTGAATAAGAGGAAAAGAATAAAAAAAAAATCTCGCTAACATAGAGAAGCCAAAAAATCAATATAACTGTAAAAGAAACTTGCAAAAAATAAAAAATAAAAAATAAAATACTTTTCAAATCATATATACGAAAGTGAAACCCCTACCAAAATACACACTAATATTAAGTGTATTTTAGGTTGGATAATTAACAAGCATTGAATGGCCAAGGATTGAAGAACAAAGGGATGTGATTTATGCCATGCGATGTTGTCCCCTGTATCAAGCATAAGCAAAATGTGTATCTTGGTATGTGTCTAAAATCAAGGTGTTAATGCATTGCCCCATAGATTGATTTGTGCTTAACAAAATGTTGGAGCTTATAAACATCACTAACCTAAAATTGTTACAGGTACTAGATGTCAGACTGATGCACATATACAAAATAAATGTATATTAAGGGGACAAAAGCCTTTTCCCAACGGTAATAACTTCAAAGATTGCCATAATAGATTCAAAACATATAAGCCGCACCAAACATGCTTAAGACCTATTCACCCAAAAAATTGCTTAAGCCTTTTATTCACTAAACATAATTAAGCATTCAGAGCTCAGAAATTTATAGCAATGAATATAGGTGGCTAGTGTTATTATGAAAGTCTTGCATTGCATGTGTTGTTAGGTAACACAATATTTTGAACTACAAAATTCATTCTCAAAAAGAAAAAATCAAAATCCAATAAAAATAAATAAAAATCGTGACATCACATATAATACTCGATAACATATCCTACAACCATATATCTGACTATGTGTTTTTATCCAATTTGATCTATTTGAGAAATGGATTTCATTCTACGATAATAGTATGTTTGAATACAAAATTTAAAAAAGTTTTTGATAACTTTTCTATGAAAATAAATAGTTTTTCTAATAAAAAAGTTCTGAAAGTAGTTATACCTTATATCTAAACAAGCGATTTCTCCCCTAAACCCAAGTGCCAAGTGCCAAACGCCAAATTTCTTTTCTTTCCACCCTACTAGATTGAAAATTCTCATCGTCAACCATTAAACACTTGATGGCATCAATATTTACAACCTCCAAAACAACTTGACTTTAGATTGATTTGGAATTATATTAAAGCACAATAACAAGAAAAACGAAGCAAGCCCTAGCAAATGGGTTGAATATCACTCAAGTGGTTTAATAAAAACAATCACCTACAGCAACTATACCAAGAAATAAGTTGGAAAAGGCAAATCAACATATATAAAAATCTCGGGCTTTAACGCATGTAAACAAGAACGAAGAATAACGTACCAAATCGCACAATAATTTTCAATTTCGCGAGTTATCGTACGACACTAAGGAGGAATCACGAAATTGTGTGACCTTAGTACATACGAATGGCGGTGGCTAATGCAATCACTCTCACTCAGGCACACATTTTGCAAGCAGAGCACGAAGCGCTCTCGATGATTCGGCGCTTTGCAGTGCTGCATAAACCAGAACCCAACATGGCTGAAGCTCATGGGGTTTGACTTGGACTGTTATGGGCCTTGTACTTCTATTTCTTAGATTAGATCTCATTATGGAAGGAGAATGTCCTATAAAAAACCAACATGGCTGAAGCTCATGGGGTTTGACTTAGACTGTTATGGGCCTTGTAAGGAGAATGTCCTATATATTATATGGGCTTGGTTTTGGAGGAGGTTTTTACTATTTACACCTTATCTTTTCTTTTCTTTTTTTTACTTAAAAAGAAAACCAAAATAAAAAAGAATAGAAATATTCGTAATAAAAAAATTGAACCAAAGGTTGGTTGGCATACACACAAATATGGACATAAATTTACAGGTAACATACCATTCACTTATTCATTATAAATTCAAAAATAAAAATGATTTTAAATAATTGTGGTCAGCAATGAAAAAAAAAAAAACTCTACACAAATATAAAATTATAATCCTTGACACAAATGATAATTATCTCAGTGAAGTTAGCATGGACCAAACCCAATTTTTAAATGTCATTTCTTCAATTGAGATGGAGTGTTTGAAATTCAACATGAAACCAAATTATACGGTACAATAAAAAAAATATTGTATACATCAAATTTAAGTTGTAATATGAACTATTTCTTTTTCTTTTTTACTTTTTTTATTGTTGATATTTTGTATGTTATTGTTAGGCTAATTTAGTTTATAATTTATGAAGGCTGTGCATTTTATTTCACAAGCAAAATATATTATTACAAATATTTTAATTATTAAAGTTATTGTAAACAAACTTACAAACCTAGTTATTTATTTTAAAATTACTAGTTATATATTAATTTCAATATAATGAGTTATAATATAATAGACATCTATATAAAATCAGATGTAGATTTTAAAATAATATTTGTATTTCTCTTTTAAAGATATATGGTGACACAATAATCAAAATAGTTTACCTGTTAAACATATAATTTTGAAATATTTGTCAGGCATACTTTATTGACCATGTTCATGAACCCAAAAAGAATATACTGTAAATTTATTACTTAACAACGCAATAAACATAACAATCAACAAATAATAAATTTGTTTTACTTTCAATAATTTATTTATATTTTATGACATTAGTTGGTGGTGCCACTTGTTTAGCTTGGTAGAGACAATGTAATTTTTTGCAATATCTGTCAACTTGTACCACAAGAAAATCTACGGAACCTAAACCTATATTATCATCATAATTATAATAGCCACTCTGTGCGATAAATGACAACGAACAAATGCTTCGATAGCTCAAGAGAGTACTCAAACTTAGAGTGCATAACAATACAAGTTTCTCAGTAAAAAATAAAATAATAATAATAATAATAATAATAAACAATAAAAGTTTCGAACAGAAGAGAGAAGAACCGTTCAATTTTGTAAAGCGTTGCATTATTCGTCTCTGATAACCAATTAGAACGACAACATACAATACTTGTGGGTGTTAGACTATGGCGTGAATAGCTAATCGTATTGTTTTCTTTTAGGAGTGTTATCATCATGAGCACCACTAAGTACTTTTGCTAATGGTGACACATCTGGTGAGTGGTGAGTGCACACACTGCTTCTATTACTGGTGTATCTTTTTATTTTAGT
The DNA here is from genome assembly GCF_000230855.2 of Cajanus cajan. Lineage (NCBI taxonomy): Eukaryota > Viridiplantae > Streptophyta > Magnoliopsida > Fabales > Fabaceae > Cajanus > Cajanus cajan. The sequence continues at coordinate 55,688,630 of NC_138521.1, forward strand.
TTATTATGTCATGAACTAAAATAATCATAAAGTGAAAAAATATACTATTAGAACAAACTTTTCCCATCAACAATTGATGTGGTCTCCATTAAGACCTCATTTAAGTTTAATTTGTCAAAAGCTAGCTAATTCGGGCATTTATTTGTTGCCACGTGCATTACATCACAGTTCACAATCACGAGATAACAAAAATAAAAGGAAGATTTCTCCATCATTTCAGGAATATGTTCAGGCCATTTGATGAGTGGCTATGAATAATTTGTTAAAATTTTGCGTTTTGGCTCGAGGAAAGCATGGCAATAGGCGGGCTGTTAGGGATAAAATCTGGGTATTCATTCCAGTTTTTGAGGAGATTTGGTTTTTTTTTGTTCTGCTCCGTTCCAACTCCTGGACTTTTTTTTTATAATAAATATTGTAACGTAGTAAGTTATTTTAAAAGGTCCAAAAGTCCAATATGAGTGATTTAGTAGACTAGAACGGGTCGTTCCCAATTTAGAACGGACCGTTCCAAACTATTAAATTGACCTGTAAATCATAGTTGAGAACGGGTCGTTCTAGATGGAGTACGGGCCGTTTTGATTTCAGAACGGACCGTTCTGCATGTGATTTTTGCACGTGATGAAAGGGTGCAGAATGGGCCGTTCCAGATTCGGAACAGGCCGTTATGGCCACTCCTGAACTTCTACAAATAGGGGTTGTGTGGTTGAGGAGAAAGTGAAGTTTTTAGAGAGAAGTTTTAGAGAGAAAGACTCTAGGTCTGTGAGCTCCTTTCTCTCGCAAATTTTTCTGTATGATTCTTTTTCTCCTCTAGATCACTAATTCCTTCTATCTTTTCTTGAAATTCAGACTAGGAAGCTTGCTTTGGGAGGATTGAAGTTTCGGGTTGAGCTTCGGAAGGGAATTCTACTTCTTCTCAGTTATTGGTTATTTTGAGTCAATCTTCAGGTAAGGGAAGCTAGAATATTTGTTTTTTAAGTTGCATGTGAGTTTAGAAACTCAATTGATGCATGAAAGTTGAGGATCCATGGCTGGATCGGAGAATTCGCTCATTTTTCGGGGTTTTGAGAAAAATTGGGTTTTTGGTGAATTTGATGCATCAGATGGGTGCATGTTAATTTTGAGTTTGTTTTGTGTTGTATGGAGCCTATGCATTGTATTTTTTTGTGTTTGCATATGGTTGGATTTGTTAGTTTGGATGAGAGTTTGGAACTCTCTAACTGGGATTAGGTTAGGCGCAGGTTGAGCGCGCTAGGCGTAGAAGAGCTTAGGGCTCTCGGGTTGGATGTTGGGTCAGGCGTGATTTGGTTGCGTCAGGCGTGAAAAAGCTTAGTAGTCTCTGTCTCAAGGAAACCGAGCGTGAGTTGAACGCGCCGGGCGTGGATGAGTTTTAGAACTCTCAGGTTAGGATTAGGTTGGGCGAGCTCAAGCTGTGCCGGGCATGAATATGTTTATGAATGAAATGATGCTAATGCATGTTAAGTTGAAGTTTTGGATCATGTATGTATGATATGTGATGTATGGTGAGGTGTGATTCATATGTATGCATAGTGATGATATATATGAATGTTTAAATATGATATGGCATGAGTATATGTTCATATGTGTATGATTATTGATCATAATGGTGGGTAGACCATGTATGATGTATGATGCATTATTGCATGTGATGTCTTATAACATGTGTATGATTGTTGATCATGATGGTGGGTAGACCATGTATGATGTATGATGCATAATTGCATGTGATGCCTTATGGCATGAGTCTGACCTAGGACTTGAGGAGAGGAAAAATATTTTCGAACTGGAAGAGCTCATATAGAGTCTCTTGAGAGTGGTGCTTGGATATGCCACTGATATATGAGAGTGGTGCTCAAGTAGGCCACTGGATTTGGGAGAGTGGTGCTCAGGTAGGCCACTGGGTTGGGTGAGTCTCCTCTAAGTCCTTAGCTAGTGTTGGAGCAGGGTATGAGGTCAAGGGTTATTCCCTTAACCAAGTACTCGGGAAGGTGTGTGGATCCTTGTGGATAGTCGGTGGGCGAACTCCACAATTGAGTTGGTTATGCATGCCAAGGTCGTGGTAAGCCTGTACCCAGCTGTGCTATACCTGATGGTGGATCTAGACTTTCAATTGTGTAAGTGACATCATTCGAATAAACCTGAGTGAGGATTATATCCTGTTTAGCTGTGACCGAGCGGGCGCATTGGGCGTGAAAATGGTTGAGGTGGTTTCAATAGGATGGAATGTTACTTATACAGCTCTATTGTTAGGGAGATCTCCTAGGTGTATGCATGACGATGCATTAGATGATTGATATGCATTGATATCTGTCATGAGATGCATTTATTGCATGATTATTAATATGATGAAGTGTGGTGTTTGACTTCATGATTGGTGGATTGTATTTTATGCATGAGTAGTATTGGATAAAGTGTATTGTGTGACTCTATGAACATGATTGATAGTTGGATGATGTGTAGTATAGATTTTATTCTGTACTTGTATGATTGGGTTTGAATTCTAGCTTACCCTTCTGTTTCCATGTGGTGGGACTGCGATGATCATACTTGGTATGGGAGCAGGTCAGAGATAGCTTGGAGTTGAGGTGACCACTACGAGACGAGGAGTTTGATCCTCGTGTTAGAGTTACCATTTTGGGTAATGGTATTGTCTGTGCTTGACCGGCACTAGGGAATATTATTTTTGGGATGACTGTACATATATGGAGTTCTATTTTGTATTTAAGAAACTTAGTTATTTTTTTTCTTATCTATACCTATATGTATGAGTTATCCAACTTATTATTTCTCTTAGTTCACTAGTAGTAGTGCGATTCCACTAAGTGTAGAGACCATGACGGGTCGTTACAAATATGAAAAAATTAATAAATAAAAAGTAAAATAATACAAATTTTTATATATAAAGGTTTCTAATTTTAGTTTTTATATATATAAGGATAATTTTTTAATTATATTATTAAGTAAGATGGGGGCAGAGGCGGGTATTAACATCTTCATTCCTATCCCGTTCTTGATTTTACCAATTAGGAAAAATCTGAACCCGAATCTGAACCTAGTGAACATGGGTTTCTCCGTTCAAATTAGGGCGGGTACCCATAGGCCAGATTAGAATGGCATGTCTAACTCAAGGTATGGTTAGATAAACTTTTATGTAAGCATTTATTATAATATAATTAGATAGTCTTGTATGTTTAAAATATAACAGGAGTAAGAATATATATATATATATATATATATATATATATATATATATATATATATATATATATATATATATATATATATATATATAGAGAGAGAGAGAGAGAGAGAGAGAGAAAGAATCTGTTTATTCTAGGAGTAAGTCTACATAGAATTATTCCATTTAATAACTCATGTTCTACATCAAATTTTAACAATCTAACCGTTGAATTTAAAGTTCTTAATGCATAGATTAAGTCTGCAAATTTTTAAAAAATTTAAAAATCATTTGATACTTCATTTCATTAATTCAAATTGACGGATAATCATAAAATTATTTTATACATTGATTTGAATTAATGAAACGAAATATCAAATGATTTTTAAATTTTTTTAAAATTTGTAAATTTGATCTATGCATTGAAAATTTTAAATTTAACAGTTAAATTATTAAAATTTAATGTAAAATATGAAATATTAAATAGAATAAATTTAAATAGACTTAATTCTAAAATAAACAGATCATTCTCTCTCTCATATACATACATACATACATATATATATATATATATATATATATATATATATATATATATATATTTTATATATCGAAGATTATTTTTGTTCATAAATTATTAGATAGAATAACTTGTCACTTGTCATAACTTATTCTTATTGAACTCTTATATCTTATATTTTATAGCTGCCAAACGAGTCCAAAATCCCAAAAGTAAAACAGCTATGGGTATTATCATTTGTTTGATAAGGTCAGATTATTAAAAAAAAAAAGTAGTTTAATATATTTCCTTTAATTTATTGATATTCAAAGTGATTAAAATAACATGAGGTTGATTCATCTTTTTCCAAAGACATATTTTCATTTATGTGTACTTTTTAGTATTTTCTCCTTCGATTTTTTTAATTAGTTATCTAACTATTTCATTAATTTTTCAATAATCTTATTTGATTTTATTTGTATGCGAATGTAACTAAAAAAAAAAATTCTAGGTAAAATAGCGATGTCAGTTTTGCAACAAAAAATTGACAACAAAGTGAAAGTATGTGCGGGTTAGTGATAATTTTATGGCAACAAATGAGTATTTTGTAAAAAAACTAAAACAAGCGGGCACTAATATATTTATGTGGATTAGTGTTAATTTTAAGACAACAAAGGAGTATTTCGTAGAAAAAAAAAACTAAAACACTCGTGCACTAATAATATTTGTTTCACAAATATGGACATGATATGATATATTTCTAAACTGAAAAGTATATAGTAGCACCTTTTTGGCCATTGAATATATATATATATATATAGAGTTGTCTTTGGAAGTGATGAAAGCTTTGATGGTTGATGTTAGACTGGAAAATGATACTGGAGTTGAACTAGCAAAAAAGCAGGGGTGTGGGGACGAATAAAGATCCTCTTATCTCTCTTCCATTTCTACATTTTGGGGGTGTATAAAAGATATTAGATATTTATATAAAATATTTATATCGTTTATACACTCAAAAAAGTATGATAATGAGAAGAAAAAAAATTATAATAAGAAATGAAAACTATAATAATGAAAAAAATGGATAATAAAAGATGAGGAGAATCCAAATTTGTGGAGACACAATAAAATGAAAAGAATTATTGTCTCCTTCTCGAATACAATTTCTTTTACACTCTTTATTGTGGTTAAAATTTATTAAAAATACTACATTTATGATTTATTTAGATAAATTTTTTCAGAAATATTTTTAGAGAAAAAAATAGAAGAAAAATGAAACAAAAATTTCTATAAACAAAAATTAACTTATCCACAAGCTAATATGATTTTTTTTTGTTTGAAAAAACTATGTGAGAAAGTTTATACGAGTTAGTTTAAACATAAACTAATTTTAGGTTATAGAAAAGTTTTTTTCATTTTTTTTCTTTTAAAAGCTCTTTTAGAAAAGTTTATTAAAACATACTTTTAATTAGTTAAATTTCTTATTTAACGAGTTCTATTTTTTAAATAAAAATAATAATAGATTGTTTCTAAGAAGATAATAAAAAGTGTTGGGCTATTATTTCTTTTTCATAAACAAAATATTATCCGATACAATTTTTATACAATTTTTTTTTCAAGTGTTTAAGGCCATGTTTTATTTACTTGCCGTTTTTAACCTATTGTATAGTAAATTCAATGTAGTGATATGTTTCGTTTTCTTAAAAGTATATTTACACACTTGTATTTGTTTTGAAACCAATTTTCAATGGAAAACAATGTCAAAGTTGCTTTTACAAACTAAATTTAGAACATTAAATCTATTCAAATTTACGATTGTTAACTTTAATCTAAACATGCATTTGGATTTTAATCAGAATAAATTTTACTTTAATAATACACTTGAGTTTTACCAAAAATAAACTCAAATATTGATATGAAAACAACACCAGACAAAACCAAGCAACTCTTCCACGCCACTCATTGTCTCACCTGCTGGCTCAAGGTGTGTGGTTATAAATAATCTCTACCTCTCTGTTCTCTGACTTCTCTTTGTTCTCAATGTCTCTGTCTATCTATCTCTAACGTGACAGAAAACATAAAATGAAATAATACAACTGAACTTGTAATTAATCACAAAAGATTTTACCATTATTTTCAAAACAGACTTCTTTTGTACAATATGTTTCCCAACTCACTAGACATTTCCCATTTGTTTTGTCCCTACCGTACACATAAATACAACATTTAATTACAAGAAAGTACGTACGTACGTACTGTGGGATTTTGATGATTTGGTTTTGGTTTGCTATCAAATTTTGGGATATGGTTGGCGAGGAACCTCATAAGAGGAAACGTTCACCTTCCAAGAACATTCTGTAGAATACTACTAAGTAGATAAAATCCAACACCAAGAACCTAAATTTGAGCCCGTGGTATTTTGTCACATTTATAGATTTGATATCTTACCCTGATTTTCGTTTGGTGGATAATTAATCCCTTCAGATATACTACATGCGTGCTAATGCCCATCTTCCTTCATTCCTATAGTTTGCAGTGCATTTCACTCTATATCTTGGGAACAGTTAAACCCAAAATCATGAATACCAAAGTCCTGACAGTCCAATAACCAAGCACAATTATCTTCCCAAGATGGCATCAAACCCATGTTACTATTAGTATTCTCTACTTTAGGTGTTGTGTCCCATAATGCTTCCACCAGAGGAGTTTCATCCAGCCACAAAGTGTCTATTAGAGAGTCGTCACTGCAAATGCTATCCAGCAAAAGTGAATCATCCCCAGAAGAATTTTCAGCTTGGGATGAACTTGAATTCTCCTCTGAATTGAGAACCCCATCAGTTTCCTTGGCCTGATCAAGGCTATTATTGCCAGGTTGTGGCACATGCTCCAAAGGGGAGGATGAGCTATCCTGAGATGTTGCTTGTTTATTGAGAGGTTCATGAGTAACTGGATCAATACCCATTTTAAGGAGTTTTTTCTTGATATGGGTGTTCCAATGATTTTTAACCTCATTATCTGTTCTTCCGGGTAACCTAGCAGCAATCTTGGACCACCTGAGACACCAACCAAACCATGTATCAGAATCTATTGGCGTATGTTACGTCCCAGCATTTACACATAAGATTGATGTGGATGTCTTTCTTGGTCGTAAAGACATGTACCAATCATATCCAACATGTAATTGCTTTAGGTAGTACTAATATCTTCAACTAAATTATCATTATTTATCTTGTAACTAACGATAATTTTTATTATTCTTCAACAATGAATATCAGTTCCAATGATGTGGAGTAACTTTTTAGCTTGAAAATAAATTACGCAGGTCAATGATGTTTTGCTTTCAAATTTATACATACCATGTGGTATTTGCTCATCCGAATAATTCACATATATAGCACGCAAAGTAAATAAGAGACGAGAATTTGAGAACACCGAAAGATGTTATGTTACTAACTACTATCTTGAAATTTATAAATGAGTAAACCAAGCAAGTATTCAATTGCTTCAGCCTTAAGTAACCTTTGTTTAAAACATGGTTTTAAATGAGTCACCTTCTTCAACATTATTAATGGTTTAGAATTGAAGTCACAGTACGTAGTTAATGACTAGGCGCCTTGTAGTGTAATTTTGGAAAGCCAAACTAACGAGCAAGGATAACAATTCTTGTGAATAGAATACGTTGTCTAGGCACTGCCAGTTATAAGACCAAGATGTATTAAAATAATAAATAAGGCAACACAATCCTTGATAAAATTATTTTAATATTATGTTGAGCTTGATGATACTTATAAAACTGTGGTCATGTAAGAAATGTTGACAATGCATGCAGGTGAGGTTGTGAAGAATAAAGAACCTGTTGCCAAGACGAGCATGAAGATCAATAACAAGTTGCTCCTCAGCTTGTGTGAGGAGCCCTCTCTTCAAGTCAGGCCGAAGATAATTAGTCCAACGAAGGCGACAACTCTTGCCACATCGCCTAAGGCCAGCAAGCTTTGGCACAGCTCTCCAACAGCACTGGCCATTGGTGAGAATGAAGTTTATGAGCTTCTTATCTTCCTCGGCAGTCCATGGCCCTTTCTTCACCCCAAGTTTGTCACAGCAAGGTTGCCTCCCCATAGCACTAACAAACACAAACAACACCACTAGCTAGCAATTTGCCAAACTAATGCAAAAGTCTTACCAACACTAGCTTGTAATGAGTAATGACCCAAAAGCCCTACACCCCACCCACCTTTATATAAAGCCCTCTCCTTTTCTTTCCTAAATAATTAATTACATATATGTACAATAAATAAAATCATGCATTGAGTACGAAAATTATTTCATCTTAACTAATAGTCTTGAATTCAAATTTCAAATACATTTAAAATTCAAATCTCAAATATATTTAAATACTTAAAAAGAGAATTTTATCATACATAATAGTTATATCTGACTTAAAAATAATTATTTTGATAAAAGATATTTGTGATCTAAAAAAAAAATCATGGACCAAGAGAAAATTAAGAAAATAAAATGGGGGATCTAAGGAGGCAAGGATAAACAGGAGATGGTTGGGGGCTCCACCATGGGTTGTGAAAGGTACGTGGGAACTAACATGAGGTTTTTAGCTGCACAAAATGGGTGACGCTGAAAGATGGGTGACCCAAAGGCAGAACTATATGTAAGCATCCCAAAGAAGTATAAAAATAATGTGTAAAATAATTATACTCTTTTAAAATTTTCCATGACAAAATACAAATCCACTGCCCTGATTTCATTCTTACTCAACCATTTCGTCATCACGTTTACGTGTCCCATATCAGCAGGTGAAACAACACCTATGTGTCCTTAATTCAATGAGACATTCCTGATATACAAAGAATGGACAACGATCTCTGGAGATTCCAAAGCCACAAATTTGTTTTTCCCCTTTTTTCAACCTTGCAGATTATAACTCCCACCACACTTGTCCATGGAACTGGCTATCATTAATGCAAACTGTGGAAATTTACTGAGACAAACGGATATACGTAACCAAATGTTGAAGCAGTCCAATTAGCCACGACTTGAGCGTATTTGGAAGGATGAGTATAGGAACTCGAGAATAAATGGTTAAGATTAATTTTACTAGTCAGACCTACGAAGAGGATAGATCATGCAAATATGTTAAAAGGGATTGATATTGACATCTCAATGAGAAAGCATCGATGTATTTGGGTAATATTCAGTGGCAGCATATGCCAGTTGAAGCAAGATGGAATTTTTTTCCCAGTAAAATCTTAAATGGACCAATTGATTAATTTTCTGCTGTATCAACTCTTATTTTCTTATCAGATAGAGTTCGGGTCAACCACTTGCATGTGCCTAGTCTATTTTTACTTCATATAATAAGTAGTACGTGCCTAGAGACTAATGTCATATATATTTGGGAGAAAATATCAAATGTGATTGTGAACAGAGGAAGAATGTAATAAATACGTTCCTTTGTCCAAACTGAACCGCAGAAGAGCAAAGCCTAAGCAGATATGGTCAAGAAAATCCCTCTCAACCCTGGCAAACTCTTTATGACTATAATTGATTCTCTAAAACACATATAATTATGCAAAAGCTCATAAATTATTTTATATATCTAACATATTTGACATATATACGACCGTTAATTATTATTAAATATGGAGTGGATTTTATTTATATTCAACATATTATTTTAACAAGGTAGATATGATTAGCTGGATAGACATAAAATTCGACCACGATCTTAGTTTGGTATGTTTGACACGGACTGAACATGAACTTGCTGATTTTAATTAACACGACTATGCTGGTTGTGTTCGTCTACCTACGCCTAATTATTTCTGGATCGTTATATTCTCAGATCAGTTTCGTCCCAGATTGGTTGATTGATTAAGCATTCGAATACGTTCCTTTTTTATATATATATGCACCAGTCCAGAGTGCTTTCATACCATTAAAGGAAAGGAGTAACATAGCTACTCGCAAACAAGTAATTGTTGGCAAAATTATATACCAAGAAGGCCAACATCACGATCATGCACCAAGGAGAAAAATGGTCAATATCTTGCACTGCGCTAAACCCTAGTCAAGAGATATTTTACATATACTTGGTGTAATCGACCTGTAAGCACTATATCACTGAAAACCTGAATATGATCATTGTTTTTAAAAATACTTACAATATCTCCGATATAAGTAACTCATTTGAGTTGTGAGTTGCTTTATGCATTGAAAAATAAAAAAAGTGGTCCTTAGTGTGTCATATCAGCATTAAACAACTCAAATACAAATTTACTCCAATAGTAAGAAACTTTAAGAAATTCAACTTTTGGAATTTTTTTCTAATCATTTATGAACCAAATTTAAATTTTTATTAAAAAATATAATTACACTATAATAAAAGAAAATAAATTACCAAAAAAAATACACAATAAATAGATATTAAAAATAAAATAAAGTAATAGTAAATACATAAAACATTATACGAAATTAATTTTCATTATTATTATTTATAAAACGTTCTCAAATATGTTCAATAAGAAACGGTTACTTCAAGAAACAACTCTCTCTCTTCTTTAAACAACTCATGTTACCACGTCAGAGTCCTTCAATAATAAGAAATCGGACTTGAGTTGTTTCGATCCAAAATTTTATTTCAATCCAAAATTTTATTTTAATAAAAATTAAACATGTACTATTTGAATCAATCACATGATAATAATCATAATATATACGACATTTCATTTTCATAAATCTGATGATGAGAGACTTTAAGTATAACGTTTAACTAGATCACGCATACGGCACAGGTAGGGACTAGGGTCTAGGGAGCAGTTACCAACCCAAAATTCGGTCTCTTGACTTGTAGGCCTTTAGTATTTGTGAGCATGCATGGACCCCTTTTCCCTGTCTAAGCTTCACAGTCACACTTTATTGCTTATGTATGCAATATTATAAACAAAAATGCATTCTTATCATCATACAAATACTGATACAAAAGTATAAAGTCAAATTTGCCAACCTTTTGAGTTTGACCAACAATGATTTCTTTGTAATTCTTTTATTTAACCATATTAAAATAACTGTACTACGCCTAATTTAATCAAGGCACTTCATCATACTACAATTAATAAAAATAAAAATAAAAACTCATTCGAGCAATTCAATCGTACCTTATTCAAATATCCAATTTGGAGCCCTACGTGTCCAAAAACGTATTGAGATAGTGCCATATTGACTTGCAAGGCACGACACTGGTGAGATATCAACTTATTGCTTCGTGATATGTAAGAGCCATACATGTATGTTGAAGAAGGCAAATAGGATAATGAAACTTCAATTAATCACTGTTGTGTATGTTAAGTTATTTCATACTTCATTGTGTATGTGTTGCCCTCATGATCCGCAAACATACCTTGAGCTGATCAAATCGTGAAAAGAGTAGTTCCTTACTTTAAACAAATAAAATTAGCCAGAAAGTTAAGATAACATCAATTACACGGATATCTTGAAGAGCTTAATAACGTAATTATAAAAAATAAACAAGAAAATAAAACTATCATAATAAAATTATTCCACTAATTAAACTATTTATTATTATTTTTAGAACAAAAACTTAGGTATGAATCATTTCATATGTATCCCAATTCTAAAGATATAAGATGATGAATTTATATTAAAGATTGGTCCTGTGGATGTGGAAGTCTCAACGCTGTCAGAAGTAAACCTTTAAACATCATCACTTTAATTAGTCCCCTAAAGTTTAGCAAACCAATTACTGTATAAACAAAATTTTGAATATAGGTGTCCTGTCGCATGTTGCTGAGAGTCTGAGACCGCTTCATGTCATTCACACCATCCAAAAAGGATAGTTCATGAAAGTAGTAGAATCAATTAAGAAGCAATTACCATATGTCAGAAGCTTTTTGTGTTATTTGGAAATTCGCAAATATATATAGGTCCGACGAGGCTAGTTTCTAAGCTGATTTGATTTTCCTATAAACGAGGAGCATTCCAATAATTAATAGTGCTTGGTAGTGGCTCACAACCTACTAAGCACATTGTATGGTCATTAATTCTAGCGTATCATTTCGATAACAAGAGAATAATGATTAACGTGATTATCTTATCAAAGAATTTTCATGTTATATATTAAAGCTTACATATGAAAGTAATTAGTACATCAATTTGAGAAGATAAATGCGTAATTAGTGAGTAATGCAATCGTCATTGAGAGAAACACTACGCAATACTATTTGGTGGTCACGTGGACATAAAAGACTGAGGTGACTAATTAAAAGTTATTAAACCACTAGTGTGTGTGTTAGTGTGCAACCTCATCAGTCCTGTGTCCTGTGCAACCCTGAGAAGTTTTCTACGGTTTCTTTCAACTCATTTCGATTAGAGTTGTGACCAAAAATTCCACATATTCAACAGCGTAATTGGTGGTCGTCTGAAGCATTTCATGCCACAATGAATTTTGTAGCTCAAGTATGGCTTAATTATCAACATATGGGGGGAAATTTAAGGATAAGTTCAATGTAAACTAATTCACCCCGCATCAAATCAGGTCATTAGTAGGATTTGAGAGTCTTTTCTGTCTACACTTGGACTTCGGTGGTAGCAGACAGCATTCCATTAAAGATTTCAAAATTCATCATAAGTTCTCTATGTTTTTTTTTCAACCACAAATATTCTTCATTCTTTGGTGGAAAAATGTTCCTATTTGAGTGACCAGCAGTGAAGCTATAATAAGTAACAAGTTTTTATATAAATATTTAATGCAATTATTTATACAAAACTTAAATTAATATCACTGATTAAGTTAAAACAACTTTATATTTATGCATTTAATGATTGACATAAGTTGATTACATGAAAATAATAAATTATATATTGGGCAAGTTTGTTTAAAAAAAAAAAAAGTTTTTAGAAAATGTAATTAACTTTTTAAAAAATAGAAAACTGTTTTTTTAAATGATTTAGAAAGAAACATTAAAAATATATTTACAAAAATAATTATTCTATTTTTTCACAAAAAAAAGAGAAAAAATTAAATAAATGGATCCATTAGCATTGAAAAAAAAAAAAAAAACTAATGTATATGTTTGCATTTATTATCCTTAAGTTTGATCACTGTCATTGTTGTTATAACTTTTTACTAATAGAAATATATATTTTTTGTTTATTAGTGAACGGTTAGTATAAACATTACATCCACGAGTGCACATGAACTTTTAATTGTTAATTTTGATATATTGTGTGATTCATGTTTATTAGAAGAAAAAAAAAACACAATATTACGCAACTACACACTGATATTACGGAACGTTATTTCAGAAACACAACTTTTACTTTCTTTCTTTCCCTTTTTTTAATAGATATGGTGATCACCAAACGCGATTTTTTATTAATTTTTTTTTTTCTTTTCAAAATGGCAAGTTGTGAACTGAATTGAGACTTTACCTTTTTTTTATATGTCAAAAAAATATTTTTTACACTTTTTTTTATATATAAAAATCATGCTTTAAAACATAACTTCTATTTTTCTTTTTTAATGAAGAGAAATCTTATGTATATTTAGTAATCTCGGAGAAAGATTAATTAACAATGAATATTTCATATATAAAAAAATAAAAATAAAAATTGAACTTCTTAAACACGACTTTTACTTTAAAAGTTGTATCTGTATAGTAACGCCTTACTCCAATATATTAGGAAATTTTAAAAAATTTACCTATTATGAGATATTTAAAAAAAATATCCGGAGTAAAAAAAATTGCCCTAATGGTAAATATAAAAAGCCGATCTACCGATAATGCACATCAATTTCTTGTATTAATATAAAATTATAATTGATATGAAAAATCGATGTATCATATATACCTTTAATACAAATCCATAATGTTTTATATCAATATACCAATTTTCATCATAAAAGAATATGTTAACCGGGATAAACTTGATTATTAATATTCTTTAACTTTTAAATGTTTACAATGAATTCATTTGAAACATGTAAATTATAAGTTTAACACTCAATCATACAAAATCAATTTATAAGATAAATGTTACTCCAACTTATATCTCTTTAATTGTTTTTTTTTAATCGATGTGGGACTTGAGGTAAGTCTTTTAGTTCTTAAACTTATAAATATATATATATATATATATATATATATATTTTACGAATTAAAATTACCAGGAAAATCTGCCAGCAAAGTTACGTACAAAATTTTTTTATCATTTAGTAAACATTACTAAATTTATTTTTACAAGAAAATCAGTAAGAAACAAGATAAAATTCTTACAGCATTTTCTGCAAATTTTTACTATGAAATTTTTTTTCTATGATCATTAAAATTGTAACAAAATTTGCAAAGAAAAATTTTGGATTATTTTTCATAAAAAAATTTGTAAGAAATTTCTGTAAATTATTTTTCACAAATAAATTTACAATAAAAATTTGTAAAATTATTATTACAAGAAAATTCATAAAAAAAATCTGCAAATATATTTTTGTAAGAAAATTTGCAAGAAAATAACATTTTTTTAATAGTGAAATCACCACAAATAAAACTATTTTGAAAACTTTTTTTAATATTATTTTCAACACACGAGTATAATTTATTCCTATAAATACAAATTAAATCTTACTATATACTATTAAGATTAGTAAACAATAGGATAATATATATAATTTTAAATTCAAATTTTATTGTCATAATTATAATTTCTATTTATATAAAAGAACACAAATCATACTAACGTTGTGTTTATTATGAGAAAGATAGAAAGTAAATAACAGGGGATGTGAAGAAATAGATATGTAAAAATAATTTTGTTGGTTTAAAATAAAAAAATTGTGTCAAATGAAGAATAAAAAAAGTGAGTCTCACACCTTTCTATTTTTACGTTAATCGCATTTATTGACGATTCTTTACTGACAGTTTCAAAACTTCCAAAAATGAACATTAATTGGATTTTATTTTTATACTTCTAACTGTTGGAACATCTCAATTTTTTAAAAATTTTTTAAACATATATTAGCGATTTTAAAATGTCAAAAAATATTATGTGAATAAATAAAAATCTTACTCGATTACACTTTCTTACGTAACGAATTCGAATACAAAATTAACTTTTATTTGAATACAAATTTTTCTTATTCAAATATTTTTTTATTATTCTAATTAGATTTTAACCTAAAAATTATTTTAATTCCTATATAAATACTTTTAGTTTCTTTTTGGTTCTTATAATTAAAAATAAATAAATAAATAAATAAAAAGCTACTGACATTAACAGTGAAATGACATGTTACTGATGCGTGTTAGTTTTTATGTTTTAATTCTTTTACATACATTATTGTTACATGTTAGTCTTTATATTTACACAAAATTTACCGTTCTAACTTTACAATTAGAAACTACTTATCTTAGTTCTTACACAAGCATTTTTTTATAGGTATTTTAGTCCTTATAAACATTTTTTTCTTTCTTTTTCCTCTTATTCACTTTCACCTTCTATTTTTTTCCTCATAAAAACATTTTTCCTCCCTTTATTTTGTGAATTTTATTTTGTTTAAATCCTCTCATATAAGTTAAATTCTATTAAGCATAAATTAAAGAGTCTTGAAGTTGTTGAATTCAATTTTTTTTTTGTCGAGATGTAATTGTAATATTCTGTTCATAGAGCTATTTTTGGAGATTGAGAGCCAATTTTTCCTCTTTCTTTTCTTTCATTTCTTTCTGGGCTAAGAATTCTCTTTTCCTTCTCCTTCTTTTCTTCAGTTGGCCAAAGTAGTAGGAAAAGTCTCAATTGCTGAGTTGCAGTTTGTCTTCAAAAATCATATGGAGCAAGCGAAGCTTCTTCCTTTTCTCTTCTCCTCTTAGCAAATTCTAACTCCCAAAGAGGTAAGGGAAGTTTGCCTTGGTTGTGTCTTGTGAATTTAATTTGGTGATTCTTTCAAATCCTTAATTTCTAAGTTGTGTTACTGGAATTGTAATGGTTGAATCGTGGATTTTGGGGGAAGTTGGTTTGGTTCTTGTAACACCCATAATAAGGGGGATTGATGAATGTTGAAATTTATGGTTGCATGTCTATTTTGTGTTGATTTTCAATTTTTTTATGTATTCTAGTTATTTAGATGAGTTCTTATGGTTTAGATGTAACATTGAAACTTGTAGGAAGCTTTGGATGGAATGAAAAGCTTCGAAAATGCCAAAATTCTGAAAAATAAAGATGGTCGCTGTCATGAAACGACTAAGCAAAATTGAAAAGAAAAAAAAGAGAGAAATTGAGTGTTTTTGAAAGGAAAGGACTAAGTCGTTTAGAAACAGCTAAGCGATTTTGGACATTATAATCAAGTGTGTCTTTAGAAGGAAATGACTAAGCTGTTTAGAAACGACTGAGCAGTTTTGCATATTAGAATTAGGTGTATTTCTATAAGGAATCTGCTGAGAAGTTTGAAAATGGTTGAGCGGTTTGGTGTTTTTTGAATTTGACTTTGTTGTCTTCCTAAAATTTGTAGTCCTAGATGTTAACTTTTCAATGGCTTTGGAATCACCTAAAAATGAGGTCTATAACTCCGATTATGACATTTTTAGTGAGCAAAGGTCAAACTGTAAACAATTTGGCAAATGATTGCTGTTTTTACCGGAGATCGGTCGTTGGGGACAATTTGTTGGGTAAGATCGGTGACCCTCCTTTGCTGGTACGCTTGCTGCTCCAAGATGGGGGTGGTACCTACAAAAAAGACTCCGATGTTAAAGTTAGTGTTTGTGGGTATATGAATCTCGTATAAGTAATGCACGTACCTTTGTGTGTATTAGGGTTTTGTTGGGCCTTGGGTCCAAGATCAGTTTATGACCTAATTGGATAGCGAGTCGATGTCTCCTAACGCGTGTCCGAGGTCACTCCGGGCTGTGATGCCGAGCTCGAGCTCGACATAGCGGTACGGATAGTACACTAGCCCCCCGAGCTCGAGCTCGGCATAGCGGTACGGATAGTACACTAGCCCCCCGAGCTCCGAAGACCGTAGGTCGAGGAGTTAAGACCGAGCTCGACAAGGGGTCGTGACTTTTCGCGTACGCCTATTTGTCATGATGCCATGTGTCATAACCGTCACCTCGTTCCCATAACGCGTGGGCGGCACGGTGACAAGATTATATTTTTATTTGTTTGATGACGTGGCCTCTTTGGGCCGATGTGGTGTTTCGATATCCATGTTTCATGGTCGAGCTGAGGAGCTCGGTAATAATGAGCTTACTGCTTGGTTAGGCTGGTAAACGTTTGACCGAGTTAGCAGATTGGTGAGGGACAAGTCGACAACTCGGCTGGCCAGTACACTTGCCCCCCAAGCACCGAGTGATGTAAGAGCAAAGGGGCTTCTGAGGAGTTCCCAAATTTGTTGTTTGAAGGTTCAAATTCGACCTTGTTAAGTAGATGTGATCTCAAGGTTCGGACTCGACCTTGGCATATCAAGGTTCGAACTCGACCTTGGCATATCAAGGTTCGAACTCGACCTTGGTTAAGAAAATGTGATCTCAAGGTTCGGACTCGACCTTGGCATATCATGGTTCGAACTCGACCTTGGTTAAGAAAATGTGATTTCAAGGTTCGGACTCGACCTTGGCATATCAAGGTTCGAACTCGACCTTTGTTAAGAAAATGTGATCTCAAGGTTCGGACTTGACCTTGGCATATCAAGGTTCGAACTCGACCTTGGTTAAGAAAATGTGATCTCAAGGTTCGAACTCGACCTTGGCATCAAGGTTCGGATTCGACCTTGGCAACGTAATTTGTATTTGAAGGTTCGAACCCGACTTTAACATCAAGGTTCGAACTTGACCTTGGCAAGTCGTCATGGTTAATGGAGTTGCTTTGTTGATTTATTTCTGAGGCGTGCCTCGTTAAAACCTTCCTTGGCCAAAAACCCTTTTCTTTAGTGGGAAAAAAGGCTGAGGAGGAAAAAGAGTACATCACTTGAATTTACAAGTTAAGAGAAATAAAATTTGAGGTGGGTGGAATTCCAAGTTCCAAATTTTCCTTTGGAGGGGTCTGTTCTTGCTTCTCCCCGTAATCGCCAAACAAGGTCGCCAACTTTAAATGTTCGTGGCCTGACCTTGGTCTTGTTTTCCTTGTGGTTTGTCGCGAATTGCGTTGCAGAACTCGTCCATGTCGGGAGGAGGTCGTCGACAAAGGCTGTCGACAAAAGGTCCTGGCTTCAACGCCATGAGCATGGAGTGCAGTGCGACCTCGGGGTTGAAGTTGCGGATTTTGACGGAGACGCCAGCGAAGCGCTCCATGAATGTCCTTAATGGTTCGTCGTCGCCCTGTATGAGGCTGGCCAAGGCGGCGGATGTGATGTGATGAGGTCGGATCGTTGCGTATTGCACCGTGAATCGCCTCACCAGAGTGTCGAAGCTATCGACTGATCCCATTGGCAATAGGGTATACCAGGCGAGTTCTGATCCCTTGAGCGAGGTTGGAAAAACCCTACACAGAATAGCATCTTCATTAGTGTATAGGTTTACCTGTGTGACGTATAAGTCAATGTGTTCATTTGGATCCGTCGTGCCGTCATAGCGGTCGACGTGGAGGGGCTTCCAGCCGAAAGGCAGAGGTGTCTCCATGATGCCGTCCACAAAGGGATGGCGACGAATGCTCGTCCGATTTCTAGGATCTTGAGCCGGAGCATTGCTGACTTCATGGGCCGACCTGTTCGTTGGCGCGTGAGACCGATGTGTGGCAGGTCGGGGAGTCGATGTGCTAGGCGCGATTGGGGGTTGAGAGACCGAGTTCCCCTCTTCTTCGTGTTGACTACTCGGTTGAGGGGGCTGATCAGAAAGGCGCCGAGGAAGCTGGGCGCGGATGCGCTCGTTCTCGGTGCGCAGCGCCGCTGGGTTAGCCTCATTCGCGGTACGCAGCGCCGCTAGGTCAGTTTCGTGCTTGGCACGGATGTTTTGCAGATTGGCGGTGTGTTGTTGCCTCATCTGCTCGACTTGTTCGATCAGCCTTCTCAATGCTGCTTCGTTATCCATGCTTGTCGTGCGATCTACGTCGTCTGTTACGCGTCTACTATGGCTTCGGGTGAATACCATAAGCGTGGCCGATAAGAGCTATCTTAATCGGCCCCACGGTGGGTGCCAAATGTTCTTACCGGAGATCGGTCGTAGGGGACGATCTGTTGGGTAAGATCGGTGAGCCTCCTTCGCTGGTATGCTTGTTGCTCCAAGATGGGGGTGGTACCTGCAAAAGAGACTCCGATGCTAAAGTTAGTGTTTGTGGGTGTATGAGTCTCGTATAAGTAATGCATGTACCTTTGTGTATATTAGGGTTTTGTTGAGCCTTGGGCCCAAGATCAGTTTATGACCTAATTGGATAGCGAGCCGATGTCGCCTAGCGCGTGTCCGAGGTCACTCCACGCTGTGATGCCGAGCTCGAGCTCGGCATAGCGGTACGGATAGTACAGTTGCGATTTTTGTAATTTTCAATATAGTATATGATGATTTAGAACTTGAAGTATTCATAAGGATTGTAGATAACATTTTTAACCTTCATATGAGATAAAGATGAGTTTGATTCGAGTAGTAGAACTCCAATTGTGTTGTGTTATGTGAAAATTGTCATTGTATGCTAATTGATGATTACATTGAAAATGATGTGTTAACTCTCTTATAGCATATGGTAATATATGATGTCCTAAGTTGTTATATAATGAATTGTTGATATTTAGATGATATTAAATGATAATAATTGATGATGAATATTTTTTATGTTGAGTTGTATATTGTTGATTAATTTAACGAAAGTGGAAAGTTGTAAAGTTGTATGCTATATAAAGTGATCGAGTTGTGGACATGTGGTTGAGATACATGTCTAAGTTGTGATACACAAATGCTAGAGGTGAATTAAGTTGTTTTAAAAGTTGCTTCCCTCTAGGGATAAAATATTTAATGAAATTTATTGTTAGTTTCACTTAAAAAATATACATTTTATACATAATGAGATATATTATATGTTTCATCCACTTCTCTTTATTTTATAGACGATATATATTTTACTTCATTTAATCTAAAGTATTTTACAGATAATTCATTTTGTTTAAAATAAAATCTTTCATTTATAATTAAAACTTAAAGGATTTAAAATCGTCTTTTAACTTAATATATAATAATAATAATAATAATAATAATAATAATATAAAAAAATATTTTGTCTGTGAAATATATATGTTAAAATATTAGTTAATAATTAAAAAAAGTTTTAAAACCATATACAAAGTCGAACACAATTATGAATTTATGATAAGTTTTAAAGAATATCATTTAAAGAATTATTTGTTCTAAAATAAATATTCTTCAAAAGAGACTTTTCTTCATTTGCTTACACATTACTGAACTAGAGCGGCAAAACCCTAAGCTCCTAAATTATTATCATGTTGGTGTCAGAGAGAGAATTGAGTGACATTAGAAAAGCCTGAATTTGAGTGAGTTAGACATTTTACCTAGATATTCATCGTATTTTACATGACACTGCTTCGAAGTTCATACCGATTATTGTTCATGTCAAAATTACTTTCTACACAACTCTTCTGTCTAATGTTAAATGTTCCAAAACCCAACGGTTGGCCACTGCGACAGGAAAATTCATATAATGTGTTTCAAAATCAACTCCTTGTAATATTTTTATTGTTTCATTAAAATGCGTATTTTTTTAATATAATTTTAAATTAGTATCCAAATATACACTTAATAATTGACAGAATATTTTCAATCTTGAGTTGGACTGATCTAGTGATGTAGATGTTGAAAGAACAATTTATGTGACGGAGATAATTTACGTAACCCGTATTCAATCCCTACCATGTAAAACTATGTTGGATCAACGAAGTTACAACTACAGACATGATTAGTTTATCGCGAGTACGGGGATCCCGTGACGGAAAAAAAAAATTCAGTTTTTAGAAGACAAAATTTATGGCTAAAAGCCTTTTTTCTTCTTCTAGAGTTTGGCCTTTTACGGAGCTCCAATGAGCTCTAGAGGAAGAAACTCTTCTGCTCGATAAAATATTATCACGTGATGAATAAAATTCCGTTTGCGGTTTAAAATAAAAGGCAAAACAACCAGACCCAATTTTGAATTTCATTTTACAAAAGATTGTGTTTGAGATATTATGAATGCGATTAGATTATTATGACATAGAGCTTAATGCAATACTTATTTAATAAATATTTTTTTTATTATGAAATGTTTATAATTTTTTTATTTTTTCTTCTCTAAAATTTAAAGTCATTATTTCTAAATTTTAATAATTATTTTAATATAAATAAATAACATTTATCTTAAGAATTTATAAAAATTTAGAGATTTCGAACACTAACATAATGTTATTATCGGTTGTGAGTAACACAAAAGATATTCACTTAATCCTTTAATAAATAAAATGATTAAAAATGATTACATAAAAAATAGGGATTGAAAGGGATCCTTCACAAAAATACTTCTTTTTCAGACTTTACTTACCTTTTGGTTAAACTACATTAGTCTTAATCGAAGCTTTAGAATATGATGTGAAACCAAAAGGCAATTTTAATTTTATAGAGATAAAAATAAAATAAAAAATTCAAAGACTAAAATTAAAACTTACTAACTTTATATAGATTAAAAACATATTTAAGCTTAAATTTAATTATAAAATATCAATATTTCATTAGTTCAAGTAAAATTAGAAGTGTCGAACACTAACATAAAGTCACTATCGACTATGAGTAACACAAAAGATGGTCACTTAATCTATTAATAAATAAAATATAATTGAAAATAGTCATATAAAAAATAGGGATTAAAAATGATCATTGATCAGACTATCTTTATCTTTTGGTCAAAACCAAATTAGTCTTAAGTTTCACCTTATAATACTGATGTGAAACCAAAAAATAGTTTCAATTTTATAGGGATGAAAAGAAAAAAGACTAAAATTAAAACTTGCCAATTTTGTAGGAATTAAAAATATATTTAAGCCAAAATTTAATCATAAAATATTAATATTTTATTAGTTCAAATAAAATTAAATTTCTTAATAATAAAATCTCATGTTCAAATCTTTTAAATAAAAAAATAATGTTAAAATATTTTTTTAATCCTAATAATTTTACTTATTTTACCTTTTAGTCTTTATACTTTAAAATAGTCAATTTTAGTCATATATTAACTTTTTTTTTAATCATTTTTAGTTTCTATAATTTAAGATAAATCATTTTAGTCCTTATATTTGCAACTTTTTAATCCTTTTAGTCTCTAACATTATTTTTTTTTGTAACATTGTCTATTTTATATTAACATGACAGAGATATTTAATTTTATGAAGGTAAAAAATTAGGTATCTTAATAGTGGATATCTCAGATGAGAATACAAAAAAGACACAAAGAGTCGATAAATTTAATTTAGAATAACTTTAACAAAATAAATTTGTCATAAAATACATAAAGTTGAATGAATACATATGTAACTTCAACATAAAAATTACAACACTAAAAAAATATATATATACCAACAAAGACAAAAAGATTAAAAACAATGCAAATATAAATACTAAAAAAATTTACCTTAAATAATACGATTTAGGGTTTAAGACACTATTATTTTAATTTTCCTGAAATGCAAAAATATCAACTTTAAACATTCAAATTCACTCGGGAAAATAACATTACATTGTTGACAATTAAATAGAGTCGGCCCGTGGGCCAACCCGACCCACCTTGAAAACGGGTCACGCCGTACCAAAATAAATAAAAATTTTATAGTAAGTGAGTATATTTCAACCCGTCCCACCCGGGTTGAACCCGTAGTGGGCCGGGCAGCCCACCAGCCTACTTTTTTTTTAAAATTAAAATTTGATTATGATTTATAATTAATTGTGTATAATTGGACATTAAAATTTTTTATTTTAGACTTTTATCATAGTTTGTATTTAATTTTGTATGATAAATTATGATTTATAACTATTAATGATGCTAATTTTATGATTATTATGTTAATTTATAGTTAATTTTAAATTTTAAATTTTATTGACAATTTTTTAAAATTTTTGGTGGGTTGGTGGGCAGACCTGTATAACCCACCAACCCATAGTGGACCAGACCGGGCCAAGAAAATTTTGAGAAAATTAAAAGTGAATCAGAACAGATTGACCCATTTTTAAAGTGAGTCAAGGTAGGTAACTCGTATGGCCGGATTACCCATTTTGCCAGCTATACAATTAAACATGGCTACCAACAGGAGCTCAGCACCTAAGAAACAGGCCTTACAAACGGTAAAAAGTTTGATCAATTCGTTAAAATGAAAAATGCAATATCAATAAACATTAAATACCCGATGGCAGAGGCCTGGAATGTTGAAATCTAAAATAAGCATCTAAAGGTGTTCACTTGGGACCTCCAAATTTGCTCATCATTTTCGCAACTACAGGAGCCACCTTTGGATTTGCTTGATGCTTGGCCAAATTAGCATGGTTCTTCATAACTGCACCAACCCCAAAATGAAAAAGGAGAAATTGCAATTAGTAACCAGCAAATCAAATACTTTCTCCATAATCAACTCTAAAATATGGGGCAAAAGAAGTAAGAAGTGGGTATAGGCAACATATTTATCATAACAGGGTTATCATCCCATATAATATATATATATATATATAGTAGATCTTTTCAGCTTGGGAACTTAGACCTTCAACGTGCAATTTTACGAATTTCATGACAAATCTAAACAAAGATCCCTATTAATAATTCTCTTAAACTTCTATGAACAGCTTGGCATGTGATGCCAGTTAAAAGTTTCTTAGAGCCACACAAAATACCTAGCCGAAACAATGTAAACAAATGCCAAATGGTCATTTGTTAATATTCAATGAGAGAGACAGAGAGCAGTTTCTTATAATTCTAATGTAAAGGATAGAGAAAGAGAGAGAGGAGTGCAGAGGATTTATATATTTCTCAGTCTAATCAACTCCAGTGAATAATTGGCTATTCCCGTCAAAATTATATGCAACAGTTGTTATTGAATATTGAGAATTTAAATCCAAAACTAACTGCAAAGACAAGCACATGGCATTGCAGTTTCAAAAAAGTCTGAAGCTTATGAACATTCAAGTTTTGGCACACATCAAATAGGTCCTCAAATGAGTATACAAACTAACTAGAATAGAAAAAGAATGGAACCAAACATTGGAACTGATAATTACCATCTTGAAGAGCAGCCATAACCTCCGGATCACTAAATGCCGTCATCAGATCAGGGTCCTGGGAAGCCTCCAGGCATTTACCAATAATTTGATTGAAGTGTTTCAAGATCTTAACCAATTAAGTATTTTAG
This sequence comes from Cajanus cajan, assembly GCF_000230855.2. NCBI lineage: Eukaryota > Viridiplantae > Streptophyta > Magnoliopsida > Fabales > Fabaceae > Cajanus > Cajanus cajan. The sequence goes on from NC_138521.1 coordinate 55,712,696, forward strand.
AGTGGATATTCGCCTTGCTTATGCTTGTTCACATTTGAGATAAGTTTACTTTAGTGCCCTGTTCTTTCAGGAATAATGCAATAAAAACATTAAACATGTACACTTTATTCACATGTCTATTTCAAGACAAGCAAGGATGTAATTCAGTTTGCAGCCTAAGCAATAAAGAAGAGAATATAACCTCCAAAACAGCATTTACATCACGCATTGCAGCATTGGGTTTCTTCATTTTGATGTAGACACTTGCTGTAAATGATTTATAAACTATTAAGAATGAATCCTTATCTTGGATGAAAAAAAGAAGAAAAAAAAACTAGTGAATGTAAAAAAGAGAACAATCAAATCAAGTCATACCTCTAGTTGCATACATAATGGCAGAGGTGGGATTGAGTAAAATTGTCTCGGTTAAGTTCTCGATTGCCTCCTCCAACTTACCAGGCATTACATGGTCAAATGATTATGATCCCCAATTACTGTTACAGTTTTAAACAATATCACCAGAAAGAATGACCTAAACACTTGAGAGATATTTGAAATTGGAGTGTTTGGAAGTGGGAGAGTTTGCAACATAGGCTGTTCAAAAGATGTAGCATATTTTGTTAATGAAATTTTTTTATCCTTTCTAAAGATCATGGACATAGGTGAGTTAAACTAAACCACATTAAATTCTCATATTATTATTATTGTAGTTGTGCTTTCATTTCCTACTCCATGCATGTTTATTTTGGTTCCTCGTCCATCCAATTCCTAACAAGTGCTATCCGAGCCTAGTTTGATTATGGTCATCTGTGTATGGAGAAACAGAGGGTAAAATGATCTGATGACACAATCACCACCTGCTATGTTATCTAGGGTGCCATTCTCAAGGAAGAATGTTGCCCCACACTCCGTGTGGTGCTATGAAATTTGAAATGCTGCTCTTTGATGGGATGAGTAGTTGCACAATATAACACTGACAGTGCACAATACATATGTGTATTTATTCATATCACCTGTTATGGAATTACCTAAACACTTAGAAAATAGGTAGCAAACTAGCAATAATAATTAGGTGGTAAGAGGTCACAAAAACTTAAAATGAGGATGTAAAGCATTGTTATCAATCAAACAATCAAATATCATGCACAGGAAAAATGAGAGAGAGAAAGAAGAAGAGATTTTTCTGAAATAAGATTTCACTCAAAGAAAAGGATTCTTCGTACTTTGTTTAGCATACACGGACTTTTATAGGCATTACAATTTATAAAACTTAATTACTAAGTAACTTTTAGTATTCTTCACTTTGAAGCAAATTAGAGACGGAGCAGCCATTGTGGAATAGTCAAAATTCCAAGCCCGTGTTGCAGTCATTCAACATTATCGGCTTGATTTAATTTTCTGACATTGCCTACCGTAAATTAAGCTTGTATCATAATTGTTAGAGGATTCTGGTTCATCAACAACTAGATCTGGTTGTCCCTCAAACTCTTCATAATTGTTAGAGATCACAATTTTCTTCTTTTGGGATTTAAAAGACCAATCCCACATGCCTTTCTCATCAAATGTCACATCTATATTGATAATGACCTTATTTGTCTCTGGATTGTAAAGTTTATATGCCTTTGAATTTGAGCTATAGCCAATGAAGTTGATTGGGACATGTGCATATGCTATGCATCCAAAAATTCTGAGATGTCTAATTGATGGTCTCCTTCCACTCCAAGCTTCTTCTGGTGTCTTGTCATGAACACTCTTTGTTGGACACCTATTCAAGATATAAACAGCAGTAGCAACTGCTTCTGCCCAAAACTCTCTAGGCATCTGTTTGGCCTTTAACATACATCTCACCATATCCATGATTGTTCTATTCTTTCTTTCAGCAACTCCATTCTGTTGAGGTGTGTATCTAGTTGTTAGTTGGTGTTGAATTCCATGTTGTTCAAAGAAATTTGTACAAGCAAGATATTCTTGGCCTCTGTCTGTTCTCAATACTTTAATCTTGCAACCACTTTGCTTTTCTAAAAATGCCTTAAACATTTTGAAGACATCACATGCTTTTGATTTCTGTTTCAAGAAGTGTACCCATGTCTTTCTACTAAAGTCATCAATAAAAGTAATAGAATATCTACTACCACCATGATTTGGGATCTCAACTGTGCACAAATCTGAATGAACTATCTCTAATAGCTTCTTCGCCCTCCAAGATACTCCAGTTGGGAATGATTCTCTATGCTTCTTTCCAATCTCACACGTCTCACAAACACCATTAGGAATATTCACAATAGCCAAGCCAAAAACATATTCTTTAATCCAGAGAAGTGAAAATGTCCAAAGCGCATATTCCACAACCAATCATTATTGGGAACAATAAAACTTTTCATGACAAATTTTCGAAGGAAATAAGCGATTGGGGTCATTTTTACCTTAGCTATAAATCTTCCACTTTTGTCTATCAACGTGCAGTATCCATGATGAATCTGCATGTTGTAACCTTTCTCTGATAGTTGTCCCATACTCAATAGATTGTGATGAAGACCAGGAGCATAGAAAACATCAGAGATAAAATTTTGCGAACCATCTTTCAATATAATATTAATTTGGTCTTTCCCTAAAATAGGAATATTTGTGTTGTTTCCAAATCTCACAGTAGATTCTATTGTTTCATCTAAAGATGAAAATAACTCCTTTTTCCCACACATATAATTGCTACATCCAGTATCCAAGTACCAAATATTTTCATCCTCAGAAAATGTATTGCTTGCCAAAAATAAACTTTGTGGATTATAAGAATTCTCACCAATATTTTGATGACTTTCTGCCACGTTCGCCTGTTGTTTAAATCTACATTCTGTAGCTTTGTGCCCAAACTTTCCACAGTAGAAGCAATTAAAGTTTTCTCTTTGTTGGTAATTGTTACCACGTCCTTTTCCACGGTTGGCAACACCAAAAGTATTTCCTCCTCTTTGGTTGAATGATCCAAGATTATTATCTCGTCCTTGATTGAAATTTCCACGTCCTCTGCCTCTATAGTTTTCTCGACCTCTTCCTTTATAATTTCCTCTTCCTCCATTATTGTAATTATCACGACCTCTACTTTCTGTACTTTGATTGGTTTCAGCTATATTGTTAAGATTCACCTGACTTTTTAAAGCTTCTTCATTTACTTTTTCTGTCTTCTCTAAGATTTTGCTCACATGACTTTCAATGTTTCCCTGCAACTCTGCTACAGTCATGATGTCTGTATCATGGGACTCAATTATTGTAGTTACCACATGATCAAACTTCATCGGCATTGTTCAAAGAATTTTTTTCCACCACTTTGCTATCAGGAATATCTTCTCCATATACTCTCATTTTGTTGACGAAATCTGTAACTTGTGAAAAATATTGTTCCACGGATTCAGAATTTGACATTTCATATCTTTCATATTCCCTTCGCAAAGATTGCAACTTGGATTTTTGAGCTTTCTCTACACCTTTATATGACAACTTCAAAATATTCCATGCTTCTTTAGCAATTTTGGCATTTGCAATTTTGCCAAAAATAGAATAATCTACTCCTTGGTGAATTTGTGACAGCGCCAATTGGTCCCTTCTCCTAGCAGTATCACCAGCTCCTTCTACTAATCCCGGTTCAACAAAGCTCCAAATATTGTGAGCTCTTAAATGTGTGGCCATCAAAGTCTCCCAATAACTAAAATCTAATTTCCCATCTAACTTGGGACCAAACCAAATAATATTGTAACTGGTGGCCATATCTCTCTCTCAAAGATATAACAACTCTATCTTTTTTTTTTAACAAAGTGAGAACCCTCTTGTTCCTCACTCAAATATTTTTTTCTTTTCACTCACACTATCACTGGACTCTTAAGCTCTGATACCAATTGTTATCAATCAAACAATCAAATATCATGCACAACAAAAACGAGAGAGAGAAGTGTAACGACCCACCTTAGGTCATCACATAAATCATCAATCATAATAAATAATATATAATAAAGAAAATATTAGAGCAAAAGCCAGCTACACTAGAGTGTAAAAATTGTTTTCATAATAGCAAACATAAATATATTAGTCATTCTCAGTAAAATTATACAGTCATCCAAAATATATTAACATTAACCATCAACAGAAACACCCTAGGTGCTGGTCAAGCTCTAAGCCTAGCCACTTCTCAAAGCAGCTACCCAGAAGACTCCTTGCTATCCCATGGCCTCACACCTAATCTGCTCCCCCACATAGTGAGATCATCACAGTTCCACCACATGGAAACATAAGGGTTAGCACGTATAAAACCAACCATAGTATAAATATCATTTAACAATTATTTATTCAAGCCAACATGTATTTCCAAGATAGATATAAACCAATATAATGTATACACCTCCATGCCAATGCATACATATTAATTAAAGAAATCCATAACCATAGTATACAATCCATACCATATGTATACATAATCTACATCCAAAGCAAAGTCACACCACCGTATAATCCATGATGTAACCAACACATCCAAACCAAATGTTGGCCTCAACACCTATCCAAACCAAGTGTTGATACGGTGAAACATGTCAGCAACCCATGTCTCACGCCTAACCTCTCATGGAAAGTATACAGTTGGATTACGTCGTCACGTAACCCTGGTGGGGTCACCTCATCCATCGGTATGACTCGACCCAGACCCATACCGGTAGCAAATAGATACTTAGAGGAGTACTTCAGAATCCACCTAACATCTGAAGTGGTTTACTATATAATCCTTGGAAAAGTTCCAAATTGGAAATCCTCACAATGGGATTCCGAAATTTCATATTTTCTCCAAAGATTATATCCCTGATCTCACCAAGAGATCTCCCATCCATAACCTTACTCCTCTCAGTCCTATTTACTTTTCCAAACCACATACACATAACATACTTCATAATTATATATATAAACATAATCATAACCATAACCATGCCAAATTAAATATCCAAAACAACCATCAACTTAAATAAATAACAACCTTCATACAAACAAAATCGCATATTAAAAGTTATACTACTCCTATCATGCTCATATATATTAGATTAAGTCTTATAAGTACTACCCTTACTTAGCATACTAGATTAATTTTATAAATGCCACCCTTACTTGGATAAACCTGAATTGAAACTCGGGCAGAAACTGAGACTATAGCACAGCTGCCTCCCCAAGGCTCCTTCCGTCTAAAATAGGGGCCGGAGCTAAAACTAGGACAGAACCTCCTCCTCTAGATTTCCCTTGGTCTTCAAAGAGAAGAAGAGGGAAAGAAGAGAGTATGAGAGAAGAGAGAATGAGAATTGAGGGATGAGAAGTATTTCTTGGGATGGTTTGCAATGGAGAAGTGAAGGCCTATTTATAGCCTCCAAAACATATTAAAAAAATGTAAAATAATGGAGAAAAGATAGACAAAACTAAGTGGAATGAATTAGTGGAATGAATTATAGAAGTTGGTGGGATGAATTAATGGAGTTGGTGTGAATTAATGGAGTTGGTGCCATGTTCTTTTCCGCACCGACTTTGGCTACTGATTTGGACCTTATAGACAGCCGAATCTGAAAATATTTCCTTCATGAAAGTTGTAGGATTTTCTCTTATCGTTCCATAGCCACCAAGTTTGTATCATTTGAACAACCACCGACCAAGTTATACTCCAAACACCGAGGCTTGCCAATCAACCCAGCGAGAAACAATTGTATTAATAAAAGTCCAATTTTGACCTCCTAAACGACCGATTTTGCAAATGGCTATTTCTTCAAAAGTTGTGCGTTTTTCTCTTAGATTTCCATTGACACCAATTTTGCATCATTTGGACCATCACAGCCCAAGTTATGCCTCGGACACTGAGACTAGTCAGTCAGCCCAGCGAGAAATGATTCTAAAAAAAACATTTCACAACTATCTAATTAGATCCAACAACACACATATCTTTCTAAGCATAAATGGAGTGTGAATTATCTATAATTGAAGTAAAATATAACCACCAAATTATGACCAGATACCACATAGTAATAATGACAATAATAATAATAATAATAGTAATAATCATGTTGAAAACTGAGATGTTACAATTCTCCCCAACAACAAAAATTTTCGTCCTCGAAAATTCACTTACTCAAAAGAGATATGGGTATTGATCCTTCATATTGTCTTCCAACTCCCAAGTGGCTTCATTAGTGTCTGCATCCCAAATAACCTTCACCAAATTGATAGATTTACCTCGCAACTTCTTAACTCTCTTGTCTGCCACTGAAACTGGTTGTTTCTCAAAAGTTAAATTCTCCTTCACTTGCACTGCCTCTGATTCCAAGACATGACTCGGATCGTGAATATACTTCCTCAGTTGTGACACATGGAACACATCATGCAAATTATATAGGAATGGAGGTAATGCAATCTGATATGCCACTGCTCCAATCCTCTTGAGAATTTGATACGGTCCCAATAAACTTAGGATTCAACTTCTTAGTTTTAATAGCTCTTCCCACACCTGTGGTAGGAGTCACCCTCAAAAATACATGTTCTCCTTCTTTAAACCAACACAAAGGTGTTCTACATTTCCTCACATATAGAGTTTCAAATGGTGCCATTCCTATACATGCGTGAAAATTGTTTTTATAAGTGAACTCGACCAAAGGCAACATTTCTTCCCAACTCCCTAGATGATCCAAAATACAAGCCCTCAACAAGTCCTCCAAAGATTGGATAGTCCTCTCAGACTGCCCATCAGTCTGTGGGTGATAAGCAGAACTGAGTCTCAACTTAGTCCCTAACGCCTGATGCAAACTCTTCCAAAATCAAGATGTAAAACGAGGATCCCTATCAGAGATGATACTGGAGGGCACACCATGTAATCTAACAATCTCCTTAATATACACTTGAGTTAACCTTTCTAAGGACCACTTTATATTCACCGGAAGGAAATGAGCACACTTAGTTAATCTATCCATGATCACCCAAATAGAATCACAATTCTTAGCAGACTTTGGTAATCCAACAACAAAATCCATGGTTATACTATCCCATTTCCATTCAGGGATCTCCATTATTTGTAACAAACCTCCTAGTTTTTGATGTTCCACTTTAGCTTTCTGACACACAATGTAAGATGCAACATACTCAGCTATCTCCTTTTTCATTCCATTCCACCAAAACATTTTCTTCAAATCTTGATACATTTTTGTCATACCCGGATGTACACTCAACTTGCTTTTATGACCTCCCTCAAGTATCAACTTCTTCAACTCTCCATCTTGTGGAATACAAATTCTGCCTTTGTACCTTAAAACCCCATCCATATCTTGTTCAAGATTCTTCCTAAACCTCCTAGGAAAACCCACAACAAAGTTTATACACATTATCTCATTTCCAAATAGGAACATCTAAAGGCTACAAAAGTCCTAAAAGGCACCTAATGTTCTGTCTCAGACTTATACTTTACTAAATATGAGTACACACCATCCTCTATTCCTCTCTACACTTAAGGCCACCATGCTTCCACTGCACGACTTTGATACACCTTAGTAGCTCCTCAATGGATACTAAGAGAACACTTGTGTCCTCCCTTTAAGATCATCTTCCTAAATTCAAGATTACTAGGCCATAGATCCTATTATTGAACCCCAAAACGTCATCAATTTCCACTCGTAAAGGGCTATTTATACCCACCCCTACTAATCCTCTCCACTTGGTTCACTAAGAAAGAATTTAACTCCTAGGCTTCTCTAATCTCGTCCATTAATTCATTAGTTACTTTCAACATACTAAATTCAATGCTCCTAAGGGTGAGCTCACACATCACGCTTAAGTCTCTAAGTTCTTTAGTCAAATCCAACCCTTAAATCATCAAATGTGGTAGGCGAAAGATCATCCTACTCAAGGTATCTGCCAGAATAATATTTTCATTTCTACGACCCTCTCCAAAAATCATGTGCCTAAGCGTAAGTTTTACACAGAATCAATCTCCAAGTCTTACCACCTCATCTATACCGAAGGCAGCTCTTATCCACTACCTTGTCCTATATCCTCTTGTCTTGTTTTCAAAATGAATCAACTAATTATGCTTCTCCAATTTCCTTCAATAATTCACTTGTTACTTTAGTCATACCTAGTCTCATACTACTAAGGGTAACCTCATAAGCCAAACTTAAATCTTTAGACCAAACCAAAAGATCTATCTCTCTAACCATAAGGGAAGATATATCTAGAGGTCTTCTACTCAAAGTATCAACCACCATACTAGCTTTGCCCAAATGACAATTAAGATCAAAATCCTAGTCCTTAAAAATTCCAATTATCTCTTCTTGTCAATAGATATTTAAAATTCTTATGATCGCTAAAAACCTCTAGCTTAGAATCATATATGTAGTGTCTCCAAATCTTAATTAAAATTGCTAACTCAAGGTCATGGGTAAGGTAATTCCTCTCATGAATTTTCAATTACCTAGAATCACAAGCTACTATCTTTCCTTCATGCATCAACACTCTTCCCGAATCTATCTTAGTAGCTATAGGAAAAGAAAGCAAAGCGATTCCTGTAGTAGAGGCGAGTGAGATGAGAGTAGCCTAAACCTCGAACTGCTATCTTAGAAATTTACTTAATAAATCTCCTATAAATTATCCTAAGAAAACTCTTAATTTTACTAATTGAATTAGGTATCTCTCACTACAACTTCTACCTTAGGTAGCTCTATGTTAAACCTTCACAAGAAATTACATGGCCTAAAACACGCACCTAATACAATCAGAGTCATACTTAGATAATCTAGCCTAAGTTTATCTTGGATATATCTTCACACTTAACTCTAATATGATGGTATCACATCCTAAGATCAAAACCTTTCATTAACACACAAATATCCATTAATTGATCCATAAGGTCACATACTTGCATATCAATTCATATTAGAATACTTCCTTCACATATACTATCCCTAAGCATATATGAATTGATCACCATGAACCAAGCATATCATTTTAATCAACCTTTCAATGACCAAACCTCAAAACATCACCAAATCTATTTTATCCTTGTTATGCCTATCATGACAGTATATATCTATAGAGTTATACTCATCCAAATGATTTCAAACCTGTCTTAAATGAAAGCTAAATGAATAAGCTACAACTCTTAAGATTTCAAAAAGATCACCTTCCTAACTAAAATTTCAACAATCACTTCAAGTATATTCAGCTCTAACAACTAGACTTCTGATCACCAAAGCAGTCATAACTAGAGTTCTAGACCTGCTTTTTACCTGATTCCAGTTCCATTAGAAAGATAGTATCTAAAGCCATAATTCTCATAAAGACCACAAAATCAGATTCTATCAATATGATACTCATACTGGCACAACAAAATTTCAACAAAAATAATCCCCATATCATACAGCATTAGTGTACTAACATACCTTAATCATTCCAAACTCACTCCTTTCCACCTTAAACTCATATTCAAGCTTTTCATTACAATCCTAAACCAAAACAGCTCACAAAATAAAATTCACATACTACCTCAACCATAAAAGTTATCATGCAAGCACCAACACTCAAGGAACGTTCCAATCTCCCATCAAAACTTCAATTCTCAGATACAACCTCTTTGGATTCAATCACTACTACTATAGATTCCTAAATTCCATTAATTGTAAACTCTTGCCAAATCAATGTCTCACCTAAATCTAAGGTGTCAATAATTTCTAGTTGATTATCAAGGCTTTATTCATACTATTGGTACCTAAGCTCACCATAAAGTATTCTATTATCCAATAGTAGCAGCAATTAGCTCCATAGCTCGAGCAATTTGCCGCCCATCCATGCTTGAAGAAGAATTAGAATGATTTCCCCTACCAGTCATCCTAAAAAGGTCAAAGAACTTTATGAGTTTACACGAAACTCATAAGAAATTCCTAATCAAGATTAAGAAACTCATGAGTTACTCATGAAGTTCCTTTCAAAATTCGTTTCCATACAACGGAAACATAACAAGACCATTCCCCACAAATCCTAAAGAGACTTGACCAGCTCTGATACCAAAATTGTAACGACCCACCTTAGGTCATCACATAAATCATCAATCATAATAAATAATATATAATAAAGAAAATATTAGAGCAAAAGCCAGCTACGCTAGAGTGTAAAAATTGTTTTCATAATAGCAAACATAAATATATTAGTCATTCTCAGTAAAATTATACAGTCATCCAAAATATATTAACATTAACCATCAACAGAAACACCCTAGGTGCTGGTCAAGCTCTAAGCCTAGCCACTTCTCAAAGCAGCTACCCAGAAGACTCCTTGCTATCCCATGGCCTCACACCTAATCTGCTCCCCCACATAGTGAGATCATCACAGTTCCACCACATGGAAACATAAGGGTTAGCACGTATAAAACCAACCATAGTATAAATATCATTTAACAATTATTTATTCAAGCCAACATGTATTTCCAAGATAGATATAAACCAATATAATGTATACACCTCCATGCCAATGCATACATATTAATTAAAGAAATCCATAACCATAGTATACAATCCATACCATATGTATACATAATCTACATCCAAAGCAAAGTCACACCACCGTATAATCCATGATGTAACCAACACATCCAAACCAACTGTTGGCCTCAACACCTATCCAAACCAAGTGTTGATACGGTGAAACATGTCAGCAACCCATGTCTCACGCCTAACCTCTCATGGAAAGTATACAGTTGGATTACGTCGTCACGTAACCCTGGTGGGGTCACCTCATCCATCGGTATGACTCGACCCAGACCCATACCGGTAGCAAATAGATACTTAGAGGAGTACTTCAGAATCCACCTAACATCTGAAGTGGTTTACTATATAATCCTTGGAAAAGTTCCAAATTGGAAATCCTCACAATGGGATTCCGAAATTTCATATTTTCTCCAAAGATTATATCCCTGATCTCACCAAGAGATCTCCCATCCATAACCTTACTCCTCTCAGTCCTATTTACTTTTCCAAACCACATACACATAACATACTTCATAATTATATATATAAACATAATCATAACCATAACCATGCCAAATTAAATATCCAAAACAACCATCAACTTAAATAAATAACAACCTTCATACAAACAAAATCGCATATTAAAAGTTATACTACTCCTATCATGCTCATATATATTAGATTAAGTCTTATAAGTACTACCCTTACTTAGCATACTAGATTAATTTTATAAATGCCACCCTTACTTGGATAAACCTGAATTGAAACTCGGGCAGAAACTGAGACTATAGCACAGCTGCCTCCCCAAGGCTCCTTCCGTCTAAAATAGGGGCCGGAGCTAAAACTAGGACAGAACCTCCTCCTCTAGATTTCCCTTGGTCTTCAAAGAGAAGAAGAGGGAAAGAAGAGAGTATGAGAGAAGAGAGAATGAGAATTGAGGGATGAGAAGTATTTCTTGGGATGGTTTGCAATGGAGAAGTGAAGGCCTATTTATAGCCTCCAAAACATATTAAAAAAATGTAAAATAATGGAGAAAAGATAGACAAAACTAAGTGGAATGAATTAGTGGAATGAATTATAGAAGTTGGTGGGATGAATTAATGGAGTTGGTGTGAATTAATGGAGTTGGTGCCATGTTCTTTTCCGCACCGACTTTGGCTACTGATTTGGACCTTATAGACAGCCGAATCTGAAAATATTTCCTTCATGAAAGTTGTAGGATTTTCTCTTATCGTTCCATAGCCACCTAGTTTGTATCATTTGAACAACCACCGACCAAGTTATACTCCAAACACCGAGGCTTGCCAATCAACCCAGCGAGAAACAATTGTATTAATAAAAGTCCAATTTTGACCTCCTAAACGACCGATTTTGCAAATGGCTATTTCTGCAAAAGTTGTGCGTTTTTCTCTTAGATTTCCATTGACACCAATTTTGCATCATTTGGACCATCACAGCCCAAGTTATGCCTCGGACACTGAGACTAGTCAGTCAGCCCAGCGAGAAATGATTCTAAAAAAAACATTTCACAACTATCTAATTAGATCCAACAACACACATATCTTTCTAAGCATAAATGGAGTGTGAATTATCTATAATTGAAGTAAAATATAACCACCAAATTATGACCAGATACCACATAGTAATAATGACAATAATAATAATAATAATAATAGTAATAATCATGTTGAAAACTGAGATGTTACAAGAAGGAAGAAGAGATTTTTCTAAAATAAGATTTCACTCAAAGAAAAGGATTCTACGTACTTTGTTTAGCATACACTACCTTTTATAGGCATTACAATTTATAAAACTTAATTACTAAGTAACTTTTAGTATTCTTCACTTTGAAGCAAATTAGAAACGGTGCAGCCATTGTGAAATAGTCAAAATTTCAAGTCCGTGTTGCAGCCATTCAACATTATCGGCTTGATTTAATTTTCTGACATAAAGCATCAAATCAAACTCTATACATTTAACATTGATTTCAAAATGACAAATAACGCAAGACACAACAAAAATGATGTCAGTTACATGTTATGAACCAGACAGATATACAAGCTTCCTAGCACTACATATACGGTTAACACTACATTTTTATCCTTGAATCTAACAAATTTTTTACTAAAATAATTTTTTTTTAAAATTTTACCAAAAAAGCACCTGTACCACTTTATTTACCAAATAACACCTTTCACTATTCACGTTCAGAATTCAGTTTTCCGGGAATCGAATTCTGAGTTGTTAAATTTTATTTTTTTTGCTTTTTGGGTCTGAGCATGGTGTAAAACTGGATCCGGAACGGCCCGTTCTAAAAGGAGAACGGCCCGTTCTCCTTATAGAACGACCCGTTCTCCTTGCAGAACGGGCTGTTCTCCTTTCAGAACGGATCGTTCCGGATGAAAAAAATACACACATGACGAATGGATCAAAACGGGCCGTTCTGCTTGGACGTTCTAGTTTCAAAATTAACAGACTACGCATACAAGCAGAACGACCCGTTCTGCTTGGAGAACGGGCCGTCCCAGTTGCAACATTAACACACAACTCGAACTACAAACAAAAATGAAAAAAAGTTTAAACACTACTCAGAATTCGGTTCTCCGGGACCGAATTCTGAGCCAAAAAAAAAATAAAAAAAAATTGAAATTCAGAAATTTTGAGTGTGAACAGTAAAAGGTGCTACTTCTGTAAATAAATTAGAAGTTTTGGTAAAAAAAAAATTTAAAAAAAAATTATTTCAGTAAAAAATTCTGAATCCAACAGGTTCCTTCATGCCTACCCCAAAATCTAAGAGTCCACAACCCGAGCCATTAAAAAATTGTAATATACCTTAATGTATAGGACTTTTTTTCTATCTTCTAAGGATCACTGACACACATACTTAGGACCAGTTGTCTTATTTATTGTTTTTGTATTTCACTATTTCCTTTTCTTGTGCATTGATTGTGGATGCATCCACACCCCAATAATAACCATGAAACATAAATAAATCACATAGCATTATTCACTTTAGAAGATTTGTAACCTTCAAAAATCGCTTCCATGGCTTTCATTTTGGCCATGTGCGAAACGTCACAAATATTATATTATTTATTTATAAAAGTGAACAAAAGTTGGTGTCCAATTGAAAAGGGAATGACTCATCTTAGAATGTGAGTTCCTTTGTTATCGATATGAAGACCTTGCTAGTTGACAATTTGTAAATATCTATACAAGTGCTCATAGAGTCTTGAGATCTATTATGATAAACTCAAGAACCAACTCACTTAAACATTAATTATATATATATATATATATATATATATATATATATGACTTTATTTATAAAATTCAGGAATGGAGATCCGTGGGGTGGGAATCGCAACTAATGGTGTTTTCTTTTTTAGAACAATACCAAATTTTTCGGACAAGTCCAACTTTTCATTTTGGGGTATTGTCCAATCAAATAAGTGTAGAAGTGTGGCAATAAAATACAAAACAGTCCTTTCAGCCATTGGTATTCCTGCACAAATTCTTCTTCCAGATCCAAAGGGAAAATAATTGAAGTCCTTGCCACTGAAATCCCATTTTGTATCCAAGAATCTTGTAGGATCAAACTCCAATGGTTTCTCCCAAAGTGAAGGGTCTCTATGAATAGCCCATGCATTCACAAACACGCGAGATCCCTTTGGAATTGTGTAGCCTGCCACAGTGATAGTTTGACTAGGACAATGAGGGACTAGAAGTGGAAGTGTAGGATGCAATCGAAGAGTTTCTTTCATCACCGCTTGCAAGTAAGACAAGTTATGAATGTGAGATTCTTCTACCATGTTATCTTTCCCAACCACAATTGTCAATTCCTCTTGGATTTTCTCCATGACTTCTGGCTTATGCAATATTTCTGCCATGGCAAACTCAATCGTGTTGGAAGAAGTGTCGGTCCCACCGATAACCATATCCTATTTATGATCATCAAGATTTTCATAATTTAGTATGATGCAAGTTGCAGAGTAAAAATTGAGAGTCGTGAATGAGAAGAAACGTACCATAAGCAGGGCTTTGACGTGGGTGATGGTGAATGGGGTCTTGGAATCAGCACCATATCCGTCCTCCTTCAACTTCAACAAAAACTGCAAAAAGTCCTTCCTATCTTCGCATTCAATAGTCAACCGTTGACCGATCATTCTTTCGAATATCTCATCGAAGCGGGGCACCAGCGCATGCATCTGTTTCTCCACACCTTGCAAATCGAAGCGGGCCAACCCGGGAAAAAAGTCCGAGACGTTGGGCTTCCCCAAAAGCTGCGTCATCTCCGCCACCAACTCCCTGAACTCCGCCCCCAAGCTTTCTCTCTCCGCCCCTTCCACCGCCCCACCCCACATCATATTCGTTATCACGTTCATCACCGTCAGAAACCCCTGCTCCCCCACGTTCACCGCGCTCCCCGCTCGCTCGTACAGATACGCCACCGTTTTGCGCATCTCCTTGCGGCGGAGATCGTACACGGAATCCAGGGTGGTGTTGCTCAGCATCTTCAGCACGCACACTTTCCGCAGCATCCGCCACTCGGCTCCGTACGGGCTCCACACTATGTCGGACCCGCCGTAGCTGGCGGCCCTCCCGGCGGCGGGGACGTCGCGGTTGGCGAAAACGGTGTCGTGGTCTTTGAGCACCTCGCGGGCCATGGGCGGTGAAGTCAAGACGATGCCGAGCTTGCTCCCGAGTTGGAGCTTGAAGATTGGGCCGTGGATCTGGGCCAGGGCGGCGAAGTAAGTGTGGAGTTGTGGGTCCAAGGATAGAAGGTTCCCGAAGATAGGGAGGCCCGGTGGACCCGGTGGCAGGGTTTGGGCCTTGGGCTTGAGCCATGCGTAGGAAGTGAGGGCGGAAATGAGGAAGAATGCTAGAAGGATGGGTGTGATATGGTTTTGCCAATACTCAACTGTTAAGAGGCTTTGAAGGAAAGCTGAGTGGAGAATCATGTTTGTGTTATTGCGTTGGGAATTCAGATGGGGCATTGATTAGACACCGATATTAAGATGAGATATATAACAAGTTTAATAGTTGATGCAACAAGTTGCATGGTTAATACTTAATAATGCCATGAAAATCTTCAGACAACAAGACAGAAAAGAATTGTATGAATCGCCAAGGATATTGGAAAACGACAAACGGAATCTTCGACAAATTTGCCTCGTCATTGGTGCCTTGCGCGGCACCTCAACGCGCACCAACCACAATTCAAATAAAGTTTTAAAATAAATGTATATTTTATAATTTAACTTTGATTGTGGCTTAGTTTTAATGTTTTAAAAATTAATGTAGAGATATTTTATATTTAATTATTTTAAAATATTTTTTTTCTTCTAGTAGAAATAAGAAGTATATGAGTATGTTTGACCTAGCTTTTTTTTTTTAATAAGTAACTTTTAAGTCAAAACTTCAAATAAAAATAAGTAAAACATGTTTGTTAAATTTAATTTTTTAGCTTAAAAGTTCATTTTAAGCTACAAGTATTTGGAATTTTAAAAATTTTAAATATACATAAAATTAGTTATCTCATTCAATAAAAAGTATATTTATAAAATAAAAAAATATTATGTAAATAATATTAAAATTAATAATAATAACAAATAAAAAATATTGAAGATCAATATAATGAAAGTTTAATTTTAAAAATGTTAAAAATTACTCTAAAATAATATATATAATATCAATTGAAAATTTTAAATTTAAATTATAAATTATAAAATATTTAAGTCATTATATACAATAAAAAAATTTATAAATAAATTAAATTAAATTTTAAAACATATATTATATGTCAAAAATTCAATAAAATAAATGGTTATATTCAAATATTATTTTTCAAGAAAAATTAATTACCAATCAAAAATTATATTCTTTATTTATAAAAATGAACAAAAGGTTGGTTTAGTTGAGAAGGAGTAAATTTTAACTACATAGTCATTACACCTCATAAATCAATTATTACTAATTTGCAAGTTGTTGTAATGTGATATCAAAATTCATGTAACAACATAAATATCCTATTCGATTTGGTTTTAGGTGCCCAAACCACTTGCTTAGCAAATGGACATCCAAGCCTATGAAAATATAGTAAAATCAAAAAATATAAGATATGTGGACATGATATATATATATAATATATAATACGAATAATATGATAAAAAATTGTATATTAGTATGACAATAAATTATTAAAAAACATCATATTTCACAAACAAAAAAGTTTTTTTTTTATTTTTTTAAAAATCCTCCCTTCATTATTTTTACTTTTATTAAGATTTTTTATTTTTTATCACGTGAAGGTTAAGTAAAGAGAGACAATAATGATTTTCTTTCTTATTTATGTTTTTATCAAGATATTTTTTAAAAAAAATCTCAAATCCTCCCTTCTTTTTTTCTATTTTTATCAGGATTTTTTTCTTTTTTCTTTTGTAAAAAAATCTTAAATTCTTCCTTTTTTCTATTTTTCTTGATATTTATTCTTCTTTTAAAAAAAACTTAAATTCTCCCTTGTTTATTTATGTTTTTCTTGAGATTTATTCTTCTTTTTTTAAAAAAAAATCTCAAAGTCTCTCATCTTTAATTTTATTTTTATCAAGATTTATTTATTTTTTTTATAAAAAAAAACCTCGAATCCGCGTATCAGATAATGCGTCAAGATGTATTTGTGTTCATTTGTAAGTATCCGCGATAAAGACATGTCAATTTTGTAAGTATCTGCAATGTAGACATGTCTGATTTGTATGTACATGATTTGTTGAAGTGTCTAAGGCACAACCTCTAAGCTCCAAAAGAGCGTCGGGTTGGGGGGACATGACAATCTCATGTCGTGTCTATGCAACATTGGTCCAAGCCCATGGTTCAATAAGAATTTGGGTCATCCAAGTCCAATAAATTCAACATGGTTTTAGCTAGTTATACCTCTCATAAATTACTAATTACACCTTCAAAATAAAATCAATACAAACACAAAAATTCTTATACTACTTAGCTAAAATACAAGGCCAAAAACAAAGAAAAAATATTTACAAGAAAAAATATATAGAAAGAAAAGAAAATAAGCTACTAAAATAACTCAAAGCTCAATAAACCTTCAAGTCTAGCATACTTTTCTTGGTTCCTTTTGAACTTGGCCTCTAGACATGATGTCATTATATAATATCATAATTTTGTATAACTAAAATAAAAATAAAAAATTATTATATATATATATATATATATATATATATATTGTTTAAAGTGTATGTAAAAATCTACAAATAATATTTAAGTTTAAATTTTAATAAAATATAATAATATATATTAACAATTTTATATTTAGAATAGAAAATTTTAAATTAATATAATTAAAATATAGAATACAAAATATCATGATATAAAAAATTATAAATTAATATAAATAACTAAATCATATTTTTATAAGAAAATTATTAAAAAAATATTAAACAACATAATTTATTTTAATTATAATTTTTAGTAAATATGTTTATTTATTTATCAAAAGAATATTTTAAAAGATTAGAATATATATATATATATATATATATATATATGTATGTGTGTGTTAGTTCAACTCAGCCTGAAACAAATCTTGACCTATTTTTATTAATTTTAAGTCGGCTCATCCGATTTCTTATCAATTCTTTTATATATTATTTTTGTGGTTCTTCTAAATTAATAGACCGATCGATTTCCAATTCTTTTTAACAACATAACAAAAAAATCCTTTCATTTAAGAAAAAGTCTATAAACACTTATACGTGATTCATTTATTCATGTTTAATTTATACAAATAGATATTTTATACTGTAAAGTATTTTTTTTAAAATTAATATTTTAAGATATTAAAATTTAATTTAAAAACAAATATTATAAATATAAATTGAAATAGTTGAAAAATTGCAAATACTCTTGTTAAGATATAATTTCTAAAAATGTTATTAATGAAAAAAAAACCTACAAACACCAGCACGATTTAATTATTTATATTTAATATATAAAGATAAATTTGTATCAAATTCTTACGTCTCTCTTTTATGTACATTTAAATATGTTATTACGTACCTTTAATAATAGATTTATATTTAAATTAATATTACCGGGAAAAATCCATCCTTATCCGGTTATCCCTGTTTTGTATATTATCAAATTTGTTGTGTGATCCACATAATTTATCTTCTCTTATATTAAAATATACAGGGACATTTTAATGAACGGCACACAATCTTCAGTTTCTACGAAAACACGAAGTGTGACTACTGACTTTGTTTTGTTTCATTTCCAACCACTGAGCTAATCCACTAGAGTCATTTGGCCTAATCATAATTTATTTTTACACTCCAATTCTGTTTCCCTCTTGCAACAAAATAAAACATAATTCGAAAGAAATTCACTTAAGAAATAAGAGCAAACCCAAATTCTCGCCCTTAATTTACTATGATTTAATTTAACTATTTAAATTAATTTTTAACTAATCATCTTCACTTGACATTTAGGTAGTCTTTGAACAAACTTTAATAGGGACATGGTGTACCAATATATTATTCACCGAATTCCTCTCACCCACACAATTATATCATGCATTAACCAACCTGATTTTTTTTTTTCTCTCTTTGGTGGTACAGAACTTCTGTGTGTCATGCTTTAAAAAGTTACTATTCATTTTATTTAGTTGTTTACAATTTTGTCCTTTACCAAATTGACACATACTCCACCGAGGGATTCGATTACTCTTGATGACATTTTCGGTTTTTCCCATAAAAGGGATTTCATTTGTTTTAATTAACAATAAAAATATATATGCCTAAATGTATCCAGGAATCAAACCCGACAACTCACTGAGTTAACAGAACATTCATGCCACCATTGATTTTATATTTTACCAGTGCTTAGAATTAATTTATACGAAGCTCCAACCTGCTAACACCACCTACCTCCTCAAAGACAAACACTGTTCATCTCTAAACTCTCGGGTTCAACAGAAAACAACACAAGTTCAAAATCGATAAGGAATTTTCTTTATCACTAACAAAGGTCACAAATTCGAAAATGACAAACGAACCTCAATGGTATCAACATAACCTTCAAACTCACAAATGCGGAATTTACAAGTTCTAAATAAAAACGACCTCCAATGATATCAACATAACCCTTAAACTCGCAACAGCAGAATTCACAAGTCCGGCAACGGCGATGCGAATCTTACCACTCCTGTAGGTTGGTTGATTAAAGGCAAAAACACAAATGTCACTTTCTTGATTAAAGGCCATAAATGTCAAACAAACAAAAAAAAAATCTCATTTAAAAGTAAATAACATCAAAGAGCGGAACGAGCCAGAAAGAGACGGTGACAGGAGAAAAAAATTCAGGTGGTGACGGTATATAATATAATTGGGGAGATGAGATAAATTTGACTATGAATATTAATGGTACACCATCATAAAGATGTCCACCATAGCAATTGTCACTTTAATAAGGCATATCTTTTTCTTGAGAGGATAAGCTTAGCTAAACTCGCTATCTGAAAAAGTCAACTTTTATTGGAAAATATAAATAAATAAAAAAACACGGACATAACATTAAAACCACCTCTGGGCACAATACAAGACCTCTAGTAATCACTGTGAACTAAGCTAAGAAACTATTATTTTATTTTTCCTGAAATGAAAAAATATCAACTTTAAACATTCAAATTCACTCGGGAAAACAACATTACATTGTTGAAAATTAAACATGGCTACCAACAGGAGCTAAGCACCTAAGAAACAGGCCTTACAAATGGTAAAAAGTTTGACCAATTCGTTAAAATGAAAAATGCAATATCAATAAACATTAAATACCCGATGGCAGAGGCCTGGAATGTTGAAATCTAAAATAAGCATCTAAAGGTGTTCACTTGGGACCTCCAAATTTGCTCATCATTTTCGCAATTACAGGAGCCACCTTCGGATTTGCTTGATGCTTGGCCAAATTAGCAGGGTTCTTCATAACTGCGCCAACCCCAAAATGAAAAAGGAGAAATTGCAATTAATAACCAGCAAATCAAATACTTTCTCCGTAAACAACTCTAAAATATGGGGCAAAAGAAGTATGAAATGGTTATATGCAACATATTTAGCATAACAGGGTCATCATCCAACATATAATATATATATATATATATATACAGAGTAGATCTTTTCAGCTTGGGAATTTAGATCTTCAATGTGCAATTTTACGAATTTCAAGACAAATCTAAACAAATATCTCTATTAATAATTCTCTTAAACTTCTATGAACAGCTTGGCATGCAATGCCAGTTAAAAGTTTCATGGAGCCACACAAAATACCCAGCAGAAACTATGTAAACAAATTTCAAATGGTCATTTGTTAACATTCACTGAGAGAGAGAGAGAACAGTTTCTTATAATTCTAATGTAGAGGATAGAATAAGTTCATTCTTCACACTTTATAACTTATTTCAAAACTGTCCGCTGCTCATCCAGTTTCCCGCAAACATTAGCCACATCAATCAATTTCATTAATTCTTATGCCTGATTAGGATAGGAACTACTGTGTGTGAGAGAGAGAGAGAGAAAGAGAGAGAGGAGTGCAGGGGATTTATATATTTCTCAGTCTAATCAACTCCAGTGAATAATTGGCTATTCCCATCAAAACTATATGCAACAGTTGTTATTGAATAGTGAGAATATAAATCCAAAACTAACTGCAAAGACAAGCACATGGCATTGCAGTTTCAATAAAGTCTGAAGCTTATGAACATTCAGGTTTTGGTTGGCACACATCAAATAGGTCCTCAAATGAGTATACAAACTAACTAGACTAGAAAAAGAATGGAACCAAACATTAGAACTGATAATTACCATCTTGAAGAGCAGCCATAACCTCCGGATCACTAAATGCCGTCATCAGATCAGGGTCCTGAGAGATGTGTCAAGGAAAGTTCAATATCAAGACAAGAATAAGAATGTGTGCACATGTTCATTAGTGAGAAAGGATTTTCCTTAGAGCACCTCAAAGGCACACAAAGACATCCAACATTCGTATTTACTTACATTCAAGATTTTGCTAAAATCAACATTGCCAGGCACCCCTCCAGGCATGCCACCTGCCCCTGGGAAGCCTCCAGGCATGCCACCAGCCCCTGGGAAGCCTCCTGGCATACCCCCAGCTCCAGGGAAGCCTCCAGGCATGCCCCCAGCTCCTGGGAAGCCTCCAGGCATGCCCCCAGCCCCTGGGAAGCCACCAGGAAACCCTCCAGGCATGCCTCCAGGATTTCTACTGGAAGATGATTGCTCTTGCTTCTTAGCCTTCTCATATGCAGCCTGAAAAAAAAAACAGCAAATTAGCAACAACTAAATTACATAGGTTTACATTTCATTTCATGGCATGATCTGTTTTTAGCATCTCTGTATCAAAATTGTGAACCTGAGCTTCAGCACGGCGACGCTGTCGCTCACGCTCCTTTTTTTTCTCCTCTCTTTCTTTGTGCAGTCTTTCATACTTCCGACGGTGTTCCTCAATCTTGTGAGCATTTGGTTCCACCTAGGCAATCCAATATTTACAATGAGTTGCCACATAAATTTCAAGGATATTTCAGTATATCATACAGACAAATCAATACATTTCAAGGAATTCATATTACCGTAAACAAATTTTATAAGGATAACATGACACACCATAAATAAACAACATATTGCTCTAGTTGAATGGCCCACTACTAGATGCTTAACTACTGTTTCAGTGGCAGATAAATGATACGAAGGGTCAAGAAAGCAAACCTTTTTAAGTACAGCACTTATTTCCTCATCATAGTCTAACTTTGAAGCCACATGAAGATCCTTTGCAGCTTCTTCCCATTGACCCAGCAATGCATGTGCCATGCCACGTGACTTGTATCCTTTAGCAGAATCAGGATTAATCTAGAAAAGGCAATAATAAAATAAAAATCCTTGCATACAGGTCAGGTACACACTTGTAAAAGTACTGTCACTGGAAAATATAACATTACGGCCCATATGGGAACAAGGAAATGTCATTGAAACCCATGATCTATAATCTCTGAATAGCATGGATTCCATAGTGGAAAAAGCTCCCCCAAAATGAGTTTAGCCAAGTAAGCAAATGTGTTTTTACCAATAATTTGATTTAAGTGTGTCAAGATCTTAACCCATTAAGTATTTTAGAGAGGACATTCGCCTTGCTTATGCTTGCTCACATTTGAGATAAGTTTACTTTAGTGCCCAGTTCTTTCAGGAATAATGCAATAAAAACATTAAACAAGTACACTTTATTCACATGTATATTTCAAGGCAAGCAAGGATGTAATTCAGTTTGTCAGCCTAAGAAATAAGGGAGAGAATATAACCTCCAAAGCAGCATTTGCATCACGGATTGCAGCATTGGGTTTCTTCATTTTGATGTAAACACTGGCTGTAAATGATTTATAAACCATTAAGAATGAATCCTTATCTTGGGTGATAAAAAAAATAAATAAATAACTAGTGAATGGAAAAAAGAGAACAATCAAATAAAGTCATACCTCTAGTTGCATACATAATGGCAGAGGTGGGATTGAGTAAAATTGCCTCGGTTAAGTTCTCGATTGCCTCCTCCAACTTACCTGGCATTACATGGTCCAATGATTAAGATCCCCAATTAATGTTACAGTTATAAACAATATCACCAGAAAGAATGGCCTAAACACTTGAGAGATATTTGAAATTGGAGTGTTTGGAAGTGGGTGAGTTTGCAACATAGGCTGTTCAAAAGATGTAGCATATTTTGTTAATGAATTTTTCTATCCTTTCTAAAGATCATGGACATGGGAGAGTCAGACTAAACCACATTAAATTCTCATATTATTATTGTTGTAGTAGTGCCTTCATTTCCTCCTCCATGCATGTTTATTGTGGTTCCTAATCCATCCAATTCCTAACAAGTGCTATCCGAGCCTAGTTTGATTATGGTCATCTGTGTATGAAGAAACAGAGGGTAAAATGATCCGATGACACAATCTGCTATGTTATCTAGGGTGCCACATTCTCAAGGAAGAGTGTTTCCCCACACTCCGTGAAATGCTATGAAATTTGAAATGCTTCTCTTTGATGGGAACAGTAGTTGCACAATATGACACCGTGACAGTGCACGTTACATGATCTGTGTATTTATTGATATCACCTGTTATGGAATTACCTTAACACTTAAAAATAGGTAGCAAACTAGCAATAATTAGGTGGTAAGAGGTTACATAAACTTAAAATGAGGGTGTAAAGAATCGAATCGAACTATATACATTTAGCATTGATTTCAAAATGACAAATAACGCAAGACACAACACAAATGATGTCAGTTACATCCTATGAACCAGACAGATATACAAGCTTCCTAGCAATACATATACAGTTAACACTACATTTTTATCCTTGAATCCAACGGTGTTCCTTCCTGCCTACCTCACAATCTAAAAGAGTCCACAACCCGAGCCAATAAAAAATTGTAATATACCTTACTATATCGGACTTTTTTTTTATCTTCTAAGGATCACTGACACACATATTTAGGACCAGTTGTCTTATTAATTGTGTTTGTATTTCACTGTTTCCTTTTCTCGTGCATTGATTGTGGATCCATCCACACCCCAATAATAACCATGAAATATAAATAAATAAATCACATAGCATTATTCACTTTAGAAGAAATTTAACCTTCAGAAATCGCTTCCATGGCTTTCATTTTGGCCACCTGCGAAGCGTCACGACTCTCTTCAGTGACCTCGACAGAGGGGTCTCCCATCTGAAACGCACACGCATGTGCCTCAATGAAAAGCCCAAATGCAACATAAATCAACAAAAGTAATCCTTTTTTACAAAAAGTAAAACCTTCTGTGGAGGATCATCATCGGGCTCACAGGTTTCACCCTCGAGCTCTACATCGGATTCAATTATCTCATCTTCCTCTTCTTCCTCCACCTTCTCTTGTTCCTCCGCAACATCCTCTATGTCCTCATCGTTCTCTACGTCCTTCTTCCATACGCAACACAAAGCAGCATATTACATAAATATAAATATTCATAATAATAATAAATATAAAAAAAAAGTAACCATGGAACATTAGGGTACCGATTTAGAATATGCAGAATCAGGAAGCTTTGCGCCGAGACTGGAAGGAATAACAAGATAGAAGACAGAGATAGTAAGTTAATAAGAGTGTTGTTTGGAAGAGAAATAGGGGAGTGTTGATTAAATTGAATTAATTTACCTTTCAAGGTAATCGCGGAAGAAGGAGAGTGAAGGATCTGCGAGGACGGAAGGGTTGGACTTACACTGTTCGATGAAATGCTTCAATTCTTTGAGTTTGGATGCGTCCATGTTTGGGGTGGTGGCAGCGCGGCGCACTGTTTTCTTCGATTTATATGCTAACAGAGGGAACTCACACGACAGGGTCTAGACTTTTCTTGACGGGTTGGGCTTCTAGTACCTTCCATCATGGATATCTGTGTTCCTGTTACTTAGTTACTAACGCCGCTATCTTTTATTACTCCACAAGATTCAAATCCATGGATTTACAAATAAATATATATATATATATATATATATATATATATATATCACCAAATTACATTAATATTCTCGTTTTGTTATTTTATTTTAAATTTAAACTTAATGAATTCAATTAAAAAATGGTTTAGATTGGATTAATTGTTTACCTTTTTTAATATATAAAATGCAATTTTTATATAATAAAAAAATAATAAAAAAATTCTAAATTTAAATTGGACACGAAGACGAAAGTCAAGATTATTAAATTCAAGTTTTAGACTCATTAATTAAAAAAAATCATTGGTATTAGATTTTTTAAAAGCAAAAAAATTATATATCTATCTATATATTAATATATTAAAGGAATATTTTTTTAATCATTTTTCATCTTTATAATTTGTTGACAATTATATTTTAATTATTAAGAAAATAAAATAATTTTAATAATTATCATTAACCATTTCTAAATAATCAATAATTATTCTATTATATTTTTTGTTAATTTAATTTTAAAAATAATTAGAGATACGGAATACTTCTTTATCCTTAATATTAATAAAAAAATTCAATTTATAACTTTCTTATTTAAAATATAAAAATTAATATCAAATATTTTGTTTTAAATCTCATTTATCGTTGAATTAGTCCTATTTAAATTAATATATCATCTGTTATAGTATATAAAAACATTGTCATGTAGATAAATGTCATATAACATAATCATATTCATATTTTTTATCTTCAATTTCATTGGTTTTATTATTTTTAATTTATTAAATATACAATTATATTATATTATAATAATAAATGTGATTATAATAATTATATATTCTGATTAAATTAATCAATTAAATCATTCCATTTCAAATAAATTTTAATTTTATATAATATAGTAATCAATTTATAAAATTTTATTAAATGTTTTTAAAATTGTGATATTTTTTTCTTATTATCACAATTATATATATAATTTATTATTAATATTTGTATTAGTAATTAGTATTTTAGCATGTGACAAATATTATAATAAATAAATTTGTTTACATATAAAATTATATCATAATTAAAATATATAATAAAATATTTTGACACATAAATTATATTTGCATTTCATGACTACCAAGATATATAATAATATAAAATTATTTTTAACTATTGATATTTTTTGAAATAATATTAAATTTTAATTTAAAAATAAAAATGAAATTAATAAATTAAAAGAAATGAGAGATTTATAAAAATTCTTAATAACACTATTGTTAAAAAAGAAACTAAAAAGTCTTCATTAAAAAAAAATTCTATGCACTCTCGTTAAAAGAATTATTTTAATTTATATAGGGATATTTAAATAGGATTATTGATAATTTATTTAAATTAATTTATCTTTTAAAAATTATAGTTAATAATACATTTAGAACCTCTATTTTACATACATGTCATTTTCGTGGACAATAACTCCTTTATAATCTTTGCATCCTCTTAAAATAAATAAAAAGTTCACTTTTCAAAATTCAATTTTCAAACCACAGTATTGAGCAATTGCTTGTCAGGTACTTTTGTTGAAGTATGTGTAAGAGTTTAATGGCACATGCTTTATCATATTTCAAAAAATATCATGTAATTGTATTTTTCAATCTGTGTATTACAATTAAAAAAAAATCAAGTTTCAATATACCTTGGTATCGATAACAGTTTTATACAAATTTCTCTCATTAGCAAATTAATTAAAGTTCTAAAAAAAATTCAATACTATTTTTGTATATTTTTGTAACCTAAACTTTTATTTAACCAATTTATAATCCTGGTCACTTGTAACTTGTAAGTGAAGCTTGTTACTTTTAAGTGTCACATACCACTACTAATAATGTTAGGCAAAACTTCTTTTCATGTGTCTTTAATTCTTATATAACTCAAATATTTTAGATAAATATTAAGGGTTCATTTTATGGTCATAATAAAATATAATATGATTCGAGAATATAATATATAAGATAAAGATAATTTTTAGTTATATTTGATGTTTGGTACGTATCATAATTCTTTGTTATTGTGAAATTTTTTTTTCAAGTAAGAGAATAAGTAAGAGAATAAATTATCTCATTCATGAGCATGTTTGGATAGAAAATTTAAATAAAATAATTCTTTTTTTAAGAATTTTAAATATTTTGAAGTGAAATATCTTGTTTAAATAGATAATTTTCAAAGAATTTGAAATCTAAATATTTATAAAATTTTTAAAATAATAAAATTTCAAATTCTTATAAAATAGTAAAAATTTGAAATTTTTCATTTTTTCTTTCTTATCTCACTTATCTATTTTTTTTTTACCTCTCTCATATCTTTTATGTTTTCTTGTGTCTTTCTCTTCCATCTTTCATACTCCTATTTACTCTTTCCTTCTATGTTTTCTTTTTCTTTTTTTCTCTCTCTTGTAATTTCTTTTCTTCATTATTAAATATTCAAAAATATTTTTTTAATTATTAAATATTATCTAATATTAAATTTTAAATTATTAAATATTTAAAAATTGACTAATAATTTTTATTATTAAATTTAATCTTAAAATCTCAATAGAATATATATATATAAGCAATTTTAGGCACAACAGAAATTAAATTACCATATTCAAACTAAAAATTTAAATTTTAATAAATTTGAATTAACTTATCTAAACAAATATTTTAAAAATGATGAAAATTGAAATTAAAGTAATCCAAATTCTAAAAAATTTAAATTTTTAAAATTTCTCATCCAAACACAACCTTATTATTTATGAGAAATTAAGGTTTTATGATTAAAACATATATAATTTGAGGATTGTGATGCGCAACTGGAATTTTGGCATGCGCATATATATAAACATTGTATTAAGAATGTAATGAACCATAATACATTTGACACTGGAATGTTTGGTAAAAGGGGAATTTTCATACTTGAAAATCATGATTCTTGAAAGTTATGAATCTTAAGAATAATTAAAATATGTTTAGTTGGTCATAATTGTTTTTTAGAAATATTTATACATGTTACTTATGAATCAAATATTTTTACTAAATTGATTAAACAAAATAAGGTAATGTAATATTTTTTTACCACAATAAAACTTTAATTTAATCCATGAGGTCTTAGGTTCAATTTTCATTGCGATCATCTTTGTAATATTTCTGATTTTTACAACAAAAAAAATTTAACTTGAAAATGTTAGATTGTCACTTCTCTCATGAGAACACTTTTGTATGAAACTTATATAAAAAAATGAAAACATTTGTGGGAAACCATGTTTACTAGTAATCTTTTTAAATAAGAAACCAAACATAGAAATCTAAGGAAGCGTATGGTACATAAAAGAAATTTACTTTTTCAAGAATTTGAAGTAAGAATGTTAGTTCCTAATGTTTGGTTTGTTATTTTAAAAATAACATTCATATGAAATATGGTTTCTCGAGAATGATTTTACATAAGTTTTCACAAAATTGTTCATACGGGGAGGTAGGAATCTAACATCCCCGAATTAAAAGAAATGATTTATTGGGATAAAAAAAATATTATGTTACCTTAATTTATTTATTTAATGTAGTAAAAATATTTGACTTCCTAATAACATTTATAAATATTTCTATAAATATCTATGACCAAAAAAATAGAATTTAATCATTTCCATAAATTATGACTGATAGGATTTATGATTCCCAATAATCATGATTTTCAAACATGAAAAAAGTTTATTTTACCAAACACCATCTAACATTCCCAACTTTAGATTTTTGGAAAAGTAGAAGCTTTTCTTACACAAAATGCTCCTTTACATAGTGTTTGGTTGGAGAGGAAAAGAAGGGAAGAGGATTTTTTATAAAAAAAAAATTATTTGATTTAATTTTTTAGAGAGGAGGGGAATAGAGGGGAGAAAAATTTCCTCCTCCTTATTTTTAGCTCTCCTTCATTATTGGGTGGATGGGGGCTTTAGAAGGGAGGAAAAATATTTTAAAACATTTTTAGTGCAACATCTAAAATATCCTTATTTATGTTTTTAAATTTTAAGTTACAAGGATATAAAAGTAAATTAATTTTTAACATCCTTTTTCTCCCTTTGTGAACTAAACAAGAAAGGAGCTACCTCATTTCCTCTCAACCAAATAAATTTTCTAATTCCTCCCATCTTTACCTTTCTCTTGTCCCCCTCTCCTTCGAACCAAAGAAACCTTTAGCGAGTGTGTTTAAGGGGTTTTGGAAAAACCCTGATTTGTGTAGAAAACGTGTTTTCATTGAACGTGGGGACACCTCACTGAGTGTGGAAGTAGGATGGGCATAGATTGGATCATATTAGATTTGAAGCATATTTTGATTCGATCCAATCAACTTTAATTGATTCAATTTTTTTTGTTTTTCAATCTCTAATCTAATCCAATCATATTCATTTTGGATTGGATCAGTTCATTTAGTTTATTAGTAAAAATTAAAATTAAAATTAAAATCACATTAGATAATCTTGTTAAGTCAAGAGATAATTTCCTAAATTTAGGGTTTCGATACTAACAAAAAAGCATCTTTATTAAATGTTTGCATAAATGTCTTTGAAAGACTTATTAGATGAAGTGTAAGACATAAATCGTATGTAAGACACTTGTTGATCGGACGAAACATACAACATGTCTTATATACATTAAATATTTATCATTTGTTGAGACTAATGACAAAGTTTATTTTGAATGTTTCATTCCTAAACAAATCGAATCAAAAGATCGTCTCAAAACTCACAAATTTATTAAAAAGAAGAAACATGTTTTCTGTCATAACCAAATCCCTAAAATTATGGAGAAAAGCATATAAAGTCATTGTTATAATTGCTCTGCATTGACATTGTGTCTGCAAGCTCTGTTTGGTATGGAAAGTTGATAAGTAACATCCTTAATCATATATGAGGTATTTTTTATGAAATGCATTTAATGCTCACATTAAATGCGCCAAACAATTACCTACCACCATAAGGAAAAATGATGAAGACAGACGAAACAAAATTGCGAAGTTTGACTCAAAGTATTGCAATAGTCATCTTTTCCAATCTACTATATAAGAAAATTCAAAATACAAGAAAGATAAAGATACTGTAATTGATACATATACATATGTACAAAAATAATTTCTAAAAATCTATTCTTTCTTGTATACATCCATTGCTTTTATAATTGGTTGTATAAGGTCTAAGTGAGACAAACATAACATTTGAGTAACATTTATAACCATTGTTATAAGGTTGAGCCTGAAGAGGTTTGTTTGTAAAAAAATACTTGGATAGTTGCTTGAAGAGACAAGTCAAATATTACTTAGGGTTGAGTTAGAGTGATTTGTTAAAAGAATACTTATATCTTTATTTAAAAATAGTGAAATTCAATCTGGTTGAATTAAGAACTGGACGTAGTCTCAGTGGTTGAGACAAACTAATATAAAAATACTCAGTGTTTCATCTGATTGCTCTTCTTATTTCATCTGACTAGCGTTACTACTTCACTGTAAAAAATGTGCAAGTTTTTGATATACACTATTCGAACTTCTTTTTAGTATTTATCTTTTCTTCACAAACTTTCATGTTAACAATTGATAAAACATTCAATATTATACATTGGTTTGTAAACATCATAAACTACTAATTTTTTATGACAGAATATAAAGTTCTACTTAAAATATTAAAAATTACAAAATTAAAAAGTAATAAACATCATTAAATTAAAAAAATCTTTCCAACACCATAATCTACAAATCTATCATATGTCATCCTCACCAATACAAAATCAATAAAAATATCTCAAGTGTTACAACCAACACCACAAAATCCTAATATGCAATCAATACTCAACTTTCACAAATGAGAGGTACTCATTATGAAATATAAAAAAAAAAAAAAAACTTGAGTTTCATTTTTGTTCTTTGATACTAAATGAATGAGTCATTTCAAACAAACAAAAAAAAGGTTGAATGAATCACTTATCCTTTTTTCATCTTTTACTAATATCCCTTTTTTGATAACCAAAATAAATCTAGTAGTAGTAGGTAGTAGCAATAATAATAGTAATAATAGTAGTAGTAACAATAGTACATTACTACACTTACTAAAGGGTAAAGTTTGCTTTCTGACCTTGTCACACTAAATGAGATCAAACTCTCGCTAAGTGCAATAGCCACAGAGAGCATTATTGCCTTTGGCACTAAGTGTGAGAATTCTTAGGTAAGCATAGAAGCCTTGGACAATGACCCTTAGGTAAACACTAAGCAAGACCCAATTGTTGCTAAGTGCAAGGGTCATGGTTGTAACAATATGACAGGTTATTACTCTTAATTACTATAATATGATTATGACGCAACAAAGAAAATAAAACAAATTGCCTAGGATTATCATGCACATTGATATATGTATAAGGTTATAGATATAAAAGCATAACTTGTACACATACAATCTACATACATAATATACCAAAGTATGTAAATAACCCTATTCGCTGGTCAAACGAATATACAAGACCTAGTCACCAACATAAGACATCACAAAAGGAGTCATCTCCAACATGACTTGCCATCAACTATATAACTTCATCATTTTAATAACTTACAACTTAACAATTTAAATATCATTATATAGTATATCAACTGACAACATACAAATTCATCGTCATGCATCATCGTCCATACAACTTATTCATCAACATTTAACTATAAAACAACAAATTTTCATCATTCAACTTGTGCCTAACACCACTTAGAGGATGCCCAGAGCCATTGAGGTAGAGGACTCTCTGTCTCGTTCATATGTGGTGCCAAACTACTTATGCTCGGTATGGTTGAGGTAGAGAGTCTCCCACTCTCTCACACCTGACGTGACAAGAGCCCAAACTTGACCCCAACGTCTAGGGGTCTCCACACAACTCACACCTGGTGCCACTCCATTGATGCCCGACATGATTTTAACCTGAGAAGATTCTTTCTTCTCATGCTTGATGCCATTCAAATTATGTTTGACGTGGATGAAATAGAATCACTGGTTGAAACTATGTCCGATGCCCTAAAGGCGTGCTCGATGCAATATCAATTATGCACTTATGCAAAGCTTGATTTCACCTAATACACTTTAAAATCAACAACCCTAACTATATGCAACACACAAACCAACATGTATACATCACAAATATCTCAAAATCAACTCAAAACATCATATGCACCATCAATATCCCAAATTGAACCAAGTCACTCAAGAACACCATTCAAGAGCACTTCTCTATAACTTGTAAAAATTCATAACTTCCACCAATTCCTCCATACAATAATGAATTCCAAAACAGCCAACAATAAGTAATTTATCAATAATATCTAAATTCATCAAGCTTTCTTTATCTCTTGTCGAGCCGAAGATGAGAAGAGAAGGAAGAACGACATGACTTCGACTCAAGATCCTTAGCTCTACAAGCTTTGAATCCACAAGTAACCACTCAATTAGCTGTAAAGGAGGAGAAGATCAATTTTAGGAAATAAGGGTTAGAAAAAGGTTTTCAAGCTTGAGAGAATATCTCATTTGCTTTTCTCTAGTTTTCCTTAAAACCTAGACTTGTGAGGTTCACATCTTAAGAAAAATCTTATATACCTCTATTTTGACTAGCTTAACTAACTCTGACTTCAATTGACTTAGAGACCAACTTAACTCTCATGTCTATGGAGCCCAAAGTCTCTAACCCGCAACTAACCTCTTCACAACACAAATCATGAATCATTTATATAATTAAATTTAAACATCACAAAATCAATTGTGCTACAATGGTGTGACCCAACATTTTAATGTTAAGCGTTAAAGCCATTAATAGTAACAATGCTTTGGACACTAAGCATAAGTATGCACACACAAAGTGAGAGAGCACCAAAAAGCAACCTTTGCTCTTTGACCACTTCACGCTGAGTAAAGGATGCTTCATGCTAAGTGTGAGCTCCCTATGGAATATGAGATGTGTTTTTAATACTTGAGTGGCAAATTGAGTCATTATTCTCTGTATGATAAAACATAAAAAATGAGATATGTGGTTTGAGATGATCTATTCTAGATAAAAAAAAATTTCATTTTTTTTAAGTTCAAGGACATGGTTCATGTAATATATCAAGGTTGATAATCAAAGATTAATATGCATTCGTAAGGTGTGGCTTTTGCTTGCTAAGTATTATTTGAGAATTGATTATGAGAGTAGCAAGTCAACCGCGTGCCTCACGCTATAAATTATATATATATATATATATGTATTAAATATAAAAAATATATGAGAGCTTTGAGGATCAATACGACTTCAACAAAAAGGAAAAAAATAAAAGCCTTTTATTTCTACGTTGGAGAAAAGCAAGAAACAAACATGAATGACAAGTTTAATCTTTTTTTATAATAGAATCTTCAATTTAATTAAAACTTGTATAAAATGGATGAAATAATTAAAAAACAAATTAATTTCCCTCCATATGGGCTCCTTGGTGACCGAACCTTACTTGGAGAGAGGGTACCATGTCCATTTCAAATTTGGGACAAATTTGGCTTATTATGGAAAAAGGTATATAAGAGGTGTAAGTAAGCATTATGTCATTTGAGTGTAATCTTGTTTTATTTTATGGTTTAATATAGGATACAAAATGAATCAATTCAATCCATCATCGATTTGTCGAAAATGGGTTACGTTGAGTTGATCCAAAAAAAAAAGAACAAACCATAAGTCTTGGCTCACACAAAAAGAAAAAAATTAAAAAGAAAAAAAGAAAAAAGTTGTATATTTATTTTGAGTTACTCTTCCAACATATTTTTTTCTTAATATCTAAAGAATTTACATAAATTAATGTATCTAAATAATAATAAAAAATTAACAATTACATACAATAAAATAAATCAATTGCACAACAATTTTTTTTATAATAAATTATAGATTAAACACAAAATAAATCTGAAATAACTTAATTAAATTTATATTAAAAATTATAAATAAACAAAAAAACATAAAAAGACGGGCTAGAATACTTGGCCCAACCTGCTAACAAATTAGTTTGATTGTTTCATTAACTAATAAAACTTGAAGTATTTTGAAATTGGTGCAACATAGTCAAAAATCGATTTAATACGGTGAAAATGAGTAAAAATTGATTAAAAAATTAGTTTGAACTAATATTGTTTAAATATAAAATACTTTTAAATTTTTAAAATTTAAAATATTTTAAATAAAAATGAAATACATATTTAACAAGAATTGCAAATTGAAATAAATTATTTTATCATTTAAATTAGTTTATAATTTTCCTTATCTTGACTTTTTATAATTTTATATTATATTAATTTGATATTTATCTATTTTAGATACAGACCTATTATTATTTATAGCCATTATTATATAATGTTTATTATATTTAATTTGAATATTTATATATACTTTGAATATTAAAAATTTATAAAATAATATTTTATTTTAATTTGTAAAATTATAAAATATATTTATTATTATTTTGTATATTAATTAATTAATTAATATTATTTTATTAATTGTAATTTAATCATTTTTCAACTATGATTGACTCATGTTGAATCCATACCTAAATCGATTTAATGAATCACCCAAATTAATAAAAAAAAATCGCTTAAAACCTTACATTGTTACACAACTATAATTTGAGTATGCAGAAAAAAAAAATAATAGGATATTACTAATGGTTGTTTTAGTGCTCTAAGAAGACAAATCAACACAGTTACAGTGACAGAAAGCATAGCAGAGATAGGGGTGATTAAAATAATCAATTATAAAGAATATTAATTATAATCATAATTAATTAATTTTATGATAATTGATTGTTCGAAAAATAGTTATAAAAATTAATAAAATTATAACTATTTTTTAACACCCGGTTTTAATTTATCATAACCGATTTTAATTTAAAAAAAAAAACGGTTATATATCATAACCGGTTATTTAACTAGTTCTAACTAAAATCAATTTAAAATTTTTTAGAAAAGTAACTTTTAAATTTAATGAACATGATAATTTTTTATTTTATGTAGTTAAAATTTTATAATAATAAGTTTTTAATATATAAATAACATCAAATGAAAATGATATTAAATAAATATTTTTATATTATTATAGAAAGCATTTTAATTATAGATAATTTATTTAAAAATATTAAATTTTAAGTTAGAAATAAAACAAAAACAATAAGTTAAAAACGCTAGAGTTAAAAGATATAGCTAATAACGTTTTTATTAAAAAAATATTTTTAAAAACGTTCTCGTTCAAAATAATTATTTTAATTTATACTAATTAATGAAGATATTACGTCTTTTTGGTACATATATTTTTATTGACCACTTTATCCTGACTTCCAAAATATTATTTTCTCTTCCATACTTTTTTTCTTATTTAATTTGTATTCCTTTTTTTTTCACTTGCTTGTAATTTTATTTTTCAAACATTTTACACCCTTTAAATAATTACTCAAAATTGCTCACTCTATATTATTATTTACTTACACATATTTAAAAAATTTATTTTATTTTATTTTTATATTATATATAAAATACACAAAGTTACGAAGTAATTTTTTACATTAATTTATATAATGATGATTGCTAAAATATAAAATATTATTGTAAAAGTATATTAAATATAAATTTTTTCTTTCAAAACAGGTTATATTATATAACTAACTTTAAAAATATATCCAGTTATATAACTGGTTATTAAAAATTTAAAACCAGTTATTCCAAATTATAACTTATTATTAAAAATTAGTTATGATTAAGTTATAATAATTACTTATAAAAATGTAAAAATGGTTATTAAATGATTATGGTAAAGTTATGGGGATAATCTAACCATGAGCAAACCCCAAGCGTGTGGTTCAGCGGTAGGGGTTGATCCACGCTTAAGCAAGGTAGGGGTTCGAATCCTGCCTTGTGTATGCAGCCGCGTTAAATCTTGGGGCCAGCTATCCCACCCTTTGAGGTGCCTCCAACGTAGTGAGGACGAACCAAAAAAAAAAAAATCTTACCATGAGCAACCCTATAACGTAACGAGGAGATTAATCACTGTTGTCGGCCCTGAATACTCCACGGACGAACCAAAAAAAAAAAATCTAACCATGAGCAACCCTAAGGAAAGAGATAGGAAAGTAGAGATCGGATAATATATATACATAAATGTGTATATATTATTGTAAATAATAAAATAAAATAAACTTTTTTATAAGTTAAAAATAAAATTAACTTATGAATAAGTTATTCTGTAGAATTTTTTTATTATTAATTTCTCTAAAATCTTATTTTTAATTTATATATAAGTTAGTTTTAATTTTAAGTGAAAGTTATCTTGATTTTCTTTTTCTAGAAGTGTTTTCAGAAAACTTATCCAAACAAACATTTTCTCTTTTATTCCAAAAAATGTTTAATATTAATTAACTTTTTTCATGTATACTCTTATTCAACTATTCCTCCCTGCTCTTCTTAAAGATATTAAATAAAAGTATTTTGAACTTAACATACTAATATTAAAAAAGAAATTAAAATGTATAAAAATCTTAAACATAAGGGAAAAAAAATAGTATTACGGTATGAAGGAAGTATAGCAGTGTCTTCTATATCATCTTTTCGTTAAGCTGGGGTTTAACAGATTATCCTACAAGTGGCTCTTATTCTTTAATCATCTTGACGTGATGTTTGCTCTTTTCTAAATCAACAGATGAAATTTAAGCCAACGATGATCGACACATTGGTATTAAAAGCTCAAATGCTCACAATACGCTAATTGCCAAGTTACATAATTATTAGCATAATCATATAGTGTGCAAGTTCTATGCACCCAATGTTTAAAATTAATGATGCCTGCAGTGTACTAATATGTTATAGACTACGCTTGAACATCATCTGAATAAAGTAAATACTAGCTATATGTCTGTCGAAATATTTTCTCATTTTAACTCCAAATTGCAAGTTTGTGTGAAATCATTCTAGATATAGTTTTTAAAGTAATAAATATAATTTTACAAATAAAGTAATTAACGCTACGTTGGAGGCACCTCAAAGAGTAGGATAGCTGGCCCCAAGATTTAACGCGGCTGCATACACAAGGCAGGATTCGAACCCCTGACCTTGCTTAAGCGTGGATCAACCCCTACCGCTGAACCACACGCTTGGAGTTGTCTGCATTCTAATTAAATTCTATATAATATCATTTCCACATTTTAAATTTTTTTCTTCTGCATTAAGAGTTGTTAGATTTTGGAAATTGTAATGTCACCATTCCTGTTGTAGAGCTTTAGCGTACTATGAAGTAATATCAGAAAAGCGACCATTCGGTGGAATATTTAACTTGTATATTGCATGGCGTACTCTAGTAACGAGCCAAGAGGCAAAAGCCTTTATCAGCAATAGGAAATTATTTCCTCGTCGTTTTTCTAAGTTTTGGAAAGGTTACTTCTAAAGAATCATTCCTCCAATGATTTTATGTATACAAAATAATTTAAAATTAGAGAAACATTTGAAATATACTCTCACATACTCCTTATGATGGATGAGTTTTATTAAGTCCTATTAAGTAGTGTACACCTATTTATTCTGAGACATGAAATTACCTAATAATTAAAAGCGCATATAGGGAAATAAATGTTGATGAAATTTTACAGTCCATGTCCATTTTGCTTGAAATCAAAATGATAGTGAACTAGGCAAAGACAGATGAACGACTAGAACATTAACAATCAAAACAATGAAATATTGAAAGATTATTTAGAAAAACAAAAACAGCTGTTTACAATAATGTAGAGCTGTAGACATTATAATTGGTTGCAATTGCACAACTCCAATTAAAAGTCAACAACGTAAGAACAAATAGAACCACAGTTCACGACATATATAGCCGTAAAAGAAATGCCGGCCAAGCTCATAATATTCCATGAGTAACATTCTAAACTAAAAAATATGCGCTCCTAACATGCATATGTCGTACTTGTTAATAGTACAAGTCTACAAAATCTAGTTTCCTTATTATATATTGATGTTGTGCGTATGTTCAAAGCACACCAAACAAAAGAACCTTTGCATTTCATTCATCCATCAAGCAGAAAGTTTCTGCTGAAAATGGATTCCTTCTTTTTCATCGCTCTCACTTTCGTGTTGAGCTTCCATTTTGCTCATGGAAGTGAACTACCATCTGCCACAAGCAGTTCAAAAACATATATTATCCATGTAAAGGGGCCACAGGGTAGGACCCTTTCTCAATCAGAAGATTTAGAGAGCTGGTATCATTCTTTCATGCCACCTACAGTTATGAGCTCCGAGGAACAGCCTCGAATAATTTATTCATACCGGAACGTGATGAGTGGTTTTGCTGCAAGACTCACTGAAGAGGAGTTGAGAGCTGTGAAAGGGAAGAATGGCTTTATTTCTGCTCATCCTGAAAAGGTATTACATCGTCAAACTACACATACCCCAGAATTCTTGGGGTTGCAGCCACAAACGGGATTCTGGAAGGAATCAAACTTTGGAAAGGGAGTAATTGTTGGGGTGCTGGACTCTGGAATCACGCCTGGTCATCCATCATTCAATGATGCAGGAATGCCACCACCACCACCCAAATGGAAAGGGAGATGCGAACTTAATGCGACATCTTGTAACAACAAACTAATTGGAGCAAGGTCTTTCAACCTTGCGGCGAAGGCAAGGAAAGGAGAAGTGGCACCAATTGATGAGGATGGACATGGGACTCACACATCAAGCACAGCTGCTGGTGCTTTTGTTGATCATGCAGAAGTATTAGGGAATGCCAAAGGCACAGCAGCAGGGATTGCCCCTTATGCTCACCTGGCAGTGTACAGAGTTTGCTTTGGAGACCACTGCCCTGAGAGTGATATATTGGCAGCATTGGATGCAGCTGTGGAGGATGGCGTGGATGTAATATCAATATCCCTCGGCCTAAGGGAGCCAGCACCTTTTTTCAATGATAGCGCTGCAATAGGCGCATTTGCAGCAATGCAGAAGGGAATCTTTGTAAGTTGTGCAGCAGGAAACTTTGGCCCTTTTCATGGCTCATTAGTTAACGGGGCCCCTTGGATTCTCACAGTTGGAGCAAGCACTATTGACAGAAGCATCGCAGCAACAGCAAAGCTGGGAAATGGGCAAGAATTTGATGGGGAATCTGTTTTCCAGCCTTCCAATTTTAATCAAGAACTGCTATCCTTAGCATATGCTGGAAAGAATGGCAAACAAGAAGCAGCATTTTGTGCTACTGGATCCTTGAGTGATGTTGATTTCATAGGCAAGGTTGTTTTGTGTGAGAGAGGAGCGGGTACAGGAAGACTTGCCAAAGGAGAGGAAGTAAAAAGAGCAGGTGGTGCAGCCATGATTCTCATGAATGATGAAACCAATGGCTTCAGTCTCCCAGCTGATGTACATGCTCTACCTGCAACACAAGTAAGCTACGATGCTGGACTTAAGATCAAAGCCTACATAAATTCCACTGCAACACCTACAGCAACCATTTTATTCAAGGGAACTATAATTGGAAACTCCCAATCTCCTGCTGTTTCATCCTTCTCTTCAAGAGGTCCCAACTTGCCAAGTCCTGGCATTTTGAAACCAGACATCATAGGACCAGGCGTGAACATCCTAGCTGCCTGGCCATTCCCCCTGAATAACAGCACAGATTCAAAATCCACTTTCAACATTATGTCTGGTACATCAATGTCATGCCCACATCTCAGCGGCGTAGCTGCTTTGCTCAAAAGCTCTCATCCTCACTGGTCGCCAGCTGCCATAAAATCTGCCATAATGACTTCTGCAGACATAGTCAATTTTGAACAGAAACTCATTGTCGATGAAACACTTGGCCCTGCAGATATCTTTGCCACAGGTTCTGGTCATGTTAATCCATCAAGAGCAAATGACCCCGGGTTAGTTTATGATATCGCGCCTGATGATTACATACCTTATCTGTGTGGCTTAGGCTACGGTGATACGGAAGTTGGGATCATTGCACACAGAGCAATTAAGTGCTCTGAGACTTCAAGCATTCCTGAAGGAGAACTCAACTATCCCTCATTTTCGGTTGTGCTTGGTTCCCCACAGACATTCACAAGGACTGTGACAAATGTGGGGGATGCCAACTCATCGTATGTTGTCATGGTTACGGAACCAAAAGGGGTTGTTGTTAAGGTGCAACCAAATAAACTTTATTTTTCAGAAGCGAACCAGAAAGAGACATATTCAGTGTCATTCAGCCGTATAGGGTCGGGTAATGAAACTGCAGAATATGCTCAAGGGTTTTTACAATGGGTCTCTGCCAAACACACTGTAAGGAGCCCTATCTTGGTCATTTTTTCATAAGACAATAACGTTAGCAAGCACCACGCAGTACTACAAAGGGACCAGTGTAATGGTTAGATAGTTGCTTTGCCAGCTACAACTGGTATTAAGTGGCAAATTTCAATCATACCACAGCATTTTCTTTCTATTTTCATTCCATCAATGCATAAGGAAAATTAAGGAAAAAGGTATATGATTTTCCACCTTTATTCTCTGATTTTACAGAAATATTTACACGAGATTGTCATAAGACAAATTACAAGCAGCTATAATTACTCCCCAAGATATTCCTAAGAAATAATAACTTGACAGATACTATTCCTATCAGTCCAAAAATTAAGCTAATTACATGACAGCTTTTACACTTAATTGACAGCAAATCAAAACTGACCAAATGTAGCTAATTGATAACCCGACTGCTAACTAAGAAAAAATTAAACTGGATGTCCACAAGATTTTGAAATCTTCCTTTCAAGTTCGGTCATGAATGTGAAAAATGAAAAAAAATAAAATCTCTTTATAAGTAAAATTTGTCAGTCAACTAAACAATGAAAGATTATTCTGTTCAGAATGTGATCAAACAATAGAGAACGTGGAATGGATGACAGAACATTAATAAAGAAAAAAATACATGGGTATTAAATAACCATGCTTAATAGGACATGCGGATAGGTGTCAGATATTTCTTTCAATTGAAACTTTCCAAGAGTCAAATATACAATACTAAATAACTAATCGATCAATTTGTGTAAATTATCAATTTTAAAGGTGCTTATAATCTCATGTTAAGTACTTAGTACTTAGACATAGTTTTTCACAGTAATTTCCTATCAGTATCTGAATTTGTATTAAGGACTTCTGAGTTAAAAGGAAATCAGTAAAAGAAAAGATAAAGGGCGTAGCCCTCCTCAAATAAGAGTAACTACTCTAGACTCCAATTACCAAGATATTCTCCACATGACTGATGACCCTACATTATTCTCTCCCCTCCTATACAACAGAATCAGCTATCTTTTCTCTGTCCATAACTAACTCTCCTCAGCTCCCCAGTTCCCGCCTGTGTAAACTATAAGATGGGTCCTGGATTGGGCCTACAGGTGTAGACCTTAAGAGGACTCTCCATTGAGTCCATTTTCATATCAGTTTTAGATCGTGGATTGATCAACCCCCAAAACACTAGTCAAATGAGCGCTATACCAAACCTTATAAAGATACAAGATAAATGATTGATAAATG
Organism: Cajanus cajan; assembly: GCF_000230855.2. NCBI lineage: Eukaryota > Viridiplantae > Streptophyta > Magnoliopsida > Fabales > Fabaceae > Cajanus > Cajanus cajan. The sequence continues at coordinate 55,754,326 of NC_138521.1, forward strand.
CTTTGAAAAAAAAAACCCCAAAATTAAAGATATCTTCATAATTAACAATCAAAAGTCAGTCAAAATCAATTCCTCTTGCACGTTTTGGTGTAAAATCTGTAACTGAATACTGAAATTAAATTGAACACAAGAGATTCAAATATTCTATTCAACTTCAAAATAAATGAGTCAATCTTCAACTTGGATTACGGTGAGGTGCAAATATCACTTGCTTTCTTTACAGTAAAGGACATGAATGCACAATAAACATATTCAAACCACAGATCAGCAAATGCCACATATACCAAAATAATCAACGTTTTGATGTATGACAACTCAGTTTATAATAAGCAATAAATAATTAAATGAAGATTAATTTTAAATATTATAAAAAAATGAATGGAAAAAGAAAGCTACGTCCCAATTAATTGATGATAAAACATATAAGGCTTGATTACTTCTATTTCCAAGAGGAAACACATAAAGCTTTATTAATTAATGATAAAATACAAATCAAGTCTCAAAACTTTCCAACAAAAAGAAATAGAAAGAAAACACCCAAAACCTGCCAGTACATTTCAAATCTACCCTAGGCATGCTGTTAATGGTGCAACTTGTACAATAGCACTTTGCCTGAAGTGTTTCCCGCAGCCATGAAACCACCACCTGGACTAAAATCAATACAGCGAGAATATGTATTAATTTTAAGCCACTCTTCTTCATGCTTGAACAGATTGCTAATATTGAGAGTCGATTAAATCTCAAAATCCACTTTCGTAGTCAAATTCTCCATGTCATTATCATAAATTGTCAAAATTAAAACTTACAAATAATGTGATTTTCTTTTTATAAAAAGGCATGTGAATTTTTAAAATAGTCAGTTAGTTACATAATATTAAATTTTGTATGTGAGATTATATGACACTTTCATATAAAAAATGATTCTCTCAATGAATAGGTCTCCTAGAGAGATAAATAGATATTGAGAAGGTGTATGTATAGCTTCCTTACATTTTTGGGTTCATAACAGAACAACAATTATATGTAACCTCATTTATTTTTTAGGGGGTTTTCTATTGTGCAAAAAAGGAGTGCCATTCATAGAACCTTCAATTACTTTCCCTGTCGTAGTACTCGAATATCTTCCCCTTGGTTATTGATTATTGTCATTTTCAGCTTTTGTCTTTCTCCTTATCTCCAAAAGTTCATTTTGGGGATAAAAATTCATTTTGTGTACGTGTGCTTGGTCAAGAAATACCATCCAATTCGAAAAATGTGAGGAACTATGAAGTGTGAAGAACGCATTACATAACATAATTAAGAGAGAGGGCGAGAGAGAGAGAGATGTTTTATGTGTCATAGATAAGTTGCAGCAGACCAGCAGATAAAAGAGGCCCCTTCATTACTCCTCTGTCGTTTGAACTGTAAATCAATTCAGAGGCTAGCAAATAGAGTGAGATTTGACAATTGTGCAGGCAAAGTTGTATTTGAACTAGAACATAGAATGAGATTTGACAATATTAAAAAAAAAAAACCAGAAGGATGGTTAACGTGGAAGATAAAAAGGCAACATGCACAGAAAAAACAGAACAAAATTGATAGGCGGAAAGGGGTGAGCTTCGCCAAAAAGAGGTAGGTCAAGCAAAAAATGGAGTGAGTTGGCTGGAATGTGCGAGTGCTATCGCGTTTTGGCCAGATAATTAAGGGGTTGAGGTGCGAAAAGGGTATGTCTACAATATCTTTGATTTGGCTGCTATTCAGCAGTGATTGCAGCCACTATTTGCATGACGCAAAAATGTGACGCTATGAGTTTCCTGCAGCAGCTAGCAGCCACATCGCTCCAACAAAGTACTATAGCAGCACTATTTTGTAGTATTGGTTACTATGAACTTAGCAAAATCTCCAATCAGATGAATAGGAAGAAAGCCTAAGAAAAATGTACAAGATACTAATACTAATTACATACTAATTAGAACACGTCAATGAAAGAACACGGAAGTGGTGGAAAATAAATAGAAACCACTCAAAGAAACACGTTATTTCGGTCTTAAGGAACTCTCACAAACACTGAAAAAAACTCTCATAACTTTGAACCAATTTTAATATTCACCCTCTTCATACAAAAACAACAAAAATGATGAAACTGCAACCTCTTGATTGAAGAGCACCTCTATTGGTCAATAGATTTTAACAAAATTCATTGTGAAGGTCCAGCATCCATGTCAGAAAAATTTGGGATGATTTCCTACAAAAATTACAGGCAATAGTTGACCTTATGCCAATCAGAAAAAATAATGCATCCAATATTAGATTGGGTTGTCAAGAGGCCTCCAGATTGTCACTTGTTTTTAGCTGGTTCATCATAATCAAAAGCAGAAAATTTGACACCTGTAACATCCAACGACAAAAGTGGCTGCAAACAGAAGAAAAATTGAAACACCTTCGAATTCATCAACCAAAACCAGGAGGCACCTCAGGGTCTTCATCACTACAATCAGAAGGTGGCTTTTGCTCCACATCCATTGAAAATCCAGGGGGCGCATTGCCATTATCATTATCTTCACCAACTGTATCCGGTGATGGATGGGAATCATCCTTGCAATCTGCAGTTAATCCTTGCGTCTGAACCTGCACCTTCCCTTTATCCTGGTCCTCATGATTGTTATTATTTGGATGATTATGCAAGAGAGTGAAACCTGGAGGCTCGTCAGGCTCATTTTCATGCAATTTATCATCCATCTCAGTAGCTGAAGCTGTTTCCCCTTGTCTCTGAATTGGCATAACATCAGATGTGGACAACATAACCTCATCTTTCCCTTTCGGATTCGCCAATTTGTCATAGACAGATTGCACTGTTTCCATGATTTCACTTTTCATGCCATCATCACCTGATCGGATTATTTGCCATAAACTATCCGATATCTGGCCCATTACTTTATCACTGGAAACAAAAAAATAAAAATAAAAGAGCAAAGTAAAACTTCTATAACAAGTATGATGGGTCCAGCCATAGAAAAATATTGTGGTAGGTGTGATAAGTGTGGTAGGTGAGGTAGGTGTGGTAGGTGTGGCTTAATAATGACCAAGTATCAAATCAATGGTTGTGGTGTTTTCTAGCCACATATATCCAATGGCCATGATGCATTCTTGAAGCCTATATATAGGAGGCTTGAGAGGAGGCTTGATCATCCAAGAGTGAAGCATTTCCACTCATAGAAGAAATAGAGAGAGAGCCTTAGAGAGAGTTTCTCTAAGAGAGAAAAATAGTGAGCCAATTTGTGAGTGTCATCCACAAATTGAGGATACAATATCATTGTATTTTGTATTCCCATTATTTTTATAGTGGAAGATTAAGTGGCCTACTGGTCCCGTGGTTTTTCCTTGAGAAAGGTTTTCCACGCTAAAATTTCTGTGTGATAATTTTTACGTTTCCGCTCAGTGCCCATTTTGAGTTAACAGAGAAGGGAAATTATGATGTCATTTCCCAACAGTGGTATCAGAGCTCTCAGAGCTCTTGAAGACTAAGGTGTCGATCTCATAAGAAAATTCTTAGTATGCTCTGTGGTTGCAGTTTTATCTGATCTTCCACATCAGAAAAGATTATTCTTGTGGTTGGACACTATTCAGCCTGTATAATTCAAGATGGAGAGTACCACTACTCATGATGGAGATATGTTCAAGCTAACTGCTGACAATTTTTCATATTGGAAGCCGATGATGGAAGACCATTTATATTGCAAGGATTTGTATGAGCCAATCACCCAGCAAAGTAAGCCAGAGGGGAAGACTGATAAAGACTGGGAGATCCTGAATCGGAAAGCTGTAGCTGTGATCAGAAAATATATTGATCGAAGTTTGTTCGAGCATGTATCAACTTATACCAATGCGTATGAGTTGTGGACAAAACTTGAATCTTTGATTCAAAAGAAGACACCTAGGAACAAAGCCCACCTTTACAGACGACTTGCAAAGTTGGAGTACATGGACGGTCAAAACATGATCGAACATCTGAATACCTTCAAAGGTCTTGTGAATCAACTGAAGAAAGCAGAAATAAACATAGATGATGAGGTGCAAACTCTTATGCTCTTCAGTTCTCTACCTGAAAGCTGGGACACTTTAATTATCACTCTCAGCAATTCTGCTCCAGAAGGAAAGCTCAGTCTAGATTCTGTTACAGACAGTTTGCTGAATGAAGAATCAAGACGAAGAGAAAGAGGCTTAAACAGTCAGTTTGAAACCAATGTCATTGACAATAGAGGGAGGAGCAAGAATCGTGAAAAAGGAGGACGAGGAAAATCACAAGGTAGATCCAAATCTCGTACAAGAATATGTTGCTATTATTGTGGGAAACCAGGCCATAGGAAGTCTGAGTGCAGATTCTTGAAGAGAGACCAACAGGCTGGAACAGTCCATCCTGACCAAATCGACCCAAGAAAGAAGAAGGAAGATGGAACTACTACTGCAGTAACCTCAGATGATGTATTTCTTGTCGGAGAAGAAAATTATTTGAATATTGCATTTGATGAATGCATTTGGATAATTGACTCAGGAGCATCTTTCCACGTCACACCTCATGAAGAATTCTTCTCATCATATCAAAAAGGAGATTTTGGTATGGTGAAGATGGGAAATCATGTCACAAGTAAAATTGTTGGCATTGGTGAAATAGCTCTAATGACTGAAAATGGAAACAAGCTTATGCTGAAGGAGGTAAGACATGTTCCAGACATGCGATTGAACCTTATCTCAGTAAGTAAGTTAGACGAAGCTGGGATGATAAATCAATTTAGTGCCGACAGATGGAAACTTAGTCGAGGAAGCATGATTGTTGCTCGTGGCAAGAAGGAAGGCTCCTTGTATACTATGCAGGGAAAGATATGTAAGGGAGATATGAATGTTGCTCAAGATGCATCCAAAGAATTATGGCACAGACGGTTAGGCCATATGAGTGAGAAGGGCTTGGAGATTCTCGCAAAAGATCATCTTCCAAATATTAAAGGGCAGCCACTTGAATCCTGTGAAGACTGCCTAGCAGGCAAACAACATAGAGTATCTTTTAGAAGACCAGATGATGCAAGAAGAAGAAAGCATATACTGGATCTTGTTCACTCAGATGTCTGCTCTACATCTGAAAGATCCATTGGCGGTGCTCAATATTTTGTTACCTTCATTGATGATCACTCCAGAAAAGTGTGGGTGTATCCATTAAAGACAAAAGATCAAGTTCTTCAAGCTTTCAAGGAGTTTCATGCTTTAGTTGAACGTGCAACTGGAAGAAAGTTGAAATGTATAAGAACAGATAATGGTGGAGAGTACTTAGGTCCATTCGAGTATTATTGTAAGACTCAAGGGATCAGACATGAGAAAGTACCTCCCAAGACTCCTCAGATGAATGGAGTAGCTGAAAGGATGAACAGAACGATTGCAGAGAAAGTCATAAGTATGCTTTCTCATGCTAAAATTCCCAAGTCATTCTGGGGAGAGGCAGTATTAACTGCAGCTGATTTGATTAATTTGTCACCTTCAAGACCGTTAAATGGAGAGATACCAGAAGAAGTATGGACTGGAAAGAAAGCCTACTATGGTCACCTGAAAGTTTTTGGATGCAGGGCTTTTGTCCATATTCCTAAGGATGAAAGAGCAAAGTTAGATGCTAAGGTGAAGGAGTGTATATACCTTCGTTCACCAAAAGATGAACTTGGCTTTAGATTGTGGGATCCTGTAAACAAGAAGATTGTTCGAAGCAGAGATGTGATATTCTTTGAGGATCAAACGATCCAAGATATCAAGAAACCTGAGAAGCCAAAGCAAAAGGAGGTTCAAGATTCAAGCCCCATAGTGATAAACAATTCAGGGGGAGAGATTTCTCAAAGAATTGATGAACCTAATCAGACAGAACAGCCTGAGTCAGAACAAAGTCAAACAATGCAAGAAGAACAAATGGAGACTAATCAGGAAGAACAAGAACCTGAAGTTAGAAGATCAATGAGAGTCAGACAACCGTCAAAAAGGTATTTCTCAGATGATTATGTTAATCTTACTGATGAGGGAGAACCTCAAAGCTTTATAGAAGCCATTGAGATGAATGATAAAGAAAAATGGTTGCAAGCAATGGAAGAAGAATTGCAGTCCCTGAAGGAGAATGAAACTTATGAACTAGTGGAGTTGCCACAAGGAAGAAAAGCATTGAAAAACAAGTGGGTGTTCAAGCTCAAGACTGAAGAGAACAACACAAAACCCCGATACAAAGCAAGGATTGTTGTTAAGGGGTGCAACCAGAAAAATGGAATAGATTTTGAAGAAATCTTCTCACCAGTAGTGAAGATGACATCCATCAGAGCAATTCTCGGCCTAGCTGCGAAGCTAGACTTGGAGATAGAACAACTCGATGTCAAAACTGCATTCTTACATGGAGACTTAGAGGAAGAAATCTATATGGAGCAACCTGAAGGCTTTGCAGAACCAGGCAAAGAACATCTTGTGTGTCGCCTGAAGAAGAGCCTCTATGGTCTGAAGCAAGCTCCAAGGCAATGGTACAAGAAGTTTGATCTTTTTATGGCCCAACATAATTTCAAAAAGACCTCCGCAGACCAGTGTGTGTTTGTGAAGAATTATGAGAATGGTGAGTCCATCATACTATTGTTGTATGTTGATGATATGCTAATTGTTGGAAAGGATAAAACAAAAATAGCTGCTCTCAAGAAGGCATTAAGCAAGTCCTTTGCCATGAAAGATCTGGGCTCAGTGAAGAAAATTCTTGGAATGAAGATAATTAGAGATCGTTCCAAAAGAATGTTGTGGATGTCACAAGAAGACTATATCAAGAAAGTTCTTGAAAGGTTTAATATGCATAACGCCAAATCTGTGCATGTTCCATTACCTGGTCATCTCAAATTGAGTAAGAAGCAATGCCCAGTGAATGAAGAAAAAGAAGAAATGAGCAAGGTTCCCTATTCCTCTGCAGTAGGTAGCCTTATGTATGCAATGGTCTGTACAAGACCAGATATTGCTTATGCTGTAGGAGTTGTGAGCAGATTTCTATCAAATCCAGGAAAGGAGCATTGGAATGCTGTGAAAGGGATACTACGGTATCTGAAAGGAACTGCCAACAGTTGTTTGTGTTTTGGCAATGGAAATTTAATGCTCACTGGATATTCAGATGCAGATATGGCTGGAGATGTAGATTCAAGAAAGTCTACATCAGGATACTTGATTACTTTTGCAGGGGGAGCTATTTCTTGGCAATCACGACTACAAAAGTGCATTGCCTTAAGCACCACAGAAGCAGAGTTTATTGCAATCACTGAAGGTTGTAAGGAGATCCTGTGGATGAAGAAATTCCTACAAGAATTAGGACAAGATCAAGAAAGTTATGTTCTCTACTGCGACAGTCAGAGCGCCATACACCTCAACAAAAACTCGACATTTCATTCAAGGTCGAAACACATCGACGTAAGGTATCACTGGATCCGTGATGTGTTAGAAAGTAAAATGCTCAAGATTGAGAAAATACACACCAAAGACAACGGGGCTGATATGATGACAAAATCTCTACCAAAAGAGAAGATAGAAGTCTGTAAAGAAGTTGCAGGCTTAGCATCAACCCTAAACTAATCCAAGGATAATCCCTTTTTATGACTGGAGGGGGAGAATTGATGGGTCCAGCCATAGAAAAATATTGTGGTAGGTGTGATAAGTGTGGTAGGTGAGGTAGGTGTGGTAGGTGTGGCTTAATAATGACCAAGTATCAAATCAATGGTTGTGGTGTTTTCTAGCCACATATATCCAATGGCCATGATGCATTCTTGAAGCCTATATATAGGAGGCTTGAGAGGAGGCTTGATCATCCAAGAGTGAAGCATTTCCACTCATAGAAGAAATAGAGAGAGAGCCTTAGAGAGAGTTTCTCTAAGAGAGAAAAATAGTGAGCCAATTTGTGAGTGTCATCCACAAATTGAGGATACAATATCATTGTATTTTGTATTCCCATTATTTTTATAGTGGAAGATTAAGTGGCCTACTGGTCCCGTGGTTTTTCCTTGAGAAAGGTTTTCCACGCTAAAATTTCTGTGTGATAATTTTTACGTTTCCGCTCAGTGCCCATTTTGAGTTAACAGAGAAGGGAAATTATGATGTCATTTCCCAACAAAGTACACATAGAGAGACAACATGCCTTTGAAAATGCAATTTATAGCTAAAGGATAGGGTAACTTGCCCAACTTCTTCATAAATGGCATCAGAAAGTTGTCTAGGTTTCATATTTTCCGCTCCAGCACGATTGAGTGCCACTGACTGCTTCACAATTGAGGCAATATGCTGTCGTAAATCTTCCTGTCATAAATTGTTGAATTCAGTATTACTGACATGCAACTTTATGTTAGTTGTTAAATCAAAAAAAAAAAAAAAAAACTCGGATTTGGATTCCATGCATTCGATTAAACCTGCAGAGGATCCTTGTCCAAAAAACTTAAGGTCATAAACTGCACAGGCCATTAAACGAAGCTCTAAGAACTCGCCATAATGTTGGTAACAACTATAAATTATAATGAATATGAATAGTTTAATACTATGTGGAGAGAAATGGGCAGTTATGTAAAGTGTGATTGAGTAAATTTTTCTTTCAATTCATTGGATATAAACCCTAAAATGAGAATGATAGGAATTAGGAAGAAAGCATACGTTGTCCTTGAGCTTGCGAACGATCTTCAAACGAAGCCTATCAAAGTCGCCATCGTCTTTCAATTTTGCGATGACCTCTTCTTTGCCAACCACTTCTCCACTGCTTCCCATCGCTCACAATGCTCCTTGGCAACACACCAACTATATTCATTCTCCTTTTCCCTCTATCACCCGCCAAATAAATATTTACACACATTATAAAAATTTAATTATTATTGAAATATAATAATAACTAGGAAAATAGAGTCACGAAGTATCTCTACTTATTAAAAATAAAAATAAGATAAGAATAGATATTGGAAGTTAAAAGAATAGTGCATAATTAATTAGAGAATACGGGAGATTAGAAATATAATTCACCCAGAAATAGAACAAGAAATATAATAGAAACTAGATTAAAAAATAAATAAAAGGGAAATAATGATTTTGTAAGATAAATATAGTATTGAAAATATAAAACTTTTAAATTTAAAAATATTGTACAAAAGTTAATTTTCAAATAATTGTTTTAATGATCATAAATATAATCAAAGTAATTTCAAAATTCTAGTTAAGACAACGATATTCAATAATGATTTTCAAATATTTTATTATATTTAATATTGATCGAAGAATTTCAAATATTAATTAATAAAATTATGGAAAGTAAAAGACTCACTTTATTTGTTCTATACCTAATCAATAAAAATAATAATATTGATTTAATTTAAAGTAATTTTTTTTGTCATAATATAAGAAAAACACATACTAGTGTAAGATTATTTAAGAAAGTTTGTATGTCACTTTATTAAATAAATTATAAGATATAAACGACACATTATTAAAATACAAGGGACATAAGTGTATGTTTCAAAATAATAGTATTAATGTCATTAAGAAATGGCAAGGAATAGATGAGTCCCATATTTTTCTTATCACCCTAATAGAGAGTGAATTTGAAGAAGAATTGAAAGTTGTTATTAATATACCTTATTATATACATAAGTAAGTGCATAGAGGTCTCATTTACTCTCGCCTAACTTATATCAAAATTGTTTTAGATCTTTTTTTTTTTTAATGGGTTATAATTTATAATTTATACTAATATATAAAGGAATATACTTTTTGGTAACCACCTTGGTCTCCACTTTTTTGGATCATTATACCCTTTTATTTTAAAAAATTAGAAAAAATATTTTTAATTAAATTTAAAATCTTAAAACTAATGAATTTATACTAATATATAAACGGATTTCACTTTCAATAATTACTTTTAATTTTTATTTTTATATGGACTATTTTATCCTTTATTTATTTTTAATAACTACTTTTTTATGAGTAAATTTTCATTTATTTATTTATTTATTTTTTCAATACAATATAGGCACGTAGTGCCTTTTTCCTGCCAGTAATATATAAAGGGGATGCCCTTTTTGGTAACTACCTTGGTCTCCACTTTGTTGGACCATTATACTCTTTTATGTTAAAAAATTAGAAAAAATATTTTTTAATCAAATTTAAGAATTTGAAACTAATAAATCATTTTTACAATAATTACTTTTGGTTTTCATTTTTACATAAATCATTTTATCTTTTATTTATTTTTTAATAACTACTTTTTTATGAGTAACTTCTCATTTTTTTTGCTTTAAATTTTTTTTAATACAATATAAGCACGAAGTGCCTTTTTCTTGCAAGTTACAATAATAACAGTACAGTTTGAATTTAAAATTCTATGTATATTATTCTCAATCTCTCATCAGTAGGTTGAACCTAATAATTCATTTTTATTTCTTTTTGCAAACACACATTAAACAACCATAATTGATTATAGCAACTATATAATTGAAAATCAAATTTTGCGTTCCATAGACTGTATGTGATACTGTAAGCAATTATAATTGATTATGACATGCTTTTCATTATTGAACTTTATTTGTCCATATAATCAATTATATTAATATTATAAATATATAATTGATTATGTAGACTTCGATACATTTTTGGTTTTTGGTACTTTAAAAGTTTATATAATTGATTATGATTATAATCAACTATATGGACTACTTTAATAAAAGAATTCAAATAAAAGTTAAATTGTAAAAAGATATATGAGTAAATTAATTTATAATATTATTTTCTTTTTTTTATTTAATTCGATATAAACCAATAAAAAGATTTAATTCTCTTCTCAATTTTTTTCTACTTCTCTTCTACCAAACACAGATAATAATGAGGTTCAAATTCTTGTATAAATTAAACCGAACCATATAACAAGTCATATATTGAACCTAGCTCAAAGGAGAATCGAAAAACAACTCTTATTAATAGATGTTTGGTCAAAGCGTGGCAAAAGAATCACATTGTCTACATAACTTGGTGAAAAGGGGCAATGTCCTTTGTCATTTAGTGCAACTGATCTACATCAAAACAACTCTTAAATGGAATTCCAAACTGTTAATTTAAATTATGATTTTTAGTGTTTCTAAATCTATATTATATTACTATTGACTTGAATCAGCAATCAGCAATCAGCAATCATGCAATGACATTTGGTGTGGGCCATCGTTGCCCACGTGACGGAAAATCCGTGACGAGCGTAAAGCCAACGCAACACAGTAGGGTGCCCACATGGAAAGATTTTTAACGGACACGTCATCACAGACATGTAAGAAACAAAGTAAGCGATATGATGAGGTTGTCTATTAGCGAAACAACGAATGAGGAGAAGGAAGGGGAATAAGCCGTTGCATTTCCCTCCACACGTTCAACTTACCTTATCTTCCAGCTTAGCTACCTCTCTTCACTCTTCACTTCTACCATCTTCCTTTTCCCTCCAAACAAAACAATCACCACCACCTTCAACTTCCACTGCCACCACATTCATTCCAAATAACCACCAATAACCATGTTCACGGCTAGTAAACTAGCCTACATCACATTACCACCCCCTCCTCCATGCACTGCACCCTTCATTCCAATCTCTTCCTTGTCCTCTTCTTCTGCTGTTCACTTCATTCAGTTCAATGGCCGCCACTTATGCCTTCGCCGCAGGCTGTTTCTGCTTTCACCTAAGGCCACTGCAGATCAACAAGGTCTTAACAATATATATCATCACCTTTTTTAATCATGTATATATATAGAAAGGATCTCTTTGCCTACTTCTTCTTTTCTTTCAGGCAAGGTTGAAGAATTTGAAGAGGATGCAGTTGTTGATAGTAAAATCCTTCCATATTGTAGCATAGACAAGAAAGAGAAGAAATCAATTGGTGAACTTGAGCAAGAATTTCTTCAAGCACTGCAAGTATGGCCCTGGAAGTTTCGAATTTGTTGCTGTCTTATTATTTTACGTGTGATCAGTGGCGATTCTACAGAAGACAGAAATTAACTTTTTGTGTGTGTGAATTTGAATTTGTTGTTGGAATATTGGGTTCTGATTTGTTTTGTTCAACAGGCGTTCTATTATGAGGGAAAGGCTATCATGTCAAATGAAGAATTTGATAACCTCAAGGAAGAACTCATGTGGGAAGGAAGCAGCGTTGTCATGCTAAGTATGAGGCAACTTTGCTTGCTCACAGTAGCTGCAGCTGTTGTTGTCATTCATTGAATTTGTGTTTACTCCAGTAGCTTTATCTTTTTAAAGTCTTTATTGGTTTGTTGTACAGGTTCTGATGAGCAAAAATTTCTCGAAGCTTCTATGGCTTATGTGTCTGGAAACCCAATTATGAGTGACAAAGAGTATGATGAGTTGAAACTGAGGCTGAAGGTTCGCTACTTTCGTTGCGTCAATGAAAATTTACAAGTCGTTTTGTAATGATGGTGCATCTATGAACATGTGTCAATTGATCACTGACATTGTCTCACTTAATTGAAGTAATAATCTAGAAGTAAAAATATATCATCCAGACCAAATAAACGGTTAAGAACTGCGGATAGATACAATTACACGTTTTAAAATAAAAGGAAAACTAGTACCACAGTTCACGGAACATTTTACCATACTGGTTTTATTTTGGGAAAGTTTACATATATCACTTCAAGTTGTATTGATCATTAGTGTGTCTCCCTCCTTCTGGTATTATTTACTGATCTCATAGCTATTTTCAGATGGAAGGGAGTGAAATTGTGGTTGAGGGTCCAAGGTGCAGTCTTCGTAGTAGAAAGGTACGTGTTAATCTGTAATATTCTCTGATTTCAGTTTTGCTTGTTATTTGTTGTTTTATGTATAGTTGTTCTTTGATTAAATTTAAATGTTTCTTGCTATCAAATAACAAATATAGGAGTAGAGGCATTTTTCTTGTTTCATTATGAAGAGATTTGTTTTTTGAATTTGTAATAATAGGCTACTAAGATCTGTTATATCGCAAAGTAACTGACTAGAGATATAGGATCATTTATACATACTCAAATGCTTCTTAGTCATTAGAATTCAGCTTTGGGATTTTACCATGTAATTTGGGAATCATGAGTACTTGGATCTGCTCTTTTTAATCTAATTCCTTTAGTACTAATTACAGTCCGTTTATAGGTTTACAGTGACCTATCTGTTGATTATTTAAAGATGTTCCTGCTGAATGTCCCGGCTACTGTGATTGCATTAGGATTGTAAGTAGCTTTTTTCTTTCTCTCCTCCTCTCTCTAATTTTTTTAGAGCCAATGAGTTCATGATGTATTTAGTGAAAGTTTTAGCACCAGCTACTGCCAACAATTGGTTTCATTGACACACAAATACGTTGAAGTGATCAAACTGGATGTTCTAAAATAAATGTTGTAATGCCCATATTCCCGTTTTCTGCAAGTTGATATGAATGTATTTATCTTGTTTCATTTTTTTGAGGGATTAAATCATGTCTTACTCATGACTGTGACGTAGCAGGGGATGAAAGGGAATGTAGGAAATGGCAAATATAATTCTGATTCTTACGTGTGCATTCATCTACCTGCAGTCATATTCTGATTTCTGACTGCTCCCTCATATTTTACAATTTTCATATCAGTATCCACATTTTTACTTTTTATTATTTATCTTTCTTAAATAAAAGGTTTTTGATCCCAAAAGATAGATTGTTTCTTGGTTTGATTTTACTGAGTCAAATTGACGTGGAAGTTATTGTTTGCACACGATAGGTCTTGAGTTTTTTTTTTCTTTTAATTTCATTTCTTTTCTGCCTAATCCATTAGGTTCTTCTTCCTTGATGATCTGACTGGATTTGAGATCACATATCTTCTAGAGGTATGTTCCTCTCATTACCTTTCATCTAGCATCGCAAACTGGTCATTCAGAAGCAGTTTGATTTAAAAATGCCATAGCATGTGATAAGTAGTTACATTTTTATGGTCCTTTCCTTTCTTTATTAGATTGCATATATCTTCTAGTTAGAAAAAAATATGGTGTGAACTCTGAACCAGTCCAAAAAAAGGTCTAAAATGCAGACTGAACTTCAGAGAGAAAAGTGCAAAGTAAATTGCCATTTGATTAAAAAAATGATCAATAGTATCTAATTCTTTTATAATGTAAAAGCAACATGATAGCAATTCATAGATTTGTAAAAAATCATTCAATTTTCTAATCAGTAGGGGTAGTACCATCTTGCGCTTTACTCTCTGAAGTCTAAGCTGGTACATTTTAGAGGTTACAGGATCCAAATTTTTCGTAGTCAAACAAAAAGGAGATTAACTAATATTTGAATTACATTGTAATGTGTTAGCTTGATATTGTTGTGGTAAATGATTAGTCATATATATGTACCTTGCCTTGCCTGGTCATCAAAGCTGAAGAAGTCAGCATAACTAATTTGGAACATGGGTTGTTCATGAAACAAGATTTATCGATGAGGAATCAGAGATAAGGGGTCACTGAAAACTAAAACAAGGATGATGAGATTGATTTCTTCACATTACATAGAAGTGAAATAGTTTCTTAGACGTTCAAAAATATTACCATTGATGCAATTATGACATCTGAATTGTTGAGTGCAGCTCCCGGAGCCTTTTAGTTTCATTTTCACTTGGTTTGCTGCTGTTCCACTCATTGTGTGGATAGCTCTCTCTCTAACAAATGCCATTGTAAAAGACTTTGTGATTTTAAAGGTATAAATTTACTAACACAGTCTCTAGTAGGTTATATTTAACTGATACATATTATTGACACATTTATTTTCTAAAGGGTCCCTGTCCGAATTGTGGTACTGAAAATACCTCTTTCTTTGGGACTATACTTTCAATTTCAAGCGGTGGTTCCACCAACAGTGTCAAATGCTCTGAGTAAGTATAAAAATACTGGTAATTAATTATCGATTGTTGCTTCATGTGATTCACATTCTTATCATGAAACTGATTTAATTTATATTTTATAATGTGGCATTTATTTAACAATCGAATGGTACATTTTGATTCAGCTGTGGCACTGAAATGGTGTTTGATTCAACTACAAGATTGATTACATTGCCAGAAGGAAGTAACGCCTAAGCGGAGGTACATTCCTAGTATACTCTTGAATCTCTCTGCTAACTCTATCGTCGCGTATATTTTCTGCTTATGCAGCAATATAATATTGTTTTCTATCAAGTTAAAAATCCGGTAGAAGTGATTTTTTTTAAGAGATTTGTTACTTTGATGTAAGGTAATGGTACGATGACCTTCCATTTCATTATTATATATAAATTATACTTTCATGTCACCTGTCTAGGTAAAGCTTGTCTTAAGGATGTTTTAGGTTGTATTAGGAAGTTTAAAAATGGAGGATTGAAAACAAAGGATGCATTTAGCCTTCTACTGTGTCATATTTCTCATTAATTTTCACTCATCCATTCCTCAATAGTCACTATATATGCCTAACAAGCTTTCATGTGTTTATATATGTTTTTTTGCACCAACTGAATTTGAAGTTTTCTTCACCTCTTGAGTAATTCTAGTCTAGATTGACTCTGCATTATAGATGGTGTAAACACAAGATCTATTCATTGGAAATTATGATTGCAAGCAGAAAAATTATGAAATAGTTCAAGACTATTAAGTGTCTCTCATTCTGACCAATTATTATATAACATGTATATATATTTTTCAATACATAAGAAAAATTGAACAACATTTGATTACATGTCACCTAAAGACTAGTTAGGGACCATGTTTAGGAATACCTAACAATTTTTTCGTGCATAAGGCAAACTATAATGACATCATGATCACTTACATGTTATATTTATGTCAACATTCAGGTATGCCCGAAAACCAGATATATTGTTCCAGCAACGTGAGATCATTAATAGCTGTTCTTGTGAAAGTGACAAATTTATGAATTAGCAAATTGTCATGTTCGTCCGAAAAATGGTCTTGAAGTCATGTTATCATTATCACACACAATTGGTGTCATCTCAACTGTTTGTGCCACCATCCTACTTGTAAGTATATGGGCTTTGTATACTTGTAAGTAATATGGACTTTGTATAGCATACACTGGATTGTCTCTACTTGAAAGAGTTGAGTTATGAGGGTGCTTAACACCATCGATGAATCTAACCTAGAATAACGTGTGTAAGGATTATTGTTACACACTTGTGCAAACTTTTCCTTCTATTACTGAGGCCAGAACCATTACAATTACATCCCCAGGAACATTAAGAACAATAAGGAAAATTGACAATAATTAAATAGTTAAAGCTAATTCACAACATTGTTTCATGTATTCAATTAATTGAAACACTTGAGCGTCTAATTGACGTAATAAAAAAATTGGTCCTACACTTTACAGAAATGAACAAACACGACAAATGTTAATTTTGAAAATTAGTTCGGAGCTGCTAATTGAAATAATAAATGTAAAAGCAAAATTCAACGACTTGTAAAGCAAAGTTGAAACAATAAATGCCTAGATTAGATGAGAGCTCCCTGTTTGCATGGTCCGATTGAATAATCAATTTTTTTTTTTTTTCATTTTTCAAAATTTGAATAAGCAGATTTGGCCACCACAGACCAACTAACATCGGACTAATAAATTTTGGCAAATTATATTTACACTCTCATGGTGACAGAGGATGTGCTTCTAATGGGATAACCATCACCTGAGGTTGAATACTCAATACTGTATCACTGCTGTTATCAGACGGAGTCATTGTATAACCAGACATAGTTAACATATAATTGTATTGCTGCCAAGATTACATCGAGTTATAAATTGCATAACCATCATCGAACGCCAAAACATTTGTTTATTTAGTCCATAGAGTGGACTTGTTGGACAAGGTACAACAGTTACTTGGAATATGCAATTCAACTACTAGTGAACCTGAAGCTGAAGGAGTTATTATTATTGTGAAAATGGATGAATTTTGTAATTGTTGCTTCGTAGATGAAATGAAGGAAAAAACCTTAAGAAACGTCTTCGCACGTTTTTCATTTTTATAATCATAGAACATTCCTGGATCAAGTCCTACATCATTGACTAGCATTGTTTCGAGGCAAATTAATAAAAAAAAAGTAAAAAGGGTAACACCGTTTGACTTGAGAGACCAGAATTCGTGGGGATCACGAAGACAAATTTCTTTCAACAAGCGACGTGCTATATTGATCCATTGAACGACATTTATATATAAGGATGCATGTATAACCAATCAATGAACACACCTTCTCCTAGAGTTAATAGCAATCCAAAAATTTAACACAATGGCTGCAATGCTTCAACATTGTAGCATCTTGTTGATTACGTTTATAATCATCGGAAAGGCAGCAATAGTAGCAGGCACATTTCAGCCTAGTCCATGGACTCTTGCCCAAGCCACATTTTATGGTGATGACACTGCTTCTGCCACAATGGGTATGTTATCACAATTCCTCATTCATAAACCATTTCAACAATTGAAGTAAATGGCTACATAAATCAACGTTACTCACCATCTTTCATTAACCAATTAATGTCACTTTTGTATAAACATTTTTTTCTTGTGATTTATTAAAGGAGGAGCATGTGGGTACGGGAATTTGTTCATAAACGGTTACGGGACAGACACAGTGGCTTTGAGTTCAACGTTGTTCAATAACGGGTATGCATGTGGTACTTGTTACCAGATTAAGTGTGTCCAATCGAGTGCATGCGACTCCACTGTGCCTTACACTACAGTAACTGCCACCAATCTTTGCCCTCCTAATTGGGCCGAGGCCTCTGATAACGGAGGCTGGTGCAACCCACCACGCGAACATTTTGACATGTCCAAGCCCGCTTTCATGAAAATTGCACAATGGAAAGCCGGAATCATTCCTGTAATGTACCGCAGGTAGGTAATTTAATTACCTTAAAAATAATAGAGTAACATAACATGTGCATTTCTTAATTAATCATTGGGTCACTTTAACAATTTGACCAATCAATCATTGTCTAGAAATTCGAATATTTACAAATTAAAGTGGTGTGCAAATAGCAAACATCAAATTCTCTTTATTAGTATGTGTAGCTATGATGTTGATGATCCATTTATGTGTTGAATGATTTGTCAGAGTACCTTGTGTGAAGAGTGGGGGGCTACGATTCTCTTTCCAAGGAAATGGGTATTGGTTGTTGGTGTACGTGATGAATGTGGGAGGTGGTGGAGATATTGCTAACATGTGGGTGAAAGGAAGTGGAACAAGGTGGATTAGCATGAGCCACAATTGGGGGGCTTCATACCAAGCATTTGCATCACTGGGTGGTCAAACTCTTTCTTTTAAGGTTACTTCCTACACGACCAAAGAGACTATAATAGCTTGGAATGTTGCTCCTTCCAACTGGGGCGTAGGACTAACTTATTCCTCCAATGTCAACTTCACTTAAAGCACGCACTATCCACCCTTTTCATTTACTTGTTTAAACTCCACGGTTATTTTTATCTGCTGTGATCAATTTTCCACAAGAGAAGTAAATTAATGGTCTTTGTCAAGAGACTTTCTCCTTTTGTTACTTAACAAACATGAAATGTACACCCATTGAAGTTATTCTTTACACATGTTCCCATTCAACCTTTCCAATGGATAAATATAGATTCTATTTAGAATCACTCAAAATTAAAAGTTATTTGATTACTCATTAATGTATTGTAGGGGTATCAAAGAAGTTAATCTCCATATCTAGTTTTTCATGTCTTATATTGATTGGTACTTTCTTTTATGTGCAAATTTATTTGATATTATTTTATATATTATTCAATTCACGGTATTAAATAATAGACAAAACTTAAGAAGTATATATCAAATATTAAATATTATTCAAATAATTCATTTTATCAATTGACTTAGTGATAAAAAGTACCTTTTTATAAAATAAATAAAAATTATGTTACCTTCACCTTAATAATTTGCTCTTACCGTTATTGTGAGTTACAAAGTTATGGTATTAATTATGACTGCAAATTTGGGTTGTTCATGGAGGTGCAACCATTATTGTTTGTGTTTGTGGTGAAGGGAGGGTTTGGTGGCCATGACATGTGCTATGCTACCATAGCTGTGGGATTAGAGCAGCATTGGGTTGCTTATGGAGGTGCATCAATGATTATTATTTGTGTTGGTGGTGAAGGGAGGGTTTGGTGGCCTGTGGCCAAGACATGTGTGCAATGCTACCATTACATTATGGTTACGTAGGATTTTTTTAGGAGACATGTGGACACTTTGGACGATTCTAATTTAGTGATTTGATGTGGATAACCTATTGGAGTATTTTTTTTAAAGTTCCATACAGTAATTATTGTTAGAAGACCAAGAAAGTAACTAATGTGACGCAAAACGAAAGAGAAAGTTGGAAGAACAAGATATAATATAAATTAGAGTTAATTAATGGACTAAAATGTTAATTTCTCATAATTAAAGGTATTCTTAATCAAGCTAAGTTTCTTAATATTAATGCACAAATTATTTCACACGGATAATGAAATGAGAGGCATAATAGATTTCATCTTATTTTCAATTTAAAATAATAAAAGAATAAACTAAATTTCATCTTTTTCTACTACCATGTTACTTGAAAGATCCAATCTGAACATAAAAATAAAAACAACAAAAGATCCAAATCTGATTTATTTTGGAGTATGTTATAAATACAAAATGGAGACCATATAAGTTTCGAATCTTGGAAGGTAGGCTGGACCTTGTTGTTTTCTTGCCATGCCCTAGGCAGCTTGGATTGGACTTCATCAATGGCTGTCTCCTCCAAACCGTGGCTTCATTTTCTTCTTCAGTATTTTAAATATTTTCTATATCAATATCACATACTCTGCTGCTACTAGAAAAATTAACAATATTATTTTCCATTTATAAAAATGTTATATATTTTTACATCATAAGTGGAATGGAATATATTTATTCAGAAGTATTAACCGTCACTTCTTTTTATTCCTTTTTGAGTTCTTTCTTATATAGACAATAAAAAATAAAAATACTAAATGAGTTAGAATATTAAAACAGTCACTTACCTCCAACTTGAAGCAAGAAGAAAGGTTAGATACGATATGTGCCACATGAAGACGCTACACTTTGTTTATTCCACATTCCTCATCATTGCACATTTCACATAATATATTAGAGATGTAAACGGTTGAGTTCGGTTGAATTTAGACTATTTTACTACTCAATTTTAATATATCTCACTACTATTTCCGGGTATATTTCTTTTTATTCTTAAAAGTTACAATCACGGCAACGTATTCCAACTTAAAACTATGTATATATATTATTCTATTTTTTTATTATTAAGTTGATCATAGTATAGTTTGTACTATTTGGTTATATAATTTGGTTTTTCTAATGATTGGTTTTCTTTTTATTACTACCATAAATTAAATAACTTAACCAAATAATTGTGAATTTTGAAATCAGAACTAGAACTAGATATAATCATGAATATATTTTACTCGGTATTTGGTTCAACTTCAAGGATTCATATTTAGTGTATAATTATGTCAAAATCAACATAAAAGCAACCTTAAGATGTTTTAGGACTCACATTGAGTAGTATCCAACGAGTTTCCGAACACATTGTTAATTTGGAAACTCAAACCATTCAATCTATTAACATAAAAAAATACGTTAAATTAAATTATGAATAATGATCTAATCATTATTAGATCAAATATCGAATAGCATGTTCTAAAATTTAATAAATCCAATTTAAACTAGCTTAATTTTTCTCTTTATTTTTATTTTTATTTAATTTTGTGTTCCTATTAATATTGCTTTAGACATTAAAAATATATATAAATATATGTATAACATGAAATTTTATCATGTTTTCATTTATATGAATGATATCAAATAAATTTAGACTAGTATAAAATTTTACACATATATAATTCAGGTGGAGTGAATTTTCAATCTGAAGATAAATTTAGGAGAATACATGATTTTAACTAAAAGTGATTCAGCAGTATAATACTTAATAAAATTTATATTAATATAATTTGATTATAATATTTTATAAATATATTATTTTAAAAGTTAAATATAAAAACATATAATAACTTAATATTCAACCCGATTCAAACAAACAAACTTTTGATTTAGATCGAATTGAATTAAAAATATTTGAGAAACTCAATTTAACTCAATATAATCATATTTTAATTTTTTTTTTGAAAGAATAAATTTCACCCAATCTGACCCTTGATCCTCGATAAAAAAAAAAAAAAAAAGCTCATTGCATTTAAATTGAGCTTTTCTACGTAAAGGTTTTATATGTCGATGAAGACGTGAAATAACCAATTAATCTTACAAAATTAAAAAAAGACAAGTAGATAATAACTGTATTAAAATTTAAGATCTATTTATTTAGACTTAAAAATAATTAAGTAGTTACTAAAAGTACTTTCTCTGAATTTATATATAAACAAATAAAACTAATTTCATACATATTAAAAAAATTCATTAAATACACGCAATTTTTACAATGTCATATATATATATATATATATATATATATATATTATATTTTCTAAAATTATTGAATAATGTTGATTTTATCGAAATTTGTTTATATTTTAATATAAAAATGTAAGCACTATTTATTTATATATAGGTTTAGAGTGAGTAGATAGTACTTTTTAGATTAAAAATATTAAATAAAATTGATATACGAAATTTTCTTATATTTTGATTAGAAAATTTAAGTATTTTTCTACGTATATGTTTAGAGGGAGTGTTTGTGGCACATATATTTTTAAAGGTTTTTATTGTTTATTTAAGAGTAATTAATTTGATAAAAAAAAAAAGTCAAAAACTATATGCTCTGAAACTCTCTTAACTAGTAAAAATTTTCAGCTTTCTATTATTGAGTTTTTTTTAATTGAACTTATAACAACTCACCATTTACAAATCTTAGTACATTATTGATTTATTATTATTATTATTATTATTATTATTATTATTATCAGGGGAGATAAATTTGCATGATGCGTGCATTGAGCTCCTTCCAGCAGTTCATGTAAATAACGTTGTTTAACCACTATGAATTAAGATTGGGAAGAATTACTGTAGATAATATTTAATTTTTCAATTTTGTATCATTAACTACTTAATTATGTATTGTTATAATTATCATTACAAAGTGCAACCAGGAGACAAGTTAAGGGACGAGGATATGACGTGGTGGAGTTTATAAGAAGGTATTTATTAATTTAATAATCTAACTAACAGCTAATACAACGCCTAAATACCGATTATGAAATCAACGTCATATGAAATATAAAAAGATGGACACCAACTTAAGAGCTGTTTGGCTACATGGCTACGATTAAATACATATATAAGAAGACTTCTAGTTCTTTTAATAACTACTAGTTAATATTTAAATACAAATATTTTGTATTTATGTTTTATTCAACATAGACACATGATAATTAAGTATTACATTCATTATAGTACTTTAATTCAAGATTCTTCTAAAATATGTTTGAATACAAAATTAATTTTAACTATTAAATTATATTTTAAAGACATTAAAAGTTAATTTAGAAATAAAACTGAGAATAATAAATTAAGAAAATATTATAAAGTTTTATCTTTAAAGAAAATTTATGAAAATTGGTCCATTTAAAAAAGTTCTTAAAAGAATTTTAAAATGTAATTTTAAGAAAAAACAATTTTGAGAAAGTAAAAAAAAAAAAGTGTATTAAATGATATTTTAAAAATTTAATATCTCATCCAGCGTGATCCTTAGAGAGGAGGGATCAGATATTAAATGAAAAAAAAGAATAGTTTTAGAAAGAGAGATGTTGCGATGCTTAAGAGTGATTAAGAAGTGGGAGCAAAGAAATTCCAGAATTATTAAGAAGTAATTGGAGTGAGTGTTGATATATATGTTGAATGTTGAAAAAAGGAAAAAGAGAATGGAATGTATGAAATTGAGAGAGTGATATCCTTTGCTTGCATGCAAGAGGAAGAGGAAGAGGAGAGAGAGAGTTATAGGTGCGGTGGTGGAGTGAGAGGGGTCCACAATCCACGGTGACTGAGCACGAAAACCGAGGCCTCCAACGCCACTTATTAAAAATAAAAAACAAACAGCACCAACTTTTACTGGCTTTTCCCGGGAAAATTAACAGCCTCGCCGGTGGTTTCTTCTCAGATCGCGCCACCGGAGAATCCATGGACCACTCCTCCGCTCACCTCAATATTCCACCGCCGCCGGAGGCCGCGTCTCTCCGCCACGTCGACCGAATGATCAACTCCAACCACTACACCTCGCCTTCCAGACCAATTTACTCCGACCGCTTCATTCCGAGCAGATCTGCCTCCAAATTCGCGCTCTTCGACATCTCCGCGCCGCCGGAGGGCCGCGACGACAGCTCCAGCGCCTACACCACGCTCCTCCGCACCGCGCTGTTCGGGCCCGACGCCGCCGGCGTCGTGCCGCCGCTCACGCCGGAGAAGGCGGCGTCGCCGGCGATGACGCTCCCTAGTCGGAATATTTTCCGGTACAAGACTGAGACGCGGCAGTCCATGCACTCGCTCTCGCCGTTTATGTGCGACGATTCGTTGCCCGGGGTTAGTCACGGCCCGGTCAAAGCTCCGAGGAAGGTTCCGAGGTCGCCTTTTAAGGTAATTTGTGTTTAGTTTAGCTTAATTTGGTTTAATCATGGAGATTGTGATGTGAGTGTGTTTTGTGTGTGGTAGGTTCTGGATGCGCCTGCGCTGCAAGACGATTTTTACCTGAATCTTGTGGATTGGTCTTCGCATAATGTGTTGGCTGTTGGACTGGGTAACTGTGTTTATCTCTGGAATGCTTGTAGCAGCAAGGTGAGTTTTTTTTTTTTCTGCGTGTGGGGGGGGGGGGGGGGGAGGAATTGGATTTGGATTTCACTTGAGGAATGTAATGTGCATTTTGGAACTTTAATTTGTCCGAGGTTTGATTTTGCTTGTTCAAAAAAAAAATTCTGTGGTTGTGAGGTGAGGTGAGGTAGGTGGTGTTTTGTTTATGCAAATTGAAGGAGTTGTCTTTTGTGATTTCCTGTGTTGATTTGATCTTGCAGGTTACTAAATTATGTGACTTGGGGATTGATGACCTCGTTTGTTCTGTTGGCTGGGCTCAACGTGGTACACACCTTGCTGTTGGAACTAGCAATGGTAAAGTTCAGGTAAGAGTTTACTAGCTGATCGCTTCTTTGGCGCATTTATGGATTCATATCATGGGGTTTCCAAGGGTGTATTGTTGGTGGGCATGTTTTAAATTGCGGTTATGGTTTGTGTTTTGCCACAATCCTTGGTATTGCAAAAAAGTGGGACAAATGTCGTTGATGAGGCCGAAATTGCGGTCGTGGACTCTGTTTTGTCATGATCCTTGGTATTGCAAACGAGTGGAGACAAATGTGGCTGCAATTGCGATTATGTTGCCATCATTAAGACCCTAAGAATCTTGACGTTATGATCGCAATTATGGTTGTAGACTGTTTTTTAAAAGCTTTAGTCATAGATAGCAATTTATGTCATAGAAGCAACATGAGATAGCCTTCACCCTAGTGGAGCATTATAACCAATTAGCATTATTGTTGTGGGGGATCAGTAGCTATTGTTGATCCTGAAGCCCTAATTTAGGTAAGGTCTAAGCACGCTGTAAGCAAAGACAAAGAAAGAAAAATAGAAAAAATAAGGGATCATCGGGGTAAACTGTCAAGATGAGAATGTAGTCCTTTGTTTTGATTGGTGATAAAAATGAAAATAGCAAGTAATTAACAAGAACTTGCTAGAGGGAAGCAATTGAAGATAGCTTGGAAGGGTTGCCAATTACTTGCTAGACTTCCTGTAGGTGACCCGAGCCTTCCCAGGGGACAGAATGCTTCCTGGGTGGAATCTTGGCTTTAAGGAGGTGAATATCAAATTGTGTGCCACTAGTAGTTAAGAAATTCAAGATCATGGGGAATATTCTGATGATTTTGTCTTTAATAAAATGCTTCATCTTAGAAAAATAATAAGAGTATAGATATGATTGTTTGGGATTAGTTAGAGTAAAGAATAAAGATTTTCTGTACTGTTTTTCCATTTAATTATTTTATTTTTATTGATGGTGTTTAAAATTGGAAGGTTAGAAAATTTCAGTGATATCCTTTTTTTTCCCCTTTCTTTCATTCACTTTCGTTAAATTGCTTCCTTGAGAACACATCACTCCCTTTGCTTCCTTTTTATGAAGCAGAGACACTTGAATATCTTTTAAATGTTTTACTTCATAGGCATATTTGGGTATATTTATTACATTTAATGTTTTCATGTTTGGATATTATGTTTATCAATGTGGTTTTTTAATATATATGTTTATGCTGTGCCAAAACCTTGTATTACTTACCTTGTCCTTTTTGTCATGTTGTATCATGTACTGTCTTGCCTCATATTACTCTTTTCTTCCTTGATCATAATAGTTATGTTACTATAGACTCTGGATTATGGTAAACAATACCTTTGCAGCATATCCATCATTGAATTTCATAATATTCACATATTTATTATTTTAAATTATGTTTTGAATGATGGATATGTTGCCATATATAGGTTTTACCATGAACTTGAATCTATTTTAGCGCTGCTTTGATCATAATACGTCCAAACCACGGATTAAATGGGTCATTTTCCTTATTTTCCATTTTGTTTGGTCCATTGAATCCATTTTAAAAAGAAGTGATGCTCAAAGTATAACAAGGCCATGATACTGTTTATTAAAATGGATTAACTTTCTAACATTAGATTATGTGGTTGACATTTTGAGTTGGCATTTATGTAATTATACAAATATTGGATGCTGCTATTCATGTAATTGTATGAGTCAATCACTGAATACAATAAATGCATTAAAAAGTGAAAAATATAAATAAACACCTAAAATTCTGGTTTATAAATTGGGATAGCCTCCAACAAAAACGAGCGTTATGTCTCTCACACCTGATCTATATGGGACTCATGCTCGTGTCTAACCCTGTGGGTTAAAATGAGCCTTCAAAACTGCGATGCTAATTGATATGGACTGGAATCCACTCTCTGGATGCCAAGCTGATAGGAGGGAAGAGGTTCTCACAGCCAGCCAATGTGGGTTGTGCTTGTGTTCGGAGATCATTTACTAAATGGGTTAATTAAGTTTTTGGTTCTATTATACGTATGCTGAAAATCGTCAAGTATGTCAGTTTGTGTCTTACTTGTAAAACCTGTCCTCTTAACTCTGCCTCTGAGGCTCTGCTAGCTCTAGGAAATATAACTTTTTTCATGACAGTGGTTCAATGCAAATTAGTCTTCAGTTTTAAGTTGTATTAGTTTGATAATTATTTATTGATATAGTCCATACGCATGTCACATATAAGATTTTTAATGTAGAAACTTAATTTGCTTGATTTATTGAATCTTAACACCGGTTCTGTAATCCATACTCCATTGCCCTCAAGGGTGTGTAAATGGAAAGAACTTGTTCTTGAGCTAAATTGGGGCTGGGTACATATAGGTTGCTCACTTTTCCTTTTAAGTTAGATGTCTAGTGCATCACTTATATCTTAAACATTTTCCTTGAGACCAAATTCCCTAAGAAAACAGTGTCAAGTTGATCTCTGCTTGACTGTTTTGCACAATCAAGATATGTCTTTCTTCCCATCACATCCCTGAAACTTGCAAAGTTCACTTTATTCTTTCTTTCATGAACCTCTATGTTCTCTGTTACTAAGCCACCAATTAATGCATGCCTGATTCTAACTATTATCTATGTAGATTTGGGATGCCTCTCGATGCAAGAAGATAAGATCTATGGAGGGTCATCGATTACGTGTTGGGGCCTTGGCCTGGAGTTCATCTCTTTTGTCTTCTGGCGGAAGAGATAAGAATATCTATCAAAGAGATATCCGTGCACAAGAAGATTTTGTCAGTAAATTGTCAGGGCACAAATCAGAGGTCAGGCTTGTTTTTTTTCCCTTCAGTTTAATATTGTCTAACAAATGTACAGTATATGGTATTCAACAAGATTTTGATTTTCCTTTTTGGTTCTTCAAAGGTTTGTGGACTGAAGTGGTCTTATGATAACCGTGAATTGGCATCTGGAGGAAATGATAACAGAGTATGCAAATGCAAACTTGAAATCATTCTTTCTGAACTATCCAACTGCACTATTATTCTTTAGTTCTCCTGCATAAGTACTAACAATTTATTTCATGTGTTTGCAGTTGTTTGTTTGGAATCAGCACTCAACTCAGCCTGTCCTGAAGTACTGTGAGCATACAGCAGCTGTTAAAGCTATTGCATGGTCTCCACATCTTCATGGACTTCTTGCTTCTGGGGGAGGAACTGCAGACCGATGCATACGTTTCTGGAATACAACCACAAACTCGCACTTAAGCTGCATGGACACTG